>NC_058163.1:24643944-25369840 GCF_020080835.1 Cotesia glomerata
AAGTAAATTACGCTTGGTGTCGCTATACGGTCGCCACTGTTATTTCTCGACGTGATTTGTAAAAAATAAATAATGAGAATTAACTCATTTTACAAATGTGTTTGTTTAATTTTTATAGAAATAAATAAAATAAAAAAAAATATATATATGCTTAGACAAATATATGTATTGGAATAGTTAACTATAATAGACATTAATAATTATGATGCTGAAGTTAGCAGACAGCTGTCAATTTTTTTAATTTTTTTTATTACAGATTAACGATAAAAAACATATTTAAAAAAAAAATTTGCACTTGTAATTTTTTTTTAATTTTTAGACGTGGAATTTTTTAATTAAAATTTTATTATTATAAAAGTCCTAAAAATTGACAGATGTCTGTTAATTTATGAAATTTAAGTTAGCCGACATCTAAAAATTTTTAGAATTTTTTTTATTGAAAAAATTGTTACAAAAGAAATTTTTTATTAAAAAACTTCATTCGTAAAAAACTTTTTTTTTTTTTTTTTTTATAATTTTAACCCCGCTTTTCAGACTTCTGTCTCGATGGGGGTCCGGCCGAGACCGGAAGGGGACTCCAGGCTGATCGGTACATTAAGTTTGGCAGAATAAGTTTGGCGGTATTAGTTAACAAATCTGATTTGGTTGAAATATATCATTGTTAGCACCTAAGAAATATTTGTTAACTATAAACAAATCTGGATTTCATTCAAATATACTGTAACTTTGTCTCAAATAAATCAATTTATTTGTATCAAATAAATATTACTTGTGATATTTAAATAAGAGATTTATTTATAGTTAACGAGCCTCATTTCATTTAAATGAACTGTTTTCTCAGTGTATTTTTACAAATTTTACTCATAAATATTTAACCGTTGCCAATGTGGTCACCATAACAACCAAAAGCGACAACAATAAAAACGTCACATCAAAGTTTTAATAAAGGATAAAAACAAATAACTCAAAAATTGACATTAATACCTTGAATTTTATATTTTAGAAAACTCAAAAGAGAAAAGATGCGTACACAAATCACTACTTAATTGCAATTTCGATGGGCAATCGTTACAACGGATTTTTAGAGCAGAATATAGCTAAGTCTTACAACACTTTCATCCATACTGGGAATATTTGTGGCTGCTTATGTGAACGTTCTTCTAACGACAATTTTACTCCTCGTGGTAAATTACTCGACTCGTTTTGTCTTGATCCTGTTGTAGCCTATGAAGGAAGGTGAGCATTATTATGAATTGGTTAATTAAAGGAAATCATTTGACAAAAATAATTGATTTTTTAGAGCCGTAACTGGTGCTCGATTTAAAAGGTACGACAACAGAATACATCTCCAACTTCAGCAAGGAATCTTGGTCAATGGAACGATTGATCCAACAACAGTAAAATGGAAAGTTAAAAGTAGTTGTAAGAATGCACAAAAAGTGGTGTATAACTTCAAGAATGGTCAATACGAAGGTTTAAAAATTATTTTGGAAGATATTATTCTAAAGGAAAAAACAGTCGTCACAGGTTATATTTATAAAAATAACAATTAATGTGTTGTAATAAAAAGTAAGACTAATTTGAACTTTAACAATTTTATTAAATAGGTGCTCTGTTTGGATTTGCTGTTTATGGGCTAGATATTGATGAGTATGGCAATATTAATCGTAAAAAAAAGACGAAAATCGGATTCAATCAATGCGATCACTTTTCCAGGTTTGATTATTTATAATAACTAAAATTCTCAAAGAAACTCTATGATGGCTTTTGCAGAACTACTGATATATTACGTCAACGTCAAAGTCTTGTGCCACCTACTTCATCTGTTGCGAGTAACATAGAAAGCAAAGGTCCATGCAGCTATCACGTATTATTCGGTGGAACATCATTCGAGATGGATAAAATACAACATATTGTTCCTTTCATAGACATGCAAGAAGTTGTAACACAGCCACCGAAACCAATTCATGGAATTGGTTGGTTTCATAAAGGCTATCCTGGCACC
The DNA here is from genome assembly GCF_020080835.1 of Cotesia glomerata. Lineage (NCBI taxonomy): Eukaryota > Metazoa > Arthropoda > Insecta > Hymenoptera > Braconidae > Cotesia > Cotesia glomerata. The sequence continues at coordinate 24,645,950 of NC_058163.1, forward strand.
AGTGGATATTTATCTTTGAAAGTTTTTGTTGAAGAGGATTAATGATACCAATATTTTCTTGTGTGACTAAACAATTGTAACAATTTAAAATAACATTATTTTTAAATAAATTATGATTGATTTTGATGGAAGCTAACGAGCTCTTAATTAAAGATATAGAATTTTTTTTTATTTAAGTTAAGGACTATTTTTCATTAATCGACTATACATACATATATATATACAGAAAGCAAAATTTCTTGACTAGAGAACAAAATTTTTGGCTCAAGAAAATTTTCGAATGCCCGAAGGAAGACCGAAATTGTGTTGGCCGAAGTAAAAATTTATTTTGAAATTTTATTTTTGGTGAAAGTAATTTTTTCTTAAATCAAATTATCACAAATACTTGATACAATAAATTTTTATATTTGATCAAGATTTTTAGATACTTTAGGGAAGCAGTGTCACTTACTTCAGCTGATAAAAAAATTTTCTCACCTTGAGAAAATTTTTCTCTTGAATATTTGATACCTATTTTATATTATTTTAGCGTGCAATTATACATATTGAATGAAAAAAAAATGATGAAATATTATTTGATCTTCCCATTTGACATGTTAATCAATAAAAATATTAATGAAGATTTACTTCTATCTTTATATTTAATTTTTTGGAGCAAGAGAGAAATTTTCTCAAGACAAGAAAATTTACTTCTATCAAGAACTAAATTTTTTGAAGCAAGAGGCTGAATTTTCTCAAAACAACAAGATTTTATTGACTTAAATAAATTTTTCTTGAATCAAGATACGTATTTCTTAAAGCAAGAGAATTAATTTCGTTGGAATAAGTGAAATTTTTTGTCAAAAACAAATTTTTTTTTCGCTTAAGAAAATAATTAGGAAAAATATTTTCTTGGCTCAAGTGAACCTTTTCTTCTATGTAATTACAATAATATTAGAGCGCCAAAAAAAAATTTTTTTTGTTATTAAACTTGAAATTCAAATTAATTAAAACATAGAGATCTATAATAATTTTAAAAAATTTTTTATAACTAAACTAGTGTACAATTTAAGACATGTTCTTTTGGTTTCACAAAAAATTTTTTTTAATTCTTAAGCTTAAAATATTATTGCAAAGTCAAAAGTACATATAAATGTCTGTAAACAATACTCGAACCAATAAATTCGGCTCTTCGAAATAATTTTTTTGGATCAAAATAATCATGTTGGAAAAAAATCAACGATTTTTTGTTCAATGTAGATTTTATTAATGAATTTGAATGACTTGTACAGAAATCAACAATCAATCAGATGGTATGCATGACTAACAAATCTATTGATGCCCGGAAACAAGATAAAAAACGTCCATTCTGCAGCAAGATTCGTTTAGTATTGTATGGGTATGTCGAAATAGAGTTAAATGATTGCACACGTGGCGTAACCTTAAACGAATTATTTAAACGACTGAAAGTGATGCGTTGACAGGGTGAGTTTTAGTGTATGCTCGATCACCATGCAGAATCCTCTCCCTTACCGGCCATTACACCTCCCCAGCCTTCAATCCGACAACCCCATGCGCTTCTTCAGTCTCTCGGCCCCTCGGCTGTCTTTTTATTCCCTTCATTACACCAGAAACCCAGGATACCCCGACAGAGCTCCAAACACTCAAGCTCCACTCTACCATTCAAATCAACAATCGAATAAAAAACAAATATGATTATTTCATCAGCAACCGCCAGTCAAAAGAATTATTCTATCAACTCCCAAGAGCTTTCTTCTAATTACGCCAATTGCGGGGTTTTGAATTCTGTGTTTTTGATACAAAAAAAAATTTTAATTGATTGAACAAAGAAGAATTTTTAAAACAATATTTATCCTGAAGATGTTTTTTTTGTAAATATATTAGTAACTTTTTTTTTGCATGGAAAATCAAAAAATCATTTGACCCAAAAATCTTGTAGGGGATGCGAAAAAAATTAAATTGGTAAATTTCAATTATCTATTTTATACATTAAAGTATTCCAGATCTTAACCCGTTGAAGACATACGTCGAAAAAATTACGTTGAGGACACACGGGGTTTAGTGGACTCCACTCAGCAAAACAGTTCTAATTCATTTTCTATACGGAAAAAAGTAAACTGTAATAAATAACAGTCGATTTATAATAAGTAATGATCAACTGCTAAAAATTACCATTTCAAACAATAAAATCGTGATTTTACTATTCACTTTATAATATTTACCATTTAAATGTTACAATTTACTCTTTACATGGAAGAAAATACTATTTCAAACAGTAATATTTGCTATGTAAATGTCTAAAATGTTAAAGTATAATAATTAAGAATTCAGACTTTGATATTTATCATTTCGTACTTAAAAAATGATCTTATGATATGTAAAAAGTATAAAATAAAATTAGTAAATTTCTAATACAAGCAACGTCAATATTTACAAAGTAAAATAGTAAATTTTAAACGCAACGCTAAAAATCAAACTGTAATTATTGACTTGCTTGGACTGGTAAAATGTATATTTTAAAAGTATAATTTTTACTGTTTCAAATGTTAAATTCTCCCAGAGTGAGACCCCCTTCTCTTTCATCTGAGTTCCCCTTCTCCTCATAATATCGACTATATATTGAAATGGCAATTTTTACTGTTTGAAACTGTATTTTTTTAAGATAAAAGAGTCGTTATTCACTATAGTGACAGCTACTTATCACTTATTTTAGATATTAAATTATAAATTGTGGGTTTTATATTTTCTACATTAAGTTCTGTAATATTTATATTTTTGCCACCCCGACATCCGCTTTACTGTTTGAAACTATAAAAATTAACCGGAATCCGAGTGAATATTACAGTTAACTTTTTTCCATGTATGTGATGTATTGACTTATAATTGGCACCAAACTTTATTATAACATTCCTTCTAAATATCTTAATAGTTATTTTTAATTTCTAATAATTTAAAAATACTGAAAAATCGTTTAGAAAAAAAAACTTACGAAATTTTTTCCATCCCCATAACTATTAAATCAAATCGATCTATTTTTAAAATGATTCTAAGTTAAAAAAACCGCAAAATCTCTTGCTTTTAGCTTCAATAGTACAAATCAGGATAGAAATATCTCAACTTATTTGCAAATAAAAGTGTAAAAGAGAATCGAAAGAAGGACCAAGCCTGGAAAAGACGACACAACGAGTGAGTTAAGGAACACGGAAAAGCACTTCTGGACTCTTGACGTGTCCCAACGTATCCGGCGTACTATCATCACTATTATTCGCTACCACCCAATTCTATATACCCTTAACTTCTCCAGCTTGAGCCGTTGCCTCGTTTGGATCGTCCATAGAATGTGATACCAGTACCAGCAGAGGTTTTGGACTTTTCTCTGGAGTTTCCCACCTTTCAGTCCACCTTGGGAAGATAATACATTAATTTTCCATTGTCATAGACATACATTGTGATCGATCGTTTTTGCTACATTACCACAGAAAACTTTTTGCATTAACTGATGTTACTTTTAGACTGTATAGTACTTCTCATCCCCGATCCTGATGCGAGTCATATCATGAATGCAATAATGCTTTTAAACTTTTTAAATTAAATTAATAAATACTACTCCCACTTCTACTCTCTTGTGTGTTTGTGCTCGCAATGTACACCGTGGATGTTCTATATAAAAAGAATATTAATTTAGCGGAATTAAAAGTCCTTTTTTTATTTAGTTTTGGTACAGAACGATGCGTCATAATCAGACGGTCAAGTTACTTAGCCTCGAGCTGAATATAAGGGGTCGCTAAAAGGAGTCGAATTGGAGGGAGTTGAAGAAGAGACCGAGCTAAAAAGTGTGCAAGTGGAGTCCTTGTGCTTAAGTTAATTAACTAATTAGCGAATTTAATCGGATGACGCATGCGCGTCTCGGGGGATACAAGTAAACCCTCTTAAGCAAAAGAGCCACCCGCTCTTGTCAAGAGACAAGCTTAATGTAAGGCTGGGGGGCTGAGAAATAGAAAAGAGATGCCGAATTTTTTTTTTTTTTATTGCTCGGATCGCTAGATGGATTTTTTATTCAATTAAAGAGACGGTAATGGCGGCCAGTTTTTCTTGAGAGAAATAGCTGGTGATAATTTTTTTTTTTTAATTAATAAATTCATTTGATTGCTCTAAGAAAAATATTAGTAATTTTTGTCTGTTAACCCGTTGAGGACACACTTTGAGGCAATTTTAAATTTAGGAGATTTATAAATGAGACAGTCTCATTTATGACTGATTTCATTGATATTCTTGAAGGTATTTCGATTTTTTTGTTGTAATAATTATAATAAAAAAGTTTTATGACAAAAAACTAAATCTTTCTATATTATTTTGCATGTTTGAATGCCTTATTCTCATTTTAAGCGACTGACCGAATTTCGTAACTTTAAACTTCAGAATAAATATTTTTTTATTTGATATCACACGCAGAAAAAAATTTTGTTAAAATAACCTAAGATATGATCTAGCAACAATTGCATTTGTTAATATGGGGATAACAAACTATATGTTAAAATAACAAAATTTAGGTTATAGCAAGTTATTGATATGTTATAACAACTTTACAATTTGGTTACTATAGTAAAATCTTTAAGTAGATTCGACAAAATAATTTAGTTGATATAACAAATTTTTTTGTTGAAACAGCAAAATTATTCTATTAAAACAGCAAATCAATTTGTTACAGTAAATTTTATAAGAATCCATAATTTAAAAGTATGCTATAATCAACGATATCTGATTTGGAAAATATTTTAGCAACGAATTAGTTTTGTTACTGCAATAAAATGATTTCGTTAGGACAACAAATTGATTTGGTGATTTAACAGACCGGTTTGTTAGTAAAACTTAAAACATTTTGTTAATGCTAATGGATTTGTTACTATAACTACACTTATTTGTTACCAGAACATATTTTTCAATTATCCCGTCTTTTGTTATTTCAACAAAATCGTTTTTATGAGTGCATAAAAATCCAAATTTCTGCGACCGATTGGAGCTCAGCTGACTTTTGAAAATTAAGAAAAATATTAAAATTTTTGTGTTAAATTCATGAATTTTTAAGTTACAATTGTGTAAGATTTTGTGTCACTGTTTGTAATCGAGGTTGCAAAATTTTTAATTTTTAATTAAATTGAAATAATATATTAAATCGTCGAATTCAAATTTTTTAAAGGTGATAGTTTGCATTAAGAAATTAATTTTAATGATGAATAACATTTTTTTACTACAAAAAAAAATTAAAATTAGTGAAAAACTAGTAGGTTCAAGAGAAATATTTCTGATTCAAAAATAAAATGGTTTTAAAGAGAACTTCAAGATTTTTTCATCTTAAAACTTGTTTATTTAATGGAGAAAAATTAGAAATCTGAGAATCAATTGATTAATCCGAAATTTTTTGTAAAATATTTGCTTTTATAAATTAATTTTTTGTTGATTCTGAAAAGAATTAAAAAATTTATCATTATAATATTTCACAATGCAAAAAACACTAATTAAAGTAAAGTTTTTTAAAATAAAGTACCGACTCAAATATTAAAAAGTAACGCGACCTAGAGTAAACTATAAAATCTAAATTGGATTTCTTGAACAAAAAAAAATCACAAGCACACTTGTCATGGATACGGGTGTAATTGATCTCTCTTATAGAGGTGTTATTACCCATAATATGCTAGATAATTGAGATAAATAGAAACGTATGCCCGTATGAGTAAATACCAAGGATTTAATTTACTAATGGCCCTCATATCCTTGGATTTGACCACCAGATGCGGGTCAAAATTGTCAATTCAAATGAACAAAAGTACCATTTATATACACTAATAGAATGATTTGTTAGTATTTAAAAAAATTTTTTTAATCTATACTAATAAATAGAGAGCCAGTTTTTTTGTCCGGTTATACTGCGAAAACTACTGAACCGATCGGAATAATTATACTTGTAACATAAGATGCAGCGTGTTTCAGAGAAGGTTTTAGTAAATGATATGGTGGTGATTACTTATCCAGAACCTATATTTTTTTGACTTAGAAATAATGAATTTTTACTGCAACTAAATTTATTCTATTTGATTGTCATTTGTTTAAAATAAATTTTTTAATTCTATTGGTCATGTTTATATACTAGGCAGATTTCTTCACTTATGAGACCTGCAATTTCTTTAACTGAAACTTTCAATGCTCATTACAAATTTTTTTTTCATATCAGTTATTATTCATTTTTGTAAGAAAGACACGGGAATGTCATAATAATTGCACATTGAAAGTTACAATGAATATTAGCTAGAATAATTACATGGATAAAAGGTGCATGCCAATTCGATAGAATTGGGAATCTATGCAAGTCAAAACAATACTCTAATTAAATTTCAAGTCTAGATCTAAAAATGCAATTCTTTGAAGCGCCCAGCGAAGCTGGCGAGTAACAGCTAGTCTATACTAATAAATGGCGAGTAGGTATTTTTGTCCGGTTATACTGCGAAAACTACTGAGCCGATCGGAATAATACTTAAACCATGAGATGCAGCGTGTTTCGGAGAAGGTTTTAGTATATGATATGGTGGTGATTACTTATCCGGAACCTATATTTTTTTGACTTAGAAATAATGAATTTTTACTGCGACTAAATTTATTCTATTTGATTGTCATTTGTTTAAAATAAATTTTTTAATTCTATTGGTCATGTTTATATACTAGGCAGATTTCTTCACTTATGAGACCTGCAATTTCTTTAACTGAAACTTTCAATGCTCATTACAAATTTTTTTTTCATATCAATTATTATTCATTTTCGTAAGAAAGACACGGGAATGTCATAATAATTGCACATTGAAAGTTACAATGAATATTAGCTAGAATAATTACATGGATAAAAGGTGCATGCCAATTCGATAGAATTGGGAATCTGTGCAAGTCAAAACAATACTCTAATTAAATTTCACGTCTAGATTTTAAAATGCAATTCTATAAAGCGCCCAGTGGAGCGGGCGAGTTACAGCTAGTATTTAATAAATGATTTCTTAATCAAAATTATAAAATAAATATTTCTCAATAATTGAGAAATATAAAAATGAAAATATGAAGGGCTCGAGAGATGAAAATGAGCAGGTTTAATTACAGTAAAGTCTTATAGAGGATTACGTGTAACGCGTATGGTAATTAATCAACATTAGCATGCATTACTCGAGTACTCTCAGCAGCGAAGGTTGCAAGTGGGAGGGAGACAGAAGCAGGTGAGTGGCGCGTGGCCGTTAATAGGTAAATTTCGGGAGGGGAGTGATGGGGGTAACTTCGACAACTCGATATCAAGGCGCTTGTCCTCCATGTCCCACTCAGCCGCAGTATGTCCTCGTTGCGAACTAATTAGAGGCTACGAGCCGAGTTTAGTAGGTAGTAAGACAGCCGCTAGTTGGTAGGCGAAGAGAGACACAGAGAAAGAGAGAGAGAGAGGGATTGTCTGTCTGCAACTCGTTAGAGGGTGTCCAAGTGCGATGATATGAGCCTAGACCGGTTGTTGGGTGTCTAAAGCCCTGGCTCTGTAGCCTTGAGAATGATTCCAGGATCGATAACTACTCCGATTAATGGATCTGATGCTCCTATCGTGTGAATGCCCTGTCTCGATTGCTCTACCTTCATACTGTACTCTGTACTCACTAATCGATTGTCGATGATACAGACAAATCATAGCTGGTCTATTATTATATTATTAATTACATAATTACGAGTTAATTTGTTCTTTTTTTTTTTTTTTTGTGTAATGTACTGTAATCTGGTTGAATGAAGTAAAAAATTAATTTCGGCAAAAGCTTTGGAGTGTAATTATATTAGTTTAATTTGATATTAATGTAATTGTAAAATTCGATATTTAATTAGGTGGAATAATTAAGGTAATTACGCTGATATATTACTGAGGAATTCGTGGCAAGTGGAGAGGAGTAATGAAATTAAAATTTTATATTTCTGTATTGAGAGGAAGAAATTTAACTATTTTAATGAGTTTATTGCACGCCAAGGAGAATCCAACGGGCCCGGTGAAATGCACTAGCAATTTTTTTCCGGGAAGATTGTTATTAGTTAAATTGAAAAGGAAACGAATCAACTATGAATTTTGAAGCTTAATTTAGTTGTTACAAAAATATTTATTTATAAACTTGATACTAAACTACTACACTGAAAAGAAAAATATTTTATTGCACGCCTCATAAGCGAAGCGGATGTTGTGCTCTACACTCGCCTTACAAAAATCAAGCGATTTCTTGAACTAAAATTCTCTATTTATTTTCTATCGCACTTGTAGAACAATATTTACATATAAATGTAATGGAAAAACACTAGTTTCAACACTTATGACATTTTTAAAAGACATTTTGCTTTTTAAATAAATAAAAAAAATGTTTAAAAAAATTATTCCGTGTTTGTCCGACTGTCGAATGTATATATGAAAACTAGCGTGGTCACGATAACTGCCGAAAAACTTAACTGATCAAGTCCATTTATTTTTTATACGCTTCAGTATGATTTAAAACTAAGTCATTTTGAAGATTCATGGTCTTATTCAATGTAGTTTATTTATAATTAGCAATAAACTAAAAATCCACTAACCGTTGGTATATCTATATCTATGTAAATAAGGTTCGTTTACAATACAAGCGCAGTACCTTTCTTTTCTGGATGGACAATGGCGCGAAAGATTTAAAAGTATTTGTATTTTATTTTAATCAATTTTATTATGGAAAATGAAATTATGAGGCTTGCACTTTTGGATTTTCCAACTTTTTTAAAAAAATGTCCTTTATTCAAAAACAAAATTATTCTGAAGACAACTTATTATCTTGATTCAAGAATTTCTTGCCTTAAGTTTCGACACATTTTTAAAAGTATTCAAAATTTTTTTGACAAGATAGAACAGGTCGGTAAAATATTGGACCGACGTTACCGCGTATCTTAATCCAATAAAAATTCGTTGAAAAAATTTGTGGAGAGTCAATATTGATGATTGATTAATGATCTTGAATCAACTAAAAAGGCTCATGGTTTAAATAAATATTTCTTGATTCAAAAATGTTTTTTCTTCATAAAATTCGATATTTTAAGAGAAGATAGATGGAAAATCTATTAATTATTGAAATTAATTATGATTATAAAAACAACATTTACTATCGAACATCAAACACAATTATTAACGTACACCGACATGAATTATCGTAATTGGAAATATAATAGACACATAAATCGCTGTTGTCAAACGAGCAACTAATAAATCCGCTTGCTCTAACAAGGCTAATTACATTTATTTATTCATTCGGTACAGATTATTGTATCGATTTGCTCTCAATTTCATATCCATGGGATTCAAAAATTTTTAATTTTAAAGCTCTAAAATAGAATCACTAAATTAATTAATTTTATATATAAATAGCATTAATAAGAGAAATTATTTTGATAATACAGGTTAAAGTTATATTATTCAATGACAACTATATATATATATATATATATATATATATATATATATATATATATATATATATATATATATATATATATATATATTTATATTTTATGATTAATTGATTAATAAATAAATATATGCGAAAGAAAATTTTTTTTTGTGGAAAAAAAAATTATTTACAATTTTGACAATACAAATAATGAATATTATACCGTCCACTTGGTAATTAAAAATGAAATAAATTAACTAAAAATAAAAGAATCTCCAATACAGAGTAACTCGCACTTGAAAAGAGTCATTACGATTTTATGATCAAAGACTAACTAAGATGAAGCGAATAATAAATAGATACCCGACTAATTGCCGTCTCTTTGTACAATGATAGAGCTTAAAAAAAAAAAAAAAAAAAAAAGAAAGCAGTAACCCAAAGCCGAAACTGAAAGACGGATAAAAAAAAAAGTATAATTGGCGCAGTACAAACAGCGATAAAGTCCCTCGGCTAACACTCATTTGTATAATATTAATTGAAATCAAACATCCGGCTGTCTCAACGGCATTGGACTCGGTACGAGTTTTCTATTAAACCTTTTTATTTTATTTTATTTGTCCTGCACTTCTATATTTATCCTTCCTTGATTATTTTAGTTTTTTCAAACTACTTTGAGCCGCGGCGGTTTCGATCCGGGTAAAAACGAGGTCCGCGACGACGCCACATGTCGACTGCATCTGTCGAGCCCACAGGCAACTCAATCGTGTTTGCATAATATCCAATTATTCACTACGTATATATTACCGTTGTTATAATTATTATTATCATCTCAGGTCAATTGAACCACACGGAGATAAATTTATGTTAACTAAGTAAATCGCGGTTATTAATTTCGCAGCTGGACTATCAAACACTAACTAAGTTATGCGAATAATCAACAGTAACAACCGAGGCAGAAAAATAATTGAAGATTGATAAAATATTAATAAAAAATTATTCGTAAATTTTTTATTGAACATCTTTAATTTTTATTTTTTTTAATTATTTATTTTACCAATAAAAAATAAAAAAAATAATTTAATTAAGAAATAAATAAAGTTTTTCTTATTAAAATATATAATTAAAGAAAAATTCAGTAGAAATTATGTAAAAAAAAAACTAAACTGATTCAAGAAAAATATTCAAGAAAACTCGAAGGAAAAAATTCATTTTATTGTTTCAAGAATTTTTGTTTTCAAGTTCCTAGACTAGAAATTTTGAAAGTCTCTTTAAGTGCACAGAAAAAAAAGTTCACTTGAGCCAAGAAAATATTTTTCTTCCTAATTATTTTCTTGAGCGAAAAAAAAATTTTTTTTTTGACAAGAAATTTCACTTATTACAACTAAATTAATTCTTTTGCTTTAAGAAATACGTATCTTGATCCAAGACAATTTATTTAAGTCAGGAAAATCTTGTTGTTTTGAGAAAATTCAGCCTCTTGCTCCAAAAAATTTAGTTCTTGATAGAAGTAAATTTTCTTGTCTTGAGAAAATTTCTCTCTTGCTCCAAAAAATTAAATATAAAGATAGAAGTAAATTTTCATTAATATTTTTATTGATTAACATGTCAAATGGGAAGATCAAATAATATTTCTTTTTTTTTTCATTCAATATGTATAATTGCACGCTAAAATAATATAAAATGGGTATCAGATATTCAAGAGAAAAATTTTCTCAAAGTGAGAAAATTTTTTTCTTAGCTGAAATAGGTTGCTCTGCTTCCCTAAAGTATCTAAAAATCTTGATCAAATATAAAAATTTATTGCATCAAATATTTATGATAATTTGAATTAAGAAAAAATGACTTCCACCCAGAATAGAATTTCAAGAAAAATTTTTACTTCGACCAAAGCAACTTTGGTCTTCCTTCAGGCACCCGAAAATTTTCTGGAGCCAAGAATTTTGTTCTCCAGTCAATAAATTTTTCTTTCTGTGTATTTTTGGATCAAAAAAAATTCTCTTTGAATTAAAAATAATTATTTTTCATTACAGGTGTAAACAACTTTCTTTAGTATAACTTAAGAAAATGGAAAAACGCCAAAAAAAGTACTGTTACATAAGTTAAGTCGAAAGACCGTTAACAAGCAATCTAACTAATATATGTATGAAATTATGTCGTCAAACATATACCATAGTATTATCTATACTTAGATATATGTGTACATCTATATAGATGGAGATGATCGTCAGCAAATTTCGCGCGTTAATTAGATCGACGAGGCGTAAAATAGAGTGTATATGTATATGTATATTGTCGGCCCAAGGGGGCTTTGCATAGATTACGAGTCGCGTCACATAGCGAGTGTATACTTAACGAAAATATCTCACTGGTATACTGCTATACTCTATGGGCAATAACACAACATTCTAATTAGAATATGCAAAGAGCAATTGCTATTATTGCGGCTTTAGTAATTTAACTCGCGCAAGTAACATCAGTTTTAGGATGGAAAAAAGCACTTTTATTATTATTTATTTTTTCTAGTTTGTTTGTCAACTCCTATGCATTCCGAGTGTCTCATTACTATCCAGAACGATCAACTAATTGCGGTTTGTAATTTAACGGTTGGTAAACCATTCAAGTACACCGTTGACGCTCTTATCATGCTCTAAATACTTGTTTATATATTAATTATTATTTTAAATATATAATACCGAGTTTTATTGCAGCGATGAGCTATTTATATTAAAAAATTCTCTTGAATCAACTCAAATTTTTTGACAGTAAATCTATTCTTTATTCAATCAAAATATGTATATTTTACACAGAAAAAAAAATTTCTTGACAGGAGAACAAAATTCTTGGCTTAAGAAAATTTTCGGGTGCCTGAAGGAAGACCGAAGTTGTGTTGGCCGAAGTAACAATTTTTGTTGAAATTCTATTCTTGGTGTAAGTAATTTTTTCTTAATTCAAATTATCATAAATAAGGTAAAAGCCCCAATAGATGATCATGTACCAGTATATGATCACTCCATGTATTTGTATACCTATATTTGTGAATATAGATATACAGATACATGGAGTGATCATATATTGGTACGTGATCATCTATTGGGGCTTTTACCTTACTTGATACAATAAATTTTTATATTTGATCAAGATTTTTAGATACTTTAGGGAAACAGCGCCTCCTATTTCAGCTGAGAAAAAAATTTTCTTACCTTGAGAAAATTTTTCTCTTGAATATTTGATACACATTTTATATTATTTTAGCGAGCAATTATACATATTGAATGAAAAAAAATTATGAAATATTATTTGACCTTCCCATTTGACATGTTAATTAATAAAAATATTAATGAAAATTTACTTCTATCTTTATATTTAATTTTTTGAAGCAAGAGAGAAATTTTCTCAAGACAAGAAAATTTACTTCTATCAAAAACTAAATTTTTTGGAGCTTCGAGGCTGAATTTTCTCAAAACAAGAAGATTTTCTTGACTTAAATAAATTTTCTTGGATCAAAATACGTATTTCTTAAAGCAAGAGAATTTTGTTGGAATAAGTGAAATTTCTTGTGTCAAAAAAAAATTTTTTTTTCGCTCAAGAAAATAATTAGGAAAAAAATATTTCCTTGGCTCAACTGAACTTTTTATTCCGTCAAAAATGAAATATTAAAAATACTTTTTATCCAAATTTTATACACTTTTAATAAAAATTTTTTTCATAAGGTTAATTAATTTTTATTTTGAAAAAATAAAAAAAAAATCAATTAAATACTTTCATACCCCAAACAAAAAATAAAAATAAAAATAGAATTATAACCAAAAAAATAAAAAAAGCATTTTAGAATTACGATGAAAAATGAAAAAGTGGATCGGAAAAATGATTTAGAAAAATTTTAGCCAACCAATAGCGTCCCGGCGTGTAATAGCTGGTGGTCAATTAACACGCGGCTGCTGGTACAGTTACGTGACGCGCCTGAAATTGGAGTTTTTGTTTCCAATATCAATTCCAGGTATACGGTGAAGGGTTTTAATTGGTCGCTTGGCCAAAGCCATCCGGGGATTTCTCTGTCTCTCTATCACTTTACTCATTCAATCATTTTCTCATTCACTTACTCACTCACTCACTCATTGAGTTCACTCGGGCTGGGCCCGTACCGCCTACACCTACACCTCCACCTCCACCTCACAGAGAACGAATTAAAACAAATAGAGGAGGATGCATATACGGAGTACATAGTCAGTGCATAAAGCAATCGTTAAACGGTTCATCCACGAGCACGAGCCTGACGACGTCCACCCTCGCGAGACTCAATATGTGCGAATATTTATTATTTTTTTTATTATTCTATTATTTTTTACCCTCGCGAAAATATTTCATTTCCATCATTGACTCGGGGAGATGAATTGCCGCAGATAAGCGACACCGCAAGTCTCGATTGTGATGGAGATAGTCGAGTTTATTGCGGTACCCGGTCACTGCCGCCTTCAATATATTTATATATATATATATATATATATATATATAACCACTCTATGGTATATAGCTGTGAAAAGTAATTAAATGCCGGTGTTGAGTTTTAGTTGGGAGAAAAATCAAGAAGACACGTACGACAAAAGCTAATCGATTTATAACTTTTACGCTTCCTTTATCCCTTCATGACTTTTGTACCTCTCTTTTTATTACTTTCAGTTACTTGTTACATTACACTAAAAAAATTTTTTTGGTTCAAAGAAAACTTGACTCTTGCTTCGAAATATTTCATTCAAATTGATGCAATAAATTCACCAATTGAATCAATATCATAAAACTCTAACACTGATAGAAGGATTTATTAACTATTAATAATTTAATTTATTTGAAGACAATTATTTAATTTATTATATATTTTTTTTAACATTCAATAAATATTTATTTGGGAGGAAAGTACATTTATTAATAGTTAATAAGTCGCGTTACTAGAACCATAAGGGCGAATAAAAAAATTTTTTTTGCTCCAATCAATGTAAACATGTTGAAAATATTAACATCTATGGAAAAAACGAAAAAAAAAAAATTTTTTGTGATTCGCCCTTATGGTTTTAAGAAAACATTTTTCTAAAACCATAAGGGCGTATCCTGTTTTTTCGGTTTATTATCAATTATGGGTCAGAGTAAGAAAAAAAATTGCAAAGATAATAGAATATCACTCCACAACTTGATTTATGTCAACAAATATTTATCTAAGTGAGAAAACTAATAAAAAATTAAGGAAAAATAAATTCATCAGAGTATTACTCCAATGCCATCTTCATCGTCAGGATCATCTGTGTCTAAGATTATAAAAGTAAAAAAAAAGATTTCTTAATTTTTTTTTTAACTAGATAATGACAAAAAAATTTATAAACTATGACCATGGCTGAAAATTAAACTTTGATAATACCGATGATATTTTGTGGGACAGTTCCTGATATACAAAAATGATTTAAATCATCAAACTTGCTTCAAGATAATGGTATTGAAAAATCATAACAATTCTCAAGAACAAAGTTCTTTTTGAATGACTTTTTGTAAATTACAGCTCTAAATGGCTTACAAAACTCTTTTGTTAATTGTAAATAGATCTGAAGTAAAAAAAAATCAATTTTGAAAAACTTTGAGGCTAATTTTATTAACTTGAAGACATACCGATTGTTCTCGAGTTGTTATGAATTTATTTTTTATTAATTTTTCATTCGTTTTTTCACTCAAATAGATATTTGTTGATATAAATTAAGTTGTGGAGTGATAATTTCTATTACCTTTGCAATTTTTTTTCTTACTCTGACCCATAATTGATAATAAACCGAAAAAACAGGACACGCTCTCATGGTTTTAGAAAAATGTTTTCTTAAAACCATAAGGGCGTATCACAAAAAAAATTTTTTTTTTCGTTTTTTCCATAGATGTTAATGTTTTCAATATTTTTACATTGATTGGAGCAAAAACCATTCTGCAGAACCATAAGGGCGTATATTTTGAGATGCGCCCTTATGGTTTTAGTAACGCGAAGTATTTATTAATAGTTAACAAATATTAATTAACAGTTAATAAATATTTTGTTGATTGAATTTGTTTCGCTTGCAATGTCATATAATATGAAGATTGCTTATAAACAAAAATCATCTTTATAAATTAATTGCATTAATTATATTATATTATAATAACGTTTATTGTAAAATATCAAATTATATCACAGCTGATAATTATCTTTTATATTTTTAAATATTAAAAACGTTAATTTGTTAAGTGAATTTAATTATTATCATGTATTTCAGCTATAGGGTTATAAAAATTATCTAAAGAAAATTGAATTGAATTGAATTGAATTTATTGATTTATGCCAAAGCCTTCACTGGCCAGATGGCAAAAGAAAAATATACATTTTGTGAATACAATACATTTTAAAATTTTTAATCTAAACATAATAATTAGAACTTATATATAATTATAAATAATAAAATATTAGTAAAGGTAATATCGCTTATATGCTAATTATGAAGAAACTGTTTAAGTGAGAATTAGAACTAATAGATTACAATATTTATGATTATGATTTTAAAGATTTTAATTTTAATAATTTTAGTGATTTAATAACTTTTACTGATTTTAATAATTTTAGAGATTTGACTGAAAATTTAGTTTGGATTTAGAAGTCTAGATTAAAAAGGTAATCATAAAGCTTATTTTTAAAAATTTCTAATCTGGGAGCATTTATCATATCGATTGGTAAATCTTCCCAAAGACGAATGCAAGTAACTACAAATGATAACTCATAAATAGCTGTCGTAAATTTAGGTAACTTGAAATTTACATAATTCTTTTTTGCTGCAAGTCTTACAGAATGTCTAGTATCAATATCTTCAATAAATAGTTCTCGTAAGTAGCTAGGTTTACCTATATTCAAAATTGCTATTTTTGCTTTTTATTTTAAATTAATATTTGTTAACAGTTAACAAATATTCATTGACCATTAATAAATATTTATTAACAATTAATAAATTGTACTTAATAAATTACTTATTAACTGTTAATAAATATTTGTTAACTGTTAACACATATTTATTAACATTTAATAAATCGTATTTAATAAATAATTTATTAATTGTTAATAAATATTTATTAAATCCTATGATGTTAAAAAATCATTTATTAACAGATAATAAAGCTTATTAAATATAAACAAATCTTTCTATCAGTGTAGATAAGAACAAAAAATTATTCATTCAAGAATTTTAGTCTTACACAAAGGGTACTTTACTGTTTTCAAACAAAACACACCTATATTTAACTCTATAATTTTTAAGAATGATTAAAATTGATCCAAGATATTACCGATTGATTTAAAGAATACCAACAAAAATTATCAAAAAATTTTCGATTATTTTTCCAAGTTATTTTGGAAATTCTAGTATTGAAACTTTCAAAAATAAAATCTTTCATCATCTCTTCAAACTTAATTTCTAAAAATTGTTAGTTAAATTCAGTTAAATCACCAAAAATTATATAACCAAACTAAAATTTTGCTTAAATTTTAAGTTATCTTCAATCTGCATTGTTAAATTATATTATTCTTTTTTACTTTGTCAAAAATATACATTAAGTTACAAAAATATTGTTAAATTAAGTGTCCAATATGTAAAATATTTATATTATGTAACCTTCTTTTTTTTTTGCCATCTGGCCAATTAACGCTTTAGCATAAATAAATATATCTTTCTATCTATCTATTTTGGTATTGTTTATAAAAAAAATTAGGAAAACGATTGAGCCTGAAGGCCATCCCTGCAACTTTCCGCTATTTCCATACCTAGGCGGTTAAAATTGCACTGATTTTCGAAAATCTTCGATTTTCTTAGCGGAAAGTTAAAAAATGTTTTTTTGAATAAAAAATATAAAATTCTCACAAGGAAACGAAATAATTCTTACAATTAGTGAAAAAAAATTGTGATTTTTGATGAAAAATTTGATTATATCGATAGAAGATAATGACTTTTGGATCCAAGATGTAGAATTTCTCTTTGCTAAGAAAAAAAGTTTTAAATTCTTCACTGAAAAAAAAAATTAACTTGATTCAAGAGAAAAATTCTTGAACCAAGAATATAATTTTGAAGAGGGTAATTGTCTTGAATCAAGACGAAAAATTCTTGAATTAAGTAAAATTTCCTTAAATCAAGAATTTTTCTACTCAAATCAAGAATATTAAGTTCTTCAAAATTATATACTTGATTCAAGAACATTTTTTTTCTGTGTTGAATCAACAAGTATTTTTTTAATTTCGAAAACAACGACACGGTAAAAAATTTATTTGAGTAACCTCAACAACATTTAATTTAATATATTTGTAATTTTATTAACATGAAAATTCCAAAATAAATCTGACAAAAATAATCTAATAAAAATGATTCATCAAAATTTTTTCTTAAAAATATTAAGATCGTTCTTTGGAAGGTGCTTCCTTCATTGCGTTAATAATTGATTGAAGCAATGGTTCTAGATTGTACACTTGAACAGTTTCGACAAATCTATTCATTTCCGCAATGATTTCATTCTTGTATGTTTTGACAACCTCCTCCACTTTGTTGGGTTCCGACAAAATATTGATAATATCAACAAAATTGGAAACACATTCGGAGGCCTTAGATTTATCAACTCCCAGCTCGTCGGCTATAGCGAAAATTTTTGCGAAGATCATACCCTGGTAAGATCGGATTCGACTGACCACATTTTCAACTATCGAAAAGATTTTAGCTTCGTTGAGATTTGCCAAGTCTTTAATCGTGTAGGTCTCAAAAGCATTTGCGATTTTGCTCACAATCATACTGATATCGTCTCCATTCATGTTCAACCCGTTTCTAATCTGATTTAATTTCATAAACATTTGACCTTGAGTGAGGCTGAAGAACTCTCGGATTATTTGCTCGAGGTCCAAGCTTTTGAGGAACTTGTTAATTGCCATAATGAGTTTATCGTTTTTCAGCTCCGACACACGATCAGTTTTGTTGATGGAATTACCCTCTGGAGCAGCAACGCATGCCTGCATTTAAATTCATTTATTGGTTAATAATCAACCAACTAATAAATCTTCTTTTAATAATTTATCACTATTATTTTTTGCTTAAGTATTAATATAAATAAAAATTTCTGAACTTACTTGCAGAATAAAAGTTACAAGAATCAAAGGCAATAGCGAGGTCATTTTTATAGAATTTAAAAGCTAATTTAAATAATATTTTACTGCACTGAACTGAACTCACTGGTCGCTGCTGTGTAAATGATTTTTACAAAGTTACAAAACTCAAAATAAAACAATCTTAAGTAATTATTCGCTTGGTGTGTCACCAGTTTTACTTTTAATTTATTCTTTTCAGTGGTTGGAAATAAATCATTGATTATTTCGAAACCAATGAGAGATTACGGTTATAAATAACTAAATAAACAGTTTATTAAGCAATTCATTAATTGACTTACCTTGAACCTCTTCGTTAAAATTTGTTTTAAAATTTCAAAATACTGAATTTTCAATAATGAAAATATTTAATCTCTTTTATAAATAATAAATTAGGTATCTTATTTTTTTTATTTTAATACTTATCATAAAGAATATAAAAAACAATTAAAAGAAATTTTTTTTTCAAATAATAATTTAAGTACACACAAAAAAAAAATTTATTGCAGCAAGAAAATTTTAAAGAAAACGAAAGTTATTTTGGAACAAGAAAAAATTTTCCTTAATCTTTTTTTGAGCCAAGAAAATTTACTTTCCAGTCAAGAATTTTTTTTTCAGTGTGGTTATACACAATCGGAATTTTTAAAAAATTTATTTTTTTAAATTTCATTTTTTCACAGAAATAAAAATTTATTGATTGAAGAACAAAATTCTTGGCTCAAGAAAATTTTCGGTTGCTTTAAAGAAGACCGAAGTTATGTTGGCCAAAGTAAAAATTTTTATTGAAATTCTATTCTTGGTGGAAGTCATTTTTTCGTAATTTAAATTATCATAAATACTTGATACAATAAATTTTTATATTTGATAAAGATTTTTAGATACTTTAGGGAAGCAGCGCCACCTACTTCAGATAAGAAAAAAATTTTCTCACCTTGAGAAAATTTTTCTCTTGAATATTTGATACCTATTGCACGCCTTATAGCGCGAAGCGCGTGAGGTTGTGTTTTATATACTCGACTCGTCAAGGTCAAGCAATTTTGTGATCTTTAAATGTCTCTATCACAACCATATTACACTTATACAATAATATAAGTAGATGTACACGGAGAAAACACTTAAATTAAACCATCTTTTACTTTCTAAAATCATTTCATGTAGCTATTTTGAAAAAAAAACGTTTTGAAAAAAATTTTACGTGGACGTCCGGATGTCACCCTATTTTGGATGTACCAATGATTACTCCCGAACAAATTGATATTTCAAGACCGGACTTTTTTTATTAGTTTACGAATGCGATGAACTGGGTCCGTATTTCATATCAGTAGCCTAGTTTACGTATTTTTTTTAAATTGAATTTTTATTAAAATTTATTACGATATAACCGTACAAAGACAAACGAACAGTGCTTATGTGTCACGTGAAAACAATGGCGCCCCTTGATAAAGCTAGATTTTTTTAGACTACGTGCGCATATAACAAGAAAAAAGGGCGCTGATATTTAAAAAAAAAAAATGCTCTGTAAGAAATTACTTAATTATAATTTTCTTTTTTTTTATCAGTTACACAATTTATTTTTTCTTAAAAAATGAATGAGCGTTATGAGGCGTGCACTTTTGGATTTTCCAAACTTTTTTATATTATTTTAGCGTGCAATTATACATATTGAATGAAAAAAAATAATGAAATATTATTTGATCTTGCCATTTGACATGTTAATCAATAAACATATTAATGAAAATTTACTTCTATCTTTATATTTAATTTTTTGGAGCAAGAGAGAAATTTTTTCAAGACAAGAAAATTTACTTCTATCACCCGTGTAAAAATGATATGATATCATTATGAAGCTCATAATGAATATCATAATGAATCTCATATTTTGGCACTAATATGAGATTCATATAAGAGCAATATCAATACTTTAGAAACCCGTAATAAGTAAAATACCTGTGAGAACGAATCTTTTTTAAGTAGATAAGTAAAATTTTCATTTTTTCTGTTAATCAGAGGAAATGTATACACTGAGAAAACAGTTTTTTTGGCTCAAATGCGCAGATTTATTTGAAATAAATTAAAAATATCTATTTAATGTTAACAAATTCCTTTTATTCAAATATATATTACTTTGAATCAAATACTACCTCGTTTTGGTTTATTTAAGGTAGTACCCTCGCCAAAGTCGTTTTCTTAGGATTTTTTTTAAATTTTGGTAGATTAATGTTCATATAATTCTTCGTCGATTGGCGCAATTTGAGAATTTTTTACCATCTAGTTTCCGAGATATTTAATTTTAAAGTTTGAGTTTTGAACGCTCTTATACATTACGGTATACGGGATATCGAAAAATTTACCTACAAACATTTTTATATCTTAGAAACTTTTCTTAGGATCTTTTTAAAAAACTAGAGTAACGTTAACTAACAACTAAACAATTAAAAAAAAAAAAATTCATTGATAATGACCACACACTTTCAGAGATATTTATTAATAAGTAATGAAAAATTTACCAGACTTTAACTGAGGAGGGATACGTTAATAAAGCTGTTGCAACAGCGCAAGTTTTGTTAGCCGCGAAAGAAGTATGAGACGCGCATGCGCTGACAAATTTGAAAAGTTTAATTTACGTTAGGTGTAATATTATAGTTATTAATTTTATTTTTCTAAAAAAAAAAACTATGATTATTTTATGCAAATAAGTATTTTTATGATACTAAAGTTAGCCAACATTTTTAATTTTTGACTTTTTTAATAATTAAATTAGAAAAAAAAATTTTTTTATATTGCATTTACAGTTTTTGAAGTTTTTTCAAGTGAAATTTCTTTTATTTTTTGTAATCATTTTTCAATAAAAAATTCTAAAAATTTTAAATGTCGGCTGAATTAATTTTCATTTTTTTTATAGTTATTAAAATTCAAAAAGTTAACAATTTTAATATAATAATATATATTAATCTTTCAATGTATGTAAATAAATAAATAAACGCATGTATCTGAACAGAGGTAAGTCTACAGCCAGTCCAAAACACTACAGTATAACCACTATAAAATATCTTAACGCTCACGCAGTGTTGCCAGACTTTCAAACGATCAGTATCTCCTTCGTGATTGGCTGAAATAAGTACATAAACAGGAAAAAGTTTTAGGCTTGTCAATAATGGCTATCTGGTATGTGTACCGTACACTCTGGCATAAACTTTTGACGACGGAAGTCACGAGGGTAATACCTTAACTGAATCGACTCATTTATTTCATTTAAATAAAGATTTGTTAACTATTAACAAATCTCACTTTAAGTAAATTACGCTTGGTGTCGCTATACGGTCGCCACTGTTATTTCTCGACGTGATTTGTAAAAAATAAATAATGAAAATTAACTCAGTTTACAAATGTATTTTGTTTAATTTTTGTAGAAATAAATAAATAAAATAAAAAAAAAATATATATCCTTAGACAAATATGTATTGAAATAGTTAACTATAATAGACATTAATAATTATGATGCTGAAGTTAGCAGACAGCTGTCAATTTTTTTAATTTTTATTACAGATCAACGATAAAACACATATTTTAATGCACTTGAATTTTTTTTTTAATTTTTAGACGTGGAACTTTTTAATTAAAATTTTTTCGTGATAATTTTATTATTATAAAAGTCCTAAAAATTGACAGATGTTTGTTAATTTATGAAAATTAAGTTAGCCGTCATCTAAAAATTTTTAGAATTTTTTTTATTGAAAAAATTGTTACAAAAGAAATTTTTTTAAAAAACTTCATTCGTAAAAAACTTGAAAAATTATAAGTGCAATTTTAAAAAAATATTTTCTAGATCTAATTTAATAAATAAAAAAAAAAATTTTTAATTTAAAACGTCACTTAACTTTATAGTATTATTGTTAATTTCAGTATAATTAATAATTCCAAAAGAATTGCCCATTTAACCCCAAACGTTCGATATGTCTACTTTTACTACTTTCCTGACCTAAAACTAAAAATCATTGCTTTGAGTATATTCAAACATACCATTTATTTATAGTTAACAAATCTGATTTGGTTGAAATATATCATTGTTAGCACCTAAGAAATATTTGTTAACTATAAACAAATCTGGATTTCATTCAAATATACTGTAACTTTGTCTCAAATAAATCAATTTAGTATCAAATAAATATTTCTTGTGATATTTAAATAAGAGATTTATTTATAGTTAACGAGCCTCATTTCATTTAAATGAACTGTTTTCTCAGTGTAACAATTGAGAAAAAATAGTATTTTTATCATGCACTATAAAATTGAACTACTTAACTTTCCTCCTTGACTTTCTTAACTTGGAAGAATATTTAGAAAAACATTGAATATCTTGGTTTAAAAAAAACTTTTTAACTGAAAAAATTTTTTCGTCTCAAGATAATTATTTTTTATTTTGAAAACAATCCAATCGTCCTAAAAATTTCTTTGATTTAATTATTTTGCATTATTTCCTGTATATATAGTTATGATTCAATAACTTTATATCACGATTTAAAAAGGCTAACAATATCATTATGATTTTATGCAGATATGACCGTGATTAAATTTTGAATTCAATTCAATATCATTGTGATTTCATAATGAAATAATGTTAATATCATCATGGAGATACTATCCTTACGAATTTTCAACAGTAATAAAAAATTTTTTTCTTGAATTATGAATAAAAGGCAACAATATCATTACAATATCATAATGAATTTGAAAAATTTCAGCCTGATTCCATCATGAGTTTACGCAGATAGTATTATGACTTCAGTATGAAATTATGCATTTGTCACTATGGATCGGTCACGAATCCCCATTATGAAAACATAATCAAATTACTAGAAATTTTCTTTCTCCAACAAGAAAAATAAAAATTTTATAATCTAATTTTAAAAAAATTCGTTTCCATAAGTATTTTACTTATTACAGGTTTCAAATGTATTGATATGGCTTTTATATGAATCTCATATTAGTGTCAAAATATGAAGTTCATTATGATATTCATTATGAGCATCATAATGATATCATATCATTTTTACACGGGCAAGAAGTAAATTTTTTGAAGCAAGAAGTTGAATTTTTTCAAAACAACAAGATTTTCTTGACTTAAATAAATTTTTCTTGGATCAAGATACGTATTTCTTAAAGCAAGAGAATTAATTTTGTTGGAATAAGTGAAATTTCTTGTCAAAAAAAAATTTTTTTTTCGCTCAACAAAATAATTAGGAAGAAAAATATTTTCTTGGCTCAAGTAAATCTTTTTTTCTGTGAAAATAAATTTTTTTATCTCAAAAATTTTTATTTAAAAAATCAATTTAAATTTTTTACAAAAAAGTTTCTTTAGAAAAAATTATCCATCTAAAAATATAAATTCGTTAAAAAATTAACAACCAATCTCATACTAAACTGATAAATTTATAAGCGATTGACATTTTTTTATCCAAGTATTCACAAATCCAGCAAAGCAAGTAAAACGAGATGAAAAATCCATCTAAGTAGTTTCCTCCACTGATAGAAGGATTTCTTAGTATTTAAGAAGATTTCTTTGTATTTAAGAAATCATTTCTTAAACATCATTTTTTAGTATTTAAAAAATATTTCTTAATATTTAAGAAGTATTTCTTAGTATTTAACAAATATATATATTTCTTAATATTTAAGAAATATTTCTTAAATACAAAGAAATATTCTTAAATGTTAAGAAATCCTTTTATCAGTGTCGAACGGATATCGCCTGCAAACTCTCTCTATTGCAAGAATTTTACGAGCTAGCAGGTGTCTCAGCCTGCCAATATTTGTTTGCAATACGGTAATTTGCTTTACTCCATTTCTCAAGAGACACTAAAAAAAATAGCAACCAATAAAACTAGACCGCGACTTGCGACAGACATAAAAAGAGTTTAAAAGTGACAACATCCTGCGCTGGCAATAAATTTCCTTTTCGAGCTAACCGGAAAAATCTATTTCTCATCATCCATTGCATCAAGGAAGCAACAAATCAAACAAATGACTAATGGTATTGGTGAAGGCTGCAAAAACCTTTCCAACTTTGAGTCCTGTGTCAAATATATACTCAGTCCCGAAGCGATCGAAATTAGCAGTGATGCAAATGTTATACTTTCTGTTCCTATCTCTCTCTTTCTTCCTAGGAAGTACTGGGTATAGTATTTAGCAGTTGGGCCGGGAAACTAGTGCTAGTGTATACTTGGTACTTTGGCAAATGTTCTTGTCGGAAAACTAACGGTGAAGTTAAGCCATGGATCACTAAGAGAACGTCCCGTGGGAATCTCTTGGGCTCAACTTCAGGATAGATTGCATTAGAGCTCCCTGGACAGCCCCAGGCGATTAGATTCCTCTGAATCTTACATTTAAACAAGAAGAATTAATTTTTCCACCACCACATCGAGATATAAACTGTAAGTTGAACGCACACTGATAAAAAAAATAATTTATTTGAGAGAAATCTACATTATTAAGAGAATAAGAAAAATTTTGTGTCCAGGATAGTCATATGATAAAATCGGTTTTTTTAGTGAAAGATAGTCAATTTATGATGATAAGTATTTAGGCTGCATTAGGCTGCTATTTATAAATTTATTTATTTACTACACAGAAATAAAGGTTTACTTGAACCAAGAAAAAATAGACGTTGTATTTTGTCCATTGATGATATTTTTAACGATATAAGCTCATCCTAGAGTTACACTTATCGAGACTTTTCGTTTGAATACTCACACGAATTTTATATAAATTTTATATATTTCACAAATATGAGAAATATCATATATTTAAAATATATGAAAAAAATCGTGTGCATACTCAAATGAACGGTTTCGATGAGCTTAACTTCAGAATAAGCTTATATCTTAAAAAATGTCAATAATTAAGAAATACAATTTGTAAAAATATTGATAAATTCAATTATCGATAATACACATGTTGGCTAAAGCGCGGTCGATTTTCTAGTTTTCTATATAAAGTAGTCACGGAAAAAATTTGTATTAACGAAAAATTCGTCGCACTTTAAGCTAGGCAGATTTCAACTTCACTTATGAGACCTGCAATTACTTTAACTGAAACTTTCAATGCTCATTTTAAATTTTTTTCTTCGTGTCAATTACTATTCATTTTTTAAAGAAAGCCACGGGAATGTTACAGTGATTGCACATTAAACGTTACAATAAATATTAGCTATAGAATAATTCAAATTGGAAACAATAGAAAATCCAGTAATATTTCGATGATTCGCGAATTGTTTGAATTATTCGGGAATTATTCGAAAATTTTCGTATTCAAAATTTTTCGAATTATTCGTCGAATTTCGAACAATTCAAAAATTCGAATTATTCGATTCGAAATTCGAATCGAATATCAATATTCGATTCGATTAGATTCGATTCGAACAATATTCGCACACCCCTAATATTTATGTATATTATATATATATATATATATGAAAAATATATAAAAAATGCATGTGGATACTCAAATGAAAGCTCTTGATGAGTGTAACATCAAGATGAGCTTATATCTCTAAAAATATCAATAGTTAAGAAATTACCTTGTATCTTGTCAACTAACGATATTTTTAAAGATATAAGCTCATCCCGATGTTACTCTCATCAAGACCTTTCATTTGAGTTCCCACATCAATTTTTCATATATTTATATATATTACATATTTGTATATATGAAAAACATATGAAAATGCTATGGGTACTTAAATGAGAGCTCTTAATGAGCTTATATCATTAAAAATATCAATAATTAAAAAATTATATTGCATTTTGTGTACGATTGACATTTTTAAAGATATAAGCTCATCCCGATGTTACACTCATCGAGACCTTTCATTTGAGTACCCATATCAATTTTTCATATATTTTGTGTATTTATATATATTATTTATATGTATGTATGAAAAATATATCAAAATGCATGTGGGTACTTAAATGCCAGCTCTTGACGAGTGTAACATCGGGATGAGCTTATATCTTTAAAAATGTCAATAGTTAAGAAAGTACAGTGCAATTTAACAAAAGTTATTATTTAATTGAGCAAAATTTTATTTATTTATAGTTCACAAGTCACCGCAGTCACATAGTGACTGCAAGGTTGCTAGTTTTCTTAAAATGATTTTAACAAAATTTTTACGTCCTGATTAGAAAATTACTAGTCTTAAAATTTTTTTAGTTTATTAGACATAAAAAACGCGAAACAAATTATTTAGAATCTGAATCGTGAATAAAAAATCGAGCCATGATAAAAAAAAAAACAACATAAATATTACCTAAATACTCTGAAATTTAATTACATAACTAAGATGTTATTTTATTTTTATAAAACAAATTTTTTAATTCAATTGAATCCAGATAAAGTACACAACAATCTTATTAAATTGAAATAACAAATTGATTTTAAATATAATGGAAAGGCTGAAAAAAAAAAATTATTTTCGAATTAAAAGAATAAAAAAACTATCCACCCTGAGTATATCTGTATCTTAAGAATAACAGTCAAGCTGGCGACAAATAAAAGCACTCAACGCTAGCAGCTTTATCCTTATACAACTGTCAGCCGTCTTAACACCATCCAGTTTTCGCTACTTTGTCTAAACTTTTTCATTCTTATCCCTATTATTATTATTGTAGCTCAATATAATTAATTATTTAATTTTTCTAATTAATATTATTCATAATATAAAATTTATAATGGAAAAATTCAATAATAAAATCGTTTTTTGTATGATGACCCTCTTATTAAGAAAGTTTAAATTTAATTAAGATGAAAGCTGTATAAATATTTAATTTTGATACATTAAATTAATAAAGCGGTAACTGATGGTGATAACGACGTGGACGTTTAATATGTAATATAATTTTTGTTGAATTTGAAATTGAGTTGACATGAATATATATTTAATTATTGCACAAAGAATGATAATTTTTCATTTTCAATTAAATTATAAATATATATTTATGTTTAATAATCATTATTATGATGAAATATATAACTCGTGGCTTGATATTTAATTTAACTGAAGTTTAATTTATAATCTATTTTATACATGTTACAGTTATATAAATTAAATCACCAAATTTATAATTTATCGTGAATTAATTCGTATTAAAATTGTCGGTATGCTCATTTAATTATCCGGTTTTAATTATGTATTTTTTTGTATGACCAGACGCTAATCAGACATTGAACCATAAAAAAGTATATTATACTCGAAATTAGTATACGTATTATTCAACTAAAAATATTATTAGAAATAACTTGGGTCGTTGTTACTAGGTTGACAATTTTTTGTTTTTTTTTTTCTAAAGTAATAAATGATTATCGACTTTTTTTTTTATTTAGGTTCTCGTGATGCTATTCTAGACATTAGCAACGTTCGATGATATTTACTCTAAATTATTAAGAGAATAAGCAAAATTTTGATGCCAGTGTGTTAATATGATAAAATGGACTGCATTCGAAAATGCTCTATCTGTAGTTACATAATTAAGAAATGACCTTGTATTTCATGAACTATTGAGATTTTCACGGATATAAGCTCATCCCGGTGTTACAGTCGTCGAGACCTTTCATTAGAGTACCCACATCAATTATTCATATATTTTATATATTTATATATGTATATATGAAAAATATATGAAAATGCATGTGGGTACTCAAATGAAAGCTCTTGACAAGTGTAACGTCGGGATGAGCTTATATCATTAAAAATATCAATAATTAAGAAATTATCTTGTATCTTGTGAACTATTGACATTTTTTAAAACATAAGCTCATCCCGATGTTACACTCATTAAGAGCTTTCACTTGAGTACCCACATGCATTTTTAATATATTTTTCATATATATATATATATATATATATATATATATATATATATATATATATATATATATATATATATATATATATATATATATATATATATATATATATATATATTAGGGGTGTGCGAATATCGTTCGAATCGAATCGAATCGAATAATTCGAAATTCGACGAATAATTCGAAAAATTTCGAAAAATTCGAAAATTTTCGAATAATTCCCGAATAGTTAAAAAAATTCGCGAATCATTGAAATATTACTGGCTCTTCTATTTTATATAGAAAACTAGAAAATCGAGCGCGCTTCTCCCTTTGTATTTTAAAAAAAGTTATTAATTAAGAAATGACGTTGTATTTTGTCTACTGATGATATTTTTAATGATATAAGCTCATTCTGGAGTTACACTTATCGAGACCCATCATTTGAATACCCACACGAATTTTTCCATATATTTTATACATATGATATTTCTCATATTTGTGAAATATACAAAATAATTAAAAAATTCTTGTGGGTACCCAAATGAAAGCTCTCGATGATCTTATATCTTGATAAATGTCAATAATTAAGAAATGACGTTGTATTTTGTCCATTGATGATATTTTTAACAATATAAGCTCATCCTAAAGTTACACTTATCGAGACCTTTCATTTTAATACCCACACGAATTTTATATATTTCACAAATATGAGAATATATCATATATATAAAATATATGAAAAAAATCGTGTGCGTACTCAAATGAACGGTTCTGATGAGCTAAACTGCAGGATAAGCTTATATCTTAAAAAATGTCAATAATTAAGAAATACAATTTATAAAAAATACTGATAAAGTCAATTGTCGATAATAAACATGTTGGCAAAAGCGCGCTCGATTTTTTAGTTTTCTATATAAAATAGATGTCACGGAAAAAATTTGTATTAACGGAAAATTCGTCGCACTTTAAGCTAGGCAGATTTCAACTTCACTTATGAAACCTGCAATTACTTTAACTGAAACTTTCAATGCTCATTTTAAATTTTTTTCTTCGTGTCAATTACTATTCATTTTTTAAAGAAAGCCACGGGAATGTTAAAGTGATTGCATATTAAACATTACAATTAATAATAGCTAGAATAATTACATAGTTAAAAGATACAGGCCAATCCGATGGAATTTGAAATCTGTGCAAGTCAAAACAATACTCCAATTGAATTTCATATCTAGATCTAAAAAAACATCTATTAAGTGCTCAGTGGAGCAGGCGGGTAACAGCTGTTAATAGCTATAATATTTTTTAACATTCAATAAATATTTATTTGGGAGAAAAGTACATTTATTAATAGTTAATAAGTACTTATTAATAGGTAAGAAATATTTATTAACAGTTAATAAATATTTTGTTGAGTGAATTTGTTTCGTTTACAATGTCATATGATATGAAGATTGCTTATAAACAAAAATCATCTTTACAAATTGTTTGCATTAATTATATTACATTATAATAACGTTTATTGTAACATACCGAATTCTATCACAGCTCATAATTATTTTTTATATTTTTAAATATTAAAAACGTTAATTTATTTAGTGAATTTAATTATTATCATGTATTCCAGCTATCGGGTTATAAAAAGTGTCAAAGGAAAAATGCTATTTTTGCTTTTGATTTTAAATAAATATTTGTTAACAGTTAACAGATATTCATTAACCATTAATAAATATTTATTAACAGTTAATAAACTGTACTTAATAATTACTTATTAACTGTTAATAAATATTTGTTAACTGTTAACAAATATTTATTAACATTTAATAAATCGTATTTAATAAATGATTTATTAACTGGTAATAAATATTTATTAAATCCTATGATGTTAAAAAATCATTTATTAACAGTTAATAAAGCTTATTAATTATAAATAAATCCTTCTATCAGTGTGGATACTCAAATGATTTGTCTTGATGAGTGTAACATCAGGATGAGCTTATATTTATAAAAACGTCAATAGTTAAAAAATTACCTTGTATCTCGTGAACTATTGACATTTTTACAGATATAAACTCATCCCGATGTTACACTCATCAAGACCTTTCATTTGAGTATCCACATCATTTTTCATATATTTTGTATATTTATACATATATTATATATATGTATATATGAAAAATATATCAAAAGTGCATGTGGGTACTCAAATAAAAGCTCTTGACAAGTGTAACATCAGGATGAGCTTATATCTTTAAAAACGTCAATATTCAAAGTAAGAAAAATTCGAATTTCTGTAAAATTGATAAACAATCTAAAAAAAATGAAGTTCCAAGTCGACTCACCACTCAGTATCTCCTTGCAATCCTAAAACATAAAAAACAAAAATATATAAATAACCATTTAAAATAATTTTTTTATTAGATATATTTTAGTCACCTTGAAGATTCGGCGTGACAAACTTTTCAGCGCTTCATGTAATTTAATTGAAAAATCTTGAAGTAATCCAATTGGAAAATCTTGATGTATCCTAATTAATTAATGGGCACTTTTCACTTTATACATTTGGTACTTAATACTAACTGCTAATTAAAGAATAACTTTATGAATCTGAAATTATCAGACATCGGTCCAATTTTTAATAATGATAATTTTAAAAATTAAATTGGTGCAAAAAATATTTCATGTGTTTTAACTAATAAATTATAGCAAGAAATATTTATTCAAAAATATTTTATCTTTAGAAGCTTAAAAAATTATGAGTGCAATGTTTTAAAAATTCTTTTCTAGACCTAGTTGATTATTCAAAAAAACCTGAAAAATTATCTAGTGTCTGCTAATTAAAAATTTACTTATTAAGAAAACTCATAAAAACTGTCAGATGTCTGCTACTTTCAGTCATGAAAACTTCTCATAAGAGTCAAAAGCTTATCAACTGACACCAACAATCTACACTTTCATTAACTTACTTATTCACTAACCTCAATAATTAATAACTATACTCCACAAACACAGATTTTAAATTTTTGATTTATCTATTATAGGTTCTTGATGTAATCCAATTGGAAAATCTTGAAGTATCTTAATTGATCTTTAGCAAATTCGAAACAGTGACGAGTCTGATGAGCCGGCATCAAACAATTTCATCAACTCTCTAATTTCTACAAACTAATTTACATAATATTTATTGATTAATAGAGATTTTCCTACTAATTTATAGAATATATAATTATTTAGCTGCTAAAAATATTATTTAGACCGAAATTAATCATCAAAACGCCGTTAAAACTTTATTTGTCAACAAATTCCGCGAAGCAACGACCGTTACATCTTTTCCCTCCTTTTTATCCCGGGTGAATAGAAAATGGCGTCTGTAATTCTTAAACGCGCAGTAGCTTATGCGCGGTAACGTTCGAGGCGCTGATTGGCTGAAAAGAGGAATTCAAATTTCTGTTAAAGTCGCATTTACGATTCAAACTTACTTTAAATCAAAATTATTATAAAATAAAATTTTGTGAAAATATTTTTACGTAGAAATAATAAAAAATTATTAATTTAATTTTTCAGTATCATAAATTATTTGATAAAGAAAATCAATTAATAGTTTTTTATTATCTTTGCATATAAAGTAAGCTTTAAGAAATGATTTAAAAAAATTCTTTCAAGCATTTTCTTATTGGAATTAATTTTTTATAAAAATTGACAGTTATCAGCTAACTTCAGTATCATTAATAAAATTTTTTTAATTATAACAATCATAAATTAAAAAAGTTTGAAAAATCCAAATGAGCATGCCTTAAGCGCTCATGTCATACATAAATTATTTAGATCATAACAAAAATTATTCGTTTTTAGTTTGAATTTTCCCGCGAGTAGTATTATCCCTCTGTAGGTCGAACTAAAGAAAAATAATAACAGATGATAAAACAGTTAGTAATTATGCCATCATGTATGTATAGTTTCTGCTTGTTTATAGTTATCCGAACAAAAACAGTTTCACTGTAAAAAAATCGCGCCAAGTCCACGTTCATAAGACTATTAAGAAAAAAAAAATTGGTTTTTTTCTTTACAAAAGTATATAAAATAAAAAAATAAAAAAATCCAAGTAACCGATATGATTGTTTATGATTTTCGGAAGTTAAAAAAAATTTTGTTACAAATTTAAAAATTAAAAAAAAAATTTGGAACGTATTTAGTGTGCTCGGTTGCAAAATATTTTACTTTTAATGAAATTCGTAAAATCTATTTAAGATAAAAGCCCCAATAGATGATCACGTACCAGTATATGATCACTCCATGTATTTGTATATCTATATTCACAAATATAGGTATACAAATACATGGAGTGATCATACTATGATCATCTATTGGGGCTTTACTACTAAGACTTTAAAAAATTGAAATACACAATGACGCACACCAAGTACGTTCCAAAATTTTTTTCAAGAAAAAAATTTTGGAACGTACTTGGTGTGCGTCATTGTGTATTTCAATTTTTTTAAATTTTGCAACCGCGCACACTAAATACGTTCCAAACTTTTTTTTTAATTTTTAAGGTAGTTGTAGCGTGATAGGCATTTCAACAGAAAATTATGAAATTTTTTTTATTGAAAGATAAATATATTAATAATTCACTACCAAAATTTCAGATCAATTGACCGCACCGTTTTTTGAGTAATTAATTTTCGAAATTGTATCTTTTACGTAAGAGGTATAGAGATGGTAAAGTTAGTATGAAATCTTCCATACCACTCGAGTGGGCCAAAGATTTCATACTAACTTTATCATCTCTCTATACCGCTACGTGTAAAAGATGCAATTTCAAAAATTAATTACTCAAAAACGGTGCGGTCAATTGATCTGAAATTTTGGTAGTGAATTATTAATATATTTATCTTCCAATAAAAAAAATTTCATAATTTTCTGTTGAAATGCCTATCACGCTACAACTACCTTAAATTTGTAACAAAATTTTTTTTAATTTTCGAAAATCATAAACAATCGTATCGGTTACTTAGATTTTTTAATTTTTTTATTTTATATATTTTTGTAAAGAAAAAAACAAATTTTTTTTTTCTTAATAGCCTTATGAACGTGGACTTGGCGCGACTTTTTTACAGTGAAACTGTTTTTGTTCGGATTTTCCCTGATAGCCATCTTAACTTAAACTTTTATTCAATCTACTGCGGAAACTTGTAGCCAACTTGATGAAAAAGGTTGCAAACCAAACGTTTTTACTTAAGTTGTCTACAAGTTACAGTGCAATTTGACGTCAAGACTTGCAGTACAAGTATTTTATTCAAGTTGTAGTAAAATTGTAGTACAATTTAACTAAAAGTTCGGTGTTAACTTGTATTCAAATTGGGGCTGTAGATTGCATTCAATTTGTTTACAACTATTGTACTATAAAATTTACGGCAAACTTGATGTCAAGTTAACTGTAACTGCTGAAATGCAACTACTTTTAATCAAAGCGTGCCCTGATAGCCACAGTTTCAGACCAACCAAGTTGGTGTCAGATAGTTGCCACCAACTTAGCGACAACTTGCGGTCAACTTCCGAATTTGTAACTGTTGTCGCCAATTTGTCTACAAGTTTCTGAGAAAAAGAGACCAATCTACTGCCGCAATATCCCTGATAGCCAAGTTGGCCGCAACTTTCTGTCAATCTACTGCCGCAACTTGTCACCAACTTGGCGGCAATTCTTGGAAAGTAACTCGGTTGGTATCAACTTGTTCACCAAGTTGTCACCAAGTTGTCGGCAAAAGTTGCTCTGAAACTTTTCACACCAAGTTGACGATAAGTTTCTCAAGAAATTTGGCGACATATTGCGGCAGTAGATTGGTCTCTTTTCTCAGAAACTTGTAGCCAACTTGGCGCCAACAGTTACAAATTCGGAAGTTGAAGTTGTCGCTAAGTTGGTGGCAACTATCTGACACCAACTTGGTTGGTCTGAAACTGTGGCTATCAGGGATGTCGCCAAATTTCTTGAGAAACTTATCGTCAACTTGGTGTGAAAAAGTTTCAGAGCAACCTTTGCCGACAACTTGGTGACAACTTTGAACAAGTTGACACCAACCGAGTTACTTTCAAGAGTTGCCGCCAAGTTGGTGACAAGTTGCGGCAGTAGATTGACAGAAAGTTGCGGCCAACTTGGCTATCAGGGTTATTTTGTCTGCTGTCCGCTAACTTCAGGGTGACATAATTTTCTTACAATTACTTACCTTCAATACCACATATTGATAATAAAACTCCCAAATGTACACTGACATTAAACCGCTAGATGACAGCATATGTCCCATCATCATGCTCTCACTGAAACTTAAAGCTTCTTGCCATTTTATATTAAAGTAAATCAAACACTGTTACTATTATTACTAGAGGTACTCTTGTTGGCATGACATCAGTTTAATAGTTTAATACCTTTGGCAAACCACATGGTCCTCACTATGGATGACGAAACCCGCGTGCTCTTGCAGGATCAGATCAAGCGGCAGGGTGATCTTGTTAGAAAATTAAAATCCGCTAAAGCTGACAGTGCCCAGGTAATTTATTTACTTTTATCAATTTTCATGCTTTAGTAACAACATATGGCACCTTGCTTCTCTATTTCATAATAATAACAATTATTTTTATATTCTTGAAATATCACTTTTTTCTAAATTTACAAATTTCTTTCATGTACTATTAATTACACAAAATAACTTAACCTTACAAAGTTTTATTTTTTTTTAATTAAAAAAAAAAAAATTTTACTTGTAGAAAATTTCAAAAAAAAGTTTATATAATTTAAAAAAAAAAAAAAATTTTAGTGATAATAAAATCAATCCTCTGTCACTTTTTAAAATTTTTATAATAAATATTTTGAAAAAATTCTGATAAAAATAAAATTAGCTGACTGAAAATTTTTAGAATTTTTTTATTGAAAAAAATTATTAAAAAAAAACAAATTTGACATTTAGAAAATTTTTTAAAATTTTAAGTGAAATTTTTTAAAAATACTTTTTTATTTACAATTTTTATTAATTAAAAAAATTACAAGTGGAATTTTTAAAAAACTATTTTTTTATAATTGATTTAAAAGAAAATTTTAACTGTCTGGTAATTTTATTATCATAAAATTACATTTTAATAATTTTCATAAAAATTAAGTTAGCTGACATCTAAAAATTAAAAAAATTTTTTTTTTATTAAAAAAATTATTACGTAACAATAAAGAAAATTTTCATTTGTAAAAAACTTTTAAATGACATTAAAATAAGCATTCACTAGAGAATTTTTTAATAAAAAAATTTGTTCTAAAAAATGATTTTCAAACAATTGCATTTTTAATTTTTTAAAATTTCTACGTCAATTTTTTAATATTTTTTTTGCTATAATCTATTTGTTAAAAAAAATGATTAAATATCTGCTGTAAATGCAATTTTTAAAAATATTTTTTTGTTCTGATTTAATTTAAAAAAAAAATTTAAAACATCGGCTAACTTTATTATTATTAATTTTTTTATAAATTTCTCTGTCAGGATTTGAAGAAAAAAAATTTTAATTCAACTTTAAATGAAATTAATTCCGAATTATCAAGAGTAAGTTTCGTTGGTGGCTGGTGTCCTTGTAATCTCGACATAAAATTATTAAATAGATGTAAATCATCAATTACCGATAATCTTGATCGTTGGCTGCATATTAAACGTTGGTTTTTAAACATTAAAAGTTATTCAACAATTGAATGCTCAAAATTTCCTGTAATTAATGATAATAATAATAACAAAAATCACAATCCTTTGGTAAAGCTAGTCCTTAATATTTGCTCAGAAGACACTTGTCCAGAAATTGACAAAAAGGTGAGACAGTAATCCAATGACACTGTCACAAATTTATCAAAATCAATTTATTGTTCTTTTCTACTTTAATAATTTTTAAATAATTGATTAGATTTGGATAAATCTGTAACAGTGTCATTAATAAAAATTGTACTGTCAGTTTAAGTTAAATCAACTCAAGTGGATCTTTTGTCTTTGATTCTGGTTTGTTTATCACCTGGGCACCATGCTACGGTTTAAATATATGTCGAACCTCATCAATACTGCTCATAAATGTCTCTACTCTGTTACCGCGGAACAGGTAGGCGCATTGGATTATTTTTCTAGATAATATCTACTAATTGTTAATGTAAAATTTTCCTTTGCTGTTCAGATCAATGAGGAAGTCGCTAAATTGCTGGAGCTGAAAGCTAAGCTTGGAGATGCCGACGCTGGACCCCAAAAATTCGTCCTCAAGACGCCTAAAGGCACCAGGGACTATAATCCAGAGCAAATGGCACTTCGACTGGGTGTCTTAGATAAAATTGTTGACGTATTCAAACGTCATGGTGCTGAGACTATTGACACTCCGGTGTTTGAGCTAAAAGTATGACTTTTTTATTTTTATGATACTGAATCAGCAGACATCTGGCAATTTTTGTAACAAATCAATAGAAAAAAAAATTATTTAAAAAAATTTGTACTTGTAATTGTTTTTTTAAAATTTACTTGTATATTTTTTTTACAATAATTTAACTATTGTAAATATCTAAAAAAATTTTAAATGTCTGTTAATTTCAGTATTATTTTATTTATTAAAAAAGAGTGTATTTTTGATAGTTTATTAATGATTTACTAACAATCTTACAGTAATTATGTGACTGCCGTGACTTGTGAACTATAATGAAAAAAATTTGCTTTATAAAATAATGACTTATGAAATTGCACTGAACTTTCTTAACTATTAATATTTTTAAAGATATAAGCTCATCATGATGTTACACTCATCAAGAGCTTTCATTTGAGTACCCACATGCATTTTCATATATTTTTCATATTTACATATATATAATATATATAAATATATGAAAAATTGATGTGAGTACTCAAATGAAAGGTCTTGATGAGTGTAACATCGAAATGAGTTTATATCTTTAAAAATGTCAATCGCGCACAAATTACAAGGTTATTTCTTAATTATTGATATTTTTAAAGATATAAGCTCATCCTGATGTTACACTTATCAAGAGCTTTCATTTGAGTACCCACATGCATTTTCATATATTTTTCATATTTACATATATATATAATATATATAAATATATGAAAAATTGATGTGAGTACTCAAATGAAAGGTCTTGATGAGTGTAACATCGAAATGAGTTTATATCTTTAAAAATGTCAATCGCGCACAAATTACAAGGTTATTTCTTAATTATTGATATTTTTAAAGATATAAGCTCATCCTGATGTTACACTTATCAAGAGCTTTCATTTGAGTACCCACATGCATTTTCATATATTTTTCATATATACATATATATAATATATATAAATATATGAAAAATTGATGTGGGTACTCAAATGAAAGGTCTTGATGAGTGTAACATCAGGATGAGATTATATCTTTAAAAATGTCAGTTGTGCACATGTTACAAAGTAATTTCTTGATTATTGATATTTTTAAAGATATAAGCTCATCCTGATGTTACACTTATCAAGAGCTTTCATTTGAGTACCCACATGCATTTTTGATATATTTTTCATATTTACATATATATAATATATATAAATATATGAAAAATCGATGTGGGTACTCAAGTGAAAGGTCTCGATGAGTGTAACATCGGGATGAGCTTATATCTTTAAAAATGTCAATAATTCACAAAATACAAGGTCGTTTCTTAATTATGTATTTAGAGATAGCATTTTTTTGAATGCAACCTAAATATTTATAATAAATTGACTATCGGTGAGAAGAATATGAAACCTTGAAAAGGCACAAATCCAAGTCAAGGCCTTTGCAATGATATTCAATTTCACTAAAAAAAACCGATTTTATCATATGATTATCCTGGAAACAAATTTTTTTTATTCTCTTAATAATATAGATTTTGAAATTGGAATGTATGCACTGTCGTAAATAGTTTTATAGAAAGTGATTTGTTGTTAAGGCCGTTCGATTGTCTTCCTTCAAAGTAACAGTTCAATAGTGAAAGGTTCTAGAAAAATAAACTAGAGCGTTGAATTTTTCATGTGTTATAAATTTTTTTTTTTTTTCTTTATATAAAAAAACCTTTAAAAAAATTTTTTTTCAATTTTTTAAAATAAATTTTATTTTGTCAATAATAATTTAAAAAATTCCTCATGAATTTTTTTTTTTATAAAAATTTAATTTAATTTTTTTAATTAGCTGACATTTATTCGTAAATTATAATAAAATAATTAAAAGACATTTGGAAGGTTGAAAAAAATTGATTTTTGTCCTAAAAAAAGAAAATTAATTTTTACAAAAATTCCAAGTGCGTATAATTCCTCAAATAATTAAAAATAATTTCTAAATAATTTGTTTTAGGAAGTTTTAACTGGCAAATACGGCGAAGATTCAAAATTAATCTACGATTTAAAAGATCAAGGCGGAGAAATTCTAGCCTTGAGATATGATCTAACCGTACCGTTTGCCCGTTATTTAGCGATGAGTAAAATATCGAACATAAAGAGATACCACATTGCAAAAGTTTATCGCCGAGACAATCCAGCGATGACCAGAGGCCGTTATCGGGAGTTTTATCAGTGCGATTTCGACATTGCTGGTGAATTTGACGCAATGCTACCAGACGCCGAGTGCGTGAGAATAGTCTCTGAAGCACTCACGGCCTTGGACATTGGAGCTTTTGTCATAAAAGTAAACCATCGCTGTCTTTTGGATGGTATCTTTGCAGCTTGCGGGGTTCCTGATGATAAATTCCGCACGATCTGCTCGTCGGTCGACAAGCTGGATAAGAGCCCGTGGGAAGAAGTCCGCAAAGAGATGATTGATGAAAAGCAACTGGACCCCTCTATCGCCGACAAAATTGGTGGCTACGTTTCTAAACACGGAGATGCTAAGCTCATTGAAGAGCTGAGGCAGAATGAGCTTTTGATGAAGCAACCCGCTGCTAAACAGGGCCTGGATGCTATGGAGCTGTTGCTCAAGTACTGCGATCTGTTTAAAGTCACTGACAAAGTTGTCTTTGACTTAAGCTTAGCACGTGGGTTGGATTATTATACTGGAGTCATTTACGAAGCTGTTTTGACTGGTATGTTTGTCTATAATATTTTTAATTTAATTTATTTTAACTAGCAACCTTGCAGTCACTACGTGACTGCTGTTACTTGTGAACTATAAAAAATTAAAATTATGCTTTATTAAATGACTGTTGTTAAATTGCATTGTACTTTCTTAAATATTGACGTTTTTGAAGATATAAGCTCATCCCGATGTTACACTCATCAAGAGCTTTCATTTGAGTACCCACATGCATTTTTGATATATTTTTCATATATACATATATATAATATATATAAATACATAAAATATATGGAAAATTGATGTGGGTACTCAAATGAAAGGTCTCGATGAGTGTAACATCGGGATGAGCTTATATCTTTAAAAATGTCAGTAGTTAACGAGATACAAGGTCATTTCTTAATTATTAATATTTTTAAAGATATAAGCTCATCCTGATGTTACACTTATCAAAAGCTTTTATTTGAGTACCCACATGCATTTTTGATATATTTTTCATATATACATACATATGATATATATAAATATATGAAAAATTGATGTGGGTGATCAAATAAAAGGTCTCAATGAGTGTAACATCGGGATGAGCTTATATCTTTAAAAATATCATTAGTTAACAAGATAGCAATGTCAGTTCTTCATTATTGATATTTTTGAAGATATAAGCTCATCGCGATGTTACACTCATTAAGAGCTTTGATTTGAATACCCACATCAATTTTTCATATATTTTTCATATATACATATATATAAATATATGAAAAATATATAAAAATTGATGTGGGTACTCAAATGAAAGGTCTCGATGAGTGTAACATCGGGATGAGCTTATATCTTTAAAAGGTCATTATTTAAGAAGTGACCTTGTATCTTGTGAACTATTGACATTTTAAAGATATAAGCTCATCCCGATGTTACACTCATCGAGACCTTTCATTTGAGTACCCACATCAATTTTTATATAATTCATATATTTATATATATGTATATATGAAAAATATATGAAAAATTGATGTGGGTGATCAAATAAAAGGTCTCAATGAGTGTAACATCGGGATGAGCTTATATCTTTAAAATCGTCAATAGCTCACGAGATACAAGGTCATTTCTTAATTATGTATCTAGAGATAGAGCATTTTCAAATGCAGTCTAAATACTTATCATAATAAATTGACTATCAGTGAGGATGATATGAAACCTTAAAATTTATACCTTTTTTTTTACAGACAGCGAAGTAGGAAGCGTAGCCGGTGGCGGCCGCTACGACAACCTCGTAGGAATGTTCGACCCAAAAAAGAAAACCGTACCCTGCGTTGGAGTATCTCTGGGAGTCGAGCGCATTTTCAGTGTCTTGGAAAACCGCCTGGCCGAGCAAGGCCAAAAAGTACGCACCAATGAGATTGAGGTGTTCGTTGCGACAGCCCAAAAAAACTTGCACGAAGAGCGAATGCGTGTTCTTGCAGATCTCTGGGCCGCAGGAATAAAATCTGTGCACTCTTACAAAAAAAGCCCCAAGCTCTTGGATCAACTTCAGAACTGCGAGGAGAAAGGTATACCCTTGGTCATCATTATTGGCGCTAAAGAACTTGCCCGCGGAGAAGTTACTCTTCGAGAAGTTGGAACTCGAGCAGAACGCTCAGTTCCTCGTGCAAATCTGGTTGAAGAAATAAAAAAGTCCCTCCAGGTGTAATCTAGCAAGCTTATTTTTCTACAAAAGCTTTTGCATTTTTTTATTATTTAAATAAAGATTATTTGTAATGATAAAACCAATTGAAACTTAAATTGTGAGGGACATAGACAATTTATTACTAACGTAATTTATTTTTTAAAACTTTTTTTAATAAAAAGTTGTTATGAATTTATGAAATAAATTTTTTGGTAAAGAAAATTGAAAAATTTGTCAGTTGTCGACTTTTTTTAGTTTTTTAGTCGATTTTTTTTTTTTTTACTATTTATCTATTAGTTAATTTTTAATAATTTCAACAATGAATAGAATTAATAAATTTTTTTTCAAAAAGGTGTAATTATAGTAATTACAGTAACTTTTTAGTTCAATAATAATTACAGATTTAAAAGATTTTTTATGACAATTAAATTAAGAGACTCGATAATCTATATTTTTGAGAGAATAAGAAAAATTTCGAAAATGCTATATCTCTCGATACATAATTAAGAAATGAGCTTGTATCTCGTGAACTATTGACATTTTTGAAAATATAAGCTCACCCTGATATTACACTCATCGAGACCTTTCATTTGAATACCCACATCATTTTTTCATATATTTATATATATTATATATATGTATATATGAAAAATATATGAAAAATTGATGTGGGTACTCAAATGAAAGCTCTTGATGAGTGTAACGTCGGGATGAGCTTATATCTTTAAAAATGTCAATAATTAAGAACTGACATTGCTATCTTGTCAACTATTGACATTTTTAAAGATATAAGCTCATTCTGATATCACACTCATCAGAACCTTTCATTTGAGTACCCACATCAATTTTTCATATATTTATATATATTACATATATGTATATATGAAAAATATATCAAAAATGCATGTGGGTACTCAAATGAAAGCGCTTGATGAGTGTAACATCAGGATGAGCTTATATCTTTAAAAAAGTCAATAATTAAGAAATGACCTTGTATTTTGTGAACTATAGACATTTTTAAAGAAATAAACTCATTCCGATGTTACACTCATCGAGACTTTTATTTGAGTACCCACGTCAATTTTTCATATATTTATATATATTACATATATGTATATATGAAAAATATATCAAAAATGCATGTGGGTACTCAAATGAAAGCGCTTGATGAGTGTAACATCAGGATGAGCTTATATCTTTAAAAACGTTAATATTTAAGAAAGTACAGTGCAATTAAATAAATTCATTATTTAATAAACCAAAATTTTAATTTTTTTTTAGTTCACAAGTCAATGCAGTCACATAGTGACTGCAAGGTTGCTAGTTTTTATTTTTTTAATAAATTAATTAAAAGTCGCATTAACAACATATCACTAACATAATTTATTTCAATAAGAAATCATCATAAATAAAACAATGAATATTTTCGTCATTAAACTTATCCTAACTTATTAAAATATTTTGATTGGAATTAAGTCTATTACAATTATCAGTTTTATCTGGACATACAATTTGATCGGCTTATTCAAAACACAGTCACTTACATTTTACAAATTAAAAAAAAAAACTACATAAAAAAACCCAAATTACAAACAAAAAAACTAAAAATTCAATAACCATATTTACAAATGACACTCAAATCACTTTCATGTCAATCAAATAATTTAAAATTAAATAAACTACAATATTATTTACTACAATAACACCTAATTAATACAACATTATCACAGTATTTTGTTCGACTCATATACATATAAATCATCTCAATCCGTATCAAAACCTTAAACCTAAAAATTACAAAAATAGTCAGTTCTAAATTAAGTTGAAGATTCACGAGGACTATCACCAAGTCCAGTCGGTATTTTAATTTTCCCCGAATCGGAACCGGAAGGTTCCGATTCTTCTCTCTGTCTCGAAGCTCTGCTGTATCTCAAAAAGGGATCTTCATCAGGTCTGTCAATCTTATCGTCAACCAGCGGCTTATAACTATCAACGGAGACTCTCGGCTTGTCAGAATTTTTCCTGCCATCATAGGAAGATTCTCTTGAACTGCACTCCGATACTGTCGAAACTTTCCTCCTAACATCACTCCAATTTCCAATCGTATTACTATTACCCAGCCCAGCTTCCATTTTTACGGCATCTATTCTCTCTGATACCTCTTTTCTATCAATATTACTCTCGATATCCCTCTCAACATCCATTTTAATCTTCCCTTCTTCATAAATACAACTCTTACTACTATTATCTCTCATTTTATCACCATTATCATCATCAGGAACTAAAACAACCACAGGATCACTGCCATTAAATCCCTCCTTAAACTCCCTAGTCAGCGGAACAGTTTTAATATTCTTAACCTCCATCAATCCTTGCGAAACATTTCTACTGCCCAGTTCTGGA
Organism: Cotesia glomerata; assembly: GCF_020080835.1. Classification (NCBI taxonomy): domain Eukaryota; kingdom Metazoa; phylum Arthropoda; class Insecta; order Hymenoptera; family Braconidae; genus Cotesia; species Cotesia glomerata. The sequence goes on from NC_058163.1 coordinate 24,689,574, forward strand.
CTATCCAAATCAATAACAAAAGGATTCGTGTAAGTAGTCTTATTCTCGCCAATATTCCCCGCAAAAGGATTATTCAATGCGGAAAGCGCTCTTAAAAACGGCCTTCGCTGTTTAGCCTCACTAATCTTCCCCCCACCCTGCCCACTCTGCCCACTCTGCCCAACCTGGCCCTGATTAGGCGAAACAATGGTCACAGTCTTCTGAACCGAGAATTTATTTCCCGGATCTCTGGGTCCAAAAGTAGTAGTTCTAACCGCGGGATCCAGCGCCAAAGGACTAATAGAATTGCCCCGATCATTAGAATTACCCTGTACGCCATCTGTATTAACATCGCTCAAACTAAAAGCGCGTACCCGCCTATTGAGCTGCCTCTGAAGGATCTCCTGGCGCCATCTAGAAGACAGTCCTTTAGCCGTGGGCTCTACAGAAGATCCGTTCCTCAAGGACATTCTTTGAGGATGAACCGGGGAAGAAACTCCCGGAGCGCTTTCTAAAGACACCAGAGGTTCCTTTGAGCCTTCGAAGGGTAAATTCGCGCTGTAAGCCGGTGGCGGGCTTGAAGAATCTTTTCTTAGGTTCGATAAATAAGGTGAAGCTTGAGGAGTTACTACTGGTCTTAGCGAGAACCTTCTGTTCCTTGCTTTCACCGCTAAACTGTTCTTTCGTTGGTAAATTGGGGATGATGAGGAATTCTCGACTGTTCTGAGGGAAAATCTCCTTGAGGCGGCTCCTGTTACTGTGCTTTGGCTGCTCTGAGGCACGGAAGAAGTAGATTCGGGAGGAGCGAAGAGAGTAAAGAGGCTCGGGAGCTTCGGAGGTGTTAAAGAAGCAGTTCCCATTTTTCTTTGCGGCTTTTTCATGTACTCGTCTGGAACCGCGCCGACTTGAGAGTGAAGCGCGGTTAGGGCTCGGATAAAGTCGGCTAGAGTCGTTTCTTCGAGCAAGCTGCTGCCTTCTAGAGTCGAGGACAAGTCTGCGGCTCCTGTGTGGGTGAAGTAAGTTGACCTATCGGTGTAGCCGGTCGGGTTGGTTAGGTAATCGTCGTCGTTGCTGTCCAGGTCGCCGACTGAGACGGAATTTCGGGTCCGAGCGTCTTTTTTGGTCGAGAGTTGCTTTATCCACCGGGGAAGTGGGACACTCTTGGGTAAATTAAGAGGGAAGAGGGATTTACACTCCTTATCTCGCTCTCTGTCTTTGGAAGATTGGCCATTTTTACGGGCGCGCATCAGCTCCTGGATCTTCCGGGACGCCGCGGGCCCGGACCAGGTCCACTCTTGGTTTGTTTGTTCGGGATTGTAGGACGGGTCGAGTCGGACCTCGCTGGTGGCTCGGGATCTGGGCTTTCTGCTCCAGGGAATTCGGTCGCCGCCGACTTGCCAGCTAGATTCAGGCCCGCGCTCGCCTGAGAGGATCTCTTTGTCGCTGAAGCCTTGGACCCCTCGCGGGTCCATGTCTACTTGCTCGTCGTCGTCGGGAGGGGGTGGGATGTATCCTAGGATGTTGACTAGTCGGGCGAGCATCTCGGCCGGCTGGACCATCGCGTGGGTCGCGAATGTCGCGTTCTTGTCGATTCTTTGTAGATCTGTTTCGGATACTACTCGTGGGACCACGACTTCCATTGGGACTACTTCGCTGTTTGCTCGGCGGCGCGGGTGAGGTGGGACAAATGGCTCGAGACCGCCGTATACTAGTTGGCGTAAGTCCGGGAAACTGTTGCTACGCCTTAAGGTTGCTGGTGGTAAGTCGTACTCGTCGTCGACGTAGATTCTCTGTAAATTAAGAGATTTGTAAGTTGTGGAAGTTATTTCTAGGTAATTATTTTATTTACAAGTGCACTGATAAATAAATTAATGACTCAAGAGCCAAAATCTTGAACTGCACTGAGAGAAAAAAAAATTTTTTTTGTCCAGAAAAAAATTTCTTGGTTCAAGGTTTAAAATAAATTTTAGTTTTTTGACAAAAGAATATCAATATTTATCATGATAATAAAATATTGGCATTTATTTTGATAGATTAACAAACGAATAGGTTCACTTGAATTGAACAAAAAATAATTCGATCAATTCTTGAGACAGGAAAATATATTCTTGAAAATTATCAAGAATATATATTCTTGTGACAAGAAAATTTTCTTAAGAGTAGTACTTTTTTTTCTCCGTGTAAGAATGCCATTTATGAAGAAAATGATTTTCTTGAATCAAATGGATAAATTTTCGAGACACAGAAAATTCAATTAAATCAAGAATAATTTCTAGATTCAAGAATTCATTCTCTTGGATCAAGAAAATCATTTTCTTCAAAATAGTATTCTTGGTTCAAGATTTTGGCTCTTGGGTAAAGTTAATTTTTATCAGTGTAAAAAATAATAATAAAGATTTTGAGAGCCTTTTTTGCATTTCAAAGTTGGAAAAAATATTGGCTTGAATATTTTTTGATAAAATTTCTATTCTATCTTTTTTTTTTTTAATATTTTTGATATATTTGTTTTTGAGAAAACGAATAATTCAAAAAAAAATTGATTAATTTGATAAAAAAAATTTCTACGGCCAAACTTAGGGCAAAATAGGGCTGTGACCCCACTTGTAAATAATTACCGATTTCTAGAGGGCGGATTGCTTGTTATAGGTGTTAAAAATACTTAAAGGGCGCAAAAATTATTTTTTTTTCTTACAATGACCTTAAGGATATTGATAATGTAAAAATTTAATAAAAAAAGTGGAAAATTACATTTTATTTTGATATATGGGTGATTCTCTGTGAGGATGTTTTTTGCTGTCCCAGGTATTTTTTTATTAGAAAAATTGTTATTTTGTTACTAAAAAAAATTTATTACGAAAGTAAAAAAACATTTCTATTTGGAGCATTGAAAACTAAAATGGAATAAATTTTGGTTTTTTTGCTATAAATTCGTAAACCACCGAAATGTCAGTCCCCTGGGCTGTCCCAGTCCCAAAATTAAAACTTTAAGATTAAATTTTAAGTTATTCGTCAATAATATATAATTTGGTCCATAATGTTTATAAACTTAATTAGTTAACTAACAATCTTCTTCAATAAAAAGTACCGAAAGTTAATTTGTTTCATTAAGTTCATTAAACCAAAGTTTGTCCCAGGCATTTTAAGATCAGTCCCCTGCCAAAAGTTCAAAGCCAAAAAAAAAATCTAGCGTGTTATTTTACCTTTTGTAAGGTTTATAAGGATCTAACTAGCCTTGAGTTAATAACCATAGGGCTGTTAGCGCTTTATCGCCATTTTATTTAGTGTCAAAGCACCGTTTTTTTCTGGAAATATGTGTCTGGGCCACTTCAAAACTCAGTCCCCTGGCAGCTATTTTTGTTTATAATTTATTTATAAAATTGCATCCATAAGTCTTAACATTATTCTAATTAATGTAAACATTCATTAAGAACTTAAAAAGTTGAATGCATTGAAATAGTTTGCTTGATTTTTTTCAATTTGATAAAAAAAATCCGTCCCCTGTCATGTTATATGCAAAAGATACACAAATATCGAAAAAGCAAAAATTAATTCGGCTGTTTATTTATTATAATTAAGCCGATAGTTTTGTAGCCCTTGTTAATTTTTTTTTCTAATGAAATCAAAAATAATTTGGTCGGACAATTTTGTACAGATTTAAGACGTCCTTACAGAGAATCACCCATATGCTTTTTTGGTTGCAAGAAAAAAAACTCTAAAAGTGTCTATAAAAAAATTTCATGTTCATATTTTAATTTTCTGCGTGAAAAATTTAATTTTGAATTTCTGGTTATGAGAGTTAAAGTTATAAAAAATTTTGCGTCATTGCGTCAAAAAATTTTGTATTAAAAATTCTTATGTTAAATATTTAACACTTATTTGTGTTAATTTAATATTTTTCTATGTTAATTTAACACAATAAATGTTAAATTTACACAAAAAAGTGTTAAATATTTAACACAAAAATTTTTAACACAAAATTTTTTGACGCAATGACGCAAAATTTTTGACTGTGTATTTAAAAGGGTAAAATGTCGAGATTTAATGAAAATTTTAATTAAAATCAACAATTTATAGTATTAAAAAAAATTATTTTCATAATTAGATATTTAAAATTTTGAATTTCTAAATCAAAATGTTAAAAAACTAAAATAACATTTTTTTATGCGAGTAAAATAAATTTATCTTGTACGCCCTTTTGGTATTTGTACCGCAAAGTGGTTGATGTTATTATTAAAGGTAATTGTAATTTTAATAGTGATTGAAATAGTTGAGTAAAAAAGTTAATAAATAATGAGTTTACCTTGACTTTAGACAGCTGTAACTCGTTAAATATTCTCCTGAGGTAATTGATGTCTCGTGTGAGCTGGTTAAATACCTTATTCTGCGTATGCTTTATATTCACAGCAAGTTTGTGCTCGAGCTGGGTTATTTTCTTGCTCTTAAATCCCCGTGTTATGAAGGTCATTATCATCACAATGTACCCGAGTCCGAAGGAAATCCAGATTATTAGAAATGCCTTGTATGTGCCGACAAAAAAATTACCGTCAGGAGAGTTTTGACCTGATCAATCAAGAGATATTTTTTTTATTATTATATTACTATAATTTCATGGACTAGCATTATAACAAAGGTATGAATAACAAATATATTATTAATAATTTAACTAAGCTATTATATTCCAAATTTATTTAAAAAATAACCCATAAAAATGTGATTTTTTTTTTAGAATTTTTAAAAATTTGTTTTGTCAATTACAAATTTAATTTTTCATTCTTAAAAAACAATTGACCGATTTGGCTCTTCTTCAAACTCGACCCGAGAATCACCCAAAAAATAACTATCTTTAATTTTATTAGAATCCGATGTATAAACTTTTGAACCGTATACACAGTAAAAAATTTTGCGTCAAAAAATTTTGTGTTTAAAATTTTTATGTTAAATATTTAACATTTTTTTGTGTTGATTTAACAGAATAAGTGTTAAATTTACACATAAAAGTATTAAATATTCAACAAAAAAATTTTTAACACTAAATTTTTCGACACAATAACACAAAATTTTTTACTGTGTATATTTTCTGGATCATTTTTAAAGCTGAGTAAAAAAAGTATCAAAGTTTTAAAAAATTCCGTCATAATTACTAATGCAATAAAATTACTTCAAAAAAATTAATAATTTTTTTCTTTTTTAGTAAATAATTTCTTAAAATTTTAAAAATAAATTCAAGATGTTAAAAGATTGCCAAGTAGATGCTTGACGCGGTCACAAAAAAATTAAACGCCTACATAATAAAAATTTTATAGGTAAATTTATGAATTTATTTATTTATTTATTTAAGGTTGCTGTTACACTTAAATAATAAATTTATTGTAACAGTGAGAAATGATGTATGTAATGAGGTGGGTTATTGCAGCGTTACATTTATTATTGTTGAGAGTTGCAATCATGACCATTTATACTGTGTGATTCATATAATATAATATAATACGGTTGACACGAATACAAATAGCTCATGCTTATGCTGTGCTAAGCGACTTAGTGATGGTGAGTTCCTCTATCCTCTGTATAGTACTCTAAACTCTAAACTGTACTTTATTTCTATTACTTACACTTACCTCGTGTCCTCTTTTTATTTTTCAGCGCAAGCATAAATAAATGAATTCAGATTCAGTAAGAACAATTAAATGATTCACGGAATTTTAAGACAAGATATATAATAGATTTAGATATTTAAAGATACGTATAATTTAATTTAACTTAATTTAAATTAATTATTTGATCTATATTTTTTAGGTACCTGCTACTAAATCGCCGAACCCGATGGTCGTCAGGGTGACAAACGCATAGTAGACTGATTGATCGTAGGTCCACTCTTCGACGTACGAAAATATAAATGCTGGGAAGAATATAAATACGACGATACCGGGAATGAGGTACATGAGGATTTGGAAGAAAAAAGTGAACTTCTTCGTTTCTTTGGGCTTCTTCTGGCAGTCGTCTTCTTTGTACGACTTGTAGTTGCGGTGCGCTTTTATGAAGACGCTGGAAAAAAAGTCTCCCAGGTTCGCCAGAAGGATTCCGTTTATCGGGATCCCAATTATGGCGTAGAATATCATCACGATACGACTTGATAGCTTTGTTGGTGCCAAGTTTCCATAGCCTGAAATTTTTTTTACAATTATAAAAGGTAATTGTTTTTTTCTTTGTTAAATTGCACTGTACTTTCTTAAATATTGAAATTTTTAAAGATATAAGCTCATCCTGATGTTACACTTATCAAGAGCTTTCATTTGAGTACCCACATGCATTTTTGATATATTTTTCATACATACATATATATAGTATATATAAATATATAAAAAATTGATGTGGGTACTCAAATGAAAAGTCTCGATGAGTGTAAAATCGGAATGAGTTTATTTCTTTAAAAATGTCAATATTTTATAAGATACAAGGTCATTTCTTAATTATTGACATTTTTAAAGATATAAGCTCATCCTGATGTTACACTCATCAAGAGCTTTCATTTGAGTACCCACATGCATTTTTGATATATTTTTCATATATACATATATATAGTATATATAAATATATAAAAAATTGATGTGGGTACTCAAATGAAAAGTCTCGATGAGTGTAACATCGGAATGAGTTTATTTCTTTAAAAATGTCAATATTTTATAAGATACTAGGTCATTTCTTAATTATTGACATTTTAAAGATATAAGCTCATCTTGATGTTACACTCATCAAGAGCTTTCATTTGAGTACCCACATGCATTTTCATATATTTTTCATATATACATATATATAGTATATATAAATATATGAAAAATTTATGTGGGTACTCAAATGAAAGGTCTCAACGAGAATAAGAACGAGATGAGCTTTTATCTTTTAAAATGTCAATCATGCTCAAGATACAAAGTCATTTCTTAATTATTGACATTATTAAAGATATAAGCTCATCCCGATGTAGCACTCATCAAGAGCTTTCATTTGAGTACCCATATGCATTTTGATGTATTTTTCATATATTCATGTTTATAAATATATAAAATATATGAAAAAATGATGTGGGTACTTAAATGAAAGGTCTTGATGAGTGTAACATCGGGATGAGCTTATATCTTTAAAAATACTAATAATTAAGAAATGATGTTGTATCTTGTCACCTAATGGTGTTATTGAAGATATAAGCTCATCTTGACTTTACACTAATCGAAACCTTTCATTTGAGTACCCACATCAATTTTTCAAATATTTATATATATTATATATAACACATGATTATTTTTTATATATTTTATATATATGATATTTATGAAATATATAAAAAATTAATGTGGGTAAAAAAAGAATTTATTTAGCTTAAAAAAGTTTCAAGTGCCAAATTGATAAAAAAATTTTCAAATAATTATTAATTACATTTTATTCCAAAAATTAGATTTTAAATAAAATAATTATTTAAATTGAATTTTATCTAGCAAGTTTCTTAATAATTAAATTATTACATAGAAAATTTATCAAAAAATACTTCTAAAAATTGAAAAATAATATTGATACATTTTTTATTAAATATTAAAATTTATTTGAAATATCAGATTAAAAACAATTTTCAAATAATTATTTTGTAATTTTTAAACAAACAAAAGTATTAACTAGTTAAAAATTCTCCAAAATAACAATAAATATTTAAACAATGAATGAGAATAGTATAAAAGAATTAGCATTGACCAACTTTCGAAAAAAATCAAAAATTTATTCGAGGTCTCCGATCAACCTTGTTGAAAAGATTTCCCCGAAAAATCAATTTTAAAAACAACTTATGCTCATAAAGTGAATAAATGATAAAACTATTAATCATAAACCCAATAAAACGGAATTGATAGCTGGATAATTATCGTACTATCAATAAATGAAGTAACGCACACCTTAACTGCGTGTCTAAATCTTCTATATACATTAATTTTACTTCATTAGAACAAATTACTGATAAAGCTAATAATAGAAATAATAAAAACTAAAAAATACAAACCAATTGTACTGACGACAGTGTAGGAAAAATAAAAAGTGTTGTAAAAATCCCATTTGAGCGGATCCTCTTCGCCTGCGGAGTAATTTTTAACAGACTTGCCGCAGTACTGCGACAATTTTTTAAATATCTCGTGCTGATCTTCTTTCGTGTCAGGTACATAATATTTATGCAGCAGCTCTGTAAAAAAATAATTAGATGAGTAAATTTTATTTAGTTGGATGTAAATTACCAGAACACATACAATAGGAAGAGGAAGACTTTCATAAGCGATTACCGGTCCTTGGTCTAATCAACGCGAAAGCGATCTCTACTCGTACGTTTATTGTCTCGACAATTGCCTTCAATTATCTTATCAACCGATACTTGTTAGTTATATTTTCCGTTTTGTTCCTTATGCTCTTGTCTACACGCAATCATAAATTCTAGTTGACATTCAAATAATAATAATAATAATATAAATAAACATTCTTCAGCATTCAGAGGGATGAAAATAATTTTTTTGTTTTTTTTTAATTTATAATTGTCAATAATTCGGACTATTATCAATTTTGAATCCTCTTTAAATAGCAATAATAATCTTTTCAATTTAATTGAATCATTGCGGGAGTCATAACTCTACATAGTATTTAATATGTAGTATGTGTATGTATAAATCAAGTCAATTGAACTTGAATCAATCTAAAAGTGTCTTCACTTTGATAAAAATAACATAAAAGATGACTTGGTGACCTTTTTTTAACAAATATATTAGATTAAATTATCGGATTCGTTTATTGTGCAATATTATTTTTTATTTAAACAAATCATTTTTTTTGTTTCAGAGCGATAAAGAAAATGGAAATTTAATAAATACAACGCACTGAGTATTTAATTGTAAATAGTAAACATTGACGCATGGAATATTCATTTTGAGTGAATTTTAAAAATGAATGGACTTGAACTCGGGTTCATTAGATTTTTCAACTGTTGATTTAAGTTATTGTCATTTATTTGCTACGTACTCTTTTTTTTTTTTTTTTTTTTTTTTTTGTAAAGAGTACTCTTGAAATAACAAGTTAATTAAAGAGTTTAATTTTTTTTGTATCTTTATCGGGTGATAAATTTTCAGTGATAATTTAATCACTGAGATTTCAAATCAATGGAGTTTTCTTAACAAGTATACTCTAATTTTTTTTTTAATAAAATTTTAAACTTCAAAATAAATTAGTTAATTATTATTTAATAATTAATAAATTAATTATTTATTAATAAATTAATTATTTATTAATAAATTAATTATTAATGAATAAATTAATAAATTAGTTATTTATTAGTAATTTAGTTAAATTAAAAAAAAATAAAAAATAAAGTTAATTGTTAAATTTAAACTAAAATATTATCATTGAAATCTTAAAAATTATCGATATCTTTTTTTTCAAGAAGCCTTTTAATTGTTAATTTAGATATTTTTTCTTGTAAACAAGATAATTAAATATCAGTTAAATATTATTAAGTGTAATTACATTATTTTTTTTTATTTATTTATGAATTTTGATTTTTTTTCTTTAAATTTTATTAAAAATTTTTAGTTAAGTAAAAAATTATAAATTATTAAAATAAAAAAATACCTGACACAAAACCGCAAGAAATAAAAAATAAATGTCAAGAAAAACCACAAAAAAACATTAAAAATTAAGTCAGCTGACATTTAAAAATTTTTAGATTTTTTTTCATTGAAAAAATTATTACAAAAAAATAAAAAAAAAATTTTATTTGTAAAAAACTGTAAGTGCAATTTTTAAAAAATATTTTTTTCTAATTTTTACAATAAAAAAAAATCAAAAAATTAAATTAAATTTAAAAAAAACATTGAAAATTAAGTTAGCCGAAATTAAAAAATTTTTAGATTTTTTTTATTGAAAAAATTATTTAAAAAAAATTTTATTTGTAAAAAACTGTAAGTGAAATTTAAAAAAAATAATTTTTTTCTAATTTTCTTAAAAAAAAAATCAAAAAATTAAATTAAATAAAATAAAACATTCAAAAACTCTATCATGAATCTGAGCAAATAAAAAATGAATGAACGAATGGATGAATGGAATAACATATAAATGAATGAAGAAAAAAACAACACAAAAGATAAAAAAATACTCGAAAGTATGACAATTAAAAATAGATTTAAAAATCACCAAAACTAATCAGTGTAATATAATATAACGTAAACATATACGATAATTGTAAAATAACATTAAAAGAGACGGATCGATCAATCGGCCCTTGGATCAAGCGTCAATAAATAAAGACACATGGCATTGTGTAAACCGAGGATGGACAAAGCCTTCTCAACCGCAATAATCCAATCCGGCACTCCTTTGCATACAAAAATCCTAACGCTATTATCCGTCCACTTGCACTTACACTTCCTCTACTCACATTTACAACTTCACATCAACTTTGTAAAAGAAAAAAATAATTAAAACGGTAAATGATTTATTTTTAAGCACCATACAAGCCATTTTAAACCATAAATATCACTAAAATTCCTCAGATCTGATCCTACCGAAGTACTAGACTAATTGCTCCGATAACAGATTACACTATCTTGTCACTTAGATTTATCAACTCACCAAAATCAAGCTTATGCTGAGCAATCTATTTTAAATAATAATAATAAAATAAAATAAAAGCAATAAATAGTACTATTATTTTTTTATTTTTATTTTCATTTTCTATTATTATTATTTTTTTATTTTTTATTATTATTTTTATTTATGAAAATTAAGTTTACTGACATTTCAAAATTTTTAGAAATTTTTTATTAAAAAAATTTCAATTAACTAATTAAAAAAAAATTGCACATGTAAAAAACTTGAAAAACTTTAAGTGCAATTTTTTAGAAATATCTTTTTAGTTGTAATTTAATTAAAAAAAAAAAAAAAAATCAAAAATTTTTGACGTCTGCTAACTTCAGTGTCATTTTTATTTTCTATTATTTATAATTATAAAGTTAGCCGACGTTTTTAATTTTTTTAAATAATTAAATTAGATCAAAATAATATTTTAAAAAATTGCACTGACAGTTTTTAAAGTTTTTTACAAATGAAAATTTTTTTTGTAATAATTTTTTAATAAAAAAAAATTCTAAAAATTTTTAGATGTCAGCTAACTTAATTCTCATTATTATTTAATTTTTTATTATTACTTTTTTTTTTCTTTTTTATTTAATCGGCTTTTTTTTGCTGATTTTTGTGCTCCAAAAATTAATTAAAAAAAAAAATAAAAATTTACCATTAATTTCAATGCGTTCTTGACGAGCTTTCTGCACTTTTTCTATTTCATCTTGACTTTCCAGGTAAAAAAATAATCCAGTACCAAAAAGAAGATAAGCGAAGAAAATCATCAATAAAACCATCCATTGCTTTTTTGACATTTTAATTTATTTATTAAATTATGTAATAATTAATAAAAAAAAAAAATAACAACACTATGTACACTGTACACTTAAAACAATTTGTCACGAAGTCATTTTAAAAATAAAATTAATATTTTTTTTATTAGTTATATTTATAATGTGTTATTGTTACACCGCTAATAAGTAATTAATAAAAGGCCTTTGTGTAGACACTAGTTTGTTATGTTTTTATTGGTACTGTGTGTACATGTAGGTGTACTAAGTGTTAAATACATATGTAACGTGTGTACAAACGTCGAGTAATTCGAATCCACGACTAGACAGCGTGCGTGGATCTTCAGTAAGCCGGCGTACTCTCTTTTAATGTTTTCGCCCCCCCAATAATATCTCCCGCCACTCGGGTAAAAATTTTTTGAATTTTCCCCCTCTTTTCGCGCATGCGCGGACATTTTAATCAGCTGATAATTTTTTTTTTATTTATTAAATTATTTACTATTTATTTATATTAATTTTAATCAGTTAAATTATTAATTATTTATTTTATAAATTTAATATTTAAATTCATTTTAAATAATTATTTTGAATTGAAGAAAAAAATGAAATTTTTGAATTGTAACGGCTTTCAAGATGGCGTCACTTCTAAAATGGTGAAAATCGAAGTAACTGACTTTTTCGGGTGTCTAGAAGTTGCAATTAGTTTTTCGATGATAAAAAATTAGTTTGCACTTGATTTAACGTTTTAAGTAATTGTGCGCGTTGTCAAAAATTAAAAGAATATTAAGAACTATAAAATTTTATTAAATTATTAATGTTTTATAAATTTTTTTTGTTTGTTCGGGAAGTTGTCATGATGATGCTGAAATTAGCAGACACTTTATATTTTTCAATTCATTGTTTTTATTTTTTTAATTTTCACACCGGGAATTTTTTATGAAAATTAAATTAGCCGACATTTGAAAATTTTTGTAGTTTATTTTATTGAAAAATTAATGACATTAAAGTCAGCAGTCACGACCATTTTTATGATGAAAATTAATTTACCAGATATTTTATAATTTTAGGAATTTTTTTAACAAATAAATTATGTCAAAGAAAGTGAAAAAAAATTGACATTTAGAAAATTAAAAAAATAAAAAATCCAATTTTTTAGAAACGATTTTTCAGAGCAATTTATTTATAATAAAAAAATTTTAAAAATTGTCAAGCAGCTGCTAACTAATGTCATTTTTTTATGAAAATTATGACATTGAAGTTAGCAGTCACTAGAGAATTTTTTAATTTTTTTTAATAAAAAAATTTGCTCGAAAAAATTATTTTTAAAAAATTGCATTTTTAATTTTTTTAAATTTCTACATTTCAATTTTTTTATATTTTTTTTGCCGTAATTTATTTGTTAAAAAAAATTCTAAAAATTATTAAATATCTGCTAAATTTATCATCATATGAAAATTAATTTAGCATATATTTAATAATTATAAAAATTTTATAGCAAATAAATTATGACAAAAAAAAATTGACATGTAGAAATTTTAAAAAATAAAAAATGCAATTTTTCAAAAATAATTTTTTGGAACAAATTTTTTTGATAAATAAAATTAAAAAATTGTTTATTGACTGCTAACTTAATTGTCATTCATTTTTTAATTTTTTTTTAACAAATACATTTTTTTAAAAAATTTATTTCAAAACAATTGGATTTTAATTTTTTAAAATTTCTTCATGCCAATTTTTTTTGCCATAATTTATTTGTTAAATAAATTCTAAAAATTATAATGCTTCTAAAGTTAGCCAACGTTTTAAATTTTTTGATTTTTTTTTAATAATTAAATTAGAACAAAAAAATATTTCTTTTAAAATTGCACTTACAGTTTTTGTAGTTTTTTACGAGTGAAAATGTTATTTTTATTTTTTTGTAATTATTTTTTCAATAAAAAGAAATTAAAAAAATTTTTAAATGTCGGCTGACTTAACTATTATAAAATTATACAATATTTATTAAATTAATTTTTTATAAAAATTATTAAAAAAAAAAAAATAGAAAATTTTAAAAACAAGTACAATTTTTTAAAAATATTTTTTTAGTTTTTATTTAATTAATAAAAAAAAGTCAAAAATTTTTGAACGTCAGCTGATTTAATTATTATGAATTTTTTTCTCAATTTTTATAATAATTTATTTATTAAAAATTGTCAGATGTCAGCTAACTTGAGCATCATCTTGTCATAAGATCACAAGTATGTGTCGAGCGACTTTGACATTGTCAACAGATAGAAAAACTATTATTAAAAAGTCAACTTACAACAATTGTTCCAAGTTATTGTGTTTCGGTAATTATAAAAAAAAAAACACTGACATTGCGGTGATATATTATTGTACTGCTAACAAACCGTTTTGCGTATCAAAAACACCCACTGTTGTATAAATGACACAGTAGATTACAACTATTATTTAAAATTTTTTATTTACTTGAAATTGTCATATTGTATGACCAATAATGCAAATATCAATACTGTCACGGGAATTGAGTGAAAAATTGTAATTGTTGATTTAGTGACGGTATGTTACTATTGTTGATTTATTATTTCGTTTCTATTATATTAAATTTATTGTTCTGCTGGGATAATAGTAATTATCATTATTTTATTATTTTCAGAGATTAAACAAAGGTGTGAGACGGTGCTAGCGGTCAGTTGACACACTTCAAGGTTGTTAACAATAATTCTTCAGCCATTGATACCCCGAGGCTTTTCTACCAAGATCTTCAAGACAATTGTGAGTTTAATTATATGTTTTTTTTTTTTTTTATTTAATACTTGAATTAATAGATTGAAAATTTTTATAGTAAATTATTTTAAAAAAAAATTATTTTTAATTATCTCATGTGAAAGTTTAAAAAAATTGGAGCAAAATTTTTTTAAAAGTATTTTTAGATTTTTATTTTTAAATTGAAATCGAGTAATTATCAGCTGTCTGCTGATTTTGGTATCAGTAATTTTGTTAATTATTAAAATGCGGAGTCCCGCTGTTTTCATGCATAACAAATTGATAATTTAAATTATCGACAATTTTTTTATTTTATTAAAATTCACAACAGGCTTACAAATTATTAATTGAAATTTAATTTTTTATGGCAATAATAAAGGTAACTAACAACCTTGCAGTCACTATATGTGACTGCCGTGACTTGTGAACTATGAATAAATAAAATTTTGTTTTATTAAATAATGAATTTTGTTAAATTGTACTGTACTTTCTTAACTATTGATGTTTTTAAAGATATAAGCTCATCCCGATATTACACTCATCGAGAGCTTTCATTTGAGTACCCACATGCATTTTGATATATTTTTAATATATATAAATATATGAAAAATGCATGTGGGTACTCAAATGAAAGCTCTTGATGAGTGTAACATCAGAATGAGCTTATATCTTTTAAAATGTCAATATTTCACAAGATACATAGTCAGTTCTTTATTATTGATAAAATCGGGTTTTTTAATAAAATTTAGTGTCATTGTAAGATAAGATCTTGACTTGAAGTTGGTGCCTTTTCAAGGTTTCATATTATTCTCACCGATAGTCAATTTATTATGATAAGTATTTAGGCTGCATTTGAAAATTCTCTATCTCTAGGTACATAATTAAGAAATTACCTTGTATCTTGTGAAATATTGACATTTTTAAAGATATAAGCTCACCCTGACATCACACTCATCGAGACCTTTCATTTGAGTACCCACATCAATTTTTTATATATTTATATATATTATATATTTATACATATGAAAAATATATCAAAATGCATGTGGGTACTCAAATGAAAGCTCTTGATGAGTGTAACGTAAGAATGAGCTTATATCTTTAATAACGTCAATAATTCACAAGATACAAGGCCATTTCTTTATTATTGACATTTTTAAAAATATAAACTCATTCCGATGTTACACTCATCAGGACCTTCCGTTTGAGTACCCACATGAATTTTTAATATATTTATATATATAATATATATAAATATACAAAATATATGAAAAATCGGTGTGGGTACTCAAATGAAAGGTCTCAATGAGTGTGATATTAGGGTGACCTTATATCATTAAAAATGTCTATAGTTCACAAAATACAAGGTCATTTCTTAATTATTGACATTTTTAAAGATATAAGCTCATTCTGATGTTACACTCATCAAGAGATTTCATTTGAATACCCACATGCATTTTTGATATATTTTTCATATATACATATATATAATATATATAAATATATGAAAAATTGATGTGGGTACTCAAATGAAAGGTCTTGATGAGTGTAATATCAGAATGAGCTTATATCTTTAAAAATGTCAATATTTCACAAGATACAAGGTAATTTCTTAATTATGTACCTAGAGATAGAGAATTTTCAAATGGAGCCTAAATACTTATTATAATAAATTGACTATCGGTGAGAATAATATGAAACCTTGAAAAGGCTCAACTTCAAGTCAAGATCTTATCTTACAATGACACTAAATTTTATTAAAAAACCCGATTTTATCATATGACTATCCCGGACACAAAATTTTTCTTATTCTTTTAATACTATAGATTATACAAACAAAAATACCATACCAAAGTGGGTAATGATCTGGAAATTTTTACAAATTTTTTTAAAACAAATATTTGTCCTTTAAAATAAAGCAGGCGATTGTTAAAAAAAAAAATTTATCACAAGTTTGCTAAATTTTAAAATAATACACTGGTGATAATTGATAAAAACATTAAACTATCGATTTGACATTATTTCTTACAAGTGATACTCAAGTGTCTGTCTAATTTTTGTTTAACTCAAATAATTGTTTAATTTTATTGAGAGATAAGAAGTGTCTTAGGTCAGGGGATTAAATAAAACATTAAAAATTTTATTTCATCATATTAAAACTCTAGAATTAATTTCTGAAAATAATTATCACAAAAAAACCACCTTGAAGACAAAAACCATTTAAAAAATACTCTTCACATAATATCTTATCATATCACACTTACAACGCGTTAACTTTTCTCATTCCCTCTAACACAATATTTTTCCGTGATATAAATGCCGATGATCATCATCATCGACATCATAAATTGACAATTAATACAATCCAGATACAAAATATTGTACTTGAATCCGATCAATTGAGGGCATCGCCAGCTTTAAAAGCCTCTGTCACCTTCTCAGTTAAAAAAATAATTACTAATCAAATGATCATAATTATTATCTCTCACATAAATTTATTATTAGTCGCACAATTAGTCATCCAGACAATACAAGTCTTCTTATTCTAAGAAAAAAAAAAACAAATTTATTGATACAAAAATTTTACAATTTTTTGATTTTTATAGCAATTAAAATCTTGTAAAAAAAAAATTTTTTTTTAATTCCATAAAAAGAAATTAAAAAAAAATTACAAGTTAAAATTTTTAAAAATCTTTTTTTATACGTTAAAGAATTAAAAAGAAAATGATTAAAAATAAATTAAGCGTATAATTGCAAACATTTAATACATTAGTGCTATACAAGTACATGGGTCATCCCTTTTAGTCATCCCGCTTGATCAGCAAACTCAAGATAAAATTCCTTAAACATACATGCGTATAAAATAATAGAGGAAGTTGGCGATGAACTGAATCCGTATGTGGGTGAAAAAGTGTGACACTTTATTATTATATATAGAGTCGACATACCACTTAGCAATCTATCAATACATTAAAATATATATATATAGGCGCATATAAATATAAATATAAATAAAAATGTCTGGTCCTATTAGATTAATTTACATTAATTTACCTTATTGTTTACCAAGTGACGCATTAACGCATTAATATAGTGAGAATTACATATTTATTACTTCACCCGTAGACTTTTATGTCTATTTACGGATTCTTCTGACGTTTGTTTTATTTATTAAAATTAAACCGGCGATAAATATTTGTAACAAAATTAATTCTAATTTGTTTAATATTAATTGTATATTTTTATTTTTAGATTAGAAATTTTATTAAATTTTTTTGTAATTAATTCTTTTAATTAATTTTATTAAATTTTTTTTAAATTAATTTTATTAATTTTTTTTTTAATTAATTTTATTAAATTTTTTTAAAATTAATTTTATTAAATTTTTTTTTAATTCTAATAATTTTATATTAAAATTCTATTAATTTTTTTTTAAAATGAATTTTATTAAATATTTTTAAAATTAATTTTCTTAAATTTTTTTAATTAGTTTTTTTCCAATAAATTTTTTTTTTTAATAAATTTTTTTATATACTCAGTTAAATTTTGCACAAATTATTACTATTAATTAATGTTAACATTAACGCGTATAATATAATATTTAGTACGTAAGTAGTTTAAAAAAAAAGTTTATCTTTTTTGCTGATACAAATATTTTTTTTATTTACATTACTGATGAAGCAAAGGACTCCTTTGATACTTAATCAGTTGGTGATCTCTAGCATCGACACTGGCTTATCTTCTTTGTACTGTATACTGTAGTAATACACTTGTATTGCATTGCGAGTGGCTTTGGCTTCTAAAATAGATATTACGCTAGCTGCAATGAGCTCTGATTATCATTATTAATCTCACTCGCGCAAGAGTACCGATTTTATTATTATTTTTTTATTTAACTGCATAGTTTTGATTTTTTTTAAGTGATTGTAGGAATCACGGCGATAAACTACCACTTGATGATATTTTTACGCTTAATTCAACTAGAAAAAATATATATTACTATCTTTATTTTTAAAAGTCGTTTTAGGATTATGATAACGGTATCAGATTTACTTTTAAATAGTTATTATTTTTTTTATGGAGTAAATTGACTTTGAGTAATTTTTAGTTGGTTTTTTTTATTACAGGACGGAAATTTTTTTAGGTAGAAAATAATTTTAATGATTTACAATGAATTTGTTAAAATACTCATCGATGTGCAAATAAGTTCATTCATAAAAAAATCTTTCCATTAAAGTTAAATTATATCAAACACAATAAATTTTTCGTTAAGTCTCTGTTATCTTGACTTACAAATAAATTTCAAGTAAATTCTTTGAACTCTTTGTAGTAAAGTCTTGTGAACCGATAAAAAATTTTAACGTTGTAGCAATAAATCAAAGCAAAGTAGAGATCAATGTTTTGAAGAATTTTTTTAATAAAATATTGTGATTTATTGTTTATTATTGACGCTCTAAATAAGTTTAACATTAGTCTTTGTTTGTCATTGTTAATTACATTATTAAGAGATTAAGAAAAATTTGTTTCCAGAATAGTCGTATGATAAAATCGGTTTTTTAGTGAAATTTAGTGTCATTGCTAAGGTCTTGACTTGAATTTAAGTATTTAAGCTGCATTCGAAAATGCTCTATCTCTAGATACTTAATTAAGAAATGACCTTGTATCTTATGAAATATTGACATTTTTAAAGATATAAGCTCATTCTGATGTTACACTCATCGAGACCTTTCATTTGAATACCCACATCAATTTTTCATATGTTTATATATTTATGAATATTATATATATAAATATATGAAAAATATATCAAAAATGCATGTGGGTATTCAAATGAAAGTTCTTGATGAGTATAACATCGAGATGAGCTTATATCCTTAAGAATCTCAATATTTAAGAAATGATCTTGTATCTTGTCAACCGCTTACATTTTTAAAGATATAAGCTCACCCCGACATTACATTCGTCGAGACCTTTCATTTCAGTACCCACATCAATTTTTCATATATTTATATATTTTATATATATGTATATATGAAAAATATATCAAAAATGCATGTGGGTACTCAAATGAAAGCTCTTGATGAGTGTAACATCGAGATGAGCTTATTTCTTTAAAAATATCAATAATCAAGAAATGACCTTGTATTTTGTGCACGATTGACATTTTTAATGATATAAGCTCACCTCGACATTACACTCGTCGAGACCTTTCATTTGAGTACCCACATTAATTTTTCATATATTTATATATATTTTATATATGTATATATGAAAAATATATCAAAAATGCATGTGGGTACTCAAATGAAAGCTCTTGATGAGTGTAACATCGGGATGAGTTTATATCTTTTAAAATGTCAATATTTACGAAATTACAGTGTAATTGAACGGAATTCATTACTTAATAAAGCAAAATTTCAATTTTTATAGTTCAAAAGTCACGACAGTCGCATAGCGACTGCAAGGTTGCTAATTATTATTATTATTATTATTTTTATATCTATTTAACAACTTTTATTTAGCAGCAGGATGTTCCGGAACCGGAAGATACTGCTAATCAAAGCTCGTAATTGCACTACATTGTTGAGCATTTAAAAAGATAAATCGTTTCGTTAAACGATCTACACTCTCTTACATAATTATTAAATTAGATAAATATATACAAACATATTATACAAACAAATAATTACAAAAAAAAATAATTTTTTTTCATAGACTTTAATTTTAAAAGTATATTGATATAAATATAAGTATATATTTACACTAAATACATAAATAATTATTAAACTTTAATATTAACAATGTTTTTAAAAATAAATATATATTTATTAATAAATATATTTCATCGTGTACTAAATAATATTATTGCAAAATATTACGCTATTATTTTTTATCAATTCAAAGATTGAATAATCTATAATTACAAAGATTACCTGGGAATTCCATAATAAAACTAATCCATATTTTACTACAATATAAAACTAAATATATCACATATTATTATTTTAAGAAATATCATTTCGTCGTTATCGTCTTTATTATTCATCTTCAATAAAAATCTTAAGATTATTCAATTATAAATAATAAAGACGTAACCTCGTTAACGTGGATATTTATTTAGTCGATTTCAACAATATATTACACTTATTTTCTAATTTAATTCCATCCAAACTCCATATCTTCTATCTTTATGTTCAGTCCTTCTAAAGTTGAATCCATTTCTGCTTCATTGAAGTCTTCTTCGAAATTAATATGCTGAAATACAATAAATAATAAATATAATATTCAACATTTACTCTATGAAATTAAATAAACAATACGTAATTTTTTCTTTATAATTATTTGTCAAGAAATAATAATAAAATATTTTGTGGACCTTTCAATAAAGAAAGTAATCAAAATATTTGTTTTCATTTTTCAAGAACACGTATTATTATATATTTAATAAACATTAATATATATGTTAGTCAGTGTGATGAAAGTTGATTTTTAAATTGAAATAATTATCAATTTTCAATATTATTTTGGATCAACTTTATTTAAGAAATTGATTTTTGCTTAAATGGGCGAAAAATTGAGTTATCAAAAAAATTTTTTATCTGATTTTATTCTTCATGGCAGATTTACAAATCATCCATTAAAAATTTACAAAATTCTATATTCGTATTTTTTTTTTACTTTTAAAATAAAAACAAAAACTTATTTTTTATTAATATTTTTCCATCATCAATTTTTTAATACCATATATTTTTTTTTTTTTATTATGAAAGACAAAAAAAATTTTTCACGATATAATTTCAAAATTTGTTGTGAATTTTTGCAAAACTTTGAATAATTTTTCAATTTTTTTTTTCACATCCATAAAAAATATATTAAAAAAAACTTCAATACCTTAACTTTAAAAATTCCTTCAATTTATAATAATACCATACAATTTTTTTTCTTTAAAAAAAATCATGAAAGAGAAATAAAATTTTTCATGATATAATTTCAACATTTGTTGTGAATTTTTGCAAAACTAAATAATTTTTCAATTTTTTTTTTCACATCCATAAAAAATATAATAATTAAAAAAAAAACTTCAATACCTTAACTTTCAAAATTCTTTCAATTTTATATAATAAATAAAATCCGCTTTAAAATAAAAACGCAGGCGCCCCATATCAAAAAAATGACGAATCAACGCATACCTGCAAAACAGCAATTTGCGTTGAATCACCAACAAAAAGTATCTGTGTAGCATTATCTCCAGAATTTCTTCCTTCTATCAACAGCTCACAATCCTTAGCCTGCAAAAAAATTAAAATAAATTCTAAATCTTCCACAAAACTCCTAAAAAATATGATAATTATTTACAAGTAGGGTCAACCCCATTTTAAGCCATAACTAAGTGAAAAATTAACATTTTCAATTTTTTTTTATTCTGCTTATTTTTACGGCGCATTTATGATAAATAAATGTCGTGAAAGAAAAAGTAAAGATTTCGATAGTTTTTTTGCCTTCAAAATTTGGAAAAAAATTTTGGCTCATATTTTTGGATAAAATTTCTAGTTTATCTTTTTTTGGTGTTTTTTATATATACATATTTTTTTTTTTTTAAAGTACATAAAAAAACGAATAATTAAAAAAAAAACCAATATCACAATTTTCTAAAAAATTCATAAATTTTTTTGAAAATTTGTTAATAATTGTGATAATCAACTTTTTTTTTTTTTTTTTAATTGTTCATATTTTTATGTATTTTTCAAAAAAATATATATCAATCAAAAATATAAATTTCGTTTAAAAAAATGAAAATTACAAATGAAAATAAAGTTAGCCGACATTTAAAAAATTTTATGATTTTTTTTATTAAAGAATTATTACAAAAAAATTTTTTTTGTTATAATTTAATAAATTAAGCAAAATAAAAAAATCAAAAATATCGGCTAACTTTATTATTATAAATTACAATGGTTGAACCCACTTGTAAATATTTACCAAAAATATTCCTACATTTTCCTCAGTTTGATCATTGCTCAAATTATCACAATTGGACTCAAAAATCCCCTCGATCCCCTCAATCTCTTCCGTCTCAATTTCACCTTCATTCTCATCACCATCACCATTTAACTCTTCATCACCATCCTCAACTAAAGCATGAGCAGTCCGTTTATGCATCACGAGAGTGCTGTTCTGTCGATACCTTTTAAAGCAGAGCTTACACTCGAAAGGTTTTTGCTGAGTATGAACCAAGTGATGCTTGTAGAGACTAGAATATTCAGTGAAGCGTTTGTCGCAGTTTTCAATAGTACACGCGTAAGGTTTTTCCCCAGAATGAATCCTCACATGGTTTTTATAATTAGTCGCACTAGCAAAGGCTTTATTGCAAGTGCTGCATTGATAAGGCCGCTCGCCAGTGTGAGTCCTCACGTGAACTTTCCTGATATTCGAAGTAGTAAAGGACCTCCCGCACCCTTCATAAGGACAGACGAAGGGCCGCTCGCCAGTGTGGGTCCTAACATGCTTCAGCAAGTCCCCCGAGGTCTTGAAACTTTTATTGCAAGACTCAGCACTGCACTTGTAAGGCTTTTCTCCAGTATGAGTCCTCAAGTGGGCTTTCAGGCTGTACCCGGTCGAGAAACTCTTATCACAGCTGGAGAAGGTGCACTCGTAGGGTTTCTGCCCGGTGTGTGATCGCTCGTGGACCTTCAGGTGATGCAAAGTGCTGTAGACTTTTTCACAGCCGTCTCTCGGACACGGGTATTGAGTTCTTTGACTCGCCGCGCTTTGGCTTATTTTCTTCACGAAAATTTTCTCCTTGTTCGGCGACTTGCCGCATTTTTCACCGCTCAGTTCCCAGAGCTGGTTCTCTGAGTGACTGGTCACCATGTAGGTTGTTGTCGCGTCGTCTATTATTTCCACACCTGGAATCTCTGCCTGGTTCGACGATCCAGCGTCCGATTGCTCGGGTGTGTTTGATAAGTTTGAGAGCTCGCTGATTAAAATTGTACGGGTTGCTTTGTCGAGGGGGTTTTTTAGCTCCAGGTCTTCCGGGTCGTTCGCGACGAAAGCTTGGCTTCCATCTGGCAATGTTATTGCGGTCAACGTCGCTCCTAGCAGTGGGTGCTCGTTTACTAGTATGCCTTGCACTTGAGACTCCTCGTTGTTTACCATCACTGATAAACATTCTAACACGTCCTCGGAAGTTTCCTGTTGATTTATTTAAAATTAATTATTGATTGTTTTGATAAATAATTTTGATAATTAAATTAGACATTTGATGATTTTTAAGAATTTTTAGATTAGAAAATTTAAAATAATTATTGATATAATTTTTTTTTTTAATTATTTATTCAACGTCGCTTTAACCATCTGGTCCTAGGTGACGGATCACAATACAACGGCTGCCCAATTTTAAAACACAGGAACTGCAAAATTTTTATACCTGATTTTTTTAAGTATTCTTGCATTTTTTATAACTTTTAGACCTTAACTTTAAGTGTTTTTTTTTTTTTTTAATATTTATATCCAAGTATTTTCCATTCATAAATAAAATTTTTCATCAATTAGGCGCGAAAACTTTTTTTTAATAAGAAAAATTTTTTTAAATCTTAAAATTGTCAGTTACTGTGTTTTGAAATTGGGCAACCGACAATTACAGAATATAATTTTAAACAGATAGATAGATCATTATCAGGGCTGTAAATCCATAAACACTTTAAATACGAACTATGATATAATTTATTGAAAATATTTTCCTGGTGTCTGCTGATTTCAGTATCATAAATCATAAATGTAGCTGATAATTACACTGAGAAAACAGTTTGTTTGGCTCAAATGCGCAGATTTATTTGAAATAAATTAAAAACATATATTTAATGTTAACAAATTTCTTTTATTCAAATATATATTACTTTGAATCAAATACTACCTCGTTTTGGTTTATTTAACTGAATCGACTCATTTATTTCATTTAAATAAAGATTTGTTAACTATTAACAAATCTCACTTTAAGTAAATTACGCTTGGTGTCGCTACGGTCGCCACTGTTATTTCTCGACGTGATTTGTAAAAAATAAATAATGAAAATTAACTCAGTTTACAAATGTATTTTGTTTCATTTTTGTAGAAATAAATAAAATAAAAAAAAATATATATATATGCTTAAAAAAATATGTATTGAAATAGTTAACTATAATAGACATTAATAATTATGATGCTGAAGTTAGCAGACAGCTGTCAATTTTTTTTAATTTTTATTACAGATCAACGATAAAACACATATTTTAATGCACTTTTATTTTTTTTTTAATTTTTAGACGTGGAACTTTTTAATTAAAATTTTTTCGTGATAATTTTATTATTATAAACGTCCTAAAAATTGACAGATGTTAGTTAATTTATGAAAATTAAGTTAGCCGTCATCTAAAAATTTTTAGAATTTTTTTTATTGAAAAAATTGTTGCAAAAGAAATTTTTTTAAAAAACTTCATTCGTAAAAAACTTGAAAAATTATAAGTGCAATTTTAAAAAAATATTTTCTAGATCTAATTTAATAAATAAAAAAAAAAAAATTAAAAATTAAAAACGTTGACTAACTTTATAGTATTATTGTTAATTGCAGTATAATTAATAATTCCAAAAGAATTGCCCATTTAACCCCAAACGTTCGATATGTCTACTTTTACTACTTTCCTAACTTAAAACTAAAAATCATTGCTTTGAGTATATTCAAACATACCATTTATTTATAGTTAACAAATCTGATTTGGTTGAAATATATCATTGTTAGCACCAAAGAAATATTTGTTAACTATAAACAAATCTGGATTTCATTCAATTACACTGTAACTTTGTCTCAAATAAATCAATTTATTTGTATCAAATAAATATTTCTTGTGATATTTAAATAAGAGATTTATTTATAGTTAACGAGCCTCATTTCATTTAAATGAACTGTTTTCTCAGTGTATCCAACTTGGATTGAATAAAAAATTTGATTGTAAAAAAAATTCATTAGACTGGTACTTTTAATTTTATTAATATAATAAATTATAAATAAATAATTGTGGCATTTTAATCAGCAGATATCTGATGATTTTTAGGATTATTTATAGAAATAAATTGATGTAAAAAAATTATTTTTTATATTTTCTTATTGTAGATTAAATGAAAAATGAATATAAATTATTCATTAAAGTTATTTATTTATTTTTATCATTATTATGACATTAAAAATACTAGACTAGTTAAATTTTTTTTTAATTATCTAAATTTATCTAGATTTTTCTATTAATCTTAGACAGTTATTTTTAAGCTAAAATTATGACACTAAAATTAGCAGGCTTTCGATTTTTAGAATTTTTCTTAACTTTAAATTAATTTATTGAAATTCAAAAAATTAAATAAAATTTTTTAAAAATATTTTCTCAGTAGCTTCTTATCTACTGATTCTACATTATAAATGTTGCTGATAATTGTCCAACACAGATTGTAAGAAAACTCTTTAAGAAAAATATTAATTAGTCTGGTATTTTCATGAAATTTAAATCAGCTGAAATCTGACCAATTTTTGTTTTTATTCAAGTAATAAATAAATAAAAAATAAAACTTATTACTATTGTAAATTAAAATTAGTGTTATGAAAATTATCAGTTGTCTTTTTCATAAAAATGATAATAAAAAAATAATTACTTACATTAGATTGATGTAAAAGCGAAAAGTTAGGTTTACAAATAAGATCCCTGGTAGTCCCATCATCTTCCAAAGACATGACATTAAATAAATAATCCAAAAAATGTCATAAACGTTGATAAATAAAAATTTATAGGTTATTTTTCGCTAAAATCACCAACAAAATAATTATCTATTCTAGCGCTCAACTTTTGACCATTCATTTTTTAAATCAGCTGTTCCATTGCAATGATAATATTATGATAAAAGTGTCTTATAAACACCAGCAAAGATTCTAAACACTTTTATATATTAGTTCATTGTTCAATAACATAAATTGTCATAAGACTTGAAAAAGCGAAGGCTTAACTCTCTGTATTAGAGAGAGAGAGAGAGAGAGCGAATGATCCCCTGATAGCCACACTTACTATAAAATTACTTGTAGTATAGAAAGTTTGGTCAAAGTTAACGTCAAGTTCACTCAAAAACTTGTACAGTAACAGTGTTCCCATCCGTCACATAATTATCGTAAACGTCACATAATTTGAAGCATTATACGATCGTACATCCGACTTTGATTATGTGACGAAAAGTTACGATAAAATGAGTCTTGTACGGTAATTGTACGATAATTTTCGATATGTTTGATTTTCATTCTTATCCATGCGGGTTAACTTTCATTTATTACCTGCTCGAAGTATGCAGCACCCCGCGGGTGCCCTATCGCCCTACACAGTTTATTTTGTTATGCTAATGTTTAATAAATTAATATGAATCAATATATAAAATTGATTATTTTTTTATTTGATTTCATTTCATGAAGAAACATTTTTTTTGTAAATATTTTTCAAGAGTAAATTTATGTCCGAATTTTAAATGAAAATATTTTGGCATAAAAAAAATTTAAACTATGTAAATTTAGTCAAGAACTTAAGTTTAAAATTTTTTTTTTGTGCGTACGATAATTTTTCAGAAGATCCGATAATTTGACGGCACTGTGTCGATCAGACAAGCAAAAGTTTCTGGGAATACTGTACCACGGAGCTTAGATAGACTTGGCTATCAGGGTAGTCACGTCAGTAGTAAAAAATTTTTGTGCTTCGTTTTTTTACCGATAAATTACCTACCGATGTAAAAAAGAGACAAATTCTGATAATCTGCCATATCCCCTGATAGCCAAGTTGGCCGCAACTTTCTGTCAATCTACTGCCGCAACTTGTCACCAACTTGGCGGCAACTCTTGGAAAGTAACTCGGTTGGTGTCAACTTGTTCACCAAGTTGTCGGCAAAAGTTGCTCTGAAACTTTTTCACACCAAGTTGACGATAAGTTTCTCAAGAAATTTGGCGACATATTGCGGCAGTAGATTGGTCTCTTTTTTCTCAGAAACTTGTAGCCAACTTGGCGCCAACAGTTACAAATTCGGAAGTTGACCGCAAGTTGTCGCTAAGTTGGTGGCAACTATCTGACACCAACTTGGTTGGTCTGAAACTGTGGCTATCAGGGTCAATGAGTACCCTGATAGCCAAGTTGGTCCGAACTTTCCGTCGATTTACTGCCGCAACTTGTCACCAAGTTGACAGCAAGTCTTGGAAATGAACTCGGTTGTTCACCAAGTTGACACCAAGTTGTCGGCAAAAATTGCTTTCGAAACTCTTTCGCGCCAAGTTGACGACAAGTTTCTCAAGAAATTTGGCGACATATTGCGGCAGTAGATTGGTCTTGTTTTTCTCAGAAACTTGTAGCCAACTTGACGCCAACAGTTACAAATTCGGAAGTTGACCGCAAGTTGTCGCTAAGTTGGTGGCAACTATCTGACACCAACCTGGTTGGTCTGAAACTGTGGCTATCAGGGTATTTTCACTCATTTTGTCCAACTTCACTAAAAGTTCACATCAAGACTTTTACTACAACATTTTGATAAAAGTTAAAGTTAATTTCCAGCCCTAGATTGTATAAAAGTTGGATTGCAATTTAACGTTAACTTTTATAATTGGATGGCTATCAGGGGACACGGTGTTTTACGACGATGCTGCCGCCCTGGTAGTAATTTGTGCGTCTCCCAACTTTTGATAGCAAAAAAATTAAATTAGCCGACATTTGAAAATTTTTATAATTTATTTTATTGAAAAATAATTTTTAAAAAAATTTTCATATGTAGAAAATTTAAAAAATTATACGTGGAGTTTTTAAAAAATAGCTTTTTAGTTATAATTTTTAATTAATAAAAAAAATCAAAAATTTTTAAGTGTCGGCTAATAATAATAACGTTAGCCGACATTTTTGATTTTTTTATTTTGCTTAATTTATTAAATTATACCTAAAAATATTTTTAAAAAATTGCACTGAGTTTTTCAAATTTTTTACAAATTAAATTTTTGTTTTATTTTTTTGCTATAATTTTTTCAATAAAAAAATTCTTAAAAATTTTAATTAAAATTAAGTTAGCCAAAAAATAATTTTTATAGTTTTTTTTTATTAAAAAAATTATTACAAAATAATTAAAAAAAAATTTTCATTTGTAAAAAACTCGAAAAACTGAAAGTGTAATTTTAAAAAAATATTTTTTAATTCTACTTTAATAATTAAAAAAAAAATTAAAAACGTGAGCTAATTTTATTATTATAAAATTTTTAGATATCAGCTAACTTAATTTTCATAAAATAAAAAGAAAACAATTTTTTTAAATTTTCTATAATTGATTTTTAAATTTTAATAAAATTTATTTTTTTATATTTTATAAAAGTAATTTTACCTTTTAAATTTTTGCGCTAATTTTTTTTTCAAAATGGCGCAGACGCACGCGCAAATAAGACTAACAGCGCTCCTTACGGCACTTACGTTACTAATAATAATTAGAAATTCGAATTTTCAAGTTTGAGCTTGTTTGTGGTGACGACGCTAACGGTTTGCAATGCTAAAAAACGTTTATTGTGTTATCAATAAACATAAATTACAAACAATAAATAATAACAGTGAAAAAGTTTATAGTGTCTCAAAATAAAAATTATTTTATTACCAGGAACATTTAAAGGTAAGAGAATTTTTAAATTAGTCCTAAATAACCCCAAAATAAATAAAATAACCAAAAAATAAAACACACCCATCAGCCAACTGTCACCTTAAATAATAAATTTATTTTATTTATAGGCATAAAATAAAATAAAAACTTACAAATATTAATCATGGTTCTTAATAAGAACGACCTGGACCGGAAGTTCTCTCCAAATAAGTCTAAAAAAATAGGAAAACGCCGGTCGTTGGGCCGGGGACCTCCCAAGCCCAGCACCAGTGGTAGCACCTCCAAAGCATTGAAAGGCGATGAAGAGAAAACCAGCATCAAAGTTATAGTTCGTGTGCGACCGGCTAATGATCGGGAAGATCAGGATAATTTTCGCACCGTCGTTAAAGTCATCGACGACAAAATGATGATTTTCGACCCCAAGGAAGAGGAAAATCCCTTTTTCTACCGCGGCGTGGTTCAGAAAGGCCGCGACCTTCTTAAAAAGCAGAATAAAGAGCTCCAGTTTATTTTCGATCATGTTTTCGACATAACTGCTACAAATGAAGAAGTTTTCGAGGGAACTACGAAGGAGATTATCAATGATTTGCTAGAAGGTTATAATTGCTCTGTCTTTGCTTACGGAGCGACCGGAGCTGGGAAAACGCACACCATGCTTGGCAAAGATCACGATCCGGGGATAACTTATCGAACCATGGCGGAGTTATTCAACCAGATAGAGACTCAGAGCGAACATCGGGATTTTAATCTGGGTGTTACTTATTTAGGTACGAGCTTTATTTTTTTTTTTTTTTTTTTTTTTTTTTTTTTTATATTATATTGATATTTATTTTTAATTTTATTAGGAGAGTAGAAAAAAATTTTTTTAATTAGATTATTAATTTTTCATCTATATTTATTATTATAGCAGATGAATTTTAATACCAGAGAATCTTTTAATATTTAAATGAAATTTAATTTAAATTTACTCAGTGAATATGTAAGAATATTGTTGAGAGAAAATTAAACATGGCATATATTCACTGAGTTAAATTTATTGTTTATTTATGAGGTGACATTTAAAATTAATATTATATTATGAAATTAATTTTTTATTTAATTAAATTGGATATATAAATTGAAAGTTACTTAATCTTATTCAATTTATTTTTCAATTTTATTTACTTTTTTTTTTTTAATTAAATCATATTTTAAAACAGTAAATATATTTATTATGTTGAAAATTAAGAATTGACTGAAATTTTCTACAAAAGCGTGTTACTCAAAAATAATAATAATAATAACTAGCAACCTTGCAGTCACTATGTAACTGCCGTGATTTGTGAACTATAAATAAAAAAAATTTTGTTTTGTTAAATAATGATTTTTGTTAAATTCCATTTAACTTTCTTAAATATTGAAGTTTTTAAAAATATAAGCTCATCCCGATGTTACACTCATCAAGAGCTTTCATTTGAGTACCCACATGCATTTTGATATATTTTTCATATACACATATATATAATATATAAATATATGAAAAATTGATGTGGGTACTCAAATGAAAGGTCTTGATGAGTGTAACATCGGAATGAGCTTATTTCTTTAAAAAAGTCAATATTTTATAAGATACAAGGTAATTTCTTAATTATTGATATTTTTAAAGATATAAGCTCATCCCGACATTGCACTCATCGAGACCTTTCATTTGAGTACCCATATGGCATTTTTTATATATTTTATGTATATGGTATTTGTAAAATATATAAATATATAAAATATGTATGAAAAATTGATGTGGGTACTCAAATGAAAGGTCTCGATGAGTGTAATGTCAGGATGAGCTTATATCTTTAAAAATGTCAATAGTGCACAAGATACCAAGCAATTTCTTAATTATTAACGATTTTAAAGATATAAATATATATTTTATATATTTATATATTTTACAAATACCATATATATAAAATATATAAAAAATGCCATGTGGGTACTCAAATGAAAGGTCTCGATGAGTGCAATGTCGGGATGAGCTTATATCTTTAAAAATATCAATAATTAAGAAATTACCTTGTATCTTATAAAATATTGACTTTTTTAAAGAAATAAGCTCATTCCGATGTTACACTCATCAAAAGCTTTCATTTGAGTACCTACATGCATTTTTATTTATTTTTCATATATACATAAATATAAAATATATAAATATATGAAAAATTGATGTGGGTACTCAAATAAAAGGTCTTGATGACCGTAACATCAAATTGAGCTTATATCTTTAAAAAAGTCTATAGTTCACAAGGTACAAGGTCATTTCTTAGTTCTTGACATTTTTAAAAAAATAACAACAATAATAAAAATCAAAACTTATTCCTATCCAGAAATCTACAACGAAAATGTCCAAGACCTTTTGCACCGCATAGGCCCTCTAGCCCTCCGCGAAGACGGCCGAGCAGGTGTAGTAGTCTCCGGTCTAAAAATAAAAACAATAAAAAACGCTGAAGAGCTGCTGTCTCTGCTGGCCCAGGGTAACAGAAACCGAACCCAACACCCGACAGACGCAAACGCTGAATCCAGTCGAAGTCACGCGGTCTTCCAAGTCTACGTGAACATCACCAACAAACTCGACGGCCAAGTAAAGCAAGTAAAGCTCTCCATGATCGACCTTGCAGGCAGCGAGCGAGCTTCCGCGACTGGTTGCAAAGGCGCGAGGTTCAAAGAAGGCGCGAACATCAATAAATCGCTCCTCGCTCTCGGCAATTGCATCAACAATCTCGCGGAAGGTATCAAACACATTCCCTACCGAGACAGCAAGCTAACTCGTTTATTAAAAGACTCTCTTGGCGGAAATTGCCGCACCGTGATGATCGCAAACATCGGGCCCTCTAGTCTGAGCTACGAGGACACTTACAACACGCTCCGTTACGCCAATCGCGCCAAAAAAATAAAGACATACATGACCAAGAATATTATATCCTGCGAGATGCACGTCACAGGTTACAAAAATCTCGTCGATGAGCAGAAGAAGGAAATTGCGATGCTTAAACAAAAATTACTGATGTTAGAATCACGTCCACGTATTAATTCCCCAGAGAAGGACCACGAGGACAATAAAAAAGACATTAAAGAATTTAAAGACCGGCTAATTGCACTGATGGAAAATAAATTACTGCTAAATGAAAAAATTCTTGCGCTTCAGAGCGCTGATAAAATTTTATGCTGCAGAATTCAGTTTAAAATCTCAGCTGATAAGCGGCTCCACAAGCTGACTAATAATCAGGATTTATTACCGCATGATCAAAACGCCAGTGGAAAGTCTAGAGTTAATAAATCTTTAGGACATTTTAAGAGACAGCGAGATATTGTTAAGGCTCAGATGGAAGAAGCTTGGACTGAATTGAGGAAAGTTGAGAAGAGTATCGCCGCTTTTGATGAAGAAGCTCGCAGCAAAGGCTTGGCTGATAAATTAGCTGAGACTTACGCTCAGCAAAAGAGTCGCCTGGAGAACGCGAGGAACCAACAGCAAATTGAGCACACTAAAAAAATCAGCAGTCTTCAACAGTGCGAGTTAGATTCTGTTGATACTATCACCAAAATGATGAGCAATACTTTACAAAGTTATTATAGTATGATGCGAGGCTACGGAACGCTTACAGAAAAAATGAAACTGGAATTTAAACAGCTGATTAAGTCGCTAGAGGGAGTTAGGAATATTAAGTGGGCTGATGCGGATTTAGGAACTTCTCAGGATGCTTATACGCTGATTTGTCTGTCGACTGATGAATTAGCTGATCCTTTGAGGATGGAAATGCCTATTCATTTGCCGAGTTATAATGAAGAAGATGATCTTCCGGCTACTCCACCTTGTTTGGAATTGGCTGGGAGTGCTGAGGTTAATAAGACTTTTGAAGGAACTCCGGAAGGGATAGGTAATTCTACTATCACGCTAGACAGCGAGTCTCAAGGATCGCAGGATGAAGACGGGGATGAGAAAAGCGGGATTGATGCAAGTCAGTTAAACAATACGTTTAATTTAGTTGAGAATAAAGCTAAGAAACGTGTTTTAGTTGATAAAGTAGCACCGAAAGTCCCGCTTAAACAAGCCAAGCGCCTTTCGCCGAAGAGTAGGTTAGGGGCGGGTGGAAGTGGACTTGTTGCGGGGAAGGAAAATAAAGTGCAGGGGAGTCAGAAGCCTATGAGTGTTATGAGCGCCAAGAGTGTGGCTATTCTCAATAAATTGAAGACTGAACGAGCTAAGTTAGGAAATACTAGTGAGGTTAATACTTCTAATGACTCGACGTTTAAGCTTGTTAGGAGTAAAGAAAGGAGGGAGATTAAAAAAAATCATCCGTATATAAATGCTAAGTCTAAGTAAGATTTTTTTATTTGAATAATTGTTTTATCAATCGCTTTATTTTCTTAATTTTTAAGGATTTTATTACCTTGACCCGGTGGTCTAGCCTAAAATTTAAGCTATTTTAAAAAATTTTATTTCTATATGAAGGACTTGACTAATGCCTTCAAATTTTTTTTACACTTATTCTATTATTTATCAACTACACAGAAATGAAAATCAAAACAAAAAAAATTTTTTTTTTAAATTAGAAAAATAGCGCTGAAGTCCCACTAAAAAAATGGACCTGACTGGTGGAGGTAGATTGATCTCTCCCTCTGATCTGAAATTAAAAAATATGATTTTTAATTAGTATAAGTATAGTTATCGTCGGTACTAGAATGAAAAAAAAAAAAAAAAAATATTTGACAAAATAGCGCCTAGTTGAAAGTATTTTTTGAAAACGAATTTCAGATTTTTACTTTTAACTACGCGCCATTTTGTCAAATATTTTTTTTTTCTTTTCATTCTAGTACCGACGATAACTATACTTATACTAATTAAAAATCAGTCATATTTTTTAATTTCAGATCAGAGGATCAATCTACCTCCACCAATCGGGTCCATTTTTTTTTAAAGGGGGACTTCAGCGCCACTTTTCTACTTCAAAAAAAAATTATTTTTTGTTTTGATTTTCATTTTTGTGTAGTTGATAAGTGATAGAATAAGTGTAAAAAAAATTTGAAAGCATTAGTCATTGCCGCTAGACTCCCGGGTCCCCTTAATGGCTTTATTTTATTAACTTTTAATTATTTTATTAATGGTTTTATTTTCTTAATTTTTAATTATTTAATTTAATTATTTTCTGAAATTTCTAATTATTTAATTTCTGTTTTTTTTTTTTTTTGTATTTTTTAAATTTTAATTTAATGACTTATAAAATTTAATTTCGTGTGTATTTATATTTTTATTATATGCGAAATTTAATTTATATTTTTGTGCGTATTTAAAAATTTTGAACGCATAAATTTAAATGATTATTTTCATTTTTTTAAGCGATAATAATTGACTTAAATTAAGATTAAAATTTGTATTACAGGATTAATTCAACTGCGCAATCATCTAGAGTCCCTTGGTGAAATTGTTATAATTAATTAATTTAAGAAAGTATATTTTATCACAAAGTAAAATATAGAAAATCGTAAAATTTTTAATTGTTTGTTTTTTTTATAAATGTTTGTAATGTATTAAATATTTTCATATATGATAGGATAGGAAATTTTTTTAGTGACTATTAACTACTGAATACTCCATTGATAATAACCATTTGATTTTTGTAAGCGACTAATAGAAATGATAACGACAAATAAAAATGATAAATTTAATTAATATAGAAGTCTCAAATCTAAATTATTGTAATTAAAAGAACAAAAAAAATTTTATTGTAAGTAAAATTTATATTTGCCACTGAGTATTAAGTATATGAACGCTAAAATAAAATTAATACTAAAGATAATTTATATATTTAATTTTAACAAGAATAACAAATAAAATCTAATTGTAAGTTTTGTAATTTTGATATTTTATGAATAAATTTCACTGATATAAATATTTGAGTTTATAGAATTGTAAAATAAATTTTAATTTTAGTAAATTTATGATGATTTTCACTTACCTTCATTAAAACAATAATTAATCCAGCTTCATGCAAATAACAAAAATAATAAATATTAGCAGCCTTGCAGTGGACTATAAATTAATGAAATTTTGCTTTATTGAATAATAACTTTTGTTGAATTGCACTGTACTTTCTTAACTATTGACGTTTTTAAGGATATAAGCTCATCCCGATGTTACACTCATCAAGAGCTTTCATTTGAGTACCCACATGCATTTTCATATATTTTTGATATATACATATATATAATATATATAAAATATATAAATATATGAAAAATTGATGTGGGTACTCAAATGAAAGGTCTCGATGAGTGTAACATCGGGATGAGTTTATATCTTTAAAAATGTCAATATTTCACAAGATACAGGGTAATTTCTTAATTATTGACATTTTTAAAGATATAAACTCATTACGATGTTACACTCATCAAGAGTTTTCATTTGAATACCAACATGCATTTTTGATATATTTTTCATATATACATATATAATATATGTAAATATATGAAAAAATGATGTGGGTACTCAAATGAAAGATCTCGATGAGTGTAACATCGAGATGAGCTTATATCTTAAAAAATGTCAATAGTTGACAAAATACAATGTCATTTCTTAATTATTGATATTTTTAAAGATGTAAGCTCATCCCGATGTTACACTCATCAAAAGCTTTCATTTGAGTACCCACATGTATTTTTGATATATTTTTCATATATACATATATATAATATACATAAATATATGAAAAATTGATGAGGGTACTCAAATGAAAGGTCTCGATGAGTGTAACATCGTAATGAGTTTATATCTTTAAAAATGTCAATAATTAAGAAATTACCTTGTATCTTGTGAAATATTGACATTTTTAAAGATATAAACTCATCCCGATGTTACACTCATCGAGACCTTTCATTTGAGTACCCATATCAATTTTTCATATATTTATATATTTTATATATATTATATATATGTATATATCAAAAATATATGAAAATGCATGTGGGTACTCAAATGAAAGCTCTTGATGAGTGTAACATCGGGATGAGCTTATATCTTTAAAAATGTCAATATTTCACAAGATACAAGGTGATTTCTTAATTATGTACCTAGAGATAGAGAATTTTTAAATGCAGCTTAAATACTTATCATAATAAATTGACTATCGGTGAGAATGATATAAAACCTTGAAATTAAAATTAAGACCTTTGCAATGACACTAAATTTCACTGAAAAAACCGATTTTATCATATGACTATCCTCTCCACAAAATTTTTCTTACACTCTTAATAATATAGATTTAGGTTTAAAAAAAAATGAAAAATACGTGCCATAAAAAATAATATAAACAAAGTCAATATACTTCTATACAACTTTATTAACCGATCAATGCGATTTAGCGTTACACAAATGAACGCTAAAGCGTCAATATCAGATGGTAAAATTGGGAAGAAAAAAGTACAATAAAACGCTAACGACGTTTATTTTAAAATTTTTTTTACTTTTCCACATTTTTCCGTTTTTTTACTTATCATTTTCATCATTTTATTTTCACAATACCTTTTTATCACTTATATTTATATTAATAATTAAAATTATTATTTATTATAATATTATATTATATTTAAATGATAGAGTGTGATGAACATATAAATAAAATTGACGGGTGCTTATTTATTTATTTTTCTACTTGACGTTAGATAACTTGCATTTTACTCGACAACATAGATATATATTATATATATTAATGTTTCTTTTACATTTAACATTAGCTTCGATAAATCTTGTGGTTTTTAGATAATCATCCATATTATTTATAATATATAATATAATGTCATTTTTAATGTTCAGTGATTTTGTCTTTGTGCGTGTGTTTTTTTTTTATAAATTTTCAATTACACTTTAAGACATCAAAAAATGTTTACATCATACGTTTTACAATAATAATTATTATTATTAATATATTTCTACATATTTGGTTAAGTAACGTATTTTATTTGTTAATAAATAATGCTAGTAATTATAATTATAATTATTATTAAATATTACAATTGAGAAAAGTCAAAATAAAAAACATAAAATCATTTTAAATAATAAAATATCAATTTTTTTTTTTTTTTCAAAATTTAATAGACTATCACTTAGGCTTACAACTAGGTACTTAAATAATTGAAAAAAAAATTTTTTATAATTTCAATCACTCCGCAATTACACTTACAGATTTATATTTTCATTATTAGATCACTCATACTCGATGGAGGGTAATTTATGGCAAGGGATAGTGAGTATTTAAGGACTAGGTTTATAATGGAGGGTTACATTTTATTCATATATATATAATATATATATTTAATTAATAATTCATAATTTATAATCAATAGTTTAAAATGATTTTTCGTGTATAGTTTATTTAATATTAATTTTTATTTTAAATAAATTTTGTCCGGTACTCAGTATTTCACTAGGAGTTGGTCCTGTTGGCAGTGCCTTGTTTAATTCTAGATGAATTTTTATTCAATAATAATACAATAATTAATTAATTAATTTTATGGTTAAATATATGGACTCAACCCCTTTTTGTTTTTGCGTTGGTCAAGGACAAGAATCTACGGAATTTGTAATATCACAAACTCACTTAAATTCCCGCTAAAAATTATTAATTACAGAGCGTAAGTGAGAATTTTTATTTATATAAAAAATAAATTTGAACAAGAACTAAATAATTACAATGAAGTTGTTCAAATAATTAAAGTAATTAATTCTCACAGACACTCTGCGTTTCAGTTCGAGTTATTTACAATGTTTAGAACATTTTTTTTTATCAATCAATTTTTTTTTTTTATAAAGTCAAGTCTTTAATTTATTTATAATTTTATGTTATCTATTTTCATAGTAATATCAGTTGTGTAATTTTGGGTCATTTAAATATTTTCTTTTGTATAATATATGTATGTATATTACCGTGTACAAAATTTTTTTTCTAAAATGATAACCAACAACATCAAAATGAAAATTATTTATTCAACAGGATTCCAACTTTCACACAGAAAAAACGGTTCACTTATTTTTCTTCCTAATTATTTTCTTGAGCGAAAAAAAAATTTTTTTTTGACTCAAGAAATTTCACTTATTCCAACAAAATTAATTTTTTTGCTTTAAGAAATATTTATCTTGATCCAAGAAAATTTATTTAAGTCAAGAAAATCTTGTTGTTTTGAGAAAATTCAGTCTCGAAGCTCAAAAAAATTTAGTTTTTGATAGAAGTAAATTTTTTGTCTTGAGAAAATTTCTCTCTTGCTCCAAAAAATTAAATATAAAGATAGAAGTAAATCTTCATTAATATTTTTATTGATTAAAATGTCAAATGGGAAGATCAAATAATATTGAATCATTTTTTTTCATTTAATATCTAATTGCACGCTAAAATAATATAAAATGGGCATCAAATATTCTCAAGAAAAATTTTCTCAAGGTGAGAAAATTTTTTTCTCAGCTGAAATAGGTTGCGCTGCTTCCCTAAAGTATCTAAAAATCTTGATCAAATATAAAAATTTATTGTATCAAGTATTGATGATAATTTGAATTAAGAAAAAATGACTTCCACCAAAAATAGAATTTTAAGAAAACTTTTTACTTCGGCCAAGACAACTTCGGTCTTCCTTCAGGCACCCGAAAATTTTCTTGAGCCAAGAATTTTGTTTTCCAGTCAAGAAATTTTTTTTCTGTGCCAACAATTTCACTCTCCCAATAATAAAATTCTTCATTTTGATCCTCGTCGTTATCATTTTAAAGACTCTTTACACGGCTGAATATCATGAGTTGACAGCGTTTGAACAATTACAATGAACGCGAAGCTAAGTACATACTTTAAATGTAAATGTTTTTTAATTAAAAATGAATTGCGAACACGTAGAACAATCACTAATTCATCTATATAATATCTTCATTGATTTATATTTTTTATTTTGTTCGATGACTCGATGACTTTTAGCGATAAAACTTTCATCTAATCATAGGAATGGGTCTACTCATTCGCCATATTTATTTTAAAGTCTATTATCTAATGATATCTATCATTATTTTTAATTAATATTTATTTCATTTTTACTTAAACTTCGTTTCCGAGCGATTTCCCTCGGTCAAAATTTAATTTTAACCTCTTTATCCCGCGATAATATTTTCCCTCAAAAATCATCAGTACAATGATCCACGTTTTAAAAAAACCCTCGAATTTTCCTTACAATAAAAAGGAATAAATTCTCGCCAATTGTAAACTATATTAAATATAATTATAAACAATTTTGTACTTTACAAATACGCAACAAACGTATTATACGTTTTTTTATTTTTCCACTTGCTTAAAGCATTTTTATAAATTATAAAATGATCCCATTATTTGTTCTTCAATATCAAGTACTCGTTTATTTATTATAATTTAATTAATTACATTATACAAAAATAAATAACTAAAACGAAATAATAATACCATTATTCTAATTAAAAAGCATCGGAAATTTAGTTACGGATTTATAACCGAATCCAAAAACAAGGTAGTGTCACGCGCCAATGCCCCCTCCAATTCCCGATGCTTAAAAAACAGGATATGAAGGTATAAAAGTATAAAAATCCGGTTAGTTTTGGCAACAAAAAATGCTAATAAACTCCCAACAAAAAAAAACCCTATAAGATTTTAATTCGTCCATCGAATTTAATCCCCTTTTTAGGTAAAATAAGCTTTCACAAAAAGCTAACCAACAAAAAATTCTTACTCCAAGCGCGCTTTGTAGCTGGTCTTCCAGATTTCAGCAAGCGTAACAGCGCTGTGGAACCTGTGGAATATACAAAGCGGCATAGTGACCCTTTGTACCATAATCCACGCAAGTGATCCATAAAAGTCAAGCTGAACCGGATTGGCGACAACTTTCTGCGTCTCAAAGGTGTAAATAACCCACATTGTAACGTTGCAAATCAGCAAAAAGGTGACAACCTGTCTTCCGGGCTTGCTGCGATCGTGTTCCGGTAAATGAACACGCCTGCGAGACACATCGGCAATAAAGAGCATCTGCAGTACCACCTGGACTATTGCCAGCAATCCAGTGACCATGACTAACAAATTCGGCTCATGAGTAAACGCTGCCAAAGATCCGGCAATCACGCTAAAAACCGCGTAGAGAAACAATCCAAATCCAGAAACACGTAGCAGAATATCATTAAGGTCGCTCTGTTCTTCGGCCTTGAACTTCAGGCTCTGGACGCGTATGAACCCGATGATTATCGCGATAATGGAGAACGCCATTACCACGCAGTGAGAAGCGTCCGCGAGGTAAATCGCGAGCAGCCCGAAAGAAGGCTGCTGGATCAGAACGAAGAACAGGATCAAGCAAATCAGGCTTCCTACTAATAGGAACAGTCCTACGAAGAGACCCTTGCTGGCTCCTACGCAATCCACGCGACCGTGTCCAGCGTGGGCCAATGCGACGGCGCGTCTTGACAACATGGCTTCCAAACGTCGCTCTAAGTCTGCTTCTGCTTGGTGGGGCCAGCGAGGGTGCCGTCCAATGTGCTTCCACATTACATAGATCACTGCAGCGCCTACCAGGCTGTATTCAATGATAAAAGGGTACAAGTAGGGCGCTGCATCATCGACGATCGTTCCCATTATGTTGACCCGTCCGCAAGCGTTCTCGTTCAAAGGAGCGCTTTGGTAAAATGCGTACGTCGGGGTCCAGATGCTCGTTCCGTTGGTTTGGTTAACGACATCTAGCAGCTGGGGAAGTCCCTTGTTGGCCAGTCCTGATGAAGTCGGCTCGCCAAAGTCCCACATCATTGAAGCGTAGGTTGATAGCGGCGTTGAAGTTGGCGCTGGTGGCGACATTGTTGATGTTGAGCTGCTTAAGGTTGTTGTTGCGTTCTCCTTTGCGGTTGTTAGCGCGTCGAATATTGTTGATAATGTTGGTAGGGAGGTTGAAGTTGAAGTTGAAGTTGAAGTTGAAGTGGGTGTTGAAGTTGATGTTGAAGAAGGTGTAGTGGGGAACATTGTTGTGGTGGAGGGAGTTGTAGTGGTGGTTGTAGTAGAGGGGGTGGTTGATGTTGTAGAGGAAGTTGTGAACTGAGGAGTCGTGCTGCTCGAGGTAAACGTGGCTAGGGTTGATGTAGTGCCCTGGGTTATCGCTCGAGCTACTGATCGCGCTGTTGATCTGGCGTATCGGTTTATTGATGATGGGGTTGTTCGGATTAAACGGCGCGTAGTTGTCGCTAGTGAGCCCAGGACTTTTGTGGCTGCGTTTGAAGTTAGAGTTGAGGGTGCTAGGCGCATTTGCGCTATGTCTCGTGGTTCGTTACCCAAGATCAGTCCAGCGTGGGCCAGTGAGTGTTGTCGGATGCTCTCTGAAAGATTTTTGAAATCGATATTTTTTTTTATTCATAATTCGTAATTTTTAGAATGATTAAGGAGATCCAAGTATGCTCCTAGTGTAAAGAATGTCTATAAAAAATAATACGTAGAAATACTTTTGTTATCTTAAAATTAATTTTTAAAGAAATTAATAACATTCTTGAGGAAATTTCCGAAAAATTTACTTATTAAATAATTATTAATATTTAATTGACTGATAAAAAATATAGCGCTCTGAATTACCGGTATACACTTGACAACACCAAAAGAGTGTCCCTAACCTTAAAATTTATTTATGTTTACTGTCTAACTAAAATGACTAACATCTTCTAGCATTTAAAAAACCGCGTTACTTATGCGTTGAGTAACTGCACAAGCGGTGTTGCCAAGTCAAATACAAGACTTTAAAGAACGCAAGTTTCTTGTGATTTTTCATAAAAAATATAAAATATCTCCGTAATACGTTCGAAAAACTACTTTTTTATTGTTTTAATCTTTAGCTTATTATTTTTTCAATAAAATTCAATGAAAATAAAATTTTTTTTAAATCGTTAATTGTATTAAATTCTTAACCAAATACACGGCTGGTGGAATCTCCATTTACCTACTTGTAAAAATTACAATTTTTGAACCTAATTATTTGATTAAATATCCCGGAAACCTGCTGTTTTTTTAATTTTTTTATTAATTATTAGGCTACGTAGATTGAATTTACAAATTTTCAGGAAGTTTTAAAAATTTGACTACTTCGCGTGGATCTCCTTAAATATTAATTACCGATTATTCCGAGGTCGGGTTTGCTGTATCTTAGGTTGTTCTGGGTGATTTCCTTCAAGCTTTCAAAGACAAGTGTCTTTACCCAAACGCAGAGATTTGTTGCGACAACGTGCATTAATCCAAACCGTGCGATAACTTTGAAGCGATGGATGTTCAGCTGTAATTAATTTCAGCGTTTTAGTGAGACTAATAATTGATAATTGATAATTGCTTGAAAATTTACCCGTGAGTTCATGAAGATGAAGTACATTTGCATGAAAGTAAAGACCATCTGTAGGAGAGGGTTCACGCCATGCA
This sequence comes from Cotesia glomerata, assembly GCF_020080835.1. Taxonomy (NCBI): domain Eukaryota; kingdom Metazoa; phylum Arthropoda; class Insecta; order Hymenoptera; family Braconidae; genus Cotesia; species Cotesia glomerata. The sequence goes on from NC_058163.1 coordinate 24,731,878, forward strand.
AGATCTGGAAACACGTTGAAGTTGGGGGTATCTCGAAGAATTGACCGAATTCTAGTCCATTGTAGACCATGGTGCCAAGTCCGAATGCTGGAATATTTTTTATTTATTCATTTATTGATTTATTTATTTATGTAGTTTTTACTTTTGAGGGTTTTTATAAGGGTGCAGAAATTGAATTTTTGTTACCGATTGCGCCAATTCTAAGGAAGAAACTGCCGTGGCTGTGGTCATTTTGTGAAGTTTTGCGCTTACGGGACACGCGAGTAGATACTCCAGCTTCTACATCACTAGCATCCTGTTGATTATAGTTAAAAATTGTAGAATTATTGTTTAGTTACATTTTTTTAGTGTCTATTAAACTTATGTAGATAAATTTTAACAATTATTTGAAATATGGGCAACATTATTGCTAACATTATTAGCTTTGACAAATTTATTTTCATAAATTTTTATGATCAATAATTTGAAATAAAAAAAATTTTTTTAAGTAAAATTTTCAATTTTTTTTGCCCAAAAAAAAAAATAAATAAAAAAAAGAAACAAGATTGTTGAATTAAAAACTTTCAAAAAAGTTCAATCGAAAATAATCATTTAATTTTTTTCGTATTTTAAAAATCATTTAGCAAAGTAAACATTGAATACTCCTACTTCAACAAAGTACTTATTTTAAGCAGCTTAAAAGTAGCTTACATCATCAATATAATTTATTTAAAATTCTTGAAAATCTGAGTCACGCAGCGGGATATATGAAAATATTAGCCAGAGGAAATGCAAATAAACTCTACTAAAGTAAGTAGAATAAAAGCTTGAATGATATTTTTTGAAAAAAGAATAAAGTAAAAACTTGCCTGAAAATCTTTTTTGTTCTTAGTGTCTTTCTTAGTATCTTTTTTGTTATCTTTCTTGTCCTTTTTGTTCTTCTTGTCCTTAGGCTCCTTGGGGGGCTTGGGTGGCTTCGGGGGCGGGGGTGGAGTTTCTGCACCCCTCGAGCAACAGGCGCTTTCTTGCAGAAGGAAACAAAAGACGTAGAGCAAGAAAAGGATACTCATTCCGTACATGTACGCGAAAAAACCCTCGAAGTAGTACAACGGCAGCTTGTGGGTTACTACTTCGCTTATTACGTATGCTACACATACTACTACCAGGAGTTTTGCGTAAATAAAGCTCATTATTATGAAGAGTGACGTTCTGAAATAAAAAAAATTTATTTTCTTTAATTTATAGACTCTCTACGTATTTTTATCTTAATCGTTAATTCTCTTGTTTATTTTACATATTTTTTCTTTTAATAAATTTTTCACATTAGAAATTTTTCCTTAAATCATTTAAAAACAATACTCAATTAATTACGCAATAATAAAATTTTATTTAATTAAATTAAGTGCATAATTTTAAAAATTAGTTTTAATTTGAAACTGTGAAGGTACTTATGGATAATAAAGCCTACACTGAAGAGAAAAAAAATTAACTTAATTGAAAAGAAAAATTTTTAAACCCAAAAAATCACTGAAGAATTTAATTGTCTTGAATTAATTATGAAAATTCTTGAATTAAGAAATTTTTCTTAACTTAAGTCAATTTTACTTAATTCAAAAATTTTTCGTCTTAATTCAAAACGATTAAACTCTTTAAAATGATTTTTTTGCTTCAAGAATTTTCTTCTTGAATCAAATTAATTTTTTTCATGATGTATATTCAAAAAATATTTGTAATTAAAAGAAAATTATCGATAAATTACGTAATGATTATTCTTTAAGGACACTTTTTATTAAAATATGAACAGAAATTTATAATTTTCACAATTATTAATAAAAACAAAATTAAAATATTTGAAATCTAGTAAGGTAATAAAATAAGAAATTAATATGGGCTTAATTAAACTACTTTAAATATATTTTATTAAATTTTAAATCAATAATTATATTAAGGCACGAATAATGCTGTAATTATTGACCTTAAATACTAAAGATCTTTTAATTATTTAATAATAATAAAATAGTTAAAAATTATTCGACTATAGTAAAATAATCCCCAATGAAGACTGAATAACTTCCCGAATTTTAAAAAATTTTCAATTTTTCTCAGGGGGAAGTTAAAAAAAAAATTCTTGACTGAGGTGTAAATTTTCTTGGCTCAAGAAAATATTAAGGAAGATCTAAAATTTCTCAAATGAAGTCAAAGTTTCTTGAGAAAATTTCCAAGAAAATTTTTTCTTGCTCCAAAATAACTTTTGACTTCCTCAAAATTTTCTTAGCGCGAGAAATTTGTTTTTTGTGTGTAATTTTATTTTTTCTTATAATACCAGTAACCATTTTAGTTAATATTTAGCAGAAAATGTACTAAAAAATTTTTAATTTCATAAATTTTAGAGCCAATCCATCAAATGTAATAAAATTGTGTTAATAATTTTCTAAAAAAAAATAATCTTACCGTTTAGATTCCATATTACGAATTCTACTGTTTCTCACCGGCAAAATTTTCGTACCATTCCCGCTGTCATTTTCCACAAAGGGCATAATTTCAGTTTCCATATTAAATTTTTTTTTCAACTCGTTATTAATTTTAATCCGATTTAAATGCAACTACAAATAAATATTATCAATAATATAATAAATATTATGATAAAAAAAAAAAAAAGAAGCGTGGTCCGCGTCCTTCAGCCTCCACGCCGATAAATCAAGAAACTTTCTCATTAAACATATAAATAAAAACAAATTTTTCTCTTATTATAACTCGTAACTCGTATTAGCCAACAATAGTTATCACGACTCTTAGTTCATGATTGCGGAGTGTTAACTGACTCGGATTGTAAATATTGTGAATATTATTTTGAAATATGTATGCGAAAAAACGCATAATATCTATTTATATTTAGTTATTTAGTTATTCGGGATTTTAGTGTTTGGAATAAGCGCGACTGTTCGCGGGCTGGGTTATATCTAGACTGAGTGTTATTCTTCTCATAACTTTTCTCGCAAATAAAACCACGTGCATTATATACAACATACATATATATATTCATAAAAGTAAAGTTTCGAACCGGTACAAATGTACTAGTTTGTACTCGCATTCAATACTCGTACGCTTACTCGATAATTATGTCATGATATTTCCTGACATGAGTTGCAGAGGTGGCTGTAACCTTGGATCCTTTTCTCGCACTTCTACCTCTACTTAAATATTTTTTATAATAAATAATAAGTAGGTGTCTTCAATCAATACCACTGTTAACCTATTGCTGCCTTTTTAGTCCTGGCTGTTTAATTATTTTATTTACTCAATTCTTAATCAATAAATTGATTGCTGGAGCTTTCAATTATTTAAATTAACCTATTTGTTTTTTTATTTTTTCCACGACTTTGAGGCTTTTAATTTTGTTTCAAAGCATGGTTAATAGAACTTTTGTTTTTTTTTTGTAATCAGGCCATTTCTATTGTTTGTACAGAGTATTTTTAGACTATTGTTATGACTTGAACTATTTTTTTTTTAGGTCGAATTTTGTGGAAGTTTAAACACTCAGAACAATAATAAATATCTGATTATTCTTTTGGCCTCGAAAAATATTGAAGATAAATTTTTAGTAAATATTATTAATTACACAAAAAAAAATTATATATGAAAATTACAAAAATGGAAAAGGAGATTTTGCAAAAATTATATAAAAAATTACACTTGAAAATTTTTAAAAACTCTTTCTATAGAATTTTTAAAATTATTTTTAAAATTACTTCCAAATTTTCAAAAATTACATAACTGCAAATTTTATTAATATATTTAATTATATGATTTATATAATTTATATAAATTATATAATTTATATTGTTAATATTATTATTTATATCTTGAGCTATTTTTTTAAATATTCATATTTTAATGTTGAATCTATTTGTATTAAATAAGGGCTAGTGCCCCTATAACTTATTCTTTTTCTTCTTCTTGTCTAAATTATAATTACTACATAAATTAAATACTTAATCTCTTAAGTGTCTTTTAAATAAACTACCATTGTATATGTTTGCCATTTGGATGAAAATTAAGTTAGCCGACATTTGAAAATTAAAAAAATTTTTTTTTTTAATGAAAAAATCTTTAAAAAAAATAAAAAAAAAATTTCATATGTAGAAAACTTGAAATACTACAAGTGCAATTTTTTAAAAATAATTTTTCTTCTAATTTAGTAGTCATCAAAGTAATTTAAATAAATAAATAAATAATGCATCTGCTGCTTTGTGTAAAAAACTTAATAGAAAATTTTTAACACTTAAAATTAAAAAAAAATATGAATTTTTTTGAAAAAAATTGTCTGTAAATAATTAAAATTTTAAGAAAAAAAATCATGAACTAGAAAATTGATTTTAAAGAATTTTATTTTCTTTAATTTAACTAAAAAATTGATTAAAAATTTTTTCTTTAGTTCAAGTAAATTTTACTTAATTCAAAAATCTTTTCTGCTTGATTAAAAAAAAAAAAAAAATTAAAATTTTTAAAAATAATTTACAAGAGAAAAAAATCTTTTTTAAATTTGTAATTACTTAAAAAACTTCATGTTTTATTTTGTGCTCTAATTAAAAAGTTTCATGAAACTAATCACGCCGAAATCATATTCGGAAATAATAAATCACTTTAATTATTCACAAAACTTTCAACGAACTATCGACCTCAAAATATCAACCTAAAAAATTTCTCCATTCGATAAATATTAAATCGAATAAAAATGACTCTCAAACTAGTTAAAATAAATATAATACAAGCTCGAAAGTTCACCGGTGCTCGATGACCTGCAATCCCTCTTTTATTTTCCAGCCTCATTCGTAATTATTATGCGCAATAATTAATTAGAGCGTATTGCTTGCATAAATTTATATTCATACCGACTCTAGTCCCTTTTTCCGAGCCATCAAATTACACTAACAAATTCGAACTTTTCTCATTAACACAGCCTTCCAGCTCCAATTAATAAATCTTCATTAAAATTGATAAATAATCCCGGTATCAGTTATCGTTATTGTTATTATCAGTTATCAGTTTTCGATAAGCCCTATATCAGGAATCCAATAACGAGTCGGGAGTTTGAAACTTTATCCCGGTATATTATAGACAAAAGACCGAAAATAAATATTAATAATAATAATAACAAAACCTAAGCTCTTTATCAATCGATTCAGGATGGTTGAAACTTTTTGAACAATGTACGTTTATTTTTAGGACAACAAAAGACTCTCGAGCTCTTTTATAGTTCTGTAACTAGTTAGACTTAGCAAATAGAGATTGAGAAGACACTTGCTGGCTGACACTCGAGAGTGAATTAATCCTCGGGGTTTAACGGGCCTTACTGCTAATTGCCGCCTCACTAATTGTATCTAGTACAATTACAACTAGTTACAATTTATTTTACCTCGTCTTCGTTATAATTTTACTTCTAATTATGTGTTTTCGATTTACAATTAATTAATGAATTGTTTTTTGTCTCAAGACTTTAATTGTGAAAGTTAGAAATATTTTAGAAGTTTTATCGATTAGAAGTTTAATCAAGTTTTACTTAAGATAATTTAAGTTTAAGAATTATTTATTAATTTTTTTTAAATTTATAATTTATCTCAAAAAATTTGTCTAAGATATTTTTTTATTAAAATTTTTTTATCTAATTTTTAAAATTTTATTATTTTTCTTTTTTTGTCAATTTTATTAAAAAATCTTTTTATTTTGTAATTTTGAATATTTTAAAAATTAAATTTTATTTTATTCAAAATATTTTCAATTAATAATTAAAACTTAATATTTCTAAACAAATTTTTTTTTAATTTAAAATTTAAAAAATTTGTCTTTTTTTAAATTATTCGCTCCAATTTTTAGTAATTTAAAATTAAAATTTCAAGAAATCAAATATTTTATAACTAAAATTTTTAATTAATAAATTTGATGAAAATAAACATTAAAAAACAAATATTGACAAAATTAAATAAATAAAAAAAATTAAATAATTCATCAACTTAAAAACTAAAATTTTGCCTCATCTAACTCCTAATTTGCCTTAGATATTTTTTTATTAAAATTTTCTGATGTAATTTTTAAAGTTTTATTATTTTTCTTTTTTTATCAATTTGAGTAATAAATTTTTTTATTTTGTAATTTTGGATTTTTTAAAAATTAAATTTTATTTTATTCAAAATATTTTAAATTAATAATTAAAGCTTAATTTTTTTCAAATTTTTTTTAAATTTCAAATTAAAAAAAGTCTTTTTTTTTTAATTATTCGCTCCAATTTTTAGTAATTTAAAATTAAAATTTCAAGAAATCAATAAATTTGATAAAAATAAATATTGACAAAATTAAATAAATAAACAATTAATTAACTAATTTATCAACTTAAAAACAAAAAATTTGTCTCATCTAACTCCTAATTTTCAGTAGTAAGTCTAATATAAAGTCCGACAGTACAAAATAACTCCATTAAATAAATTACAAGTCTCACTTCTTAATAATCATTTAATACAAGACAAAGTAAACATAAAGAATCGAAACAAAAGCAAAAAATAGTTTGTCTTAGATCGAGTGAGATCGTCATTAGGTGAGTCAGCGAGTTTTTACCGAGTAGAGAGTCTAGTCCACTCGAATTTAGATTTTTTGCCTCTTGTGTGATATTGCATCTACCTATGCAGTGGATAGAGTACAGAGTACATGGCTACTATTCTGTTTTGCTCACATAATACATACATATAGATATATACAAGTGTGTAGTACTATACGTAATCTAAGTGGAAACAGTAGTGCATGGCACAGACTCCGAACGGTCCAGGCCGAAGCTAGCCGGTCGATATCACGGCGTACCACGACTAGTATCATATACTCTATACTCTAGAGTACTACCTACTTTCAACTCTCGCTCCAATCTCACTCTACTCCCCTCTACTGTCATTATTTCTCTTCTACGTCGTTTTCTAATAGTTCATATTGTATTCCGTTTATTGCATTTTTTTTTTTTTTTAATTAAAATCAACACCAAATTTATTTTTTTCCAAAAAAATCAACTAATAACTCAATTTTAATACCACCAAAAATTTTCATTCATTTTTAATTAAATTTTTTATTAATTAATCAACACTTTAATTTGTTCAAATTTTATTTTTGTATTTAATTTAATTTATTTATTTATTAAAAAATTATTTAATGGAAATTATGTGAGCTTTCTTTTATTTAAATTTATGTAAGTTAAAGTCGGTCGTATTATATTTTATTTTACATGTAATAAAAGGATATGATATGATATATTGGATTATATTATACTAATAAATATATATCGCGATTGACACACGTCGTTATTAAGAGAAACGCGAGACGACTGACTGTCGAATGGTGATGCATTCAAGTGTCATGTCTATTGCGTCTTGGGAGTGAAATTCGAGAACTTGTTTTTTATCCTATTACGGTTGACGATCTCAAAACTGGATTTATGGCAATTAATTTAACGGGTCATACTTTTTTTTTTTCAATATTAATTTTTTGCAGTTCTCAATATTTTTTTACTGCTTGTAAAAAAATTTTCACAAGAACTTATTTACAAAATTAACTATTTTTTTCAAAGTAAATAATTAGTAAATATTTTCATTAAAAATTATTTTTAATTAAATAGACAATAATAAAAAAATCCACTCGTAGATTTTAAAATTCTCTACATAAAAATTAAAAAAAAAATTTTTCAAAATAAAAAAACCAATTTTTGTCGTTAAAAATTTTTTAAAAAATCTACTCGAACTTTTTAAAATTTTCTACCTAAAAATTAAAAATAATTTTTCAAAATAAAAAAAACCAATTTTTGTCATTAAAAATTCAATAAAAAAATTTTTAAAAAATCTACTCGTACTTTTTAAAATTCTCGACCAAAAAAATAAAAAAAAAAAATATAAAAATAGTTTTTCAAAATAAAAAAAATCAATTTTTGTCTTTAAAAAAATTTTTCATCCCACCACGTATTTTTATCCGCGACTAAAAAAAAAGGTCTTTTGTATCAAAAGCTCGAGACAGCTTTCATCTCCAGCATAATATACGCATACGTGAACAACCCTCGTCTGGATCAAGAATATTTTTTTTTTGTCATCGTCATTTCATCACACCTCCCCACATACAAACCGATGCATCCTGTTTCCTCATTTTCTCATCACATTTTTTTTCGCGTAAATAAATGCTTCCTAACAGATGAAAAATATTTATAAAAAAATCTTCGGGAGTAAAAAAAGCTCGAGCTTACTGTTTTGAGGGCGTAGAACGGACGTTCTTGAGCTCCATTTCTTTGTTCGCGGCGTTGTTCTTCTCAGCGTTGTCTTGGGTGGTATTTGAAGGTGGACCGGCCCCACCACCTTGAGGATTTAACGGTCGATTCGAGGGCAAAGTTGCCGTATTGTCATTCACAGCCGCGGCTTCCACTTCAACCGTCGCCACTTTGCAATCACCACCGCCCACCATTTTTACACAACACTAATTTTTCCTCTATATTTTTTTATTACTATTAATTACTTAAGATCAATATTTTATTAACCGTCTGTTAATATTTTCTTCCTTCCAATAAATCAATTGATTAAAGATCAAAATAATTGAATTTAAATCAAAATATCATCAAAATTTTAAATAAAAAATAATTAAACCGAGCAGAAAATCGCGGGAAATAGCCAGTACGATTGTCAGTGGGCGTCAGCCCGAGCCGCCATTTTGGTGAACGTAATTTCGCGGACCCAGCCCAAATTTTACCAAAAAAAATTCCAATTTTTCGTTGTTCTTAACAAAGAAACATTTTAATTTGTTTTGTAGACAGTTTTAATCGATATTAATTACAAACTGTTGCTCCAGACAAAGAAACTTTAAAGTAGGTCACACTTTAGATAATTATTTTTTTATACGACAAAATTTTTGAGCAAAAAAAAACAAACAAAAATTATTTAACATAAAATTACCAACCCAATAAATTTTAATGAACTTTAATAAATATTTTTGACAATCGTACGACTGTTTGGAACTTAAAAAAAAATTTGGCGAACCAAAAGAGGGAAAAATGGACCGACAGACGGAAAAATAAAAATTTAAAAGGCCAAATGTATTATTAGTATCAATATTGAGGAAAAAAAAAATTAAAAGGGCACTCGCGACTTAATTTCAAGTGGGATAAGCTGATCTAGAGGTGGAATCACGATCCACCGCCCTCAGCATCCCGGAGACTGAGGGTTCGCCTGGGTAGCCTCTTCCCGGGCAGCAGCTTCTTGCGCCCGCGCAACCATCTACCCCCCTTTTATCATCGTACAAATGTTGAGCAAGCGCGAATTTTTTTTTCCGGCTTTTCATATTTTTTTTTGAGTTTATCCACGAAAATTTATTGCGACGGATTTTGATCCAAGATTTGGGAGGGAATTTTAGGAGTTGAGGGTCTAAGTGAGAAGATTTAAGTTTGAATGAGGATCGAGAGCTTGGGGCGAGCTTGTGAGGACAGTCATTCAAACAATAATAGACATTTGAATTGTTAGAGGGAATTTCTGGATAGAATTGGGATGGCGGGAGATGAACAGAGGATCCAACTCTGGATAGAGGGAGAGGACTCGACCCACTGACCCGCTCGATACCAACGGGGGTCACTGACCTTACTCGAGAGTACTAAATTCTATCAGCTTTCCTCTTTTTCCACTTGATTTTAACCAAATCTCTCGGGCGTTTCCGGCAACTGTTGTTATTTTTTTTTTTGGTTTTTAACAATTTTTTTAGGTTTGCTTTAGAAAGAATTTTGACATTTTTGTTTTTTTTTTTTAGTTTGGGACGATCGTTAGGCTGATAATTTATCAATAATTAACGCAGGTTCTGTCTACGCACGAGTATTGATTTTGATAGAGAGTCGTGAGTCAAAAGCGCGAATTGGAGCGAGTGCTGCCGCTAGTCAAGCTCGAGGAACTAATACAAAGGTTCTCTTGATTTTTTGAACTTTTCAATGAGGCGCACTGTGTTTTGTTGCGTTAATTGTCGCAATTAAGCTTACTTGGAATAACAGTTCAGATTGAGGATTTTTAATTGGACGAGTTGGAGATTTTTAAGGGAGAGATTTCTCGGGGATAATTATAAAGACTGCTCATTTATATTTCAAAGGTTGGCTGCGAGCCAGAGAATAAATGGCTTAGAAAATTTAGTTTTTTTACTTTGAATTTTTTTTATAAGATCATTTTGAGCTTTGAATGCCATTGAGATTTTTGGATTTTTAACTTGTATTTTAATTTAAATTATTTTTTTTTACCTAAAAAATTTTGTTTTAAAAAGTTCGATGAATTTTTTGCGTAATTTTTTAGTTTTAAGGTCACTTTTTTGTTTTTATTTTTAACTCAATTTGGAAAGTTAAATTTTGGGAAAATTTCTTAAAATTATTTTAGATAATAATTGTGAAAATTCGCAAAAATTTTAATATAAGTTTTTCAGCTAGTTCTAAAGCCTTCAATTATAACAAAAATTTTGCCAATTATTTTATTTGATCATTTTTTGCAAAATTTTTTCTTATCAAAAAATTGACATTTAAAAAAAATTTTTTTTTAAATTATTATTTCTTTTATTTATTATTTATTAATTTATTCTTTATTTCTTTTTATTAATAAACTTAAAAAAAATTTAATTATCATTTTTATCGATTAATATATTATGAAATTAACCAATTTTTCATGTTTCATTATTTAGAATAAAAAAAAATGAAAATTTTTCTAAAAAATTTGAAATTTGAAGTAAAAAAACATCAGATAATTTTTAATTATTTTTTTTTAATAAATAAATGGATAAATAAATAAATAAATAATAATAATAATAATAATAATAATAATAAATAAAATAACAAAATAAAATAATAATAAATAAAATAAAATAATTGTCAAGAAAATAATTTAAAAAATCTGCACTGATAGTTTCCTTTAAAATTCTACACTTTAACTTTTCTTATTTAGGTTTTTTTTTTTTTTTTATAATAATTTATCTAATAAAAATTATCATAAAATCTACCACTCCAAAGCAAAATAAAAATATAAACACAATTAGACAATATTATACTTAGAATGAATTAGGAACTCACTTAGCATTCTTAGGGAAATTCCTGCCATAACTAGAATGTGTCGGTGTAAGGCATAACGGAGGATTCATCGAACCCTGAGGTACAAGAGGTTGCCTCGCGTGGGCCGGAGACGTATGTGATCCATAGCCATCTGAGTTGAGCTGCAAAAACAGAGCACTGATTAGAGGCGAGAAATTTTTAGGCGACAATAAAAAAATTTTAATTTAAAAATCAAATAAAAAAGTGACTAGGTTTATTTGATGAGCGTTTGAAGAATTTAGATAAAAAAAAAAATATAAAAAAAAGTAGTGCTGCAGGAAGGATTGGTGCGATCATTACCTCGGGATCATTTACCTTGACGACGGTGCCAATCAAGGTGTCGGGCGGCATTTCGGGGGGGTCAGGGATCACTCCGGGATTCGTTTGTGCTGGGTACTCTGTGTGGAGGTTGGCTTCTTTAACAGGGGTGCCACCATCCAGTCGTTCCATGTCCAGGCTGTCGGTTGGGGTCGGCTGCGAGAGCAGACGCTCCTTCATCTCGTGCAGGTAAGGACACCGTTGCATCTCCTTTGGATCAGTAGGTCTCCGTTTATCTGGAATTATCGTTTATTTTAATAATTTGTCAATCAATTTCATTTAAATTTAAAATCAATAATTTCAATGACATTATTTAATCTTCAATCATCTTCATGATTTCATGATTTAATCATGAAATGATTAATTGATTTAATTCATCTTCATGATTTAATCTTCAATACGAAATTTTTATTATTAATTATCTACGATAGTAGTAAAATTTGTCCAGTGTTGAAATAATTAGTTTTATAATTTTGTAATTAGAATTAATAATCATTTAATAGAACTTTCTATCATAAAGTAGCCTAATATTTTTAGTTTTAATTGTAGTAGTTATTATTGAGGATGGTAACAATTACTATTTAGGATAATGATTTTTTATATGAAATTTAAATTAGCTTAGATGATAACTATTATCAGTTTGTGATGGTAACTGTTACCATCTCTCAATTATTCCTACGATAAATATCTTTTTCGAGATAATAAAATTTATAGTAAAATTAACAATTGTAAATTTTAAATTTAATGAGTTAATTCTGGTAAACAATTTTAATATTAAATAATAATGTTTATAATTTTGATGATGTTTATAAATATTTTGTAAAATAAAATTAGACAGCTGTTATTAATATAAATAATTATAAATAAAATGATAGGGTTAGTAGATGCTTTAATAGAGATTGTTTATTTAATAACCTAGGTAGTATTAATTCCTATCGAGTTAAATTTAAAAAAAATCTACAATAACTTCATGATCATTTTTACTATTCAATTCTCTCCATGTGCTTGTTGTTATAACAAAATTATTTCTTTACTATTACTTAGCTTATTCTGTTATAACAGAATTAATTTGAATTTATTTTTAATAACAGAATTTATCTGAATTCATTTTTTGTTTTGACAAAATTAATTTTTCGCCTTATTATTATTTTTTTGTAGTAATTATATTAATTATACGTTGTTTAAAAAAATTTCTACTCAATTAAAGATGATCAAAGTCTTAAAAATTATTGTCTTACTTCAAGAATTTTCTTTTGAACCAACTTAATCTTTTATAAGAGTACACTGATAGAAGGATTTGTTTATAGTTAAAAATATTTGTTAATATTTAACAAATCATTTATTAGAGACCACTTTTTAGTCCTTAACGAATATTTCTTAGTATTTAAAAAGATTTATTAATATTTAATAAATGAATATCTGATATATTAAATACAAACAAATCATTTTAAATACTAAGAAATATTTGTTTGATACTAAAAAATGGTCTCTAATAAATGATTTGTTAACTATTAACAAATATTTTTTTAATACAAATAAATCCTTCTATCAGTGTATAAAAAATACAAGATTAAGACGTAAAGCTTGCATTAAATGAAGATTATCATCGTCTTGAATAAACTTTAGCCGGTCTCAAGATACCGTCAATCGATTTATGACACTAGACACTCAATATGTCAAGATCTGAATCTATAGATACTTAGTAGAAGAGTAACACGTTAACTTGATCCTCGAACTTATATATATATATGAACGTCAAAGTTTGTCTAGTCTACTTGACACATATGTATAAAAGCTTCTGAAACTTGTAGATATAAATTACATACGTATAAGATATGTATTACATATGGATAAGATATGGGTAAAGCGAAAAATGAATTTAATTGGTCGGGAAAAGATAGTTGACCGGCGTCGCGGCATCAACTTAAGTTAACTGGACACTGAACGACGTCGACGCCTGGTAGCGGCCCTTCTATTCTAGCCGCCTCCTAGTTACTGCTGCCTATCGCATTATATTTAGCTCATCGGCTCATCGCGGTATTATACACGAGCCTTAACCCATTTATACATACGTGTATATATATGTACTTCAGTAAATGCAGTCGCGGTTTATATATCTATCAACATATTTAGGTGGATTTATGTCACCTGTTAATATAATTCCTTGATACGGTAAATTAATTACTTTCAGTCATTTTGACAGCTTGATTACTAATAAAATATAAATAACTTTATTATAACCTTTTTAAATAAATAAATAACAAAAGAATAATACTAAAAATTTTTAAAATTATGAAACTGATAGAAAAAAATTAACTTCAAAAGCCAAAATTTTAGACCAAGAAATAGTATATTACACATCTAGGGCAGTAAAATAAGAAATGTCTCAGATCACATGTAATTGTTGTCCGAGGCGAAGCCGAGGTCAATAAACATGTGATCTGAGGCTTTCTTATTTACTGCCCGTGGTGTGTATACTATTTTTCTCCTCGACGGAGGCGGAAAGCGGCATTTTCGTTTAGCGCAGCGGGAGGAAAATTGACGCTTTCCGCCCGGAGGTGAGAAAATTATTTTTAAAAAATCTTGAATGAAGTAAAATTTATTTGAATAAAAAACAATTTTTTAGTTCTTAAATTTTTCCGCTTGATCCAAGATTGTGAAATTTGCCAAAATGTTTTTGCTACACTGATTGAAGGATTTATTAACTATTAATAATTTAATTTATTTGAAGACAATTCGCGTGCTTAAAGGTAAAAGGACTTATAGCTAAGGGTTAATAGAGATTTGTGCTGAAAGGGCGTATAAAAAATTTTTTTTTGCCATTCGGTTTGAAATTGTCTGAAACGTAAAAATCTGTGAAAAAAAAAAAAAGTTGGTATCCTAAAGCTGAAAGGGCGTATCTCAAGACATACGCCCTTTCACCTTTAAGAAAAGTACTACTTAAAGGTAAAAAAGCGTATAAAAAAAAATTGTATTTTTTATACCAAATGGTCAATAATAGTTTCACAAGACAAGTTATACTCAAATAACAGCCTCATATACAAAGTTTGATATAAACAAATAGAAAATAAATCAATCAAAAATAAATTACATAAAAATTAAGTAATAAAAAAAAATCACAATGACAGAGAACATTAAAATATTTAGAAATTTCCCGCTTTAATCGCCCTATTGAATATACCCAAACGGCACAAATTTTTTTCTTCCCTCCGGGCGGAAAGCGTCAATTTTCCTCTCGCTGCGCTAAACAAAAATGCCGCTTTCCGCCTCCGTCGAGGAGAAAAATAGTTTTTGTTAATGTTTTGTTGAATTTAAGTTGACGATTATTAATTTTTCAACTTCCGGTTGAGTGAAATCTATGAAAAAGTCAACATTTTTTTTGTGACGCTTGGGTAACTACTGGTGCCGTTCACACAACAGTTGTTTCATCATGATCAATAATCCAGGATCCAAATTTTATAATAACTATTTCTTAAAATAAAAAGCAAGAAAATAATCACGCGTAATTTATTGTTTTTTGGATATATTTTCTTTTTTAACTTTAAAAAGTTGTATAGTTGAGGTTTTACGCCGCTACTACCACAGAAAGTTTTTTTTTTTACATTTTTAAATTACGAATATGTTCTTTTGTAAACTGGCCGAAAAAAAATTATACGCCCTTTCACCTTTAGATCACCAAAATTTCGAATTCTTAAAAGTAAAAGGGCGTATAATTAAAGACACACGCCCTTTTACCTTTGCAATTTTTTTTTTTCAATTTTAAGCGTAGAATGTATCTACTACTGGATTGGCAATAAAAAAACAGCGCCCTTTTACCTTTGCAAAGGTAAAAGGGCGCATAAATTGTTATAAGTCCTTTAACCTTCAGGCACGCGAATTATTAAATTTTAATAAATATTTTTAAAATTCAATAAATATTTATTTGGGAGAAAAGTACATTTATTAAAAGTTTATAAGGATTTATTAATAGTCAACAAATATTTATTAGCAGTTAATAAATATTTTTGAGTGAAATTAATTCGCTTGCAATGTCATATGATGTGAAGATTGCTTATAAACAAAAATCATCTTAATAAATTATTTGCATTAATTATATTACATTAAAATAACGTTTATTGTAAAATACCAAATTCTATCACAGCTCATAATTATCTTTTATATTTTTAAATATTAAAAACGTTAATTTATTTAGTGAATTGAATTATTATCATGTTTTCCAGCTGTAGAGTTTTAAAAAGTGTCAAAAAGAAAATTGCTATTTTTGCTTTTTATTTTAAATAAATATTTGTTAACAGTTAACAAATATTTATTGACGATTAATAAATATTTATTAACAGTTAATAAATTGTACTTGATAAATTACTTATTAACTGTTAACAAATATTTATTAAAATTAATAAATCGTATTTAATAAATAATTTATTAACTGTTAATGAATATTTATTAAATCCTATGTTAAAAATCATTTATTAACAATGAATAAAACTTATTAAATATCAAAAAATCCTTCTATCTAGGCTCAAAATTTTCTTTTTTTCAATCTAATTAATTTTTTTTCAGTCTAACTCTTATAAAATCTTTGGATCTTGATAATAAACTCTTAAAAATTTTATAAATTTTTTAAACTTCTAAAATAATTCAAAATTTTATGACAATATAAAATTTCATCCAAAAAATTCCTTCAAACCACATAATAGTAATTTAAAATCTTAAAAAAATTTTTTTTCCCCATAATAAACTTACCGAATTTTCCCCAACTGAACAAAACAAGTCCCTTAAAAAAACTCATCAATCTATCAATCACATCCACCTAAAATCAAACTAACAACCACAAATCCCATAAATTTCAAAATAAATCCAACACTTGCATAAAAATCCTCCCACAAGAAATCTTTAATAAAAATTCCCGAGAAAAAAACTAGATCACTTTTAGAAACAATCCTTTAACAAAAAATTACTGCTGACTGGATACAAATTTGACCTCTTTATTTCCACAGAATAAATAATATTACCCTCCACCCTCTTGCCTCTATTACCTCCAACTCACTCCTCTTAATTAACCAGCATTGCAAATAAAAGACTAGAGACAAAACAAGTGATAATTGTCCCTTGCAATCATAATAATACAGACATTATCCCGAGCTTCGATAATTAACTCATATCTGACTCTTTAAAGAATGACACATGACCCGTCACGCCCGAGCTGAGCCTTAGATTATATGAAAGGACTAGTTTAATTATTATACCGTGCAATGCTAATGGATGCAAGTGACAAGATAAAGAGATGTTGGTCTTTTATTTAAAAAACGGGCCGGAGTATTAGTACTATTATTGTGACACACCACTACCGAGTACTGAATAATTATTCGCCTTGACAACACACCGGCTAGGTCGAGGTTGGGTTAGGTCGTTCCTCTTTCTTCTTATCTGTGCCGGGTCTCCATGTCCGGGTTGTAAACAAATTGCAAAGGATACACTAATAATAATAATAATAATAATAATAATAATAATAATAAAATTTGTCAAAAAATTGGCGACTATTTTTAAAATAAATCTTGCTAATTTTAATAATTATTAACTTAATTAATTTAGAGCGAGATTGATCAAGTAAAGGGTGTGTGTGTGTGTGATAGAGTGAATGTGTTGGTGGCACATGGGGGAGAAGTCCAGGTACTATTACTATTACTAGGAACTACACAGGACTCGACTACAGTCACAGTATGGTACTATACAGGTGCGGTATTTTCATACAGCGGAGCTTGCGAGCGCAGCGCCGCGGCAAGTCAAAATAACACCGAACCGGAACTAAGGGGGCGCTTTTCAAAGGCTGTACCTGGATGTGCGATGTTCTATGTGCTATGTAGTTCTATGTGTGATGTGTACTATTCTGGAGTGGTATAGAGGGTAGTTTGTGCTCTTCTCGCTCTTGCTACCCTTGTCTGGGTGGTGGTAAGTGCTGGTTGTATTGGTCACGCTTGTAGGTTTTGCGTTTGTATAGGTCTTTCAGACACGGTCCTGGCCCGGACCGTGTGTGATGGTAAAGTGAATCGATTAGCTAGCTCGGTCGGAGACCTCGAAAACTCTACAGCCGACAAAATAAATACTCCGCAGACTGCGTGGCGACCACCTGTAACTTTTGAACACTCCCGGTATTTCAGGGGGTGTTCGAGCTTTCAGTTAACTTTTTAATGGTTCGCGAATTTGCTTGGTGATTTTTTGATAGGTTTTTGTTGAAGTTTTAGAATTTTTTTTCTGTGAAAGATTGGAATTTTTTTTTAGTAAGATGTCCAATTTCACTTTTTTTTTTTTAAGATGTAAGCTTAAAAAAAATATTTATATAATTGAAGCTAAATAGGCTTTTAGGTGAGCGAAACAAATTTATTTTGATTTTCTAAAAAAGGAAAATTTTGAAACAATTTAATAATTAGGAAGTTAAGCGGAGATAATTAAATAGTAGAAACTAGCAACCTTGCAGTCACTATGTGACTTCCATGACTTGTGAACTATAAATAAATAAAATTTTGCTTTATGAAATAATTACTTTTGTTAAATTGCACTTTATTTTTTTAACTGTTGACGTTTTTAAAGATATAAACTCATTTTGATGTTACACTCATCAAGAGCTTTAATTTGAGTACCCACATGCATTTTTGATATATTTATATATATATATATAAATATCAAAAATATATGAAAAATTGATGTGGGTACTCAAATGAAAGGTCTCGATGAGTGTAATGTCGGAGTAAGCTTATATCTTTAAAAATGTCAATCATACACAAGATATAAGGTCATTTCTTAATTATTGACGTTTTCAAAGATATAAGCTCATCATGATGTTACACTCATCAAGAGCTTTCATTTGAGTATCCAGATGCATTTTTGATATATTTTTCATATATACATATATGTAATATATATAAATATATGAAAAAATGATGTAGGTACTCAAATGAAAGGTCTTGATGAGTGTAATGTCAGGATGAGCTTATATCTTTAAAAATGTCAATGGTTCATGAGATACAAGGTCATTTATTAGTTATGTATTTATAAAAGTATATTAAATACGTATAAAAAAATATTTTATTAATTATAATGAAAATATATAATATTTTCAATGAAAAAAAAATTAACTTGATTCAAGAAAATAATTTTTGAAACTAGAAAATTATTTCAAAACTTTCAACACGTCCCTGACACCAATTATGCAAAATTCAAGCCGCCATATATATTTTTATTTAAAATTTTTCTAGAATTAAACACTCAAGTAATTAACTTGTGATTTAAATACTCAAAAATTCAATCCAACCAGAAAAAAAATAGTTTAAATATTTTATAGGCCTTAAAATATTTTCTATAAATATTTTTATATAGTTCTAATAAAAAAAAAAAAACTTACCATCGTTACATTAATAATAAAAAGTAATTCTTTGTTAAATTATCCCCAATCCAAACAACAATTAATCGCGTGAATCGAAAAGATTAAGCGCGTACGAGTCGCGTCTACAAGCTAAAACATAATCGACGCTCAGTGCGATCTTCCTCGATCGCGTGACTAGATATGCGTGTACATATCCTGTCTTTATCGTCAGATCTTTTTACAGTTCTACACTAATATTATTCTTATTATTATTTTTTTTCACTTGACGCCGTAAACAGTAGTAAAAACAACGCCGCGTTTTATTTAAATTTTTTATTAAACACAACGAATATTTTAAATAAATATAGAAAAAAAAAAAAAATTACGCACCAAAACATTAACTGAAAAAAATTACAGTAAAAAAATGGGAAGCACAACAACGTTAACGACAAAATCGGTAGTTTAGACGGGAAAAAGCGAGCGAATGACGCCGAACTACCCTCCGAGAATGGGAATACTGGGAGATATCCCCTCTTTTAGCCATAAGAGCGTCGGTTTTCATCCCCTCTGGTCAAAATCCACCCTCTATAAAGGTAGAGAGCGATACAGAGCCCCCTCTCGATTCCTTCCGTCTGCATGATGGATTCAATGCCATGGGCTTTGGCAAGGTTGCCCGAAAAAAAACATTTCTCTTTATTATTTTCTACAAAGTCAGGCTGTATGGTATAGTAGTATAAGAAAATAAAAAACTGTGGTTAAATCCTTTGTAGTTACGGCGACGTCCTCATACTCGCACTCATACTCAGACTCAGACTCTTCGACAATTGCAGTGGATTCTATATTTATAAATATGCATAATATAAAGCACAAAGATATCGAGATCGAGAGGCATTTGAAGACTAATGCGCATTGAAGGTGTACTTCGTCCCCAGACGGATGTTAATCAACCCTGAAAGCTTTTATGCCTTTGTCTGCTCGGTTGTACTAAATATTAACGTTTTAAATCCTACATTCAGAGTTAGTTTCATCCTTTATCGATTAATATTCGTTATCTGACTGTCTATTATTAGTAATAAATAATAATCCTAAATACATTTTCAAATAATTATTTTTAATATTCAAAATTCTAAATGTATTTTACTATAAGTGAGAGCTACGGTAAAAATGATAGAAATTTTTTTTATTAAAGATTAAATTGTTTAAAAAAAATATTTCTTGTAATTTTTTTAAATCTCTAATATACTTTAGCCAAAATCGGCACTTTAAACTTTTTAAATCTACGGGTAAAATTTTATAACTTTATTTTTTAACTTTAAATTTAAATTCTGGAAAAAGTAAGCGATAGAGAAAAATTAATAAGAACCTTTTTTTGTAGAATTCTTTATAAAAAAAGGTCTTATTTTTTCGTATCTTCAATATTTTACTTAGAATTTTGAATTAAAACTTAAAAAAATCAAAACTAGTTTTTTATTTAATAACAATAATTTTATAAAATACAATCTTAATTTCGAAAAATTAAAATTCCAACAATTAAATTCAAAGAAAAATTTATTTAAAAAATTTAAATTCATAAAAAAATTAATTTTTTTTTTTAAATAAATTTTTCTATCAAAAAATTAAAATTTCAACTAATTAATCCAACAATTAAATTCAAAGAAAAATTTATTTTAAAAATTTTTCTATTAAAAAATTTAAATTTCAACTAATTAATCCACCAATTAAATTCAAAGAAAAATTTATTTTAAAAATTAAATTCATGGAAAAATTTATTTAAAAAAAAAAAAAATTTTTTCTATCAAAAAATTAATCCACCAATTGAAAAAAAAAAAATAGGCTATCAAATCAATAATCGATAGAATAATTTTTTCAATCTATTATAAATAGATAGCGAACAAAGAGAGGCTGTAAATCGATCGACCGCGTGGTGAATTCGCGTACGAGTCTAGCAGGGGGGTGAAAACGCGTGGGGTTGCACGCGTCGCTAGAGAATTGCCGAGGGTGACCGCGAGCCAAGCTACAGTCTTTCAAATTGGCACCGCGTAATATTAAGCATCCCCTACTATTTTTCCCTCGCTTTTGTTTATGTTTTTTCTCCGCGGGGATAATAATTACTCCCTTCAAATACACTCCTCGAGTACCTTTTTTCGTCAGTGGCTTCTGCAAGCGATCTCAAAACCGAAACCTTACAATTTACTTTAAAATCACATTAAAAAATAAACAACAATATTAATAAAAAAAAAAGCTCACCCAGTCGCTAGACTTTATTAATCGAGCTGATATGACAGCGAACAATCGTCGGTTTTTCGTCCGCCATCGGCTCAGAACCTCGTGCGCTTACGGTCGAGTCCACTGTTGATCCAGAAATACAAATACAATTGAAAATAATAATAATAATAATAATACACTTCCGTGCGAATCCTGTGTGGATCCTCGAAAACAATGCGCCTGCTCCTGTTTTTGGTTCACCCACTTCTTTGTCTGGGTTCGTTGGATGCGTGTGACCTCTCTAATTATTATTATTATTATTAACAGTTCCTCCTTCGTCCCGATCCTGATTTTCCCTAAATTAATGACTTATTTATCAATAATAATTCGAATTAATTAATTAATAATTACTTGGACTAATAAATAAATAAATAAACTGGAGAACGAACGATACTGTACGGCGTGCGTGGCCCCAGTGAAGGTGCGACCGATGTAAACAAGATTTTGCGGGCATGCGCATCCGATATCGATGTGATATATATTAAAGCTCGGAATAGCTCGGTCAAAAGTCCAACCCCGTGTCATAGGGTTCGCTAGATTCTATATATATATATATATATATATATATATACTGTGCTATTTTGTAGATATATTGTGTGTCCGTACCTACTGTGTATATCAACCCGGTTTCCTCCCTCTAGATCTTCACAGTATCCTCGTTTTACTCTTAGCGTGGCCTGGTCGGCTCGCTCGTCAGTTCAATCCATGGCGTAACACAACGAGGTTCATGGGGTTGATGCTTCTGCCACCCCCATTATGGGAAACGCGATCAATACCCCACGGTACGGACTTTCTCCTCGGAGAATCGCACCCTTGTTCCATGTAGGTATAGGATCTGCACTCTACTTCGGGATGGATGTTTCAGAGTTGAGTTATTTTCAGAGCTTGTTTTTATATCGGGAAATTTAATAAGTTTCTTAGGTCAAGAAAAAAAATTATTTTTTTAATTAGGGAATTTTTTTTAAGAGGAAAATTCTTGAAGCTAAAAAATTATTTTTAAGGTAGTACGGTTATGAAAGCAATATTTCAAGAAATCCTCGAAACTTTGAATATAAGTCATTAAATACATAATACATATGCTGTTAAAATTTGAAGACGATTTACCACACCAAGCTTCGAGATAATTGCAATTGAAAATGACATTTTTGTACATGTAACATAGGAGAAGCGTGGGAAAATGACAGTATTTTTAATTTTTTCCATCGAAAGAATTTCAAGACTTTATCAAAAACTAGTAGATTGAAGAATATGATATTTCGAACAATTAAAAAAAATGAAAATTTTTACCATGTAGTTTTCGAGATTAATTAAAATCAATTTCACTTTTAGAGGATTATTTTTAGGAGAGGGGGTACAAAAAACAGCCGCTAGTCACTGAAACCGTAGTGTGTGTGTATATGTATAGAGAATATAGTAGTGACGAGTACAGTAACGTTAAAAATCTTAACCTACAACCTTAGCTCTGTCGATACGTATAACATGGATAGCGAGTCAAAATTTTTGATCTGGATTGTCGCGGAGGTACTACCTTAAGAGCTTCTTCTTGATTTAAGAAGAAAAAATTTTAATAGAAATTAAGGAAATTTTTTATAATAAAAATTTTTTTTGTTTAATTTAAGAAATAAATAAATTTATGGGCGAATTTTAATATAAAAAGTCAAAAGTTAGTTTACTTACTGTTAAATACACTGAAAATAAATTAATGTTTAAAAAGAATATTATTTTGGAAATTTGAATCTTGTTTTGAGAAATTTATGAAATTTATGAGGGAGTAAAAAAATGAGCTTTGAGGATTGAGAAAAAATCTTACCTGTTGAGAAATTTTATTTAAAATAAAATAATCTGAAAAAATTAGCTTGATTTAAGAAAAAATATTCTTGAGAAATTGTTCATGGTTAAAAAAAATTTCACTTGATTCAAGGAATAAATAAATTTATGGGTAAATTTTAATATAAAAAGTCAAAAGTTAGTTTACTTACTGTTAAAAATACACTGAAAATAAATTAATTAGTTCAAGAAGAATATTACCTTGAAAATTTGAATCTTCTTTTGAGAAATTTATGAAATTTATGAGGGAGTAAAAAAATAAGCTTTGAGGATTAAGAAAAAATCTTAACGGTTGAGAAATTTTATTTCATACAAAATAATCTAAAGAAAAAAAATTAGCTTAATTTAAGAAAAAAAATTCTTGAGAAATTCTTGAGAAATTGTTCATGGTTAAAAAAAATTTCACTTGATTCAAGGAATAAATAAATTTATGGGTGAATTTCAAAATAAAAATTCAAAAATTAGTTTACTTACTGTTAAAAATACACTGAAAATAAATCAACTGGTTCAAGAAAAATCTTACCTTAAAAATTTGACTCTTGTTTGGAGAAATTTATGAAATTTACGGGAGTAAAAAAATAAGTTGTGAGGATTAAAAAAAAATCTCTGAGAAATTTTATTTAAAACAAAATAATCTAAAAAGAAAATCAGCTTGATTTAAGTAAAAAAATTCTTGACTTAAAAAATTGTTCATGGTTTCAAAAAATTTTACTTGATTCAAGATTTTTTCTCAAAAAAATTTTTTTTCAAAATCATTTTCTTGGCTTGAGAATTCTTCTCTTGAATCAAATTAATTTTTTTATCGATGTAAAATTTTTCTTCTCTAAAAAACCGAATTTCAAGACAAGAAATTCTTAAATCGTCAATCAGTTCTCTTCAAAATAATTTTTTTGGTTCAAGAATATTTCTCTTCCATCAAGTATTTTTTTTTTATTTTCCATTAAATTTGATTATAATATAATAACAAAGACACAGGATCAATAAAATAATAAATTCAAGTGGATTATTGCGGAGTGTATTAAATTTCGTAAGGTACAAATAGTACAAAGGGTATAAGATTACAAAGATCGCGTAGGAACTATAATAATGCGGACATATATAAAGATACAGCATTTATAATTCATATATCTAATATAATATAATAATAATAATGATAATAATAATTTTCTTAATCGATATATGTCTTTGGTTTTTTTAAATGAAATTTATTTGGTAAAAGAGAAGCGACTTGGAGGTAAACAAGACCCACATTTAAACCAAATTTCGAAATCTATTGGTACTATTTCTATAATAATTTATAATTACTATTTCATTATAATTAATATTCGAGCAATAACAAATTTAAACAAACTTTGATATATTTATTATTATAAAATTTAATAATATATAATTTAATAATAATAGCGACTAATAATTTAAATTGATGACGACGCATAAATATCAATAAATATATATAACGATTCAAATGTGAGTCTTGTCAACAATAAACGGATATTCATTTTCATTATTATATACTACTTTAGTCCATCCGTTCGTTACAAATTCCAATAATAATATAATAAATATTATAAATGTATAACGCAATAATAAATATATATATCTCGTATATAAATGTGTATATAATATATAATCTATATTGATTTTCATTTTATTATTAATAGCATTATTCTCAATTTATGCATACGTCGCTTGTTTATTTTTATTTCATTTTTATTTAATTTATAAAAATTATTCAAAAAAATAGTCGATACCTAAGAGAGGAAGAACTTTAAAAAAATTTTTTATTTACAATTATTGATTAATTATTTAAACAAATTCACAATTATTTTACATCCGATTTCGGACAGTTCAAGAAAACAATTTTTCTTAATTTAATGTGTTGATTGTTTACTTGATTTTATTTTTAGGATTAATGATAAAAATATCTCAAAATATTTTTATTTATTTCTAGATCTAAATATTTACGAAGCTTTGTAGACGTTCAAAAATGGTTAAAAGAATATTATACTTTTTTTATTATATTTGTGGTTTATGATTGGTTCAAAGATTAATTATTTAAGGGATTGTACGCACTCAAAAGAGGTTTTTTAATTATTAATATCATAATAAATATACATAAATTATTTTTTTTACAAATAAGATTTTTTTAAATCGTGTACTGAATTTTTTTTGGAATAATATGAGATAAGTCGGGATAAAAAATAATTTTGGTGATTTAAAAATAAATATTTTGTTGCAGTAACATTAATTAGTCAGGTAGTCTAACAAATTTTGTTGTTAAAGTGGCTAAATTATTTTTTTTTAAATAATTAATAGCCAAGGCAATAAATTAATTTTGTTATAGCAATAAATAGATTTTATTAAGGCAATAAATAAATTTTGTTATAATAATTTATGAAAATGAAGTTAGCCGACATTTCAAAATTTTTTATTGAAAAAATTTTTAAAAAAATTTCACATGTAAAAAACTTAAAAAACTATAAGTGCAATTTTTTAGAAATATATTTTTAGTTGAAATTTAATTAATAAAAAAAATCAAAAATTTTTAGACATCTTCTAACTTCAGTGTCATAATAATTTAGTTGTAAAAACACAGAAAAAAAAATTTACTTGAATCAAATAAATAATTTTGAAGAACTTCTTCCTTGATTTTTTTGATTTGAGTAGAAAAATTCTTAAACTAAGAAATTTTTCGAAGTTTAAGTAAATTTTACTTGATTAAAGAATTTTTCGTCTTGATTCAAGGCAATTAAACTTTTCAAAATTATTTTTTCGGTCCGATAATTTTTTTTTTTGATTTAATTTAATTTTTTTTTTTTTATGTGAACAAAAAAATGTTTTTTTTTTTTAAACAGCAGATTGATTAAGCTCATTTTTTTGAAAAAAAAAAAAATCAATTTCTTACTATAAGTAAACTTATTTGTTACTACAACATATTTTTCAGTAATCCCGTATTTTATTAAAGAAAAACTTTGTTAAAATATATACTAAAATTTTTTTACACAATAAAAATAAATTTATTTAAAATCTTAAGCGCGTACAATCCCCCAAATTGATCTTTAAATATAAAATATTCAAAAAGCTACGTATTTAATACTGTGTACTTTTGAGCTGAAATTAGCAGAGGTCCGAGGATTATTTCCGAAGAGAAAAATTCGGATATCAGACATCTGCTACTTTCAGTTTATCATGATAAAGATATATCAAAAATTTATATTACAATTACAGACGTACGAGTATGATATAAAAATAATATTAATAGATTCAATTGAATTTCATTTGTAGGTTTTTAGATTGAAAAATTTTCAATAAACTTTGTTGAGAGTGCAGACGGCTTTTGTGCTTTTAATCAAATCAATAAAAAGGACTTTTTTTATTAATGGCTAGAAGCGAGTTGCTCTTTTTTAGCGGATGGCATTTTATTTTTGTATTAAATTGATGAACAAGCCGATGAAGCGGAAGGTTTTTTTTTTATTTTTCAGACAAAGGTTCCTTTACGTGAAAGCTAACAATTTATTAAATTATTCATAAAAACTTAAGCTAATTTATCCAAACAATTTTTTAAATTTTGTAATTTTTTTTCTCATAGAAAAAAAAGTAAAAAATTCCAAATTTTATTTTAAAAAATTATTCAGAAAATAGTTGAAAAAATTTATATTTTTTTTCTTTAATTTTAAAATTCGGCAGTTAGTATCATCGATAAAAAACTACTCTACGTAAAAATTATCGAGTATTGAGTGTAGAAAAAACAGAAAAATTTATAAAAAAATAAATTTTTGATGGACGAAATTACTCGGAAAAATAGTTTACTAAAAAATGACATCGGGTCAGTCCGTGAAGAAATTGTTCCCAATGCACGTTGGTCTAACACGATTTACATGATATGGTTCTACAGCTAAAGTAATCACCGATCCCTGTATCGTCCAATACAAATATATATATTTATATCAAATATTAAATATAATATTATATCAACACAGAGCGTAATAATTATAAATACTCAACTACATTTTTTTAGATGACATTTGGATACAATGGACAAATGGCTATCCATACATCCTCGACATATATTAAATATCCCGGTAAAAACTCTAGTGTCTACGCGTGTCGCTTCTGTTCAATATAAACACGACCGGTCGTTTTCAGTTTAAATAGATTTTTCCCCCATTCTCGTTACCCATTTGATACCCATACTAGTAAATAGAGCTTAATGAGCAAAGTACTTCCACATAAGTGCTGGCTTAATAAAACCTACGTCTACTCTACACAGTAAATAATAATTGACATTTTTAAAATGTCAAATTTATTTACTTCATTAAAACCGTCTACCGTTACAATTTACAGCCCAAGAAAATTTACACTGTTCAAAATTACTGATCTGTAGTTAAAAATCTTAAATTACATTTTTTGATTTACAAATATATTTAAATAAATTTTTTTTTAATCTTAAAACCAAAATTCTAGATCAAATTCTTCAGTTAAAAAAAAATAAGAAATCTTTTTTGTAGAAAATTAAATTCTTTCTAAAATTAGCCATCATTTTGACCGTAACTCTCTTCCTTTCCCAAAATTTCAATTTAAAGTCCAAAAATCTCGTAAAAAAAAATTATTCACGATTTTCAAAAGTTAAAATTAAAAATTCTTGGATAAGTATCGTAGTTAAAAAAAATAATAGATCTTTTTTGTGCACTGATAGAAGGATTTATTTGTACCAAAAAATATTTATTAATAGTTAACAAATCGTTTATTAGAGACCACTTTTTAGTATTAAATAAATATTTCTTAGTATTTAAAATGATTTGTTTGTATTTAATAAATCTGATATTCATTTATTAAATATTAATAAATCTTTTTAAGTACTAAGAAATATTTATTAAGGACTAAAAAGTGGTCTCTAATAAATGATTTTTTAAATATTAACAAATATTTTTAACGATAAACAAATCCTTCTGTCAGTGTGAAAAATAGAATTTTCTATAAAAATGAACTTTACCATTTTTATATCTTTCTTCTTTTCTCCAAAATATTAATTTAAAGCTCAAAAATCACCTGATAGAAATCATTCCCAAGAAAGAAAAATTTCTTAACTGGGAAACAAAATTCTTGGCTCAAAAAAATTTTCGGACGCCTGAAGGAAGACCGAAGTTGTCTTGGCCGAAGTAAAAAGTTTTTTTGAAATTCTATTCTTGATGGAAGTCATTTTTTCTTAATTCAAATTATCATAAATACTTGATACAATAAATTTTTATATTTGATCAAGATTTTGAGATACTTTAGGGAAGCAGCGCTACCTACTTCAACTGAGAAAATAATTTTCTCACCTTGAATATTTGATACCCATTTTACATTATTTTAGCGTGCAATTATACATATTAAATGAAAAAAAATGATGAAATATTATTTGATCTTCCCATTTGACATGTTAATCAATAAAAATATTAATGAAAATTAACTTCTATCTTTATATTTAATTTTTTGGAGCAAGAGAGAAATTTTCTCAAGACAAGAAAATTTACTTCTATCAAGAAATAAATTTTTTGGAGCAAGAGGCTGAATTTTTTCAAAACAACAAGATTTTCTTGACTTAAATAAATTTTCTTGGATCAAGATACGTATTTCTTAAAGAGAATTAATTTTATTGGAATAAATGAAATTTCTTGTGTCAAAAAAACTTTTTTTTTCACTCAAGAAAATAATTAAAAAAAATATTTTCTTCCTCCAGACCAGTAATTTAACGTGTAAAAATAATAATAAATAATTTATTGCTTCCTGAGTCAAACAAACACGCAACTCTATAATAATAATAATAATATCAATAATAATAATAATTATCAGTAAAATTACAATCACATGAAATAAGTCGGGTCGTTTTCGTTAATAGCATCAAGACGCGCAATATTGCGGTGCAATTGACAAGAACTAAAAGACTCTTGCGTAACAACTCTAGTCATGGTCCCCTTGGATTTTTTCTTGCGTCACATGTATGTCGGCTTAACTTTGTAAGCTCTCTTCCACACCTCGCAGAGACAGACAGTGCTGTGGAACCGGTAGAAAATCGCGAGGGGCATCGACACGTGTGTGATTATCGTCCAGGCCCACAGGCCGTAAAAGTGCAGCTGAACTGGATGCGATTCCGCGCGAGATTTTTCCAAAGTATTTATCGCCCACATCGCAAGATTTGTCACTAGCAAAAAAGTGACAATTTCGCGGCCAGGCTTGCGCCTAATTTGCTCGGGGGAGGAGACAGACCTTCTTGACGCGTCGAGAATAAAGATTGTCTGGAAGGTAGTTTGAATTACGCTGGCCAGGGCCGTCACCAAGACGAGGATCGTGTTCCTCTCGAGAGTGAAGTACCCGCTTATTATCGTGAACGTCGAGTAGATGAACATCCCAGTTTGTGCGGCGATCAGCAGGATGTTGTCCAGCTCCAAGTTCCGAGCTCCGTCGTACCTCAGTCGTCGCATCTGGATCATCCCAATCAGAGTCGCCACCGTCGACATTCCGTAGAGAGTCAGCTCGCAGACGTTCACTTCGGTCACGGCAAAACTCACGAGCTCTGATCGGGAAATTAACACGAAGAAGAGGATTAATGAGATTATTGTTAGCACGAGGATTAGGATTCCTACGAATAGACCTTTGTGAGCGCGGGCGCAGTCCACGCTGTAGTAGTGCGGCGATCGTCTGGAAATTTAGGTTTTTTTTTCAGTAATTATTGATTGATTCGCAAATATTTGTTTTTATTTGATGAGCTTTATTGATTGTTGATAAATTATTTTTAATGTTCGAAAATGGTCTATCTCTAGATACATAATTAAGAAATGACCTTGTATCTTGTGAAATATTGACATTTTTAAAGATATAAGCTCATCCCGATGTTACTCTCATCGAGACCTTTCATTTGAGTACCCACATCAATTTTTTATATATTTATATATATTACATATATGTATACATGAAAAATATATG
This sequence comes from Cotesia glomerata, assembly GCF_020080835.1. Classification (NCBI taxonomy): domain Eukaryota; kingdom Metazoa; phylum Arthropoda; class Insecta; order Hymenoptera; family Braconidae; genus Cotesia; species Cotesia glomerata. The sequence goes on from NC_058163.1 coordinate 24,761,712, forward strand.
AAAATGCATGTGGGTACTCAAATGAAAGGTCTCGATGAGTGTAACATCGGGATGAGTTTATATCTTTAAAAATGTCAATAATTAAGAAATGACATTGCTATCTTGTGAACTATTGACATTTTTAAAGATATAATCTCATCCCGATGTTACTCTCATCGAGACCTTTCATTTGAGTACCCACATCAATTTTTCATATATTTATATATATTATATATATGTATATATGAAAAATATATCAAAATGCATGTGGGTACTCAAATGAAAGCTCTTGATGAGTGCAACATCGGGATGAGCTTATGTCTTTGAAAACGTCAATATCTAAGAAAGTACAGTGCAATTTAACAAAAGTCGTTATTTAATGAAGCAAAATTCTTTTTTGTTAAATCAATTTTAACATGTGTACAATTAACAAATCTGTTGAGAAAATTAAAAAAGTTTTTTTTTATATACGAATTTTTTTTCTTAAAGTCAAAAAGTTGTATCTATTTTATGATTTTTTACTTTAAAAATTGAACTCTTGGCTATGAAAATTAAGTTAGATTTTCAAAAATAAATTTTTTTTTTTAATTTTATTGTTTCGGTATCTTAAGAATCTTTTTTTTTTTTTATTTTTATAACTAGAAATTTAAAACAGTAAATTTCTAAAACGGAAAATTAGATTATAAAATAAAATTTTTTGGTCGATAAATTCTTATTTTTTATTGTTTTACCTGTAAGCGTGGGCGTGAACGTGATTACCGGTAGTTCCGGTCGGTAGATTAGTGCTCGATCGCTGTTTCGCGATGTTTTTCCACATGACGTACAGGATAGCGGCGCAAATTAAACTGTACTCAATGGTGCAAGGAAATAGAAAAGGACTCGCGTCTTGGACCAACGAACCCATGATATTTGTTCGCCGACATTCGAACATGTGGTGCGGGCCCTTTAATCCTCGAGATACGCGGACATTCTCACCGTGGTGTGAATGCGTATGTCCGCCTAAATGAATTCCTTTCGCTCCTGAAATTATCATTTTTTATTAACATTTAATAAAATTGTTTCTAAAAAATTTTTAACTTAAAAATTTATCGATATTTTTCTTTTTTTATAGATATTTTTCTTTTTTAGTTTATTTCTTATTTACTTACAAAATTAATGAATGATCAAAAACTAAGTTTCTTAATTCATAATAAAAAAAAAAAGAAATCGATACTTTTTTAATTTTAAAATTGAATACAAAAATAAATACTTCAATTTTCTACATCAAAAAATTTATATAAAATTTTTAATTAAATAAAAAAATAATTTCTTAAAAAAAAATTTTTTTTGTCTCTTTAAATTTATTTTTTATGCGCTTTAAAAATCTATTAAAAATTTATTTATTACTTACAAGAATAATATATAAAATTTAATTAATTTTAGTGAAAATTTTAAGCAAAATTTCAATCTATCAAAATTAAAAAAAAAAAATTAGTATGAATTATAAATTTTAGTTGTTATTAAAATATATAGGAGTATATTTTTTTATCAAAAATTATTATAATTAAAAATAAATATTTTGAAGTATCAAAATAATAATAAAAAAATTAATAACTTACAACAAACTTACCAAGTCGATGAGAAATTTTCAAGGAATTATTTTCCGGGTTATAGAACGTGAGGATTTCATGCTTAGTCTCCTGAACAAGGACATTAAGCCAAACCGATAGGTTGGTACCAATCATGTGCATGAGTCCGAAGCGTGCGAGCAGTCGATGTGAAGAAACTTTCATTTGCTGAAAATGACAAACGGGTTTATAAACTTTAAAGCTAAAGAAGTATGGAGCTAATTATTATATTTTTACATTCAAGTGCAGTACTATCCTATAGGTATACTGTTAAATTTATATGATTGACAAGCCAAGCACAATGTAAAAGGATATTGACCCGAACGTTTCATTAAACATTGCCATCGGCATTTCATCCCCTAGAGCTTTGAAGTTTCTCATTATAGCTAATCGATACTCCTTTACTTGTTGTCACTGTTAATTATTACTCCTACAACTTTTAATTATAATTAATAATTAGTATTATAACAATCAATTTATTGATTTTTTTCCGTAAAAACACGCGCAAAGTCTCGAGAAATTTTATTCTTTTTTATCAAGATTGCTAATAAAATGTTCGATTATTCTCCTGATAAATTTATTAGTAATTAAAAAAAATACGTCTTTTTAATTTATTCAATGAATAATCAATTCACCTGATTGTTCAAGAAAATGAAGTACATTTGAATGAATATAAAAGCCATCCGCGTGGCAGGAGTAAGTGCCAGCATAATATTGTGGCACTTGGTGTTTCTCTCGAGCTCAAAGTATTGTCCAAATTCTAGCCCAGAGTAAATCATCGAGCCAATTCCAAAAGCCACAGCGCCCATTCGCAGGTAAAAACTGCCGTAATGCTGGTTTAGTTTTGATATGCTAGGATTGTAGTCATTGTTCGGCGAATCGCTGTCCCCGGCACCACTTGAGGATCTACTTGAGTCTAAATCACTTATTTCTTTAGTATCGTGTTCTGAAATAAGTAATTATACGTTATGTGATTGTTTTAGATATATGCATTTAATAAAAAACAATTACGCGTTTTTTAATTAATAATATTAAGACAAAACTTCACTATGTTCATCGATAGTTTCATTTTAAAATTAAATCATCAGGTGGTTTGACATTATTACATATTATAAATTTTTGTTATAAATTCGGACCTCGTTATAAGCCTATTTCAAAAAATGACCTTGTATCTTGTGAACTATGGACATTTTTATAGATATAAGTTCACTCTGACATTACACTCATCGAGACCTTTCATTTGAGTACCAACATCGATTTTTCATATATTTTATATATTTATATATATTATATATATGTATATATATATATATATATATATATTTATATATATTATATATATGTATATATGAAAAATATATCAAAATGCATGTGGGTACTCAAATGAAAGCTCTTGACAAGTGTAACATCGGGATGAGCTTATGTCTTTAAAAATGTCAATAATTAAGAACTGACATTGCTATCTTGTCAACTATTGACATTTTTAAAGATGTAAGCTCATCCCGATGTTACACTCATCGAAACCTTTCATTTGAGTACCCACATCAATTTTTCATATATTTATATATATTATATATTTATATATATGAAAAATATATCAAAATGCATGTGGGTACTCAAATGAAAGCTCTTGATGAGTGTAACATCGGGATGAGCTTATATCTTCAAAAACGTCATTATTTAAGAAAGTACAGTGCAATTTAACAAAAGTTAATATTTAATAAAGCAAAATTTTATTTATTTATAGTTCACAAGTCACGGCAGTCACATAGTGCAGTGATAGAAGGATTTCTTAGTATTAAAAAAAATTTTTTTGTATTTAAGAAATTATTTTTTAAACATCATTTCTTAGTATTTAAAAAATATTTCTTAGTATTCAGGAAATATTTCTTACATACTAAGAAATATAAATACGAAGAAATATTTCTTAAATACAAAGAAATATTTCTTAAATACTAAGAAATATTTTTTAAATGCTAAGAAATGATGTTTAAGAAATGATTTCTTAAATACAAAGAAATCTTCTTAAATGCTAAGAAATTCTTCTATTAGTGTGACTGCAAGGTTGCTCGTAAAAAAATTAAATTAATTTAAGATAAAAATTCTTAACCAAAGAAAATTATTTGCAAAAAAATTTTCTTATTGAATTATTCTTATTTTAAGAAATTTTTCTTAATTTAAAACAAATTTTACTTGGTTGAAAAATGTTTCTGCTTGATTCAAGACAAAAAAATTCTTCAAAATAATTCTCTTGGCTCAAGATTTTTTTTTATCTTTAATAAAATTCATCTTTCAATAAGTGAGTAGAATAAAATAAATTGATAATTACTTTGCTTTGGTTTACCGTCGATCAGCATAAGTGAATGCATACAAAGTAGAAAAAGCATGCTGCCGAAATACAAGTAGAGGTAGAATGCCTCGTAAAACGAAGGCGGTATGTACGATGATATCACCTCGGACATAGGAAATGCAATTCCCATTACCACTAACAGTTTCCCGTAAAGCGCACTTAGGGTTGTTGCTAATGCATATCTGAAAACAATTATCTATTTTGAGTCTTATAATATCAATAAGTAACAAGATTATTTACAAGCAGTGATTCTATAATTATTTATTCAATTATTGGTCAATAAAAGACAGAACAAAGTGTGGAAAATCATAAAATAGCACGGGTTGATGTAAAGCAAAGCTTAAAAAAGCCAATGGAGGCTGAAAATCAATAAAATGTTGGCGGAAAAGGTATATAAGCTTCGTAAACTGAATTAAAGATCAATCTGGCGAGTATAAACTCAATAAAGCTCCACTGAGGCTGATAAATCATTGTAAAAGCTCTGTTCAAGCTTAATGACGCTTGACGCTATTTTTTTGACGTTTCAACGCTAAGCAGTTGTAATTTATTACTGTTCTGAGAGATTTTAATAAATTACAACGTTAATGAAACTTTCGGAAAGTTCAAAAAGGATTTAAGCTCCTTAGGTTGGGGGTTTTAATATATTAAATTACAAGTTAATAGGTTTGCTATAGGGTATAGGACGTAAGGACGTTAAGAACTCAATAAAGCTTAACAAAGATTATTAATTATCTGTGAAAGCTTTGTTTGAGCTCTTTGGTTCAAATTTATTTTTTATTGATTATTAAATTTTTAAAAAGCAAACTTTTTTTTATCTCATAAAAAAAAATTGAATTGATTAAAAAAAAAATATTTTTAAGCAAAAAAATCATTAAAAAATTTTTTTTTTGTTAAACAAAAAAGTTCTCAAATTAAATTTACTTGAACAAAAAAAAAATTATTTTGCTTAATTTGAGTCAAAAAAATTCTTTAGAATAATTTTTATGGCCCAAAATTTTTTTATTAAGCTGTATTTTTATAATATTCTTTTCAAAATAATTTTTTGAATTATTAATAATTTTTTTCTCAATAAAAACGCTCTCAAATTTAAGAAAAAAATATTTTGAAACAAGAAAATCATTTTGAAAATTTTTTTTTAATTAAACAAGAAAGTCTTGAATTAAATTAAATTTATTTGAACGAAAAAAAAAATTATTTTGCTTAATTTGAGTCAAAAAAATTCTTTAGAATAATTTTTATGGCTTGAAATTTTTTTTTATCAAGCTGAATTTTTAAACTGTTATTTTCAAAATAATTTTTTTAACTTTTAATATTTTTTTTTCTCAAAAAAAAAAGCTCTTAAATTTAATCAAATCAAGAAAAAAAAATTTTTAGAATGATCAAAATGTTTTTTTTAATCAAATTAATTTTTTTATCAGCGTACAAAAAATAAACCATAATTTAAAACAAATTTTTCGTCTTATATAATTTTTTTTTTAAATAATAAATTTAATTTAGTGATAAAATAAAATACAAGATTTTATTGTGAATGATTACCAATAAAAAATAAAAAAAAAATGGATGTATTAGCTCAATTGCACGCAATCTCGTGTAGACCCACACAATCCGGTGTATAGCAAGCCGTTTTATAATCTAAAGTGCCTGTAATTGTGACGGGGATCCTCTGGTACTGTACGCAAGTGAAATCACATCAAGTACACGTGATACCTTTAATCTTAATCTAGTTTATTTTGAAAAAGATAATTAAAATATTAAAAATAAGGAAGGAAGTTTACAAGTTAGGGATTTTTTTATAAAACGAGTAATTAAAAATAATTTTTAAAATATTAGACAAAAAAGTGTCAAAAAAGAACTTACGCTCCTAGGTGCTTGTTGTTGGCATCATCGGCGACCTCGATGAAGGTCGGGGCCGGATAGCAGACAGCCGGGATTGGCCGCGGAGGGCAGGGCAGGGCCAACGCAAATTGTCCGACTGCATGTGTACGGGACGGTGAAGTACTGCTATTTCTTGATAGTGTTTCCGGTGATACTATTACTGCTGAGGGCGATGCTGGCGATGGTAATGCCGCCGGAAGTCCCGGCCAACTATTTGTAATAAAAATATTATTAATAATAATGTTAATATGTATTGATTTAAACATCAGTATAAAATCAATTTTCATTAACCATTTTATTGTCTAGAGTAATTAATTGTCAACTTTATTTAAAATTTTAACAAAGTTTTGACATTTAGTTCAATAATTTAATTTGAAAATTGAAGAGGATTTTAATTGAATTGAATAACAGTTTTAAAGTTATAAAATATATTTTATTTTAATAAATTTAATTTAAGAGATTCGAGCTTAAAAAATTACTTAAGTGAAAAATTAGTCTTTTTTTTTTTTTAATTAAGCATTTAATTAAAATTTAGTGAAAAGATTGAGGGAAAATAAAAATCATAAAAAAAATTGCCACGAATTCAAGTGAGCTTAATTACTTTGACTCTTTAATTAAATGTTAGGAAAAATTCTTTACATTTTTAATAAAAATATTTTTCATTTTTGTAATTTTTTTTTTGCTAATTGATTTTAAAAATTATTATTTCAATTAATTAAAAATTTTTTTTCAGCTGGTTAAACTTGATGTAAAATTTTATTATTTCACAAAATAAATTTCAGATTCTTCCAACAATTTTTATTCATTTTTTTTTTCAATTTTTGGCTTTAAAAATAAATTTTAAAAAATTGGAAAATTTTTATTTTATTGCCAGATTTTAAGAAAATTCGTTTTAAAAATATTCATAAATTAAAAACTAAAAATTTTTTTTTAAGATAAATTTCAAATTTTTCCTCTACAATTTTAAAATTAAAAAAAATTTTTTAGAGCTTATAATAAAAAAACTACTTCAATTTTTTAAAATATTTTCCATCCAAGCCAACCATATTTTTTCCATTTTAAAACGCGATTTCTCAGATGAAAAAAAAAGCAATTTCTCTTATTTAATTTCCCGTTTCCTCCATCGGAAGATTGAAGTATAAAAAAAGTCATATTACATTTAAAATTCATCAAAGAAAAACTTAATCTCGATTAAAATTCGACTTAAAGTTTAAAATTTAAATTGCAATTCTCTAAATAAATGCAAAATATTTTTTTGTATTTTTTCCAAGTATTTTCCATCCATTCATAGCCTAAGGACAAGGTTAAAAAAATTCATAAATAATGCCTGGAGTAGAGAGTAGACTATAGTATAACATGAGAGCTAAAAAACGAGCGGGTTCATCTCAGACACGAGCTTTTTCAAATAATCACGTAGTTTTATTTAGCAAAGCGGCCAGCCCTCTGCTGGCTGCTCAAGAGTAGTTGACGAGGATGTAAGACCGGAGACATGAAATGTGAGAAGTATAAAGTACTAGGCACCAAGCAGTAACTCATATTATATCAGTAGATATAGAAGTAAAGACACGAGATACGACTATGACATAATATGAGAGGAGGAAGAAAGAGTAGGGCATAGTTGAGGGGTTGATTCAACGGCTGAGTGGCATTCGCTCGTTGTTCAACGAGGGTTAGTCCAAGCTTTGCATCTTCCATCCCTTCTGAGTCACCTCAGCTCTCGTGCTTCACCTTACTCATTCTCTTATTATATATTACTGTTATTCAGAATATCTCCAGGCTCCTTCTTCCTACATTTGCCTTTTTCAAGGAATACCTACTAAATTATCATTATCCTTATCCTCCTCAAACAACTTTTATTATCATTATCACTTGTATTGTCTATTGTCTTGCTGTCATTTATACACGAAGAGAATTCAATTATATGATCTACAATAAGAAATTTTTAGTGGATCTCATCTAAAATAGTAGTAAAATTTGTCCAGTTTTGAAATAATTAGTTTTATAATCTATATTAAGAAAATAAGCAAAATTTTATGGCCAGAGTATTTATATGATAAAATGGGTTTTTATGGTTAAATTTGGTATCGTTGGAAAACTCTTGACCTGGAGTTGTACCTTTTCATGGTTTCATATCATTCTCACCAATAGTCAATTTATAATGATCAGTATTAAGGCTGCATTCGAAAATGCTCTATTTCTAGATATATAAATAAGAAATGACTTTGTATTTTGTGAACTATTGACATTTTTAAAGATATAAGCTCATATCTATGTTACACTCATCAAGACCTTTCATTTGAGTACCCACATCAATTTTTCATATATTTAAATATATTATATATATGTATATATGAAAAATATATCAAAATGCATGTGGGTACTCAAATGAAAGCTCTTGATGAGTATAACATCAGGATGAGCTTTGATCTTTAAAAATATCAATAATTAAGAAATGACCTCGTATCTTATGAACTATCGACATTGTTAAAGATATGAGCTTATTTTGACATTACACTCATCGAGACCTTTCATTTAAGTACCCACATAATTTTTTCATATATTTATACATATTATATATATGTATATATGAAAAATATATCAAAATGCATGTGGGTACTCAAATGAAAGCTCTTGATGAGGATAACATCAGGATGAGCTTTGATCTTTAAAAATGTCAATAATGAAACAAATGACTTTGTATCTTGCGCACGATTGACATTTTTAAAGATATAAGCTCATCCCGATGTTACACTCTTCAAGACCTTTCATTTGAGTACCCATATCAATTTTTCATATATTTATATATATTATATATTTATATATATGAAAAATATATCAAAAATGCATGTGGGTACTCAAATGAAAGCTCTTGATGAGTGTAACATCAGGATGAGCTTATATCTTCAAAAATGTCAATAATTAAGAACTAACATTGCCATCTTGTCAACTAATGATATTATTAAAGATATAAGTTTTTAGAGAAGTTTTTAATAGTTTATTGGTTTTATATTTCTCTTCCGTGAAATTTGTCCATAAAACTGGTAATTAATCTCCTCATATCATTAAAATTTATATCAAAAGTACCCAAAGTGCATATTGTAATGAAAAATATCAAAAAATCATCAAGCTAAAATACTTTTATTCAAAACTCTCAATTTCCGTCAGTCACATATAGCTTGCAGGTAACCAGCTATTATTATTACCATCATTATTATTGTTATTATTATTATTATATCTCTAAGACTCTTGTCTCCATAACCCCGTAACAGAGTAAGAGTGAAGCAAACGAACCGATTAACCAGATTATTAATACGAGGGCTGACATTATTTAATTAACACTCCAACTGGAGACCTTTTCATTAGCTACATCGTAATAAGTTTTTTTATCCGTTTTAATGTCAGAGTATTTTTTTAATAAATAAATAAAATGTCAATGAACAACTCAAAGAATCGAAAAATTTCTCACCTAAGAGACGTCTCTTTTATCAGCATTTTTTTTTAATCTTTTTATAGAGTGGAACGTAATTGCTTTTTTGTTGTCGAGTGACTTTGTCGTTTGTTTTTGTTTGTTCCTTTCTTTTATTTTTTTTTTTTTTTTTTTGCGCAAAAGTTTAAACTGAACGGCACAATGAGGCTAGAGCCACGCGGCACTCGGTCACGCTCGGACCCCACATCACAGACTGACCAACTAACTGTCACTCACTCTCTTTATTCTAGAGTAATCGCAAGGGTGCTCGATTGTCTCGGCTCTCAATTGTTTTATTTTACCGTAATGATTAATCTCGGGTCTAAAGTTTTCTCTTTTTTTTAGGGGAAGTTTGAATTTTAAGAGTTAGATAATAGGACTCATTTTTTAATAAAAAGTTTTTTTACGATTTAAGCTTACTTAGATTTTTATTACTTTTATTTTAAACGAAGAAAAAAATCTTGTGGTTAAATTATGAAAAGTAAAAAGTTTTTTTCTTTTTATACAATTTAGCTATTATGTTATATTTATAAAATGAAACTTTTATAGTTACTTTTAAAGTAATACTCCGTTGCGGAAATTCATATCTTACCTTATTTATAGAAGATAAAATTTCTGCAAAGTATTACTTTCATTTTTTATAAAGTCAATAGTTGAGTCCTGTCTAAGAGTATTTTTATATTTTCTTACTCGTAAAAGTTTGCGGTTATATATATTATATAACATATTTTTCGATCTCAGTAAAAAAAAAATATCTAATTACATCATTTCTTTTTAAGAACTTTTTTTTTTTTAGGAAATTTAGGTTTTTTCTAATTATTAATTAATTGGCAACTACATTGAGGATTTCTTTGTTTTTGATGAGCTTTATTAATTGTTGATAAATTATTTTTAATGTCCGAAAATTCTCTTTCTCCAGATAGATAATTAAGAAATGACCTTGTATCTTGTGAACTATTGACATTTTTAAGGATATAAGCTCATCCCGATATTACGCTCATCGAGACCTTTCATTTGAGTACCCACATCAATTTTTCATATATTTCATATATTTATATATATGAAAAATATATCAAAATTCATATATAAATATATGAAATATATGAAAAATTAATGTGGATACTCAAATGAAAGGTCTCGATGAGTGTAATGTCGGGGTGAGCTTATATCTTTAAAAATATCAATAATTAAGAAATTACCTTGTATCTCGTGAACTATTGACATTTTTAAAGATATAAACACATTCCGATGTTATACTCATCGAGACCTTTCATTTGAGTACCTACATCAATTTTTCATATATTTATATATATATGTAGATATGAAAAATATATCAAAAATGCATGTGGGTACTCAGATGAAAGCTCTTGATGAGTGTAACATCGGGATGAGCTTATATCTTTAAAATTGTCAATAATTAAGAAGTGACATTGCTATCTTGTGAACTATTGACATTTTTAAAGATATAAGCTCACTCCGACATTACACTCATCGAGACCTTTGATTTGAGTACCCACATCAACTTTTCACATATTTATATATATTATATATATGTATAGGGGAGAAAGGGGTCAATTGAACCAAAAAAGTTTAGTAATTTTTACTATTCGAATTAAAACTAAATAATAAATTTTTTCTTGGAATGATAGTTTATTAAGTCTACTATCATTATCAATACATAAATTAGTTAATAAACAACGTGAATTTTTAAAAATTATTAATTTATCCAAACGCGTCGAATGGTTCAATTGACCCCTGCTCGGGGGGCAATTGAACCACTGCTCGGGGTCAATTGAACCAATGACATTTATAACTCAAACCCGAACTTTTAATAAATAACATATTAATTGTTACTTTCTAATATTACTGTTGCACATTTTTAATACACATATATTATATTTAATAAATTAAAAATCGATTTAAAAATAATTTTAATTACAAATTGAGTTTATCAAATTGTTAGGTTATTTCCCTGAGTATTTTTCACGTCGAGTCAAGATGCGCGCGCATGTCCCATGCTTCTCCGTATGGTTCAATCGTCCCCGGGACTGCTGGTTCAATTGACCCCGTATAATTTTAAAACAATTAATAGTAAATAATAAATAAATAAACCATTCTATCACTATAAAGAAAGTTGAGGATTATAAAATATAAGTATATACAACTACTATAATTCAAATTTTATCAATTAATTCAAAAATTTAAATATTATTAAACAATTTGTCACCAGCCGAAAAGAAAGTTTGCATGCCTAAAAATAAGAAAATCTCAATTTTTCAAAATTTATCGATCGCAATGATTTCAAATTTTGATCATATCCAAGTTTAACATATTAGAATCTAATTCTAAGAGCATGAAGCGTTTTTCAATTTTTCGATTTTTAAGTCGAGCGGTTCAATTGCCCCGTGGTTCATTTGACCCCCTTCTCCCCTACATGAAAAATATATGAAAATGCATGTACACAGTAAAAAATTTTGCGTCATTACGTCAAAAAATTTTGTGTTAAATATTTAACACTTTTTTGTGTAAATTTAACATTTATTGTGTTAAATTAACATAGAAAAATGTTAAATTAACACAAAAAAGTGTTAAATATTTAACATAAAAATTTTTAACACAAAATTTTTTGACGCCATGACGCAAAATTTTTTACTGTGTGGGTACTCTAATGAAAGCTCTTGACGAGTGTAACATCGAGATGAGCTTATATGTTTAAAAACGTCAATATTTAAGAAAGTACAGTGCAATTTAACACAAGTCATTATTTAATAAAACAAAATTTTATTCATTCAAAGTTCACAAGTCACGGAAGTCACACAGTGACTGCAAGCTTGCTAGTTAAAATAAAATGAAATGAGTAAAAAAATTCAATAGATTAAATAATTATTCCTCGCTAGTCTATTAGTAGAAAAATTATTTTTTTTATAAAATTAACTAAAAAAAAAGACTATTTTAGAAACAAGAAATTTGTTTTAAATTACCAATAAAAATTTAATTTATTTCAGCTAAATAAAAATTTATTTAAGTATATGAACCTCACTCCGTTGCTCCGAGTGCTGGAATCAAAATTCACTCTCGATTTTTACGATATTCAATACTTCGGTAAATTACAGATTAAAGATTAAAGGAAGTATTAAATATCCGCATGTAATTTTGTAGATGATTACAACCCGATGGGTTTTCCCTGCGGTTTGTTTGAGGGAGAGACAATTACTATCGACACCATCGGTGACATTTCCGTACACGTATAATATATAACGTTGTATGACAGTCTATATGCCCGGGGGATGAAATATTTCCTATACAATCTCCTGTAAGCGACGTAGACAGAGAAGCATTTACTTTAGTTAAATATTTGCTTTGACAGCTTTAGTTTCGTCGCTTCTCTTTACATTCCCTGTAACACCCGCTAATAAAAACATTAAACAGCTCAGCTTTCCATCAATGTCAGTCCGCTAATTAAAAATAAAAATTCATTTCAATTCGATTAAAAAAAAATTTATTGGCAATGTAAAAAATAATTGCGTGTAGAATGTAGAGCGGTCGGGTTTTCAATTAAAAATAATTTAAGCGAAGATTGGTGGAAAGGCTAATTAAAGATAACTCACTCGTTTTGGTTTTGGGCTCGTTTTTGCATTTTCCCATGGCCGGAAATTACTGACGAGTCGGAAGTTTCCCTAGCGGCCTCCAGGGCGGCTGCTGCTGCCGCCGCGGCAGCTGCTTCTTCTTCCTCTTCTTCTCGCAATTCTTCAGAGGCTTCCTCAGGTATCGTCGTGCAAATATCGTCCAATGGCGGAAAATTCTCCTCTATTTCCTCTTCCCCAAGGTGGTTTTCATCGATGTGATTTTCTCTAGGTCTTGTTACTTCTTCAATATCTGAGTCTATACCCTTTTTTTTTTTTTTAAAAATTTTTTTTTTAATTTATTTAGCCTTTCATCTATTGAAAAAATTTTTCATTTTTTTTTGTAGTCAATTTCACTGATAAATTTTAATTTATTTAATTCATAAAATATTAATTTAACGAAAGAAAATTTTTATATCTCTAGATACATGATTAAGAAATGACGTTGTATCTCGTGAACTACTGACATTTTTAAAGATATAAGCTCACCCCGACGTTACACTCATCGAGACCTTTCATTTGAGTACCCACATCAATTTTTCATATATTTATATATATTATATATATAAATATATGAAAAATATATAAAAATGCATGTGGGTACTCAAATAAAAGGTCTCGATGAGTGTAATGTCGGGGTGAGTTTTTATCTTGAAAAATGTCAATAATTAAGAAATGACCTTGTGTCTTGTAAACTATTGACATTTTTAAAGATATAAGCTCATCCCCATGTTACACTTATCGAGTCCTTTCATTTGAGTACCCACATCATTTTTTCATATATTTATATATATTATATATATGTATATATCAAATACATATAAAAATGCATGTGGGTACTCAAATGAAAGCTCTTGATGAGTGTAACATCGGGATGAGCTTATATCTTTAAAAATATCAATAATTAAGAAATGACCTTGTATCTTGTGAACTATTGACATTTTTAAAGATATAAACTCATTCTGACATTACACTCATCGAGACCTTTTATTTGAGTATCCACATCAATTTTTCATATATTTATATATATTATATATATGTATATATCAAAAATATTTAAAAATGCATGTGGGTACTCAAATGAAAGCTCTTGATGAGTGTAACATCGGGATGAGCTTATATCTTAAAAAATATCAAAATTTAAGAAATGATATTGAATCTTGTGAACTATTGACCTTTTTAAGGATATAAGCTCATCCCGATGTTACACTCATCGAGACTTTTTATTTGAGTACCCACATCATTTTTTCATATATTTATATATATAATATATATAAATATATGAAAAAATGATGTGGGTACTCAAATGAAAGCTCTTGATGAGTTTAACATCGGGATGAGCTTATATCTTTAAAAACGTCAATATTCAAGAAAATACAGTGCAATTTAACAAAAGTCATCATTTAATAAAGCAAAATTTTATCTATTTATCGTTCACAAGTCACGGCAGTCACATAGTGACTGCACGGTTGCTAGTTCAAATTACATTTCTATTTTATCATACTCAATAATTAAAAAAAAAAATTGAACAGTAATTTTTATTTTTTTTTTTTCAATCAATTTAAGGGTAATATAAATTATGTAATTAAAAAAAAATTACCTGTGCAAAATCCATATAAAAAGAGTCACGTGAATCGGAGCTTCCGCGGCGAAGCCGAAGACTCAGATCAGGTGAACTTTCTCCCATGTTTTTTATCTCTTTCAACCCCCGAGTTATTAAGTCCTTTGTCTTGCCTCTCTCGGCCTTTGTTTTTTTCTTCTTTCTCCCCCTTTTACCCTCGGTTATTTTCTTTGTCTATATTTTTATCCCTGTTTTTGAGTTCCTCCCTCGGCAGATTGTCAGGAGCCGTCCGTGAAATTCTAAAGAGCACACATTGGGGCTGTGCAAGCCTTCACTTCCAGCTTCCGAGCAGGTACGTGAAAAGATTCAAAAATAGGTTCCTATCCGGTGATGGATTATTAAAGACACATGTCTCTGTATCTTAGTCTTACTCCTCTCCCGGAGCCCTTTCAGAGGCCGAGGTTGGATGGAGAATTATTTATCATTTCGTCTAGTCGGCACAGAAGTTCTCCCGGTGATCGAGTGCTCGGTGTTTTTCTTCACAAGTGACTCATGAAATTTCGAATTGCATTTGTCGCAGCTTCATTGTCATTAATTTAAGGTTTAGCGTAAGCATTCTACCGAAGCATTCTACGGCTCGGGCAATATTAAGCGGGAAGGACCCTAAGATTGTCTGCATCCTCCTGGGGATCTCTGACCCTCCAAACTCGGATCCCAAATAGTCTTTTTCACTCTGGCAATATTTCACTACTTGTTCTGGAGCCAGAATAGCCCAGTCAGTCGCCATAAAACCACCCCCGCTTGCTGTTATATATGTACACACGATAAATATTTATTCATTTTTGTTACAGTATATATTTTTATTATTTCCGTATTGTCAATTTTTAAATCAGCGATAAATTACGACATTTTTTTTTAATAAATAAAATTAATTTTTTTTTATTAAAATTATTAAAAGAAAAAAATTTCATTATTTTTAGTAAAGAAAATAATTATTCAATTTTTTTATAATAATTATTAAAAAAAAAAAAAAAATAAATAAAAATTACAATTAATATTGTAATTTTTTGACACTGAAGTTAGTAGGCGTGTAAAAATTTTTGATTTTTTTTATTAATTAAATTACAACTAAAAAGATAATTCTAAAAAATTGCACTTATAGTTTTTCAAGTTTTTTACATGTGAAAATTTTTTTTTTAATTGTTTAAATGAAATTTTTTCAATAAAAAATTTCTAAAAATTTTAAAATGTCGGCTAACTTCATTTTCATGTAATTTTTATTTTTTTTTTATTTATTAAAAAATAAAATAATTATTTTCATTTTTGTCCAAAATTTTTTTATGAAAAAAAAAAATTGTCACTTGTTTAGCAAAGGATTAAGTAATCAAACAAATGACATTTTTAAAATACATGCTCGCTTTAGTGTCAGTGAATTTTTTTTTGTTCACAAAAATTAATCAATTTTATAGAATACAAAAAAAAAATCTCTCAAAAATTTCTTACAAAATTTAGTCTAAAAAAAAAGTTTTTTAAAAATAATAATTAAAAAAAAAAATTATACAATCTCAATGTAATAGGTAATAAAAATTATTTTTATTTAATAAAAATTATTTTTTTCTGATAAATTTTTTTTTTATTTAATAAAAATTTATCGTTGACTAACTTATTAAATTTTCAATAAAAAATTAGATGTTTGAAATAAATCCCTTAAAAAATAATTAAAAAATAGACAAAAAATAAAAACTAACTCCCATAAAATTTTCTCACCCACAAACAAATAAAAAAATAAATTACATACTTACAATCTCACAAAAACACACCCTCAATTTACAATCATCACCAAACATCAAACCACTAGAACCTCAGAAACTACTTAAAAACTTTTATAATTTATATCATAACAAGTAAAAGTGTGTTGATCTCAAGCGAACTCGGACTGTTGTGACATAAAATTCTAGCACGCGGATGCAGTACGACGTAGAACGTAGAACTACCCTCGTGTGTACCCCAGTGATTCAACGGTAGTAAAACTACTATGTACTAAGTATATGAACCCTGTATTGTTACTGTACACAACTACAGATTATCCGAGTAGTGTCACCACTACCAATGCAATGATTGTTATTTTTCCGGGTCTTTAAATAGCAACTAAACATAAAACTTATATCCTTGATTCTGAGTTAAATATCGGAGAGACGAAAAAACCACAAGAATACTTTTTTTACAAAAAAAGTCCTTGTGAATTTTTCCGTATCTCTTATCTGAGCCAGGATATTAATTATCTTAAATAATTCACACCATTAAATTTGTATTCACACAAATTTTCACATTAGAAAATTTTCCGATAAAAAAAAATAAAACTGGATTTTTAGCGGCCCGGTAACTTGTTGATTTTTAATAAAATTTTTAGGAATGTTTTTTTATCGTAAACGGGAGATTAGAGGGTAGAATAGTGGAATAGAGTGGAGTAGAATGAGATAAGAGGAGAAAGGATTGGAGAGAGGAGAGGAGAGGAGATAAAAAGTTAGGGAGGAAGGGAGTGACGGTGGAGTGGATGCTCCAGTAAAATTCTCCACGCCCGATGCGATAAGAGTTTGAGAAGCTACAACCAGTGTATATAGCAGTACAGCAGCCAACGGGTCCGATCAATTGTACTTGGGAGACACGAGCACCCTAGTGTACAAGGGCGCGCCACGCGAGTCATCGACATCCCGACGACCGACGATGTGCGAGCTCCACTCTGCGAGCCTCGAATCACCCGGGATCCGACTAGACGCGATCCCAGCGCTCTGATACGCTCACACGTTAACTAGTTATGTTACTAGTAACAGGGCGAGGGTGGAGAGGATCCTACGAGCCATACCATGCCGAAAGGGCTTTAGGGCTCGTTTCAGGGGTGTAAAACTTCGTACTGCACCCGAGAAGTCTTTTTACTTAGTTTTCTCAAATTTTCTTCTTTTTAATTAACTAAAAAAAATTTTTTTTTAATTAATTATTAATTTTTAATTAATTATTAATTTTTAATTACTTTTTTTTTATTAATAATTTTGATAAAAATTATCAATTTTTATTAATGTTATTTATTTAATACAAAATTTCACATTAGTCTGATTTTTTTTAATTAACTAAAAAAATTTTTTTATTAATTAATTATTAATTTTTAAATGCTTTTTTTTTATTAATAATTTTGAAAAAAATTTTGAATTACAAAATTATTAATTTTTATTAATGTTAATTATTTAATACAGAATTTCACATGTCTGATTTTTATTTTAATTAACTAAAAAATAATTTTTATTAATTAATTATTAATTTTTAATTACTTTTTTTTTATTAATAATTTAAAAAAAATTGTAAATTACAAAATTATTAATTTGTATTAATGTTATTTATTTAGTACAGAATTTCACATTAGTCTGATTTTTTTTTAATTAACTAAAAAAAATTTGTTCTTAATTAAATATTAATTTTTAATTACTTTTTTTTTTTATTAAAAATTAAAAAAAAAATTATAAATTACAAAATTATCAATTTTTATTAATGTTAATTATTTAATATAGAATTTCACATTAGTCTGCTTTTTTTTTAATTAACTAAAAAAAAAGTTTTATTAATTAATTATTAATTTTTAATTACTTTTTTTTTTTTGTTAATAATTTCGAAAAAAATTGTAAATTACAAAATTATTAAATTTTAGTAAAGGCGCGCAGTAGCCCTATCGGATCCGGCCCTTGCTTACCAAAGCATTGGACCGGGTTCGAGTCCGGCGTACACCAATGAATATTTTCAATATTTAAGTGTATTATTCTGCTCAGCCCAAAAAATAAAACGAGTTCCAATCTCAAAAGTTTATCCCCTACCGTAGTCGCTCATGACCTTAGTAGTTTATGCGACTTTAAACAATTAAAAAAAAAAAAAAAAAAAAAAAAAAATTTATTAGTTTATTTAATGCAGAATTTCACATTAGTCTGATTTTTTTATAAATTAATTTAAAAAATTTTTCAATAATTATTTTAACAAAAATTAATCAAAGGTCTAATAATTTTAGTTATCTAATTTCTTTCAACTTTACCCTGAAAAAAAATTATTTGATTAAAAAAAACTTTTGAATTAAATAAAATTATTTTGAAAAGTTTGTTTTAGTGAAGCAAAAAAAAGTTTTAAGTGAGAATTTTTTCAACTTAAAATATTTATACTTAAATTTTCGAATTAAACATCTAGATTTTTTTTTAAATTAAATGTTAATTAATTTAAAATTGAAAACACAAAAAAACGTATGCTGTAAATTGAAAATTATTAATTATATTTGTAATTTAAAATACATGTATAATATAATAGTCATTTAATATCATCTACAACAGTAAATCTAAATAATAGTTAAAATTTATTACAGTAAAAAATTAAAGTGGCTGTATAGTACCTGAATAATGTGCCATAGGTTACACGTATATATACATTTTCAATATTTATATTTGTTCATCGTTTTCTTCCTCAAACTCTATTTATATTAATAGTAATAATAATAATAATATATAAATATATTTGTTATTTTATTTAAATATTCAAAGAAAAAAAAAATAAAAAAAAGAAATTTATTTAATTTCCGACGCATTTTTGCCAAGCCAATCCGCCACAAAACATTGAGACGATAAAGTAGACAACGACAATCAAAATAGCGCCAACTATTACGTAAAGTTTAACATTCTTCCAGAATAAAGAGCGGGCTAGGTTTCTGCTTGTCTTTCTGAATGTCACAGACTGAAAAAATAATATATTTAATTATATTATATTTACTATATTAATTATATTAGTGTTATTTATATTTTATAACGAAGAAAAATAATATTCATCGATTACTTACATTATTTGTTAAATTTTCAGTTTTGTTAACAAGTAACTCCAGTCGTTCGCCTCTCATAGCAACATTATCTATATTTCGCACCATTATATCTTTGAGTTCGTCTAATTCTCCATGAACTTTTGATAGTGTGTCAATATCTTTAGATTCGCTGTAATGTTTCTAAAATTTATTTCAATTTTTATTAGTAAGTTTATAAAAAACTTTTAAAAAATAATAATAACTAGCAATCTTGCAGTCACTATGTGACTGCCGTGACTTGTGAACTATAAATAAGCAAAAATTTTGTTTTATTAAACAATGACTTTCATTAAATTGCACTGTACTTTCTTAAATATTGACATTTTTAAAGATATAAGCTCATCCCGATGTTAAACTCATCAAGAGCTTTCATTTGAGTACCCACATGCATTTTTGATATATTTTTCATATATACATATATATAATATATATAAATATATGAAAAATTGATGTGGGTACTCAAATGAAAGGTCTCGATGAGTATAACATCGGGATGAGCTTATATCTTTAAAAATGTCAGTAGTTGACAAGATACAAGGTCATTTCTTAATTATTGATATTTTTAAAGATTTAAGCTCATCCCGATGTTAAACTCATCAAGAGCTTTCATTTGAGTACCCACATGCATTTTTGATATATTTTTCATATATACATATATATAATATATATAAATATATGAAAAATTGATGTGGGTACTCAAATGAAAGGTCTCGATGAGTGTAACATCTGGATGAGCTTATATCTTTAAAAATGTCAGTAGTTGACAAGATACAAGGTCATTTCTTAATTATTGACATTTTTAAAGATATTAGCTCATCCCGATATTACACTCATCAAGAGCTTTCATTTGAGTACCAACATACATTTTTGATATATTTTTCATGTATACATATATATATATATATTATATAATATATATAAATATATGAAAAATTGATGTGGGTACTCAAATGAAAGGTCTCGATGAGAGTAACATCGGGATGAGCTTATATCTTTAAAAATGTCAGTAATTGACAAGATACAAGGTCATTTCTTAATTATTGAGATTTTTAAAGATTTAAGCTCATCCCGATGTTAAACTCATGAAGAGCTTTCATTTGAGTACCAACATACATTTTTGATATATTTTTCATATATACATATATATATTATATAATATATATAAATATATGAAAAATTGATGTGGGTACTCAAATGAAAGGTCTCGATGAGTGTAACATCGGGATGAGCTTATATCTTTAAAAATGTTAATAGTTCACGAGATACAAGGTCATTTTGAATTATGTATGCTTTGTCAGATACTGTTATTTAAATTTATTATTATTATTTAACACTATAATTATTCCCTCTCACGCGTGGTTCTGTGTGATAACAAGTGATATTTTCCTTGTAATATTATCATCATTGTGATCTAATCTCAATAATTTTTTGTTCAGTAAATATTGTTTATGTCGAATAGCATTAAATAAATAAATAAATAAATTATTATTACCATTTCATTAGTCAACACTCGTGAAAATTCAGTGTTCATTGAATAAGCAATAGCAGTATGAATCCCGGGGCCATAAGACGCCAAAAATCTTCTTTTTATTTCGTTTAAAAATAAGAACGCTCTTGATCTTTGGAAATCCTGAAAATAATTTATAAATTTTATTTTATTAAATAAAAATAAAAGTTTTTATTTGCAATAAATTTTTATTAAATCATTTTACTTTTATTTTAAACTCATTGAAAATTATTTCTTATTTTTAAGTTTGGTTTTCTATTAATTAAATTGTTTTTTTTTTTTTATTTTTCAAACTATAATTTTGTAAAAAAGGACCAAAAATTTTCAAATTGTTCTTTACAATTTACAATTTTTCAAAAATCAAACTAATTTTTTTTCTTTCTAACGATAATATATCAATTTAAAAAATTGAATGCAGTTATAGTGTTCAGTCATAACTTTATTTTTATTTTTAATTTAAAATTATATACTAACTAGCTGCTCAACCGAACAATGCAACTTTATTTAAAAATGTAATTTAAAGCGATTATCATTCAAATGACTCAGTTTAATACTTACATCATCTGTTATACACATGTAAATAATTCTATCCTCACAAATGTAATGAAACAAATACGGTCCTTGTGAGTAAGTTAGTTTATCATTTTGAGGCGGTATTTTTGGTAGAATTTTGTCTATCACTTCCTCAAAATTACCAGTACAAGTTGCATACTTGGCTAGTATTGTTGGTCCTCGCGAAATTACGCTGTATAAGATAGGCATTGTTACCTAGAAACAATCAATTAAAATTAATTATTGAAATAATAATTTTAAATAATTTTTTTTTCTTTAAAATATTTATATTTTTTAATTTAAGAGCTATTGATTGATTACAAAAATTATTAAAATTATGGTGCTGCATTTATCAGACAGCTGATATTTTTTTTTAATAGAAAAATTATTACAAAGCAAATTAAAAATAGCAATTTTTCGTTTTTTCAATGTAAAAATTATTAAATAAAATAATCATAATAAAAAATCAAATTGTAAAATTTAAAAAATTTTTAGAATTAAAAATTATCAATTAGAAAAATATAAATTGCAGAATTTTTGAAATTTTTTTATGATATTAAAGTTAGCAGTCGCTTGACGATTTTTAATTTTATTTAACAAAAAAATTTGTTCTAAAAAATTGCATTTTTTATTTTTTTTAATTTTCAAATGCAATTTTTATTCTCATTTTTTTCTCATAATTTGTTACAAAAATTCTTAAAAATCTGCCAGGTTAATTTTCATTATTTTTTTTAATAAAGAAAATTAAAAATTGTAGAATTTTTTAAATATTAAAGCTAATAGTCACTTTACAATTTTTTAATTTTATTTAATAAAAAAATTTGTTCCAAAAATTTATTTTTTAAAAATTTCTACATGTCAATTTTTTTTGCCACAATTTATTTGCTATAAAATTCTTAAAATTATTAAAAATCTGCCAATTTTTTTTAGAAAATTAAAAACAAAAATTTGACTTGTAAAATTTAGCCAAAGTAAAAACTGCAATTTTATTTAAATATTTTATTTTCAATCTAACCAAAAACTGATTAGATGTCTGTTGATTAAGTGTCACAAATAATTGCAACTGTCATTCAGTTTCACTTACAATTATCAATACAACTCAGTGAATGCTTCTAAATAAATGAAATAAATAAGCGAATTAGTAATGAAAGTTTATGTTTTAAATTTTGTATTAAATAAAAATGAGACATATGTTGTTAAACAGTCCCGAAGAAAATCACTAACAAAAAACAGTGATTAAGGCTAATTACAATGTGCTTTACATGACTCACCGATTTCAGACGTACAACACAACAATCCACTGAGTAATTTTTTATTTATCCAATATAATAAATACTTTGGCGTTTGTTTGTTCTTAAATTGAGAGCAATTTTTAGAGTAAATGAAGAAATTTCACAATAAATTCAGAAAGATGTTTTTATATTATCGAAACAAAATACATACAGTGAAGCTACGCCTCAAAGATATTTTTTATACTCCGATAATTGAGATTTGTTATTACTGACATTTAAGTCGCCATCGACAAACGTCAAAACACTGAAAAATATCAGCTGATTTTTTTTTTACATTATTTATATATATTTTATTATTTTTTCTTTAACTCGCACGCCTTCGGTCTATTGCGGCAAGAATTTAGAATACTGAGTTTTAGCGGGAAAATTCAAATTTTATTTTAGCTCCAAAATTAC
Source organism: Cotesia glomerata (assembly GCF_020080835.1). Lineage (NCBI taxonomy): Eukaryota > Metazoa > Arthropoda > Insecta > Hymenoptera > Braconidae > Cotesia > Cotesia glomerata. Next base: position 24,784,799 of record NC_058163.1, read on the forward strand.
TAAATAAATATATCATACTTAAATTAGCCGACATTTAAAAATTTTTAGAATTGCACGACTCATGATGCGAAGCATCAGAGAGTGCTTTACGATCGAAAAATTTTTTTCGCCTCATTTTGGCGGCTATTTTTATTATTATAGCCTTGTTAGTTCACGGAATCAAGATATTTTGCATACTATTGTCGAGATAATTTAATGGAGATTAATTTCATACTTTTTAAAAATTGATTTACTGCAATAGAATTGGAAAAAAACACCAAAATAGGTCAAAAATTTTCCTGTCCGTCATGTGTGAAACCCGAAAACACTGTAACTTGTGAAAAAATCCATTATTTGAGTTAAATTTTTTTTTTTTAAATTCTAATCGACGATTGTAGGTCACTGAATGCGAATGATTAATTAATTCAGTGTCGTTTAATTGCAATTAATAAAAAACGAAAACTACAAGACTGTATATCTATATATATCCATGTAAAATTAACATGGATGGTGATATATCTATATCTATAGATATTATGTACATTTTATTCCACCAGGGGCGCTTGTGCAGTACCTTCTTACTACAGCTGTTTTTTCGGCAATTAATTTTGAACGACTTAAGTTTTTTTTTTTTTTTTATATTTCATAATTAAATGAACATTATGAGTCGTTTACTTTTGGATTTTCCAAACTTTTTTTTTTTTATTAAAAAAATTATTACGAAAAAATAAAAAAAAAATTCTATTTGTAAAAAACTTTAGAAACTGTAAGTGCAATTTTTAAAAAATATTTTTAACTTCCCGCTAAGAAAATCGAAGATTTTCAAAAATCGGGAAGTTATTGTTTTCACCCCGTTTTGCAAAAATCGAGTTTTCATCAGAACTCGACGTTTGAAGGTCACAGGAAGCTTCCCTGACTATCCCCGCGAGGTTGTCACGGTGTCTGTATGTATGTATGTGTGTGTGTGTGTGTGTGTGTGTGTGTGTGTGAAAGTATGTGAACCGCTTATAACTTTTGAACGGCTTGACCGATTTCATCGCGGTTGGTGCCATTCGAAAGGGCTTGACTAAACTTAGATTTTGAAAACTATTTGGACCGATTCAGATCAATAGATTTTGAGAAATCTTAAAAAAACTGAAAAAAAAATTTTTTTCAAATGTGGTTTTTTTGGAATAACTTTTAAACGGCTTAAAGGTTCAATTCCAAAAACTAATCAGCTCTTAACCTTAAAAAACCACGTCGATCGCCACCAGTCCGGTCAAAATCGGTTCGAAAGAATTTATCGTGAACGAAAGAAAACCGAAAAAAGTGTTTTTTCGGAATAACTCCAAAATTCCTAGCGCGATCAATTCAAAATTTGAAATTCTTTGTGAGGCTTAAAAAACTGCGTCGAATGCTTCTAACCGCGTAAAAATCGGTTTATTCATTCAAAAGTTATTGCGGTTTAAAAATTCAAAAAATAGTGTCTTATCAAATCTCTATCAGACTTTTGAGCTCGAAGAGCTTTAAAGCATAGGAAAGCAATCTCTTTGAGCTCGGAGAGCTCAAAATAACCCATAAATTGTATTTTTAAGCTCGAAGAGCTCAAAAACGTCATTGGTGCAATTTTAAGCGCCTAAGTATGGAATTAGCGGGAAGTTGCAGGGATGGCCTTCAGGGTCAACCGTTTTCCTAATTTTTTTGTTTTAATTTAATTATTAAAAAAAAATCAAAAAATTAAAAACGTCGACTAACTTTAGTATTAAAAATTACCCGAAGTTCAACAATTTTTGTATTTTTTTTTCAACAATTGAATTGTAAATAAAAAAACACTTTAAAAAATTGCACTTATAATTTTTTTAATTTTCTACATGTGAAATTTTTTCTTTTGATTTTTTTGTAATAATTTTTTCAATAAAAAAAAATTATAAAAATTTTCAGATATCGACTAATTTAATTTTCATAATAAAAATATAAAATTTATATGTATTAATTAATTATAGTAATTAATACCTGTAATTTATAATAATTAAAAACTTTGATGCATAAATTGTATAAAATTATTATCAATTAATACAACAAATAATTTAAAAGAGAAAATTTTCCAATTTTTAGCGAAAATTTTCATAAATTTAAATCAACTGTCATCTGATCATTTTTTGATAAAATTACAAAAAAACTTGTCTTAATTGTTTCTTAATGATTCTATAAGTCGCATTTTTATTTTTAATGTTTTTTGTAACAATTATTTGTTAAAAACTATTTGAAAAAATTCATTGAGTCATTTATTTATTTTTGATTGTCTTTAAAATAATTTTTTCATAAAAAGAAAATTCTACAATATGATTTTTTATTTTTTTTGTAATAATTTTTTTATTAAAAAAAAGTTTTTAAATTTTATAATTTCTGTACAAGGAAAGAATATGTCTTTAAAATAATTAAAAAATATAATATTTTAATTGTTTCTCCTGCCAGAATTCAATACACAATTTTTTAAAAATCTAAATAAAATCTATTGAAATTTTCCACTTGAAATAAATTTATTTCTTCTTTAATTTGGAGCAAAAATTAATTTCTCCAGAAAAAAATGAAATTCTATACAACAATTATAAAAATTCTATAAAATCTCCAGATTAATATAAAGATATCAGTAATTACTTGATAATTATCAATTAATATAAAGAGAAAATAATTAAATTGAATGAATAAACTATTTAAAATCCCTCCAAATCATGAATAATGCATTTTAAAATGAAGTAATTAAAAAAGTAATTTTGAGGGTATCAATTAAGATTGTTTATCGATAAATAAAATAATTTTTGCATAAAATATAATTTTATTGTTACTCATTCATACTTTTACAGTTAGTGAATTATTTACGGATGATATACTTGAGCAACAATCAAACGCGGTAGTAAATGTTGCGTGGATCGATAACGGTATCTTTCGTGTTTGAGATGCGCCGTGCGTGATTCCTTATATATATATATATATATATATATATATATATATATATATATATATATATATATATATATATATATATATATATATATATATATATATATATATATATATATTTTACATAGATGGTATTTATATTGTACGCATACTCCACTAATGCTTATAAGTCAAAATAATACTAGTCTGTATTAGTACTATACGGAGTATAGTACTCAGTACTGATGTCTAGTATTATCTAGTGAATTTTAACACTATAGGCTTCACCGCAAATTTACAACGTCTAGTCGTGTGCCGGCAGCCAAGCGATCGTTATCATTCTTTTTATATTTTGGTGTTATCAGTTCATATCTAAATGAATAAATAAATAAATAAATCTAAATATAAGTTTGATCTATTTGTGCTAGTGCTTAAATTATAAAATGGGTAAGTAGTAATTTTATTGCTATTTATTTCATAGTAATTTTATTTTTAATGTTTCTGATTTTTATTTTTTTTCAAACGAAAAAAAATTTTGAAAGGTTGTTTTTCATTTTTTATTTTATATTTGAGTTATGTAATTAATTATTGCGTTGTATTACTTTTAAAAGGCTGAAATAATTTATCATGAATATAAAATTGAATGTATTACTTATTATCAGAAAAATAATTAATTTTTTTTTGTATGTAATATTTTTATACGTCAGCATAAAATTTCTAGTACCAAGAATTTAAGTTGTCCAATTACTAAGTTTTTTGTTGCAAAAAAATCAGGTGACCATGAACACTAATAGTAACAATTAACTCTTATTTTAAAAGTAATTAAAAAAAAATTTTTTAATATTATTTTTTTATAAAATACTTAGTAATTATTTTTATGTAAGTATAAATAATTAATTAATGAGTTATTGGGGAAATTTTAATTTTATAGTTACAAAATTGAATATAATTCTTGAAAAATTGATTTTATAAAAAAATGATGAGGGCAAAGTTGTAGCTCACAAAATTTCTTACAAAAAATGTTTTTATACTGTGAGGTTAAATTTAATATTATAGAAGATATAGTAGTTCCAGTAGTGCTAAGTATTTATAAAATGAAAAGTTATATTTTAATTGTTATAAAAATGGTCATAACTCCTAAATAATTGGACTGACAGAAGGATTTATTAACTATTAATAATTGAATTTATTTGAAGACAATTATTTAATTTATTAAATTTTAATAAATATTTTTTAACATTCAATAAATATTCATTTGGGAAGAAAGTACATTTATTGATAGTTAATAAGTATTTATTAATAACTAATAAATATTTATTAACAGTTAATAAATTGTACTTAATAAATTACTTATCGTATTTAATAAATAATTTATTAACTGTTAATGAATATTTATTAAATCCTATGTTAAGAAATCATTTATTAACAGTTAATAAAGCTGATTAAATATAAACAAATCTTTCTATCAGTGGGATTTTATGAAAAAATCATAAAAGAGCAAAATTGTAACTCACAAAATTTTCTATAAAAAATCAACAGACTCGATAGAGTCTGGCGCCAAGTTCCGTTCTCAAGCCAGACTACCGAGTGTGTATATACCGTAAGCAGAACGGTTTTTTGAGGTTACAAATTTTTTTTCAAATTTATTTTGATTTTTTTTTTATATGATATTTTATAATAGTATTTCATGCTTTTTATTACGCGTATTACTTGATTATTATCAATTATCTTTATAATTTCTATTTAAAATTACTAAAAATAATCAGCACAAACTATAGCGACCCAGATTTTTAGATTTTAACTTTTTTCTTATGTAAAAAGCGGACGGCCAGAGACTAAATAATATAAGAATGCATGCTAATCTTATAATAGATGGGAAACTACAGTGAAAAAAAGATATTTGACAGCTTGCAATTACACACGCCAGGCGGCGCAAGAATAACTTTTACATGAACTATAGCTTAAAGGGGATAGTTTGCCACCGGAAATGTATTAAATTAAAATTGTCAATTTTATTATAATTACAAAAATACTGAAATCCGAGAAAAACAGTTTCACTGTAAAAATCGCGCCAAGTCCACGTTCATAAGACTATTAAGAAAAAATTTTATTTCTTTACAAAAGATATAAAATAAAAATTAAAAATCCAAGATACCGATATGGTTGTATATGATTTTCGGAAATTAAAAAAAATTTTTTTGTAAATTTAAAAATTAAAAGAAACCAATTTTGGAACGCACTTGGTGTGCATGATTGTGTACTTTAATTTTTTTTAAAAGTCCTAGTAGATAGATTTTAGGAATTTCATAAAAAATGAAATATTTTGTAACCACGCACACTAAATACGTTCCAAAATTGTTTCTTTTAATTTTTAAATTTACAAAAAATTTTTTTTAATTTTCGAAAATCATATACAACCATATCGGTATCTTGGATTTTTAAATTTTTTATTTTATATCTTTTTGTAAAGAAATAAAATTTTTTTTTCTTAATAGTCTTATGAACGTGGACTTGGCGCGATTTTTTTACAGTGAAACTGTTTTTTGCTCAGATTGTTTTTACACTGTAAGGTTATTTTTAATATTTTCGGAGATATATTAATTTAAAAAGAAAAATATGGACTCAATTTTTACAAATTTAAAAATAATTTTAATGACTGAAAATTAAGTAAAAAAAATAATTTCAACAGACAGAACAAGAATGAGCTACATAACAGCCCTAGCAATAGGAACAACAACCTTGCTAGTCTTTGCCTGGTGGTGGTGGCGACGAGGCAAGATCTATATTTTGCCCAGCAAGTGGCGAAAAGTCGGCGAGCTGAGCGACATCTTCGTCTTTCCAGTAAAATCCTTGGGCTGCATCCGAGAGACCGCGATTGAGTGCACGCCTTTGGGCTGCAAGTCCGGGTGGCTTAGAGACCGGACTCTGATGGTGATAGATTTGTCCGGAAAGTTCGTAACCGGAAGACAGCTACCACGAATGGTCCAGGTGATTCCCAACGTAGCAGGCTCAGTATTGACTCTCCGCGCTCCGGGAATGATGACCATCAGCATAGATCTGGCCCAGATCGGGAGCAAGACCTTCAAAGCCGCAGTCTGGAGTCAGTCCGTTCCTGCTTGCGATTGCGGTGAAGAAGTTGCTCGCTGGCTGTCCCGCTTTCTTCTTCAAGAGGACACTGGCCTCAGACTGGTCTACTATCCGCTTGATGGACCGTATCGCGATGTTAGAGAAAATAATCGGGGATTTCCTCTTATGGAAAAATCCGATGCAGTATGTTCATTTTTTTTTCATTCTCAATTTTTTGCATGCCTTACAGCCACATTGTACATATAATTGATACAAAAAACACACTGTTAGAAAGAAAAATAATCACTAGTCTTAAAAAAAATTTTTTTAATCGGTTAATTGCTATTTTTACATAAAAAGTGGTTTTAATGTCTTATAATAAGGATTTTTAAAGTCTTTAAAAAGGGACAAACAAGATAACTTTTGAAAAAATCAATTTTTCAACTTCATTTATTTTTTTATCTTCTCATTTTTTCATACGCTACACTTTAATAATTTGTTTTTGATCGGTTAATTGTTATTTTTATATAAAAAAGTGGTTTTAATGTCTTATAACAAGGATTTTTAAAGTTTATAAGAAGGGACAAGCAAAATAACTTTTGAAAAAATTAATTTATTTTTTAATCTCCTCATTTTCTCATACACTTAAAAAATTTGTTTTTGATTGGTTAATTGCTATTTTTATACAAAAAAGTGGGTTAATGTCTTATAATAAGGATTTTTAAAGTCTTTAAGAAGGGACAAACAAGATAACTTTTGAAAAAATCAATTTTTCAACTCAATTTATTTTTTAATCTCCTCATCTGCCAAATGTAAAGCTATGAATTGAAAATTGCAGCTTAATATTGTTTTGTTTAATTATAATTAACTTTTTTCGGCTGGCAATTGGAGAAATTTTCTATCCTTTGGTTCTTTTTTAGGATTCACTTATTGGAACGAAAGAGAGCGTTCAATTTGTATGAAAAAAATACTATCCACGGAAAAATTTAAATAAGCTTCAAAATAGAATTGTAAATAAAATTAATTTTTTGTAGTTTATTTGAAATGAACTTATTATTAAAATTATTTTTTTTTCTATCGACGTTTGATAATAAATTTAAAATAGTATTAAAGTTATTAGTAAAAATTTGTTGTATATTTAAACATTAGTTTGATCAATTTATGTATAACAAGCATTTAAGGTATGCACATTTGGATTTACCAAGCTTTTTTTTTTTAACCTGATAACTTTTGTTCAACTTTTCAAAAACAGGGCGCCTATCCAGACGCAACAGCTTACACGTTGATGAACGAAGCTTCAATCAACGATTTGAACACGCGAATAGAAGATGCAGTGGTTCCTCTTAATTTCAGGCCAAATTTCGTCGTCAAAGGCGCAGAACCTTTGGAAGAAGATACTTGGGACTGGATAAAAATCGGCGGTGTTTTATTTAGGAATGTCAAGCCTTGTACCAGATGTATCTTTACTACTGTTCATCCAGAGCTTGGTGTTAAACATCCTAAAATGGAGCCACTTAAGACTTTGAAAACGTAACTACTTAGATAATTTAATTAACGACTAACACTCGCGTCGAAGAGCGTGCGTTGATTCAACTGATAGAAGGACTTCTTAGCATTTAAGAAATCATTTCTTAGTATTTAAAAAATATTTCTTCATATTAAAGAAATATTTCTTAGTATTTATAATATTTTTTAGTATCTAACAAGTATTTTTTAAATACTAAGACATGATTTCTTAAATACAAAGAAATATTTTTAAATACTAGGAAATCCTTATATCAGTAAAGGTTTACTTCGAAAAAAAACTACTTGATTAAAGAAAAATATTATGTTAAAAATTTCACTCTTGTTTCCAAATATTTTATTTGAATTTATTAAAAAAATTTAGTCGCGATTCATAAATAAATTTTTAAGTATTGAAAAAAAATCTTCTTTATTGAAGAAATAATTTTTTGGATCAAGAATATTTTTATTTAGTTAAGTAATTTTTTTTTTATTGTACTAAGGTAAAAGCCCCAATTATTGACGCTATAAGAGACACAGTTATGATTTCATTTTTTTTAAGCAATCAAATATAAATATCGTTGAATTTTGTTTGTGGTAATGTCTTAAGTAATGTTTTAACTAATCAATTTCTTTTTTTAAAATGATAATCAGTGATATTTACCAATTAATTTTAAATAATTAAATAGATGATCTGGATACACCAATTATTGACGGGTTAAAAAACTGATTGATCTAATTATTGACGTACCGTAACCCCAATTATTGACGCCCCTATTGCGCATGCGTCGAATCATTTGGTTATGTTCTCTTATTTATCAAAACTTGATATAAAGTAATCAATATTATTAAAATTAATTAATAATAATTTCCATGAATGATTAATTATTATTAAAAATATAATTAGTATATTACACACCTAGGGAAGTAAAGTAAGAAATGTCTCAGATCACATGTAATTGTTGGCCGAGGCGAAGCCGAGGTTGACAAACATGTGATCTGAGGCTTTCTTATTTACTGGCCAAGGTGTGTATACTATTTTTCTGCTCGACGTAGCCAGAATGCGGCACTTTCGTTTAGCGCAGAGGGCCGAAAGTTGACGCTTTCTGCCCGTTGAGCAAAATTGTTTTTTCTGCCCTCCGGCCGGAAAGTGGCAACTTTCTGGCTGCTGCGCTAAACAAAGTTGCCACATTCCGGCTACGTCGAGCAGAAAAATAGTATACACACCTTGGCCAATAAAAAGTAAAGCCTAAGACCACATGTTTGTCAACCTCGGCTTCGCCTCGGCCAACACTTACATGTGATCTGAGACTTTTCTTATTTTACTGGCCTAGGTATGTAATATACTATTAAAAACTTATTCAACTCCAAAATACGCCGAGTTATTTGACAGTTAAAAGCCTTGTATATAATCGCGTAACATATTTTATACTTAAAAAAAAGGCGTCATATAGCGTTGTCGACTGGCTGTCAATATGGGATTCACCATAAAAATTGTGAACTAGTTATTGACTTCCATTATTTAAATAATATAAAGCATACAATTAATTTCGATTATTTAATTTTATAAATATTTCATATATTGTTAATTAAAAAAAAAATAGATAATATAATTACATGAAGAAATTAATTTAAACTCGGCAGTTAAAAAAAATGCTTTTATTGCTCTCCTAGCCGAAAGTACGCTCTTCCTGGCAGCAATTTACTCCAGGAAGAGCAACTTTTATGGCCTGCTCTAACGCATGCGCCCTACGCATATTTTCTGGCTCGGCAGCATAGAACCTCGCTTTCTTTCGTATTTTCGTGGCGCGACCGGCCTATACAGCGAGTTTCAACTGTATATATAACAGTCACAACATCGTCTGTATGTAACATGTCAGCGCATAAACTAACCAAAAAATGTCAAAAAAATAAAATAATTTTTTTTGCCCTCCGGGCGGAAAGTGGCAACTTTCGTCCCGCTGCGCTAAACTAAGTTGCCGCTTTCCGCCTTCGTCGGACAAAAAAATAGTATACACTCCTCGGGAAGTAAATAAGAAAGCCTCAGATCACATGTTTGTTGACCTCGGCTTCGCCTCGGCCAACAATTACATGTGATCTGAGACATTTCTTACTTTACTTCCCTAGGTGTGTAATATACTATTTTTGCCCTCCGGGCGGAAAGTGGCAACTTTCGTCCCGCTGCGCTAAACTAAGTTGCCGCTTTCCGCCTTCGTCGGACAAAAAAATAGTATACACTCCTCGGGAAGTAAATAAGAAAGCCTCAGATCACATGTTTGTTGACCTCGGCTTCGCCTCGGCCAACAATTACATGTGATCTGAGACATTTCTTACTTTACTTCCCTAGGTGTGTAATATACTATTTAACTAGATCATTGTTAATGAACTATTTAATAATAATACTGCAAAAATAATTTATATAAAAAATAAAACATAATAGTTTTGTGAATTTTATTTGCTTTTTTTTATATTTTGATAGTTAGTAAAGCAATGTTTATAAAACGATCCATGTACTCTACAAAGTTGTAATAATTTAATTTCAATCTTTCTTAGCCGTCGATTACTAATTAAAAACTAATTTTTAATCAACTTAAAAAAATAAATTCTGTAATTAGAATGAGTTTAAATATTTGTGACAAATTCTGTGCATGATATCACTCTTAATCAGAGCATTTGTTAGTAAAGTTTAAAATAACATTTTTTTTCAATTTATTAACTTTTATTTTTTTTTTTATACCCGCCCCGACCAGCAAAGCCTCGACTTCGCTTCGGCTTTGCAAAAGTCGGGCGGTGCCCCCCTCACGCCCGGCAAAACCTCGGCTTTGCCTCGGTTTTGCAAAACCCCTTCCACAGGGTTGCGTACTTTCGGCTGGAGAGCAAAAAAAATAGTATACAACCCATGACTAGAATGTTGGATACATTCCCGGCAAAACCTCGGCTACGCCTCGGCCATCATATCCCATACGCCGGGAAATCCAACTTTCTGGCCTTGGGTTGTAATATACTATTTCTAACCAAAGTTGTTAAGAAAATAGACGCTCGTAAGCTGGTTTGATCAACTGGTGCTAACTTTATTTTTTTTTAATAATTAATATTTAATATTTTGAACTGAAAGTGATTTTTTTCAATTTTTCAATTAATTAGAATTTAATAAAAATTTATTTGATCGTTATTCTCATTACAGATAATTTAATATATTTAAAAATAATTTAGGGTGTCAGTATTTAGACCCCCGTCAATAATTGGGGCTTTTACCTTAAATATTTATCAAATTACAACTTATATTATAAATATCGTAAATTTTTTATAAAATTTTTTGGAAACCTGTGTATAATAAAACTCGGTATTTATTAAACTAAAATATTAAAATGACAAATGACAAAATATTTACAGATATAGACTGATTGAAGATCCAGATTTGCGTCCTTACACTAAAGACAATCCAGTAATGGGCGTCCATATGGGCTTGAAAGGTCCCAATGGAGTGGTCCGGATTGGGGACCCAGTGTACGTCGGTATTGCCGATGCTGACCCTATTACGTCGCCACCGTAGCTAAAACGGTGGGACTCTTGCGATTGCATGTGTCCCAGCGAGTCACCTTGTGACAATTGATTGTAAATTACTATTTTTATAAATATATAATCATAATCATAAGATATTATATATACTCATATTTTTGTAAATTTTATACGAGTAATATTTTAAAAAGTAAATTCAGTTTTATAAGCCTTTTTGGCATTTAATAAACCTAATTAAATATTAACAAATCCTTTTATGCATCTTACAAATTTTACACCCGCTAATTTAATTTAGCTTTAGCTATGTGTATTTTAATAATAATAATTGTGTCAAATTACAATGTGATATTTCATGTTACAAAATATGCTTGTAATTAATATTTGATAACATTAAAATTGTATATTCAGGATCATGTGGTTTTATAATTAATAGTATCTATTGACGAAGATTTTCAATCCCAGGAATCCTCCATAATTCGGAGCGCCGCGATAATACCAACCGATTCCACGGAGAGCTTCAGGTGGATTAGTAACTACTTCACGTAAATCGACGTATGGAACAATGTGCTGTTGGTAGTCTAAATTAAAAGAAGTTGTATTGAAAAAAAAATAATCTTGGCATGAACGGCTGAGTATGGTGTTGTTTCCTACTAATGCCGTTGATGGCCGGATTTCCTCTAAGTTTTGAAGAATATTATTGGTTCTGAAATTATATATTTAATCTGTAGATTTTAAATCAAAGAAAGTTATGATTTAGATGTTCCATACCCTTCACATTCTATTTTTTTGATAATTGGAGGTTTTTTTCTATGGATATTAGAATTATCAGTGAGGTACCGACCGATTACTTTTTCTCCAAATTTTACACCTGTGGGAAAAAAATTATATGTGAAAATTTTGGAAATGTCTATTTTAAATTATAAGGCCATTTTATGTTATGTTTACAAAAAATAATTAATAAATTTACAGGAAAAATTTTTTTATAATCATAAAATTATATAAGAATTTTTGTCATATATAATCTTATATTGTTTTATATAATGCAATTTTCCAATGTAAAATTTAAAAATTTTTTTAATGCTATATTTATATTTTTTATATGTTAAATTTACATATTTTTTTTTTTTCGATGTAAATTTAATATATGTTACACGCGCTAAATTTTTGAAATGTAAATTTACATTTTTATAATGTAAATTTAATATTTTTTTCTTGGCAAATTTACAACTTTTTTAATGCCATATTTACATTTTTTACATATTAAATTTACATTATTTTTTCCATGTAAATTTAATAAATGTTACACGCGTTAAATTTACATTTTTGCAATGTAAAATTTACATTTTTATAATGAAAATTTAACATTTTTTTTTTGTCAAATTTACAATTTTTTTAATATCATATTTACATTTTTTACATGTTAAATTTATATTATTTTTTTAATATAAATTTAATATATGTTACATGCGTTAAATTTACATTTTTGCTATGTAAAATTTACATTTTGAAGTTGAGAATTTTTATAAAATAAAAATTGAATTTTTAAAAATATAAATTTGACAGATATCTCCTGACAAGACCAAAATTATCAATTTTAAAGATTTTTCTGTAACGCTAACAGAACTTTTTTTCCGCTTGTTAATTAGTTACAGCAACCAAGACCGACTAATTTATATTTCAAATGAGTGAATTTAAATAATTAACCTGTAACAACAGCATTTTCTGGTAGAATAAAGTCGTTCAATACAATTTTAAAACCTTCGTAGGTAAAATTGCTGTTTCTTGTAAATATTTTCGTTGAATTAACACATTTTCGTTGATAGTGCCATTTGATGGTATTCAAAATAATTCGCCCATTAATTAACTTCGCCTTTTGCACTTCAAGATATATTTTATTATCATGCCTTCGGAATCTCACTCCAGTAACAACACTACAAATATATATTTTTAATTAAATCGCGCGAAGTCAGTAAATATGGTTGTAGTTTTAAATTCTTGATAATCATTATCATTACTTACTAATTCCTTTCTATCTCAATGGTATCGACGCAAAAAGAGTCAAGTAGTTTAGATGGAGGATAGTTAAAAACGCTAAGGTGTAAATGACTCAATGCAGTTATATTTGCATCGATATCATTGTCATAAGTATGATTGCACAAACAAAAAGACTTATTATTAAAAATTTGCAACTGGCTACTTGTTGAAATCTAGAAAGAGAGTACAAAAGTCAATGAAAGAAAGTCAAAAAAATCGTGTTCCAAATCCCAAAAAAGCATATAAAAATCTTCATTTTTGCCAATTGCTTTGCAAAAAATATACTAAGCTTAAAAATAAAAAAAAAATAAAAATTCCAAAACCAAAAAGGCGTATAAATTTTTTATGTCATTTTATTTTGGCTTTAATTTATTGTGTACCTTCTCTTCATAGATTATTTTTCTTATTCTTCAGTAGTACTTTGATCTAGTTTTATTTTTAAATATTTTTATCAACACATTAAACAACAAATTTTGGGAACGTGAACAATAGCAATAAGATGTTAAATTTTGAGAAAATTTTTTTCAACATTTTGTACTAAAATTTTGATATTATTTTATCCGGCTTTTTGATTTTTACAAAATTTTTCTCAAAGCCAAAAATGCGTATGTCTTGAGTTACCTCCTTTTGAATTTAGAAATACAAAACTATTTTTTTATAATGTCAAAATTAATGAAAAAAAAAAAATTTTTTTTGCACAATTTTGGCAAAAAAAAATCTGTCTAGCTATTGTAGTACGTCTTTTCGGGATTTAGGACACGATATATGAATACACAGAAAGAAAAATTTCTTGACTGGAGAACAAAATCCTTGGCTTGAAAAAATTTTCCGGTGCCTAAAGGAAGACCGAAGTTGTATTGGCCGAAGTAAAAATTTTTCTTGAAATTCTATTCATGGTGGAAGTAATTTTTTCTTAATTCAAATTATCATAAATACTTGATACAATAAATTTTTATATTTGATCAAGATTTTTAGATACTTTAGGGGAGCAGCGCCACCTACTTCAGCTGAGAAAAAAATTTTCTCACCTTGAGAAAATTTTTCTCTTGAATATTTGATACCCATTTTATATTATTTTAGCGTGCAACTATACATATTGAATGAAAAAAAATGATGAAATATTATTTGATCTTCCCATTTGACATGTTAATCAATAAAAATATTAATGAAAATTTACTTCTATCTTTATATTTAATTTTTTGGAGCAAGAGAGAAATTTTCTCAAGACAAGAAAATTAACTTCTATCAAGAACTAAATTTTTTGGAGCTTCGAGGCTGAATTTTCTCAAAACAAGATTTTCTTGACAAATAAATTTTCTTAGATCAAGATACGTATTTCTTAAAGCAAGAAAATTAATTTCGTTGGAATAAGTGAAATTTCTTGTGTCAAAAAAAATTTTTTTTTTCGCTCAAGAAAATAATTAGGAAGAGAAATATTTTCCTGACTCAAGTGAACGTTTTTTTCTGTGTAAAAATGTATATTTTGAAAAATGTTACTTTTAACGAACAACTATGAATATTTCCTGGGCAATAATTTTTCTCAAGTGTAAAATTTGACAGCTTTTCAAGACTGCTCCGATTTTTGAAATCCTCATCAGAAAACGAGTGTTCCTCCTCAATTAAAACCGCGTATTCGTTGTTAAAATCAGCAAACATATCTTAATAATAAAAAAAATAAAATTTTTTTTAATTTTTTAAAATTAATTTTTTTTAATTCTTCAAAATTAATATTTTTTAGAATACCTCCAGTCCATAAAGATTGTGGATCTTCATTTTTCAATTCTTGCAGTCTTGATGTTACTGAAAATATATTTACTACCATAATTATGATAGAAAAAAATTTTTGGGCCGTATATACATTAGTGCGACCCATTGTTTTATTAAAGTTTGCAGTTATTTTAAATTACACTTGCACTGTAACAGTATTTCTTTGAAATGAAAGAAAAAACTTTGGAAAATATTATTTAAAACGTTTTTTACAACTTTGTTATCAAAGTATTTTTTATTACTTGTGTGAGACACTTTTCTTATTTCTGATTTGTTGGCAACAAATTGAAACACTAATTCGTGCTGAGATAAATTTAATGCACAGCCTTGTTCTAACTCATAATATTAAATTTTTTATTTGTTTAAAATTTTATTAAAATTTGTTGATCCTGAAATACTTGACCAAAAATTTTTTATTAGTTTGAATATAAAGCGAAATATCTCTAGTAAAATTTTGAGTGAAATTTTTATAAAATATTTCTGCACTAAATTAAAAAAAAAATTTTATTGGATGTTTTAATGTTAAAAAATTAAATTATTTTATTTTTAATTAAACCTAATTGCGCTTTGATTATTTTTTTATAAAAAAAATTTTATGATTTTGTGATATATATTTCTAATAGCCCAGAAATTGATTCAATAGTTAAAAACTTGGTTAAAAAAATAATAATTAATTTAAAATAAATTAAAATCCATTAAATTTCATTTTTAGTTTATTTATTTACATTAAAATTCAACCAAATAAAAAGTAACCAAAATTTTTCAATAAATTCCAAATAATGAAATTCTCTTTGAACATTATTGTACTACAAATATAATTAATAATAATCAATTATATAATAATAAAATCTAACATTAATATTAAAACAATTAAACCTTTGACTCTTAATTAAAATCGAAATAATCCGACTAAAAAAGAGACAAAAGAAAAATTCTCCAAGGCAATGGATCACACGAGCACTCCACATTATTTATAATTTATAATAATAATAATAAGTAATAAGTAACATGGAGTTTATGACGAAAAACAGTCCAAATAAGTACTTAGAGAAAAACAAACATCGAGCTTTTAGTTAATTAAATATTTACAAGTTTACAGTAATTATTTATCAACTACATTATTCCATTTACTTGAATAAATAAAAAAAAAAAACGGAATAGAATAACAATAAAATAGATTGTGATGCTGCAAATCCATTGTATTTTATTTTTGAATCACAGGAACAAAGAGCAACTACTTATTTTTTCGTTACTGCGTCGTACCTACGATTCTTTAGTTGTTTTGTTGTTTTGTTGTCTAGTTAGGCTAATTACGTTATTTCATATGATGGATGTGATTAATCGTGCTTTGAAGTTGACAATCCGTTCGCTCGTTGCAGCAAGTCTCTGAAAAAAATAAAAAAAATAAACAGTTCAACTATTGATACAAGTTTCATTGTTTCGAAAAATTAATTGTAGAATAATTTTAGTTGCATAAAATAGACAAAAACCTTCAGAGTTTATTAGCGTTGTTATGCAATACTGCGACTCACTTGTTATCAGAAATAAAATTTTATGGAACAAGTTTTTATTTTTATGTATTGCAAGATACATAAATTTGTGAATGCATAAAAGTTAAATGTCAGTAATTGAAAAAAATCAATTCATTATTTTGGAGTTGTGCCTTTGAATGGATTTATATCATTCTCACTATAATAGTAAATTTATAATGATAAATATTTAAGCTGTATTCGAAAATGCTCTATCTTTAGACACATAATTAACTAATGACCTTGTATCTTATGAACTATTGACATTTTTAAATATATAAGCTCATCCCGATGTTATTCTCATCAAGACCTTTCATTTAAGTACCCACATCAATTTTTCATATATTTATATATATTATATATATATGTATGTATATAAATATATGAAAAATTTATGTGGGTACTCAAATGAAAGGTCTTGATGAGTGTAACGTCGGGATAAACTTATATCTTTAAAAATGTCAATAATTAAGAACTGACATTGCTATCTAGTGAACTATTGACATTTTTTAAGATATAAGCTCATCCCGATGCTATACTCATCAAGACCTTTCATTTGAGTACCCACATCAATTTTTCATATATTTATATATATTATATATATAAATATATGAAAAATGCGTGTGGGTACTCAAATGAAAAGTCTTGATGAGTGTAACGTCGGGATGAACTTATATCTTTAAAAATGTCAATAATTAAGAACTGACATTGCTATCTAGTGAACTATTGACATTTTTTAAGATATAAGCTCATCCCGATGCTATACTCATCAAGACCTTTCATTTGAGTACCCACATCAATTTTTCATATATTTATATATATTATATATATAAATATATGAAAAATGCGTGTGGGTACTCAAATAAAAAGTCTTGATGAGTGTAACGTCGGGATGAACTTATATCTTTAAAAATGTCAATAATTAAGAACTGACATTGCTATCTAGTGAACTATTGACATTTTTTAAGATATAAGCTCATCGCGACGTTACACTCATCAAGACCTTTCATTTGAGTACCCACATAAATTTTTCATATATTTATATATATATACATATATATAATATATATAAATATATGAAAAATTTATGTGGGTACTCAAATGAAAGGTCTTGATGAGTGTAACGCCGCGATGAACTTATATCTTTAAAAATGTCAATAATTAAGAACTGACATTTATATCTTGTCAACTAATGACATTTTTAAAGAGATAAGCTAGTAAATTAATTTTCTCCGTGTATTATCAATTTTCATAAAATTTTCAAGTACAGAATTCAATTTGCGAAACATAATAAATGATTAACCTTTAGCAATGAAAAATGTTTAATAATATATTAGCAGCTGGTCTAGATAACTATAAATAATTAATTACGTAATAATGGCGAGTCGAATCGATGGAAAGCAAAAAATACTTAGCGACTTTCTCTATGAAATAGCCTGTCAGTTTAAGTTTTTATTTCTTTTTAGGAACTGGGGGTTTTCGCTTACGTAAAGGAGCTACTTTTGTCTTACTAAATGTATTTCAATAAATTAAATGTAATAAATAAAAGGACCTGCGGTTTGTTTAACCTTGGGTTATATATTTTTCATTCTGCATGTATATTTATATCAATTGACTGACAATCAGATTTTATTGTCTCCAAAAAAAAAAAAAAAATTGCATAAATATTTTTTTTTAATTTTTACTCTTTTTTAAATTTTACTCAAAATTTTTTTTTCCTTTAAAATTGATTTTCGATTTAAAATTTTTTCTCTTGAGTAAAATTAATTTTTTTATCAATGAACATTTTAGTTAAAAAAAAAATAATTATGATAACTAATAATTATTAATATAAAAAATAATTAACCCAATGAAAAATATAAAACATGCCATTGAAAATAATTTTGAAATACTTGGCGCAGTTTTTGCAACAAATGCACATTTAATTTCGCATCACGAATTGACTTGGAAAGCGTTCACGGTCTGACCGCTTGGTATTCCACTCAGATATTTTTATTATCTATGTTACTCTACCTTTATTATTTTATTTTATAAAACAATAAGATAGTTCAATCTCAAAAAAACAATTTTTATTAAGCAAAATAACAAGTTATGTATGCTCTAAATAATTTATAAATTGGAGTAATAAATTATTTTGTCATAGAGAATTATATATTACTAAATTTAAAATGACGCAAATTATTCACTTTCAAATCATCTTTGAATAGTTAAATATTTTTCATAACAGAATAAATTCTCCAATTAATTTTGTAACAAATTTAGCCGTATAAAATTGCAAAAGAAAGAAAAAAAAAGAACTTTCTAATAAAAAAAATTAAAAAATGTAATGTATTTTTGCGCAAAAAGAAATTGCACAATTGCAATAAGATATCAATCATGATCGATTGAATGCAAGTCAATCTTGCCGGTCGCGGCAACAGTGACTCAATTAGTCACGATACAAAAAATACAATCGATACCAATCAATTACAATCTCTTAGAACAACCGACGTTGTGTTAATATAAGTGTAAGTTTATTACCAATTGTTAGAAGTTATTATCTAATCGTAATTAACTATCTTACACTCATAAAAATGATTTCGTAAAAATAACAAAAGACGAGATTGCAGCCAAATATGTTGGAGTTACAAATTAATTTAATTACACCTGCAACAACTTTTTCTGATATGGTCATGTACTTGGAAAAAATTAAATAATTATAATTATTATTATTTTTTCATATTATAGCTACTGGCCTTGGAATGTTATTGACTAAAATCTACTTATCGTGATGGTAACTAACACCATAAGTAGATTTTAGTCAATAACATTCCACGGCTGTAGCATCTATAAAAAAAAAAAAAAAAAAAAAAAAAACAATAATAATTATAATTATTTAATTTTTTTCCGTGTATGTTCTCATATAATTTAATACATTCTGATTGTATCATTTTTTAGGTCAAGATATATATGACCATATCCAAAATTATACATATATTAGACCACAGATGGCCTTATCAGAATATATCAAGTCTGATATGGCCATATTTGCTTTTATATGACCAATTTTCATAAAATATCAGAACATATATGGTCATAAGAATTTTTTTTTACGGGTAAAAATTGATTAGTTTTTTCAACAAAACGTGAGCCAAGTTGGAATAATAAATCAATCTATAATTCCACTAAATCAATTTGATGTCTTAACAATATCCTTAGTAGAAACAAAAACCGAGTTTTTGGCCAATAACTGGCCAGTTCAACTAAACGTACAGGTTGCTGACCAGTTACTGGTTTAAATCGAACGAAAACTTGATTATTTCTAAATTATTGGGCTAGCATTACACGGAAAAAAAAACTCAAAAAATTGCAATATATAATGTAATGTGGCGCTCCGTGATGAAAATTAAAAAAATTACAGTTTCAGATTGTACCCAGAAAAAAAATGTTCTTGAATCGAGTATATAATTTTGAAGAACTTAATATTCTCGATTTAAGGAAATTTTTCTTGATTTAAGGAAATTTTTCTTGATTCAAGAGTTTTTTGTCTTGATTCAAGACAATTACCCTCTTCAAAAATATATTCCTGGTTCAAGAATTTTTCTCTTGAATCAAGTCAATTTTTTTTCAGTATACAAATTATTACAGATTTTATAAGAATTACATAGCAGAATGTAATATTTACATTTAAAGCTCTGAAAACTAACATTCAAAGTTTGAATTTAGAGAAATGTTATTTCGAACTGTAATTTTTCTAGTTTTTAATACGACGGGACACTTATTACTATTTATAATGTAATTTTTCGAGTTTTCTTTTTTCCGTGTACTTAGCTGATTTTGTTGTTATAGTATAATTTATTTATTGCCTTAACGATATCTATTTGTTGTTCACTATTTTATTTATTTTAACAAAATAATTTATCTACTTTATCAACAAAATTTGTAAGACCATGTAACTAGTTTATTTTACTGCAACAAAATATTTTTTGTTAAACCAACAAAAATATTTGTTATCCCGACTTGACAATTTATTTGCTTCAACAAACCGATTTGTTAATTCAGTTAAACTGTTTTGTTAACACGGAAAAAAACGTGCGGTAAATCCAACCACACTTGGAGTTGGATTTGAAACACATGAAAATCATCCGTAAACAAATTATAGCGTATATATATACTTTAGTCCATCCTGTAGTAAATGCTACTCCAAGTGTAGTTGGATTTACCGCATTTTCTTTTCCGTGAAGCTAACTAAATGATTCTGCTAGGTTAACAAAGCTGTTTTCTTGATATAACATATGATTTGTTATTCTTAAGTCAACATAATAATTTTTTACCACAACTTTTCTTAATATTGTTCAGTAAAAAATTTTTTTTCAGTGTATAATTTTAGTTTTTTATATATTTTATAAAAACTCAATAAAAGTATTCTATTGACCAACAACACTTACGAGAATAATGTCCTGTACAAGATTGGAAATCCCCCGATTAGCGATTACGAATAGCCTCGTAATAGGTCCGGGTACCGCTTCCTCTTCAGTTCTTACTGTCGAGCTTCCGTCACTTGGTGCCGATCCACTGCCCGCGACTAACTGTAAAATGTTATCGATTATTTAAATAAAAATCAAATGATTCGTCGAGGATGTCAGTGCCAGGAGAGGACTATTAAAGGATTTCATTTATTTATAAAAATAATTTCTAATGCCCAGACATTTAGTTGTAAGAGAAATTTATAATTATAATAATAATAATAGATTATTTCGCAACGGCGTTCCATTTTCGCCCGTTGCATCCAGTCCCCCTTGATCCTGTCGCAATTGTTTCGCAGGATCTATCACTACATGTAATGTGCTTTTAATGTCAAGCACGAGTAAAAGTCATTTACAATACTTTTAAGTGATTTGTGCATTTATTCAAACGCAACTACTCTAGAGTCTAGACTACGAAGGTACTGGGATAAAAAATTTATTTTTGTTCGATTTAATTTTTAATTTTTTTGTAGATACGCATTAATGGTTCGTCCTGGTTTGTTTTTTTTTCTTTTTAATTTTTTTTTGAGCCGACGCGTTGGTTCATGTTTTATGTTTCATGAATATGAACGTCAGGATCTTTGGCTGGACGGCGCATTGGACGGGACGCGATTGCGGGAGTGATTAATTGTTAATTATTTAATTTTTCTTTTTTCTTTTTTTTTTGTTTCTTTGTTAAAAGAAGCCTCGGTGTTAATTTTTTTTATTAAAGAGACCTTTTTTTATTAATTATTGAGTCGAATTTAAAAAAAAAATTATTTAGTAAATTATTTTATTGT
Organism: Cotesia glomerata; assembly: GCF_020080835.1. Taxonomy (NCBI): domain Eukaryota; kingdom Metazoa; phylum Arthropoda; class Insecta; order Hymenoptera; family Braconidae; genus Cotesia; species Cotesia glomerata. The sequence goes on from NC_058163.1 coordinate 24,806,399, forward strand.
AATCTTAAAAAAATATTTTTTTTTTTTTTACGCCATTGTTAATAAAAAAATTGATTATCTTTCGATACTGAAGATCTCTTTAATTTAATTTAATTACTAAACCAAATTCCGTTGGATTAATTAGACCAAGACGAACAATAAATATAATAAAAATGTTACAAAAGTGCCAGAAGGAATGGAAAAAAAAAAATACAATTTTTGTCAGACGAAAGTGCAGTGGCGCGTCAAGCATAAATGTGCTGTTAATTAGTAATTAATATTTAATAATTAATAATTAAAAAGAGCGAGTGATGTAAATCGGAATTTAAGGGAAAAAGAGGTGGAACTAGAGATTGCATTGCAGAAAAGTGATAATTGATAATAAGAATTGGGAGTTTGACCACAAAAATGTTAGCTGACAGAAAAATAGACGAAGAGAATTAAATAATATGATTTTTAATACGAAATTTTTAGTGTTAATTCATGTAAAATAGTAGTAAAATTTGTACAGTGTTGGAATAATTAGTTTTATAATTTTGTAATTATAATTAATAATCATTTAATAAATATAAATATTTTGTAAAATAATATTAGACTGTTATCAATATAAATAATTGTAAACTAGCAACCTTGCAGTCACTACGTGACTGCCGTGACTTGTAAACTATAAATAAAAAAATTTTTGCTTTGTTAAATAATTACTTTTGTTGAATTGCACTTTACTTTCTTAAATATTGACATTTTTAAAAATATAAGCTCATCCCGATGTTACACTTATCAAGAGCTTTCATTTGAGTACCCACATGCATTTTTGATATATTTTTCATATATACATGTGTATATAATATATAAAATATATGAAAAATTGATGTGGGTACTCAAATGAAAGGTCTCGATGAGTGTAATGTTGGGGTGAGCTTATATCTTTAAAAACATCATTAGTTGACAAAATAGCAATGTCAGTTCTTAATTATTGACATTTTTAAAGATATAAGCTCATCCCGATGTTACACTCATCCAGAGCTTTCATTTGAGTACCCACATGCATTTTTTATATATTTTTCATATATACATATATATATAATATACATAAATATACAAAATATATGAAAAATTGATGTGGGTACTCAAATGAAAGGTCTCGATGAGTGTAACATCGGGATGAGCTCATATCTTTAAAAATGTCAATCGTGCACAAGGTCATTTGTTAATTATTGATATTTTTAGAGATATAAGCTCATCCCGATGTTACACTCATCAAGAGCTTTCATTTGAGTACCCACATGCATTTTTGATATATTTTTCATATATACATATATATAATATATATAAATATATGAAAAATTGATGTGGGTACTCAAATGAAAGGTTTCGATGAGTGTAACATCAGAATGAGCTTATTTATTTAAAAATGTCAATATTTCACAAGATATAAGCTCATTTCTTAATTATCTAAATTAAAAATACCCTACAATAACTAGATGATCATTTTTACTATTTAATTCTCTCCGTGTAGAAATTAAGAATAAGTAATTAACAGAAAATAAGTAGCATATATAGTACAGTATAGTGGATTATATTTAATTAGTTGTGGTTGTCGGAAGGAATGGCGTACCGATGGTTGCGTGGCAGTTCCGGGCGCAGGGGCGGCTGCGGGGGTGGCGGGGGCTGCGGGGGCGGCACTTGCTGCGGTTGTAGGGGACGGTGCTAGATCTCGCGATGCGCTTAGACCTAGACCGAGGCTTTGTGTGCCCGCTACCACGCGGTAAACCGTCCCTGCCGCTCTTGCCGCCCCGTCGGCTGCTTGCTAGGACACACACCAGTCGTTTTTATTTTTATTTCTATTTTTTATCATTTCTTCTGTCTCTATTTTATTTTATTTTAGCTCAACACTATTTTTTTTTCATTTTTTATATATTTTTTATTTTCATAAATTCTTCCCTTGTTTAAAGGTACCGTAACTCGCTGCAAATAATCGGTTAGTAGAAAAAGCCTTTTCGATATTTTTTCGAAATTTCCGTCAAATTTATGAAAGGGTTTTTTTTTTTCTCAGGAGAATTTTGTTTAATAGTCGACAAAAATTTAAGTTAAAAGTCAAAATTATTCTTCTAATTTTTAGTAGTTAATTTTTTTTATCGACAAAAGAAAAAATAATTGATCAAAAAAATGTAATTAAGTTTTTTTTTCAATTTTCATTAATTTTAATATTAGTTTTTTTAGAAATTATTAAGACAATATTTTTATAATTTTGAATAAAAAATTATTAAAATTGAAAAATATAATTTAAATTTACAAAAACAATATTTGATTTTAGAAAAATATTATAAAGCCAGAATTTTATTAAAAAAATTGTTAGGTTAAATAAATGTTTTTTTTTTTTTTTAAATAATTAAATTATTGAATAAGAAAATTTTTTTTCTTATTTTTTAGTTTTATTTATGGATTTAATTTTATGAATAAAATTTTTTTAATTAATTTAAATTAAATATCTTGAAACAAAAGTGAAATTTTTAATATTAAATTTTTTTTTTAATCAAGTAATTTTTCTTTTAGCGGATGAATAAATATTCCATTATATTTTTTACTAGTTTAAATTTTTATAAAAATCTCTATAAAATTGAAAATTTTTCTTAAAATTCCTTAACCATTCAATTTCAGAATCTATAATAAATTTTTTAAGCCATTTCTTACGTCTCCGAGTTTTGTAATAGTGAAAGTAGGGTTTTTTCGGTAACCTCGAAACTTGTGGTCGTTAAAAATAAAAAACTCCAAAAAAAAATACCGAAAGTTTCATATTAATAAAATAGAATTATAATGTGAATAATTTTCTCTTTAATTAAATTTCAATCTAATTAAATCTTGCGGTGATATTTTTTATCGACCATTAAACGAAATTTCCCAAAAAATTTTTAATTAATTCCAATTAAAAAAAAACCAAGACTAGAAAAACTTACTCGAATAATGTCAAAGAGAAAATTTCCTGATCCGCCTCCACTACCTCCCGCGGCTCCACTACCTCCGAAGCCAAAGCTGAGGAACCTCTTGTTCCTGTTCTCGTCCTCCGGGACCTCGATTTCCTCCAGCGGCGGCAAATCGCCGCTGTCGGTAGTGGCTTCCAGATTGTCCTGGTCCGCGAACTGGACCTTCACCTCGTTGTGATTCGACTCCGCTACGCTTGAGTCTTGTACTTGCTTCTCCGCTTCGCGAGTCGTCTCCTAGAATCAGTGAATCTTTCTTTAACCTCGTGACCCAAAAAAACACCAGACAAATTCATTTGTAATTATGTAAAAAATTTTTAATGGATACAAAAATTTTCTAATTTTTATTTTTCAAATAAATTTGTCTGAATAGTTTCATTTTTATTAGTATCAATAAATAAAATGATTATTGACAAATAGATTTCAAGGTAAATCCGGTCAATGCGGAGTTGAAGAAACGGAGCCTTGAAAAAAAAAAAGACAACATAAAATAATATGATATGTAGAAGAATTTTCATAAAATCGTCCTATGATTTTTTGGGTTTTTTTTTTTTTTTTTAATTGCAACGGTTATTATTATTATTATTATTTTAATTAAAAAAAATTTTTTTTAATCAATTAATTGCTATTTTTACATAAAAAAGTGGTTTTAATGGCTTATAGTGAGAATTTTTAAAGCCTTTAAGAAGGGACAAACAAGATAATTCTTGAAAAAATCAATTTTTTAACTCAATTTATTTTTTAATTTCCTTATCTGTCTAATTTAAAATTATGAATTAAAAATTGTAGCTTAATATTGTTTTGTTTAATTATAATTAATTTTTTTCGGCTGGCAGTTGGAGAAATTTTCTGTCCTTTGGTTCTTTTTTATGATTCACTTATTGGAACGAAAGAGAAGAAAGAAATAATATCCGCGGAAAAATTTAAACGAGCTCTTTAAAATTTAATTGTAAAAAGTTTGGAAAATCCAAAAGTGCACGCCTCATAATCTTATTTTCCATAATAAAATTGATTGAAATAAAATAAAAATACTTTTAAATCTTTCGCGCCATTGTCCACCCAAAAAAGAAAGGTACTACTTATGTATTGTAAACGAACCTTATTTACATAGATATAGATATACAAACGGTTAGTGGATTTTTAGTTTATTGCTAATTATAAATAAATCACATTGAATTAGACCGTGATCTTCGAAAGGACTTAGTTTTAAATCATACTGAAGCGTATAAAAAATAAATGGACTTGATCAGTTAAGTTTTTCGGGAGTTATCGTGACCACGCCAGTTTTCATGCATACATTTGACAGCCGGACGTCCACGGAATAATTTTTTTAAACATTTTTTTTATTTATTTAAAAAGCAAAATGTCTTTTAAAAATGTCATGTGTTGAAACTAGTGTTTTTTCATTACATTTATATGTAAATATTGTTCTACAAGTGCGATAGAAAATAAATAGAGACAATTTTAGTTCAAGAAATCGCTTGATTTTTGTAAGGCGAGTGTAGAGCACAACCTCATTCACTTCGCTTATGAGGCGTGCAATAAAATTAATTTATTTGAAATCAATTTATTATTATTAAAATTTTTTTTCTATCGTCGTTTATTAATAAATTGTTAAAAAATTGAAAATAATATTAAAGTTATTCATAAAAATTTGTTGAATATTATTTCTTTATTTTGATGAATTTTGCCTACTTCCATTGAACTCAATAATAAAATTAATAATAATAATAGCAATAATAATAATAATAATAATAATAATAATATACTAGTTTTTTAAATGGTGATATGGCATATGTATGTAATATTCGTGTGGTGGACGGCATTAGAAAGTAGAAAATAGTAAGAAGGTCAACATAATAATAATAAGAAACTAAATCATTAATAATTGTATGATTAATGATTAATGGTTATTATATGATCTATTTGTATCTGATTCTGATCGAATGTGTGTCAGCGATGATGGACAGAACAGAAGAATCATGATGATAATTTGATAATTTATGTCACTGAAGATTCAAAATTGGACCTTCTGGTGTTTTCTGGGGCTCACTGCTCTTAGTGTTGGCCGCGTCCGATTCGGAACTTATCTCGTTAGCCTTATCAGTCTCAGTGTCCTCCTCGAGCAACTCCTCGTCGTCGAAGGGCGAGGCCGCGGTCACTAGGGAGCCGTCCTCGTCGCTCCTCGAGCTGTCTTCCGGGGACTTATTCTGGTCCCCGTTATTCAAAGTTGTGCGCAACACTGTCGGGCCCAGTATTTTGATCACTTCGGACACTATCGAGTTGACTTTTGTTTCAATCATCTATTCCAAAAATTTATTTATTTTTTTGTATTTTATTTATTTTTTTTTTTATTTGATTTGAATTTTGATGAAATTTTAAATGAAGATTTTGAGTTAAATATTGAATTAAATTCTCTAAAAAAAAGACTTTTATAAATTTTTACGTATCTCTTACCCTTAAGGCGTCAATTCGATTTTAAATCCAAGTTTTAAAGATTTTTGCTAAGAAATAATTTTTAAATTTAATTAAAAATTTTTTTTTCAGTTTCTTCAAGATGCCCTCTTCATCCCAGGCTCATTTTTTCGAAGTGGTAAGTAGTATAAAATTTTGTTCAATTTTTAAAATAATTTTATTCGATGAAAATTTAATAAATTTTTCAATAATTTCGCGCTGTAAAATAATTTCTTTGTCATAAAAATGACATAAAAAATTAGAGTGTATAAACAAATAACAATAGTAAAATGCTTATTCGACGTAAAAATAATTACCGACGTGACAAAAAAATAAAAAAAGGTATAAAAGACACTTCTGAAGTAAACTTACAACAAACTGGACAATTTTATTGTTTATTTTATTACCGATTAAAGAAGTAGTGTAGGTACTCTCTCAACTTTGCTTTTTTTATAAATTTACTCGGTGTAAACCGTACGCGTTTCGTCACGCTTTTTTGATCTAAGAGATCAGAGAGGGTAAAAAAACCGGAAATACATGCTACTAAAGATGTAAGAGCGGCCTTTTTGTTTCCTGTGTGTGCCAGTATCGCCTGGTTATTATTATAAATTAATTCACATGTGGATCTTGTGTTTGAATAAAATATTACTGTATAATTTTTTTATTGAAGATTTGTGGTTACATATGCTCATAATTTTTCGATAAAAAATTATTAATATTGATGAAAAATTACATAAGAAAATGAAGAGGTGATTATTACATACCTTGGTTATACTAGGAAAAAATTGTCGTAAAATACCAATAGTTCTTTTGCCCCTTGCGGCTGGATCCTCGTTACTTTCCTTAACCATAACTCGTTCCAGCATCTAAAATATAAAAAATAATATTATGTTTTATGAAAAAAATTTTTTTAATTTATGATTAATGATCACGACAAAATCAGGCTGTGTATAAGAGTAATATAATTTTTTATTTTTTTTTAGTTGATTAAATTAAAATCAATGTTAGATAAGTTCTTTTCAAGAACATTGAAAAAAAAGTCTGGCATAATTTCAAAAAAATCTAGTAAATTAAAATTATTATTTTTGTCTAAAAATATAATTGTTTTAAATTTACATTTTTAGAAATGTAATTATTAAATTCTAAATATTGCACAGTAAAAAATTTTGCGTCGATTCGTCAAAAAACTTAGTGTTAAAAACTTTTGCGTTAGATAACACTTTTATGTGTAAATTTAACATTTATTTTGTTAAATCAACACAAAAAAGTGTTAAATATTTAACATAAAAATTTTTAACACTAAATTTTTTGACGCAATGAAAATGTAAATTTAGCATGAGAAAAAAATGTTGAATTTACAGAAAAAAATTGTAAATTCATCTTTAAAAAATTTTACATTGAAAAATGCGTTGTCCAAAACTGTATAAAACAATTTATGACCCTAAGTTTTATATAATTTTATACATTCAATTATAAAAATTTTTTAATTCTGATTTTATTATTTTTAAAAACTCATTTTTGTGAATTTAACCATTTTTTTTATTTTTTAGTTTACAATTATTTTACAATGTAAATTTGACATAATCATAACTATAAATTTAACAGTACTTTTTTGTAAATATAACATAAAATTTTCCATACATTTTTCTTCTCTAAAAGCGAAAAAAATTATTTTTATTTAAGAACTAAGTATTTTAAAATTAACTCTCTAGTAGGGAGATGATTCAGCGATCATGCGCCCTCTGTTGGAAATTTTAAACACTACACTGATAGAATTTGTTTATAGTTAAAAATATTTGTTAATATTGAAAAAATCATTTATTAGAGACGACTTTTTAGACCTTAACAAATATTTCTTAGTATTTAAAAAGATTTATTAATATTTAATAAATGAATATCTGATTTATTAAATACAAACAAATCATAATAAATACTAAGAAATATTTGTTTAATACTAAAAAGTGGTCTCTAATAATTGATTTGTTAACTATTGCCAAATATTTTTTAATAGAAATAAATCCTTCGATCAGTGTACTTTTGGTCGAAAAAATAATTATGGACATATCAAGCCATATATGGCGACAGAAAATTTTTTTACGTAATTATGTAACTAAACTATCACCAATTAGATAGACTAGTTAGTTCTCGAGAATTGTTTTCTCTAATCTGAAGTGTAACTAACAATCTATCACGCGAATCCTATCAATCGATAATCCACAACTTATTTGATTACATTTCCGGAACTTGAAAGCAAACTATTCAACCAAAAAAATGATCGTGATCGATAAACCAAGTGGAGCAGATTATGACCACGGAAGCTTTTAAATAACAATAACAATAAGCATAAAAGTATCAATAATAGATACAATCCAGATAAAATATTCAAACAATTCGTCCCTAATTCCTCGACTGGAAATAAACACTCAGCACTTTTGACTTTCTCGAGTGAATTTAACCCGGAAGTTCCGTTGATATATACATGATTATACTTCAATTAAATCAGTAACAATCCCACATATTTTATAGCCGTTGATAGCTCATACCTGATATCAATACAATTATAATTCATATCCACTTTGATCAGCGATTACCGATCGCGAATCGCAAGCTTAATGTATTCAAATAAAGGGTGTATTACTCATATGCTAATTTTATTTCGCAATAAAATTTCTCCTACAACTTTGATGTAATTCGTCTTATCTTTAAATTCTCACATATTTTTTTTAAATTATTATTATCACCGGTGTTGTTGTTGTTGGTGGCGTTGTTACTTATTTTTGATATCCCACATCCCGCAAAAGAGAGAGGCTGGTCCTGTCCAAGAAATTGCTCAATTCACGGTTTACTTTCATTTTAAATTATTTCATGGTAACAGCCCTTCGAAAATTAGAGCACATTCTCTTCCAAAAACATTTTTTAATTGAGTTATTATGTAACTTGTTTACGTTCATTTACATTTATAAGGTCTTATTATATATGTAATATGACAGTGAATTATGTAAATATACAATTTATGATGTTTTTGAATCAATTCATGAAATTTCACTGAATAAAATAAAAAATATTTGATTTTTCTATATGATTCTCATTTATAATTTCTACGTATGATTTTTCATTTGATTCTCATGTATAATTCTTACATAATATCTTCACAAATAATTTCCGTATGTGACTTTTACACAGAAAAAAAGGTTCACTTGAGTAAAGAAAATATTTTTCTTCCTAATTATTTTCTTGAGCAAAAAAAAATTTTTTTTGACACAAGAAATTTCACTTATTCCAACAAAATTAATTTTCTTGCTTTAAGAAATACGTATCTTGGTCTAAGAAAATTTATTTGTCAAGAAAATCTTGTTTTGAGAAAATTCAGCCTCGAAGCTCCAAAAAATTTAGTTCTTGATAGAAGTTAATTTTCTTGTCTTGAGAAAATTTTTCTCTTGCTCCAAAAAATTAAATATAAAGATAGAAGTAAATTTTCATTAATATTTTTATTGATTAACATGTCAAATGGCAAGATCAAATAATATTTCATCATTTTTTTTCATTCAATATGTATAATTGCACGCTAAAATAATATAAAATGGGTATCAAATATTCAAGAGAAAAATTTTCTCAAGGTGAGAAAATTTTTTTCTCAGCTGAAGTAGGTGGCGCTGCTTCCCTAAAGTATCTAAAAATCTTGATCAAATATAAAAATTTAATGTATCAAGTATTTATGATAATTTGAATTAAGAAAAAATTACTTCCACCAAGAATAGAATTTCAAGAAAAATTTTTACTTCGGCCAACACAACTTCGGTCTTCCTTCGGGCACTCGAAAATTTTCTTGAGCCAAGAATTTTGTTCTCCTATCAAGAAATTTTTCTTTCTGGTTAATATTTTCATTTAGGTTACTGAATAATGATCTAAAAAATTTTTAAAAGTTGTTGACAATTTGCTAATTAGAACTTCAATATAATTTTTGTATCCGTCTTTCACATATGATTACAAAGAATCATAAAAAAATTTTCATAATCATAATTGCAAAAAAAGAGTTATTGAAAAAAAGTCATCTTTCACTGAGAAAAAAAAAATTACAAGCAATATATTTCTATATTTCGATGGTCGATTTATCGAAAATTGAAAAATACAGTAAATTAGTGAGTAGAGATAGAGATGGTTAGTACTTTCCATTGGGCATCGATCGAGCGAAGAAAGTGTCCAGTTGGCAGGCAACAGTTTTAAAGTGAAAGTGCAAAGTCAAACTACTACTGATAAATATGATCCCACTCATCTTGTATTTTGTGTTTTTACTTTTATTGCGTTGGTGTGTATCAGTAATACAAAATAGTTAATCTTGGTATGGTATTCTATATACTATATACCCACGGATATACCTTAATGTTGTGTTTGTGTTAACCCAAACAAGAACGGGAGACAAAACGATGATTATATTAAATCGGGAGATTTAAATACTCGCTGTGAAGGCCGGGAATTATCGTCGCGGTGTAATTCGCACAGCTTTTATGCAATATGCAACACAAGCTCGCTCCATGCGGATCTGGGAATAAATACTTCCGTCATTAACCGAGTTCGAGTTGAGTCATCGTATTTTTATTCTTCATACGCCATTTATTTTGTTACTTATGTTTGTTTTTGCAGGACGAGAGATTATTTATTTATGTTTTATTATAAGAGACGGATCATTGTGTGTTTAGTTTTTTATTTAATGAAAAATGATTGGTTAATTGAGCTGTTTATGTACTTTGTGATAATTACTAAATTAAAAATACATTATAAATAATTTGTAAGAAAAATTTAAGAAATTTTTCAAACAGAAATTTAAAAAATTTTTCAATTATTATTTTGATAAAATATAATTAAACAATTCAAAAATGAATTTTGAGTAATAATTTGTAACAATAATAATCATATGTAATCATTTTCGTATTGATAAAAAGTATAAGTATTTACTACACCGAAAAAAAAAAAAAAAAATAACTTCATTCAAGAAAAATTTTCTTCAACTAAGAGACCTTGCATGAAAAAAGCCGATTATATTGCTTTGTAAATTTTTTTTCTTGGTTTTTAAATTCTTGCTTCAAAATCTGTTCATACTTAGTTCAAAATTTTATTTAATAATAATCAGGATTTAATATGAGTACACAGAAAAAAAAATTCTTGACTGCAGGGTAAATTTCCTTAGCAGAAGAAAATATTAAGGAAGATTGAAAATTTCTTGAATTAAGTCAAAGTTTTTTGAGTCAAAAATAGCTCCAAAATAACTTTTGTCTTCCTTAAAATTTTTTTGGTGCAAGAACTTATTTTTTTCTGGCTAGAAAAATTCTTAAACTAAAAAATTTCTGTTGGCTTAAGTAAATTTCAAAATTATTTTCTTGGTTAAAAAATTTTCATCTTGATTCAAAAATTTTTTTTCAGTATATTGTAAAAATTCACTAATTTATAACTAAAAATATATACACTAAAAAAAATTAACTTGAATTAAGAGAAAAATTCTTGAATTAAATAAAATTTACTTAAACCAAGAAAAATTTCTTAGTTGAAGAATTTTTTTATTTAAATCAAGAAGATGATATTCTTCAAAATTATTTACTAGATTCGAGTAAATTTTTTTTTTCTGTATATCGATATATTTTTGAACCACGTAAAATAATAACCTGATTGAAAAAATTTAGTATTTTTCAAAGAATTCGGTATTATCTTGAATAAATTTTACCGGCTTCAGACCAAAAAAAAATACTTGGGTCTAATAAATGTCCCTTGTTTTAAAAACAATAAAATACTTGGTCGGCGGCTAAAATTCTTGAATTGAAATTTTTTTAATCTCTATCTAAGAGTTATAATTTATTAATTAAAGTGTAATCTTTTCTTTAATTAAAAGGTGTAATTATTTTGAAACAAGACTAAAACATTGATTAAAATTTTTTTTTATGCAAAATTAGTATCCAAGAATAATTTAAAAAATGAATACTTAAAAAGTGATAAATTCAAACTTGAAATTAAAATGACTTATTACAACTCCCGTATGAATAAATGGAATAGTACTAGTCCAGAAAAAAAAAATAATATAAAATTTATAAGCAGAAACCAGTCGAGTGTATGAAATCAACAGAAAGGGAAAATACTCAACTCAACACAACTCGCCAGAGTAAAGAGACGAAACATTAAGATAACCCCTACTATGTACTCATTGCACGTGAAATGGTACGTGAGCATACGCTAACTACTTTCCACATGAGAGTGTCCGAAGGAATGCGTCTTGGATTTTGTTTTAACTCGCTAAATTCCCTACGTTTTATAATCAAAAATGCAACAAGTGGGTTTCATCCTCGCCCACCTTATGGTTAATTTCGAATGTGTAACACCGAGAGTGTAAACACAAATATAAATCAATAAGTGTAATCTGGTTGGATAAAATATTATACAATACATATTTATAATTATGCGGTGCGGTGTTGAGTAACCGAAAAATTAACCAAAAAAGTAACCAACATTTTCACTCCTTTCAAAATTATTTATAAATTAATCGAATACTGTATTCGATTGGGCACAAGGCTTTGTAATAAAAACCAACCGGACTAATGAATAATAATTATTTATAAAATCGAATTATAATAAAATAAATTGATAAACTAGTTAGTTATGAATAAATTAGTGGTACTCTGAAAGGAACAGACATCTGACAATTTTTTAATAATTTTGCTTGCACTAATTAATTTTTTTAATAAAATCAAAAATTGGTTAGATGTTTGCTGAGTTCATTAAGATATTATTGTAAATTTTGGAGTTACCTTTGAGCGAAACCGAGTTTCGGAAGCAGGAAAAGAGTTGACTAGAGCGATTAAGCACATCGCAATCACAATTGCTGTTATCGGTGCAAACCTCATGGTTTCTGGGTAGTTTTAAAAATATTACTCTGAAATTAATTAAATTTGGTCATTTATTAACACAGTACCCCGATGAAAAAAAAAATATATATTTCAAAATATATAAAAAATATGTGTAGTAAATATATTTTTGATAACTAGTTTTTGGCCGATTTTCATATATATTTTATATATTTTAGATATTTTAAAATACATATTTTGAATATACCTAAATATATTTGTAATATATAAAATATATATGAAAATCCGCCAAAATTTAGTTATTAAAAATATATTTTCTATACATAATTCATATATATTTATATATTTTTTATAGATTTTAAAATATATTTTTTTTTTCATGGAGGTAAAAAATTTTGCGTCAAAAAACTTAGTGTTAAAATTTTTTCGGATTAATAATTGACACTTAAAGTGTAAATTTAACATTTATTCTGTTAAATCAACACAAAATATTGTTAAATATTGAACTTAAAAATTTTTAACACAAAATTTTTTAACGCAATATTTTTTATACTGAGAAAAAAATTTTTTTAATTTAACAGAAATAATTTTGAACCAAAAAAATTAATTTTTAAGAATTTGATAATTTTTTATAGAAAATTTCTTGAAAATAAAAAATTTTTTTTAACTCAAATTTTATTTTATAAAATAATTTTTTATTTCGATCCAAAATAAAAAAATTTTTTTGGTTCAAAATTTTTTCTCTAGAATCAAATTAATTTTATTTTTCATTGTAGAAATTTTAGTTATTGGAATTTTAAATTGATAATAAATTAATTAGATTAAAAAAATCTTAAATTGAAAAATTTAAAGAATTGAATAATATTTTATTGAATAGAAAACTTATAAAATTTATTTCAATAAAAAATTTGCCTGTCTACTTAAAAATTTTTTTTCTCATTAATCAAATAAATTTTTTTATTATTGTATTTATGAAATTTAAATTTAAATTTAAATGGTTATGCAACGGAGAAGAAGATTAAAAGAGAAATGATAATATCAAGCTAACGATTACTGATTAACAAAATGAAATATTGTACGTCAACACCAAACCGGAAATATATTTCGAAGATGGATAATAGAATAGAAGTAACGGAGAAAGAGGAAAAGGTTCACCTTTCTCGAGCACGATATCACGAAAGACTCACTTTCGTTCGAATAAAACGAAAGTTTAACTTATACTGTTAATTTTATAAGTGCGTTGTATTTATTATTTATTTACGATCTATCTTACTATTATTTATAATTTATAATTTATTGTAATTTTATCCAAATATTGTCCTTTACTTCTTATCCTTAATTTATTTTTATTCGCAGTACAGGTTAATCACCCGGGTAACAAACTTAATTAACATTCAACGGGGATGGGACTCCGAGGACACCGCTACACTCAGGACATACTGATTTTTTTTTTTAATTTTTTTTTTTTTTTTTTAATGAAATGAATTTAATTAAAATAAATTTAATTTAAAGCTCTAGAGATTTTTCACTTGTTAACACTCACTGTAAAAATAAAAAATCACACACTTTTATCTTCTGCGGGGGTTGTGTTTGACTAAATAAAATAAACTCACCACATGGAATTTAAATGTTAATTTTAATTAAGTAACTTTAGTGGAGCTCGCACGGCTCACCGTGATTGTCTGAGTGCTCTCGGTTAGAGAACGGCTTTTATTACTAGCCACCACCATCGGGAACTTTGTACCAAACTCACTCCCAAATATTCTTGTTATGTGTCATTTAAGTATTATTTTATTTTTTTTTTCTTTTATTAATTAGGTGGAGTTGGAATTAATTTATTTTGGAGAAAATAATGAAGTCGCTTTTTAAAATTTATCAACTTCATTTTTTTTTGGTAAATTACTTTGAAATTTCGGTTAATTAATCTTTGATAAATTTAGGACTTTCTATATTTTGTTATGAAGTGATGATTTTTTTTTTTTTTTTTTATTTAATGACTGAAATTTCGTCGAGTTGTCGGTAAAGAAATTTATTTTCTATCTTTTTTTTTAAATATAAAATTTTTTATATTTACAAAAATTTTGAGGAAGTTCAATTTGCAATTTTTAGGATATCTAATAAATTAATATTGCATTAAAAAAAGTCAAAGTAAGAATTTAAAAATAAAGAAAATTTAATACAAAAAATTTTTCTTTTAGATCGAGAAAATTTCTTCTAAAACAACTTTAATCTTCTTTAAAATTTTTTTTCAGTGAAGAAATCCATAAATTTTTTACATTGAAATTTTTTATCAAAGATTATCGGTCGAAATAAAATTTTTATTAACATTAAAAGCTTTAAAATTTATTCTTAAAAATTTTTACTATAATCTATATTATTAAGAGAATAAGCAAAATTTTATGATGATAGTCAATTTATGATGATAAGTATTTAGGCTGCATTCGAAAATGCTCTATCTTTAGATACATAATTAAGAAATGACCCTGTATTTCGTAAACTATTGACATTTTTAAAGATATAAGCTCATCCCGATGTTACATTCATCGAGACCTTTCATTTGAGTACCCACATCAATTTTTCATATATATATATATATATATATATATATATATATATATATATATATATATATATATATATATATATATATATATATATATATATATATATGTATATATGAAAAATATATCAAAAATGCATGTGGGTACTCAAATGAAAGCTCTTGATGAGTGTAACATCGGGATGAGCTTATATCTTATAAATATATGTTATATACATGTATATATGAAAAATATATGAAAAATTGATGTGGGTACTCAAATGAAAACTCTTGATGAGTGTAATATCGAGATGAGCTTATATCTTTAAAAATGTCAATAATTAACAACTGACATTGCTATCTTGTCAAGTGTTGACATTTTTAATAATATAAGCTCACCCCGACGTTACACTCATCGAGACCTTCTATTTGAGTACCCACATCAATTTTTCATATATATATATATATATATGTATATATGAAAAATATATCAAAAATGTATGTGGGTACTCAAATGAAAGCTCTTGATGAATGTAACACCAGGATGAGCTTATATTTTGAAAAACGTCAATAGTTAAGAACGTACCGTGCAATTTAACAAAATTCATTATTTAATAAAGCAAAATTTTATTTATTTATAGTTCACAAGTTACAGCAGTCACATAGTGACTGCAAGGTTGCTAGTTATTATCGTAAATAATTTTTTTTATTATAAATTTGCAATTCATTTTTTGAAGTTTTAAAATAACAAAATATTTATTTTACTTAAAAAAATAATTTTATAAATTCATTACAAAAAATGATTGGGGTAATAATTTTTAAATAATTAAAGAGAAAACATTAATCTACATCAACATTTAACAAAAAAAAAAAAAAATTTCAAAATAAAATAATGGAAAAAAGGCTTTTGTCTAAAAAAAAAAAATGAAGTAACTTTTAGCAAAATTAATAAACAAAGTTTCTTCAATAAAAAAATGAAATAAAAGCATGTGTTAACTATTTTGTCATTTTAACAATTTAATTGTCAGCATTATGTTGAAAAATAATTTATTCGTTCATCTTAATCGCAAAGTCGCGTGTCTAGTCGCGTCTGAATAATCGCGTACAATAATGATAATGATAACAAGAAAAGTATAACAATAATTAGCGTTTTTGCTATTATACAAAGAGCGCTTACCAGAACAATGTCCACAAAACATATATTCAAGTGGCGTATTTTGTTTTCTAATGGTGAGAAAGTTTTCCTCTACGACGACAAAACTACTTACGATTACTCGATACGATTATTGTTGTCGAGAATTATAAATTCATGGACCGTTTAGTATTGTCACAAGTCAACGTCTTAATGCCGTAATTCTGACTTGAAGCCACTTAGATCTCTCTTATTTCATTATCGGTAAAAAAAATACACAAAAACTAGAGACAAATTGTCAATAAAACTCCTCTATACAATCTATTTTTTATTTATTATTACAATTTATAATTACCTGTGACTATTTTTTATTTAATAAGTCAATTAATTAGTTGACCAATTATTTTCATATAGATATAATGACAAGAGATGAGATTACGTAATATATAACCGAATTTAGCCTTGAACAAGTGAATGGATTTTTAAGAAAACATTTTAACGGCTTAAATATCTTGATTTTTGTTATTGTAAATATTCAGAGTCTCTAGCTGAATGTTTAATTTATTCAAAATTTTCTTATGTCGGATTGGAATATTTAGATTTTTTTTTCTAAGACTTTTAGAGGAGTTAGATTTTTTTTTAATATTTTAAAGTGGAATTTGATACTTTATCTCTCTATAAAATTTTTTTATTATTTATATATCAAGTTTTAAAAAACCAATTAATATAATTTTATTTTTATTTTTATTTTATTTATTTATGGTTTAATGCTAAGGCGATGGCCAAATGGCAAAGTATACATTTATAATAATAACAATGATTTCTAAAAATTTAAAATAACTTTTTTAAGTAAAGAATTAAAAAAAAAAAATTTTGCTTATTTTCTGTCTTAAAAATAGAAAAAATTGAAAATTTACAAAGTACCTTTTTTATAAAAAATTTAATTTCCAACAAGAAAGGTAGCATAGGGTAGAAGTAACGTTTGTGGCTAGTATACCTTTTAAGGCCACTTTATTTTCAAATTATTGTATAAATATTTCTATAAGCGCAAGATTTGAATTCAATTCGTATAAATATACTAATTCATAAATTCTGTAAAAATTCTATTTGAATAATTAAATTTTTTTTAAATTCACTAAAATATCAAGTGGCCAAAACTTATATTTTTACCCCATATGTTTTTCGTGTCTTAAATCGTTAAGCCAAAATTTAACGCTTAAAATTATATCAATTTTCTTTTTTCAGTTTACTAGAATTTAATTTGCGCGCGCAAGCGCGCGCTTGACTATAAAGTTTGTACACTGAAAAGAAATTTAACTTGATTCGAGAGAAAATTTCTTGAACCAAGAAAATAATTTTGAAGAGGTTAATTGTCTTGAATCAAGTAAAATTTCCTTAAAACAAGAAAAAGATTCTTAGTTTAAGAATTTTTCTACTTAAATCAAGAAGATTAAGTTCTTCAAAATTATATACTTGATTCAAGAACAATTTTTTTTCAGTGTATATCCCAAACGACACACAAATTTTTTTGGTAACATTTTGTTAGATTTAAGTTGACAATTATTAATTTTTAATTTCTTGTTAGATAAAACTTACAAAAAAGTCATCAATTTTTTATGTGACGCTTGGGATATTTTCATGCTTATGATATATTTGACCAATTACGTTACGAATAAATTAGCTTTATATATTTCACCTCAATTTTATGTTAAGATAATCAAAAATTTTATCTTGTGAAGTTTTGCGATTTTTTGTCTTAAAAATTAGAGATGGAAAAATTATTAAGAATCTTTCTTAAAGAAAATTTAATTAAAAAAAAAAATATATTTTATATTTTTTCCGTATCTTTAATTCTAAACTCAGAATTTTAAGTATAAAATTTTATAAATTAAAAAAATTTTAATAATAAAAAATTATATTTTTTTTTTGTTATTATTATTTAAATAAAAAAAACTTAGAGTATAAAAAAAAGAAAGAACAAATATAGTCAACATTTATTTCCAAAATCAATTTGAAATAATTTAAATTTCAAATCCTACACATTACTCATTCTCATTGCATTACACATAACATTACAAACATAATTTCTGCACATCTATCGTCTATCTATTCTATTATTATATTTTCGGTATTATATATTTATTTTAGTAACTAACAATAACCATAAACTAAACAATTAACGTCAAAAAAATAATTCATCTTGCGGTCTCACATATATGTATTTAGAATTCATTATTTATACGGACACGTAATATCTTCTATACACTAACTATTCCTTACACACATTTTTCTTTTTACGTATTAGCTTGCGGTCCATAAATCAGACCTCAGTTTTAAATATTTATTCCAACTTTTTTACAAGCCATAATGGAAAAATAAATTATTACACATTTTATACTGTTTCTTTTTTCTTTTTTCCATAATTGTAACTATAATTATAAAATTATATAATTGTAGTTATCCTTCCTTCATACTTTTCAATAAATATTTTTTTATTCTTTTACACTCTAGTTAAAAAATATATTTATAAATTTTATTTATTTTTCACTCACTCTCTCATACATTCACTGGCACTATATTTTCATTTTTAATTTTTTCATTTAATAATACTAAAATTTATAATATAGTGGCGCGAAAAAACTATTATTTTATTTTTTTTTTAAAGTTAATTTTTTTTTCTCAAAAAAAAACTTGTCAGTTTCTTGGCGCCGCCTTAGTTTATAATTAATACATTAATAAAATACTTATTGATAACAATAATTATTAATTATGGCTTATTATTAAGAAATAATAAAATATATTAATTAACAAAAGGCAACTTTGGATATTATTGGTAATTGACCAAGCATTAAAGCTCATTAATTAATTAATCAATTAACTCAATGCACTAATAATTAATTAATAAATAATTAATAATTAATAAAAATAATGAAATTTTTAAAAATACATGCAGTCTCTGGACAAAAAATATTCTTTAAATAATTTTTAAAAAATTAATTAGTTGTAATTCGCATTATTAGTCAAAAAGGCGTATAAAAATTTTTTTTATCTATTTAATCAACATAAAAATGTGTCTAATGCATAAATCTGTGGAAAAAATTAAAAAGAAATTTACGCACTTTTGGCTTTAAAAAAAAAAAAAAATCTTAAAACCAAAATTATATAAAAAAAATTTTATTTATATTTTCTGACTTTGCTTCAAAAATTAAGCGAATTATTCTGCTAAAAAATGAAAAATTTTTTAATTATTACAATTTTTAAGTTTTTTTTTTTAATTTTTATTTTTATAGCCAAAAATTCAAAAAATTTAATTTTTAAAGCAGAAAGTTGGAAAATAAAATAAAAAAATTTAGCTTTAAGATTTTTTTTTCTCAAAATTAAAAAAGTAAATTTAGAAAAAAATCTTAAAGCCAAATTTTTAAATTTCTATTCCAATTTTCTGCTTTAAACATTGAATTTTTGGAATTTCTGGCTATAAAAATTAAAAATTAAAAAGAAAAAACTTTAAAAAAATGGAATAATTCAATAATCTTTCAAATTCTCAAAAATTTTTCATTTTTATATCAAAAATTCAAAAAATTCAATTTTTAAAGCAGAAAGTTGAAAAATAAAATTTAAAAATTGGGCTTTAAGATTTTTTTTCTTAAAATTAAAAAAGAAATTTTTTTATACGAGTTTTTGATCCAAAAGAGTCAAAATTACAATCATAATTTATTATCTGCTCTTTTGGCATTAAAAACGCGAATTAAATTATTATTAATCGTGCATTATTGGCACAAGTGTAAAGCTTTTGACGGCGGCTTTGGATGTCCATGGAGGAAGAATTAAAAATACAGAAGAAAATAATCGTTCACTTGATTAAAGATAAATTCAAGTGGTAGTTTCGTCGATTGAAGAATCGTGGATCCCGTAAGCCGGGATCCACGCGCGTTCCTAGCTGGCACTTGTGTCGTAGCTCTTGTAGCTGTGAGAGGCGCGCTTGTGTTTCACGGTGCAGAAGAGGATCATGGAGGTGACGAGCCCGAAGAGCTGGAGGAACCCGACAATCAGTCCGACTGTGCCGAGCACGTGGAGTCTTTGGACGACCCAGGTCTGAATGGCAGCGGCACATCCTTCTTTATACCAGGACTCTTTGTTCCGGCCTTCCGGGTCCAGTCTTCCGCAGTAGCGCTCCCGTTTTATGCAGCACGAGTCGGGGACTCTGTCCTCTGTCGGCCAGGCGTCGATTTGGAACCAGTCCGTGTAGTCTCGAACCCCGCAGCAGTGTAACTGTTTTGTAAAAATTAAAAGTTACATTTTATTAGAAATTAATTTTATAATTTATGTGAACTATAAATAAATGAAATTTTGCTTTATTAAGTAATGACTTTTGTTAAATTATACTGCACTTTCTTAATTATTGACATTTTTAAAGATATAAGCTCATTTTGATGTTATACTCATCATGAGCTTTCATTTGAGTACCCACATACATTTTTGATATATTTTTCATATATACATATATATATATATATATATATATATATATATATATATATATATATAATCTATATAAATATACAAAACATATGAAAGAGTGATGTGGGTACTCAAATGAAAGGTCTCGATGAGTGTAACATCGGGATAAGCTTATATCTTTAAAAATGTCAATCGTGCACAAGACACAAGGTCATTTCTTAATTATTGATATTTTAAATGATATAAGCTCATCCCGATGTTAATCTCATCAAGAGCTTTCATTTGAGTACCCACATGCATTTTTGATATATTTTTCATATATACATATATACAATATATATTAATATACTAAATATATGAAAAATTGATGTGGGTACTCAAATGAAAGGTCTCGATGAGTGTAATGTCGGGGTGAGCTTATATCTTTAAAAATATTATTAGCTGACAAGATATCAATGTCAGTTTTTAATTATTGACATTTTTAAAGATATAAGCTCATCCCGATGTTACACTCATCAAGAGCTTTCATTAGAGTACCCACATGCATTTTGATATATTTTTCATATATACATATATGAAATATTTATAAATATATGAAAAATTGATATGGGTACTCAAATGAAAGGTCTTGATGAGTGTAACATCGGGATAAGCTTATATCTTTAAAAATATTAGTTTTTGACAAGATAGCAATGTCAGTTCTTAATTATTGACATTTTTAAAAATATAAGCTCATCCTGATGTTACACTCATCATGAGCTTTCATTTGAGTACCCACATGCATTTTTGATATATTTTTCATATATACATATATATAATATATATAAATATATGAAAAATTGATGTGGGTACTCAAATGAAAGGTCTCGATGAGTGTAACATCGGGATGAGTTTATATCTTTAAAAATGTCAATATTTCACAAGATACAAGGTAATTTCTTAATTATGTATCTAGAGATAGAGTATTTTCGAATGCAGCCTCAATGCTTAATAATTTAGATAATTAAATAAACTTACTCCTTGATGAATATGATCCCACAATGCAGGCAGGGTACCAGGTTCCCTTGTCACATTGTAATGTTTCTGAATCCCCAACAATAATTCTTGCTGCACACTTCTGGATACTTGTTCACGAAAAACAAAGGTCAATGCTCCGAGCATAAATTCAGCCAAGAATAACATTATTACCAGGCTGAAATACTGGAACAATGTTTACAAACTATTATTAGTTTTAGTTTATCATTATTAATGCATGCATTTATTTTACTCCGTAAAATTTACACTCATTCGAAATAATAGAAGGCAATTTTGTAATTATTGGGGGATGTATGACAAATGCAATCTACTCACGGTTATTAGCATGAATCTTGACTGGAACCATGCGCCGCAACATCCAAAGAATGCGACGACGAATGTTACGCCTCCGATAATTAAAAATACTGTGTCAGCAGAGGCGAAATTGTATTGTGGTACTAAATTGGCGAGTCCTGAAGTGGCTAATCGTAGCCAAAGCACTGCTCCAAGTATCCCACATGCTGATAACTGTTGATGCAATACAAAAAATTTGTTAATTCAATCAAGTGAATAATGAAAAAAAAATTACATACATAAAAAATTTTTTGTAAATAAAAAAAACAAGCGTTCAAATTTTTATTATTAAAATTGGCAAAAATTAAAAGTAACTTTTCTCAAAAAAACTCAATTTAAAAAAAAAATCCATCATTTATAGAATAATTTATCAATTATTAATAAATTAACATCTCTGAAAACAATTTGTAAATTTATTGAATACAAATAAATATTTTTTTACATTAATAAATATTTTAAAACATCTAACAAAACATTAATAAATATTTTTTCGGAATAAACGTATATTTATTTTATTAATAGTTAATAAGACATTAACTTAAGCTATTTATTGTCGATATGTATATAAATGTATTATAGATTGTAATATTTCTTTATAATTTTTTAATGTAGCAAAATTGCTAAATAAAACACATTATTATTATTATTAAATATTAATAAATCCTTCTATTAGTATCATTTGAAAAAATTGGCGCTCAGTGTCTTATATGATGTCATAAAATTCAAGCTTCTTCCAACCATCACTAGTGGCGCTTGGGTGCTCTGAAACTTATAAAACCCGCGTGCAACCCAAAAATAAACACAATCCTTCTGAAACTCAACGTGTGAAGCCACTCGATATTTTTGAAACGTGTTCAAGTTATTAATTAATTTTTCAATATTAATTATTTTAATATCAAACGTTTAAATAATAAAGTGAAAGAAAAATTTTGAAAAATTATAATTCATAATAAGTGCAGTGATTGATAAAAGTAACAAAATTTTTATTACTGTAAATTTGAACTGGTTCCAAATTTAAAGAATTAAATTTGTGTTTTAAAAAGAACTTTTCATTTAAATAATAAAGCGAAAACGAATTTTTGAATAAATATCATTCAAAATTAATTACAAGTTACTCTCCAAATCTTCAAGTTTTTTCAAAAGTTTCTGTTCTTGCCAAAAAAAAGACAAGCTTGAAAATAAAAATGCTTAACGTTGAATCAAACAACGAATTGGCGAAAGATTTGGGTGAACTTTATGAGAATAAAGTTGATAGCGATGCGACGATAATCGTGGGAAACCAATATTTCTCCGTTCACAAGGTGATTCTCCTGGCTCGCAGTCCTGCTTTAGTCGTGCAACTGGAAGAGAACTTGAACCAACTTCATGTAACAGACATCAGTCCAAGAATATTCGAAAAGGTGCTCAAGTATATTTACACCGATCAAATTTCGGATTTGGACTTGATTGCCGCTGAAGTTCTGGAGGCCGCGGACAAGTTGAGACTTCATCATCTGAAGGAGTTGTGCGAGAAGTCGCTTTGCCAATCTTCCAACCAAGGGAATATTGTCGAAATGCTGATTCTAGCAGATCGTCATAATGCCCAAAATCTCAAAGAATATGCTACTGAGTGCATAATTGAAGATGCGGCGTACATTACCGGAACTGAAGAGTTCAAAAATTTGGAGAAGACAGAACCGGCTCTGGCTACAGAAGTTCTGAAGAAAGCTGCTAGCCGAAAGGTTAAAAAAGATGAGAGCCAACATGTGTTTCTTTCAACAATTCACTTTATTTGTGAATTTTTTGGTAGATAATAATGTTATGTGTCTTAATTTTAATTTGTAATTTTTTTGTATAATTATTTATATTTTTTAGGAAAAATTTGTAAATATTTTATTGTAATACTAATTGTGTGATAAAAAATAAAAATTTTTTAATTAAGTTCAAAAATGCATTATCAAATTTAATAATTGAATTGAAAATTTGAATTTTAGTATTTAATGTAAAGTTAAGGTTTTTCCTTTACTATAATTAATATTTAATTAGTTATAAAAATTTGTAAATAATTTTCTTTTATTTTTAATTATAGTACAAATTATTCAAGTTTGAAAATTAAGTCTCTTGGGTCTTTGTAAGAGGCCCGGGGAAATTCCCGCAATTAGTCTGAGGCCCAAGTATATTTAAGGGATTAGAATTCAAAAGGGTAGATAAATAAGAGTTGTTATATGTAAGCAAATTCACTTATATTTAAATTAATAAATAGTTAAGCAATAACAAAGAACATTAGAGAAAAGGATTTACCTCGAATAGAGAGATTTCAGGTTAACAATATCCAGACAAATTTTTAACAAAGCTCACTTAATGAGGGTAGAAGCCCGAGGAAATAGGCAACCAATTGGATACTGTTTTTCCCCAAATAGTAAAGATTGGAAACGCCCAATAATTAGATAGGGGGCGTCCATAAATTACGTGAGGCATTTTTGAAAATTTTTTGACCCCCTCTCCCCCCTTGATAAGATTTCATAAAATTTTCCCCAACTCCCTCCCCCCTTCCCTAATCTCACGCGAGATTCTTCAAAATTTATGTTTTGGCTGTAAACGTGTTGGATTATTGAGAAAAAAAAGCGCCATTCGGCTACACCCGACATGGATAGGTAGATTTCTTGTTTGAATATTGAAAAAAACACGTTATTAAAAGGCCGTAATGTCCTAAAATTTATTTTCTATTATATTTTTGCAAATAACGACATGAGATTGGCTATAACAAATAGATATTTAAAGACATCTACCTAAAAAATCAGATTTTTTACAGATAAAAGTCATTTGATGATAAAAGCTAAAATTTAATTTATTCTTGATTTTTTTTGAATTTTCTTAACCACGAAATAAATTGAAAAAAGTATTAAAAGTCGACGAACAATAGCTTAAATTGAAGATAATTAAACATATTATGACAAAATTTTATTAAAATTACGACATGAGACCGGCTACCACCGATAGATTTCTAAATAAATCTACCTAAAAAATTAGTGAACCTATCGATCAATAATCAAATTAAACAATCGAGCGCTACTTTGCTGCTCTGCAGGGTTCAGACGAATACGATAAACACTATTGTGTCAAATTTGGCCATATTTTATTATAGAAATACTATCTCACGCAATTTTACACTGTTTTCTGCTAGAGAAAAAATTACGTGATATTTGTTAAGATCCCCCCTCCCCCCTAAGTGAGATTTGGTAAGATTTAGCTTGATCCACTCCCCCCCTAGAACACCTCACGTAATTAATGGACGCCCCCAGACCTTAACGATTTTTTGCAACAATCACTCTCTTCTTAATGATCTCCAAATGTACACATCGTACATTGATAGAAGGATTTATTTGTATCAAAAAATATTTCTTAGTATTAAAAATGATTTGTTTGTATTTAATAAATCTGATATTCATTTATTAAATATTAGTAAATCTTTTTAAATACTAAGAAATATTTGTTAAGAACTAAAAAGTGGTCTCTAATAAATGATTTGTTAAATATTAACAAATATTTTTAACTATAAACAAATCCTTCTATCCGTGTAGAAACATGTACAAAAAAAAGTATATCTTATGGAGAGTCGTAAAGTTCAAATAAGTGCATAACATTTTGATTTTTAATAAAATGCAGGGTAATAAGTGATAAATTCCAAGTAAGCAAAAAGTAAATTCATTAAAAAAATTAAATTTTCAACTGCATAAGAATGAAATAATAATTGACGAATCTTCTAGGTTCCCGATCTAGTGGTTGAAATACACCAGGACTAAAATAAATTTAATTCGTTTGTCCAATTAGGACATAACATATAGAAATTAGGAGTCTATATATTAATTTGTCGCATAATACTTCGATATAATTTTTCAAATGATTAATTCTACTAAAAATATATACAGAAAAAATATAAATGAAATTTTTTACGTTTAAAAATTTATTTTCTTTAAATTAATTTAATAAAAACTAATAAATTTTAAAATTTGTTTACTTATTCGCTGAAAAAATGATGAATCAAAGTAATACTAAATCTTATTACAGAAAATAAGTAATTTTATGAATATTTTATTTTTATGTATTTCAATAGCATTAATTGTTTTTTTATAAATTTGCTTCATCTGCAATAAACTCGAAGATTTTCTATAACTTTATAAAAATAATAAACAT
This sequence comes from Cotesia glomerata, assembly GCF_020080835.1. Classification (NCBI taxonomy): domain Eukaryota; kingdom Metazoa; phylum Arthropoda; class Insecta; order Hymenoptera; family Braconidae; genus Cotesia; species Cotesia glomerata. The sequence goes on from NC_058163.1 coordinate 24,832,328, forward strand.
TATCGAAAATTACGTTGATTGATACAATTATCGAGATTTCATCGACCCGAATCGATTATTTACAATCCTCGACAGGTTCTTAAAACTCAGTGAACAGAATCGTGGAGCTTGCTATAGTAATATAATAGCAATACAACTAACTAACATAACAGTAGCTCAGCTCCCAGCTCTTAGCTTTCAGCTCAATCCAAGTAGAACGTAGTTATAGCACAGCATAACTATTTTATAAATGTCTACCAGCACTTCACTCTGTTCGTACTTCCAGGTCAATATTTAATTCCCAGAAACCAGGTCTTATTCAATTTTTTTTAGCTTTTTTTTATCCATTTAAACTCGGCTTTCTTTTTACTTATACTTCCTCACATTACTTCTTTTCACTCTGAGAAAAAGACCACTGGATAAAACCCACAATGAAGCCCGGCTGCACCATACAGATGTAAAATAGTTGAGTTTTCAATATAAATAAATAATAATAATATATTTAATTTAAAACGTCTGCTTACCCAAACAAGCACGTTCAGAGAGCAAAAGACGTGCCTAATACATGTATATCCTGTGCGACTCATTGTCAAGTGGCCTTGGATTTTTATTTATTCAGCCCTATACCTAAAACAACACAGAACAATTTTTTAGACTAAATAATTTATTTAAAATCTTTGAATAATTTTTAATCGACAAAAAATTTTCTTTTTTACAATTTTCTTAGATTAATAATATTTCTTTTTCAATGAAAAATTTTCTGATAAGCTTTTATATAGCCTAGTATGGTTACAAATGTCCATACAATTTTTTAACCAAAATAGTATCAAGAATCTCCGATAGATGGCGCATAATAGCTGAATTCTCTCACTGAAAGAGAATTGACCACTAAATTAAAAATAATTTTTTTTTTACTTTTCTAAGGAGCTTTTATAATATTTTTGTTTTTTAAATTTAACCATAAAACTAACTTTAATTTAATACAACTGGATATTAATTCCAATCAAATTTCATACGCCTTCGGTGGACCACTTGCACATTAAAAAATTTTGTGTTAAATATTTAACACTTTTATGTGTAAATTTAGCATTTATTTTGTTAAATCAACAGAAAAAAGTGTTAAATATTTAGCATAAAAATTTTTAACAAAATTTTTTGACGCATTGACGCTAAAATTTTTTACTGTGTGTTCTTGAAATTACTTTGTATCAATTGTATATTTTCTTTAATTTTTGTATAACTTCCCTTCATTGTCCGATACAATCTTAAAATAAAAACAATCTGAATATTTACTTAAATAAAATTATTCACAATTTAATTTCCGTAATAAACAAATTTAAATATTATTTATAAAAAAAAGATGCAGAGACTCGTGATAATTAAAACAAAAAATAAATAAAAATAATTTGAAGATCATTGATCAGTGGCCTTGTTCACTTTACCACTGTCAACTTTGTACACTTTGTATTACACTTTGCACCGCGTGTAAGAAATGTCAATGATGATTTACCGCTACTCATCAGCGATCCCGTCACGATTTACCAAGCCGCGGATCGCGGATGGGAGCCACATTATACATTTATGTACTTATACATTTATATTGTATTATATTATTGTTATACTGGAAAACACGTACAGAGATCCAAACAATATATAAAACATAATAAATACAGACATCACTCAACAAGTAGTCTACGACTTAACAATACATTAATAATAACAATAATAATAATAATGGTACTTGATAATATTATAGCAAATAAATAGTCAACAATAGTTAAATAAAATAATAATAATAACTTCGAAATTATTATTATTATTATTTTTAAAATTATTATTCAATTATCATGTTTTAAAAATTTACTAATAAAAATAATAATAATAATAATAAATAAATAAATAATGATAATAATAAATGTCTACAATACACTTGTCATCTCATGGCTCGAGACATAACTCAATTCGCATTAATATATATGCAATGCAAACAGCTTTTCAATAAATTACGCAACACTCAAACATCAGCATTTGTTTTCATTTAGTAAAACTGATATTATTCCAACGCGAAACTTAATTTATCGCCGGAAAAATAATAAATAAAATATATTTTTTTTTGTATTGAGTCAAGCCAGTTAAGAAAATATGATAATAATATTTTATTATTTATTATCTATTGTTAATTTTTATATTGGAAATTATTGAGAATAAAAAATAGATAAAAGTGATTTGATTAACATGAATAATAAATAAAAAGTGGGAGTTTTTATTAGTGGTTTAGTTGATCTGATCTGGTCCCGTTAGAAGACCTGGAAGACCTCGTAGTATATATTCTACAACGGCTTTTATTTTAGTTTTATTCTATACTAGTTTGCTTTTTTTATTTTCAGGTGATATTCACTTTAATAGTTGTAGAGTAAATTTATCGCTTAAATTAATACTCGGTGGTTATGGTATTTTAAACTTTTACTTGACATTTTATGTTACTTTCTTTACAATTAATTAGGTCCTTTGAAAATTAACGACCGTTTATAATTATTCAAAGTTCAATTTATTTACTACGTCATTAACATGAAATTTATTTTTAATTGTATTTTATGAATAAATTTTTATCTGAAAATTGAGAAAAAATTGATTTTTTTAAAAACTTTCACTCAGTAAATTAGTAAAAAAAAAAAAAATAAATTTTTGACAGTGACGAGGGTTCAAAAATCGCATTCCAGAGTTTTGTTCGCAAAAATATTCGGCCTTCAAAAAAAAGAATTCTTGTGAAAGAATATTTAATTAATGATCCATTGAATAAAAATAAGAAAGTTTCAGCCAGATAAAGTAAACAGTGGATTTATTTTAAGGTACAAATGTAATGTATGGGTAATTATTAATTGTGTAAACAAACGATTTGAAAGATAAATTGGAGTCGTTTTATTGAGTAAACATTGTAATTATAATTATAGTAATGTTAACTATTTTTAAAGGCTTCTAATTATTGAATTTATACTCGAATTTGAATACCTATAAGTCATTGGCCTCATAAAAGAAGTTATTATTATTATCATTATCAATAATAATGATAATCTTAGAAAATCAGAATTATTATTTCAACATTTATTATATAAAATTTTTCACAAGACATTTTACTTATTTCCTGACTATAGAATGGGAGATATAAAACAATTGACAAAGATCTTTTTGTGTAAAAAATTAAATTTTCTACAAAAAAAGTTTCTGATGTTATTTTTAAATCTTCAATTCTTAACCCAAAATTTGAGGTCTAGTTTTCGAAATTTTTATTTTTAGTTAAAAATTTTTTTTGATTTTTTAAATTTTGCACTATTGTTATTATTATATATCTAGTTATTAAAATTAAATAATAACAATAATAATTTATTATTAAAAAATGTCTAATTTACGTATTTTTAGGTTCTGGCTAATGAAAAGATGAAAGGAAATTAATTATAAATATAATTCTGCACACTTAGTTAATTTATGTTAACACATGTTAAATTATAAGGATTAAAATTTTAAATTTTTAGTTTATATAGATTCATATTATTACTTATGTTTTTCACTCTGCACAGAAAAAAAAATTAGCTTGATTTAAGAGAAAAATTCTTGAACCAAAAATATAATTTTGAAGAGGGTAATTTTCTTGAATCAAGTAAAATTTCCTTAAATCAAGCATATTTTTCTTAAATCAAGAATTTTTCTTATCAAACCAAGAATATTGAGCTCTTCAAAAATATATACTTGACTCAAGAAAATTTCTTTTTCTGTGTATCAAAATCTTCTACTTTGTAAAAAATTGAAAAACTCTGTTATTGGACCTTTAGGCTGTTGGGTTAAACTAAAGGCAAATAAATAAATAAATAAATAATAATAATAATAATAATAATAATGGATACTTTAATTATTTTTACAATAAAGCTCGAACCAAAAACTAAATAGTAACAAAACGTGGGAAAACTTTAAACGTGAAATGGAACAGATTAATCCGGCAGATATTCGTTAAATCAGGTCGACGTATAAAGTATTAAAAGATAGGATGAGTGCCGAGGCATCACGTGTGGGGTTCATTGATGATTATTTGAAATTGCCTGCAATTGACAGGAAGTCAAGGGGAACCTACGTACATCAGCAGTAATATGGCTACATACCATCTCTATATCTCGCCATATCTCTATACACACCTACGCCCTTGCGTAAAACTATAAAACCATTATTATTTACACTTCACTTATTTTCATTTTTATTTATTTATTAATTTTCTCAGAGATTTTATTGAAAAATTATTTCGATCGCCCATTCAAGGCGCCTTTCATTTTATCATTGTCACCTCGGAATTTATTAATTTATTTACTTTATTTACTTGTCAAATTAAATATACCGACAATCGCAGAACAATTTTAGTATTTTTTTTCTTTTTTTTAGAGTACAAATTAACGCTAATGAGATAATTTAGTATAATTAATTATTAAAAAGTCATCCTAGTTAGCAACGAATAATTTTAGCGTCTCTGTTCCTAATTTAGACCTGACCTCTGACTTTTGTCTTCTGGAAATTTTCACATTAATTTTTATAAAATATTTACGGAGAAAAATTGACCTCGACATTTTGCTCTATTTTTTTTTCTTTTCATGAAAGTTCATTTTAGATCTCAAAAAAATTGAATGAAAAAGAGTAAATTACTGTTTTGTACTAGTATTATTATTATTATTATTTATTTTTAAAAAACTTGATACATTATACAATAATAATAATTTTAAAAAATCGGAAAAATTTTTTATATTCTCAATTAAATATTCTTCAATATTTAAACTTCAAATTTTGAGTTAGTAAAATGTCTCGTGAAAAATTTTTTATAATATAATATATTGAAATAATTATTCTGATTTTCTAAAATTATTATTATTATTATTTTTATTATGTAAAACCTTTAGAAAGTACTGATAATAGAATATTAAATAATGACAGCAGTTAAAAAAAAAACAAAATTTAATTATCATATCGTGCATAAACGTCTGCATAACTAATAAACTGTAAGTAGACTAATGTCTAATTAAGACTCCAGAGCAGCATGCAGAGGCAGAGGCGATTTGTACTCTACTCTAGATAATAATTTTAACATCAATTTAAGCCTCATTATGTAATACTATACTACAAATTTCATTTTTAAGAGTACAGTACTATATTTGAGTGTTAGTTCAGCTAAAAAATCCTAAAAAATTATGTAAATTCGTAAGATAACATTAAGAGGTACTGCTGGTGTGACCGTTCACAAAAAAGACAATTTTCGGGAATTTCTTAAAGTAAAACTATTACAGTGATAGTTTGACTGTAACAAAAATATCATTAGTTGACAAGATACCAATGTCAATTATTAATTATTGATATTTTTAAAGATATAAGCTTATCTTGATGTTATACTCATCAAGAACTTTCATTTGAGTACCCACATGCACTTTTGATATATTTTTCATATATACATATATATAAAATATATAAATATATGAAAAATTGATGTGGGTACTCAAATAAAAGGTCTTGATGAATGTAACATCGGAATGAGCTTATATTTTTAAAAATGTCAATAGTTTACGAGATAGCAATGTCAGTTCTTAATTATTGACATTTTTAAAGATATAAGCTCATCCCGATGTTACACTCATCAAGAGCTTTCATTTGAGTACCCACATGCATTTTTGACATATTTTTCATATATGCATATATATAATATATATAAATATATAAAAAATTGATGTGGGTACTCAAATGAAAGGTTTCGATGAGTGTAATATCAGGGTGAGCTTATATCTTTTAAAATGTCAATATTTCACAAGATACAAGGTCATTTCTTAAAATTTTATTCTCTTAATAATATAGATAAAATGATAGAGTTGGCAGATTCTTTAATGGAGATTATTTATTTAATAACCTCAGTAATATTAATTCCTATCGAGTTAAATTAAAAAACTTCTAGAATAACTAGATGATTACTTTTACTTGTTTAATTCTCTTCACGTACACCTTGATTCACTTTACCCAGATAATATCTTTATCAACAATTAAATCTCCATTACATTACTCAATCCCGCGACCGCCGTTATAATACAACCAATGGAAACGCAAACATATTTGCACAGTGGTATCTTTAAATAACGCCGCGATTGCAATTTGTGTGTTGCTTGGTAATCTAAAAAACCCAGAGAGAAAATAAATAATTAATTTACAAAAGAGGTGAGTTATTAAATTTATCAATGGAGAAATTTTAAATGGGCCGTGCATTCATTTATACAATTTAAATTAACCACAATAATATTAATAATGACAATAACAATAACAATAACAATAATAATAATAATAAGAGTGTGAATAGAATAAGAGACAAGTAAGATGTTTGCTGCGCTGAATTTATTACGCGGCTTAAGGTTGTGAACCTTTTTAGTACATCGCGTACTAGTACTCCTCGACTCTTCTACTTGGTTACAATATCAGTATGTAGGTACTAGTACTAGCTGCAAGTACTTTTTTATGTTATACTCTCACACTCTGAACTGTGAACTGGGAACTAAACCAGGAATTGAGAGCTGGATGTAATGTAATGGATGTAGTATAAGTAATGGGAACTAACGTGTGATACCTCGACCCTTTTGAATTGTCACGTAGCGATACAACTCTAGCATACTCTGTTGATGTTAATATCTAAGACCTTGTTAGGACATAAAAGAGATCGGATGAGATGAGATTACTTTTTTATTTTCTGATCTTTATAATTTTATACACTTTTTTATCTTGACTTTTCAACGAGCTTTTTTATGGTAGTGTAAGAATTTAATAAGGTTTTTTTTTTTCTATTTTAAGTTAAGTTATATTGAATTTTATAAGCGTAAATGCTTGTAATTTTAAATTAAAAAATATGATGAATTTATTGAAAGTTACTTTGAAGAATTTTTTGGAATAAACTAAAAAATTTTTTAAGTTTACTACGATTTTTAATAAATTTTGGGAAATCCAAAAATGCATGCCTCATAATCTCATTTTTCACAATAAAATTGATTAAAATAAAATATAAACAGCAAAATAATAAAAAAGTTTGAAAAATCCAAAAGTGCATGCCTCATAATCTCATTTTTCACAATAAAATTGATTAAAATAAAATATAAAAAGCAAAATTATAAAAAACAGAAAACTGTGCTATGGTTTAGTGGCGCCATAATTCTAAGGTGAGGAAAAAAAATACTATAATAAAATGTATAGATAGATATACAAAAAAATACAGTCATATATTAGTTTTTTATAAATAATAATTTAACGACAGTGAATTGAACGCTCATATTAATTGAAAAAGTCCTAAGTGTGTTACTTTAGATAATAAAAAAAAAATTATTCCGGTACGATGATTTTTTCGAGCAATTTTTAATGTTATTATTTACTATGTTATACAAAATAATTGTTATTGAAATATATTTTATGTGCCTGACAAATTATTTTACTTGCTATTAGTACACTCAGATTAACCTGTAAGTGCGATATGAATAAAAAAAAATCAATTTCAGTTGCGAGAAAACTGCTTTTTTAAAATGTCGAGAGTAGAGCACTACTTTAACACTTCGCTTATGAGGCGTGCAATTGATTAAAAAATTGATTTTATTTTTTAAAAATTTTCAAAGAAAAACCGACAGTTTTTTTTTAATTTTCTCAATAAAGAAATGTTAAAAATTCTTGATTAAAAAATTTTCCTTCGCTAACTTAGAAAAAAATATTTTTTTTGTATGAAAAATTTTTTTAAAGCTTTCAATTAAAATTTCTTATTATTTTAGGGAATTTTCAACAAATTTCACAAAAAAAAAAACAAAAATTTTTAATAAATTTCACTATTTAAAAATTTAGACCTTTAATAAAAGGCGCAAAAAAATTCTTTGCTACAAAATTTTAATTTTTTAGAAACAAAAAAATTTTTTCTATCTAATTTTTATTTTCTAATATTAAATAGATAAAATTAACAATATTATTTTCTAGTTATAAAATCGAAAACTATCACATGGAAGTAATAAATTAATGCGCAGACTACTATCAGTGATAAACGGATCCAATATTTATCAGCCATCCTAAATAAAAAATAAAAAATAATAAAAAAGTACTTACGTAGGCGCTGATTTAACTGGTAGCAGCTGACGTCCGATATTCGGTATTAATATTGATTCGATCGAGCAATTAAATCGCGGCTAATAAAACCACCATTTGAATTTAGTGACATAAAGTACAAACTAATTCGAAAATAGCAACAATATAAGATAGAATATTTAATATAATTATTGTATTTAATTTACAATAATTTAAAGCAAGTCGCGAGACACGACTGAAAGTGCGCGGGCTCTAGCAAGCGCGGAAGACCGACTGACGTCGACCGAAGCGACGCAACTTGACATTTGGAGGGGGTCATGTGGATCATACCTATACTTAAGGTTATATGTGTGGGTTACGTGTAGACATCTACAGGTTCTTTCGCTCCATCCTATCTAAAATATTTTATTCGTTTTCTCTTCTTTACCGTAATTTTACTAATAAATAATTAACTTTCAACGGCTATAAATCTTCAAATCCTAGAAATTTAATTTTTTTCGTTGAATTTTCTATTAAACATTTTTTTTTTTTAATTTACCTAAAACATTCAAATTTATTTTTAAAATCAATCTTTTCGGTAATTATTTTAATTTATTCAAAAATTTTATTTAGGAGGAAATTTTTCAGGTTAAATAAAAATATCTTTATCAAAAAATTTTGTTAATAATTCATTAATTAATAATAAAATTTTTTAAATCAAAAGATAGTAAGATATTTATTGTTTTTGTGGGTAAAAATATTTTTACTTAAAATAAAAAGTTATTTGTTTTTTTGCACGGGTATTATTTATATAATAATTGTTAATTCTGGGAATATTATTTAAGTAACCGGGTAATTTAAAAAAATTATCATAGTAATGCAGATTTTAGTGTCGGTAAAATAAATCGCTGTAGATGTTAATAAAATGCTTATTTTATTTTACCGATGCAATTTTTGGCTTTTAACATAAAATTTTATGAAAATTAAAAAAATTTGTAAATGTTTTAGAAAATTTTTAAATTTAAGAAATTTTTTAAACAAAATATTTCTATCCTGATTATCTTTACAATTAATTTGAACTAAGTGAGAAGTATTATGAAACTAGAAATAACTCCAAATTTAAAATAAAAAAAAACAAAAACAATTACTGCGGAAAAAACAATTGTATATAGAGGACTAAATTGGTACAACAAATTACCATGTAACATAATAAATAAAGAGCGATTAAATATATTTAAAATAGAGCTAAAAAATTATATTACAAATAATGTTGATGGTTTCAAAAATATAAATAGTTATTAAAGACGTATATATTTATTTTTTTTAAAGAAATTATTTATGTTTATATATATTGTAAATAGCAAAGCTAACAAACAATAAATATTATTATTATTAAAAAAATTTTGCCGTTATTTTTTAGTATATCTAAAAATTGCGAAATTCGTCATTTTGAATCATCAAAATTTATACAAAAATGTCTAAGTAGTTATAATTGATTATTATTAATTAAGTGTTATGTCGGACTTAACGTTCGACATTTTTATTTTTTAGTATTAAGTAGAGTTTAATTATGCATTAATAATTCTATGTTTTTACAACTAATTACATACATTTATTTTTATTATTAAATTTTTTTTTCTTCAGAATTCTAGATACTATTTTTTTTAAAAGAAATTATTTTAAAAATATATATCAGCTTGTCTGGATCGAATAGTAAATAATAACTTTATGACCCGAAGAAATAAAAAATAGTTTTTCTTATCTTACTATCTGGACCCAAAACAGAAATTTCTCTAAAATTAAATATTTAAAAGCTAACTTCAAATACATAAGATATACAAAATTGAAATACATATTAATTCGTACGTTTTAAATATAGTATATTATTACACTATAATATTACACTAGTATAATATTACACTACTCGGCTTCGCCTCGGGCATCATGGCGCGCAGTTCAGGGCTCTCAAATTTCTGGCCATGTAGTGTATACTAGTTTTCTTGCTATCCGGTCGAAAGTACGCAAAAAATTGCGTTGAAAAAAATTGATGCCTGCCCCCGACATTTGCGGCACGAGCGAAGCGAGTGCTGCTGGTCGGGGCAGGCATCAAATACACCTGTCAATAAAGATACTAATTTATAATCTATTATATTACTACTTTCTTTTGAGAAAAGATTTTAATTTAATTAATTAAACCTAAAGTTATAAATATATTATAAATCAACTCTGATTTTAAGAATAAAAAAAAAAATAGAAAAATGAAATAATAATCGTAAAATGCATAGAAAAAAAAATTAAGAAAAAAATCTGTTTGTGTATTTTTTCAAATAATTATTTGTTCAATAATGAATTTATTTATTTGAGAATATCTATCAGAATAAAAAATATTTCTCGTTTCTTTTGGTAAATTACCAGACCAGTTAAATTAACTATTAAACAAGTCTCATTTCATTAAAATAAATATTTATTTTCTATAATTGACTTAGTTTCAACCTAAAATCATTAACACATAACAAGACAGATGAAAATTAAATTAGCCGACATTTGAAACTTTTTATAATTTATTTTATTGATAAATAATTTTTTAAAAATTAAAACAAAAATTTTCACATGTAAAAAATTTTAAAAATTATACGTGGAATTTTTTAAAAATAGTTTTTTAGTTCTAATTTTTAATTAATAAAAAAATCAAAAATTGTTGAGTGTTGGTTAACTTAATTTTCATACAAGACAGATACATTCATAACAATCACAAGTAAGGTTAGGCTTATAGACATAAGTTATAGAGTGAGTGCGACTACCGACTTTCGGACTTTTTGCCGCCTCGAGTCTCGTTGTCAGTGCATGAATACATTATTTCGGCTCCCCGTCGTAGAGCGCATGCGCGACTCGACCATGGCATCAAAGTGGGTCTTTCTGCCGTGAAATCGCAGCGGGAACCCCGTACTTTCGACCGGCGTAGTAAGAAATAGTATATTTCTTACCTAGGGCAGGAAAATAAGAAATGTCTCAGATTACATGTAATGAGTCTCAGATTACATGTGATCTGAGGCTTTCTTATTTCCTGCCCGTGGTGAGAATACTATTTTTTTGCCCTCCGGGCGGAAAGTGGCAACTTTCGTCCCGCTGCGCTAAACTAAGTTGCCGCTTTCCGCCTTCGTCGGACAAAAAAATAGTATACACTCCTCGGGAAGTAAATAAGAAAGCCTCAGATCACATGTTTGTTGACCTCGGCTTCGCCTCGGCCAACAATTACATGTGATCTGAGACATTTCTTACTTTACTTCCCTAGGTGTGTAATATACTATTTTTGCTCGACGAAAGCAGGAAGCGGCAACTTCGCTTAGCGCAGCGCTAAACTAAGTTGCCGCTTTCCGCCTTCGTCGGACAAAATAGTATATTACCTAGTAAAGTAAGAAATGTCTCAGATCACATGTAATTGTTGGCCGAGGCGAAGCCGAGGTCAACAAACATGTGATCTGAGGCTTTCTTTACTTCCCGAGGAGTGTATACTATTTTTGCTCGACGAAGGCGGAAAGCGGCAACTTAGTTTAGCGCAGCGGGACGAAAGTTGCCACCTCTCTCCGCCCGGAGGGCAAAATAGTATACACTCCTCGGGAAGTAAAGAAGCCTCAGATCACATGTTTGTTGACCTCGGCTTTCGCCTCGGCCACATTACATGTGATCTGAGACATTTCTTACTTTACTTCCTTAGGTGTAATATACTATTTCTCCTCGACAGAGGCGGAAAGCGGCAATTTCGTTTAGCGCAGCGGGCCGAAAGTTGCCACTTTCCGCCTGGAGGGCAGAAAAATAATTTTAATGTTAAACAGTATACGCATGTATGTCTTTGTCTATGCGTAAATGCGCTTACGTATACACAAACACATAGATGAATATAAGAATTTTATTTATTTATTGATTTATTTATGATAAATGCCAAGGCACAGGCCGAATGGCAAGGTATTTAAATTATATTTGAAATGTGTATGAATATAAGTATACATTAGATTATTTACAAAGTTACTTAAAATTATATAAAATACAAAATATAAATAGATAAGAGGCTACATTAAAATATTCAGTCGAATAATTAATTGTAATATTTGGATATAAGTTTTGGTTTATAGTTATGAATATTTAAATATTGAGATTTTTTAATTTTTTGGTATACTAAAATTTAGATTTATTAATATGATTTAGATAATAGAATTTAGTTAATAAAATTTAAACACTGAGATTTAAACAAGGCCAATTATAATAAGAATACGCTTTTAAGGCCCTTGAGTTAGAATGATTTGAAATAAACTATATCGTAAACTTATAAATTAAGATTTAAAATTCCATAGATTCAATTAAAATACATATATTGCACAGGTAAGGTAAGAATATACTATAGTAAGAGGTAACACACAAGGTAGTCGATGCACAGCTAGTTTTCCGGAATATTTGGAGAGAGGGTGGAAGTCCCAAAACTAGAGAGCTAATTAGGCACATATTTCCCCTACTATTTCAACTATTGGACCCACCCAAACTCTCAGACTCGGAAAACTGTCGTCGTATCTCTCTCGTTGTCCTGACGTCCTAGTGTTAACATCGAAAAAGTTTTTGTAAGTTTCAATGAAACCACGCGTCAGATTCAAAAAGAAATTGTTAGTGAAGTAAATTTAAATTATGTAAAGAAACGGTAACAATGATATTTAAGTAAGTCCTTAATTAAGATTTTTATGTTTGTTTTAATAACTCAAATCTTTGTATTATAATTTTTGAATATATTTATTAAATTGAATTCATTTTTCTTATATTATAATTTCAACCTCCTCCCATAAGCTTCAGATCCTTCTCTATTAGCCTAACGGCTAGGATAAAAATAATTAAATTTTAGTTGCGTTTTCGACGTAACATAAGTATTTAGAGTCGTCAAATAATTTTTTATAATTAAAAATCATTAAGCTATTGAATAAAATTATTTTATATGGCTTGATATAATCTAGTATGTCCATATATCATTTTTTAAATGTCCCTATGCGGAAATTGGCAGATTAAACTATTCAAGGCTGTATTAAAAAAAATTCTTTAAAAGATGCATAAGCTAATGACTAATAATAAATTAAAACAAAATTCAAAAAAAAATATTAACTTAAATTTAAAAACAACAAAATCAAGTTTTTTGTATTTCACTACTAACGTAAGTTTGTTATTAATTAATAAAATTTTATCAGCACTGTCCAAAGGTGAAAAGAGATGGAGTTATTTTTATGATCGTCAAACATCATTCAAAGGTATGTAAAGGAGTTAAAGTCCATAATTAATTTGTTGGGTACACGGGAAAAAGTAAACTGTAATAAATAACAGTCGATTTATAATAAGTAATGATCAACTGCTAAAAATTACCATTTCAAACAGTAAAATCGTGATTTTACTATTCACTTTATAATATTTACCATTTAAACGTTACAATTTACTCTTTAAATGGAAGAAAATACTATTTCAAACAGTAATATTCGCTATGTAAATGTCTAAAATGTTAAAGTATAACAATTAAGAATTCAGACTTTGATATTTATTTCGTACCTGAAAAATGATCTTATGATATGTAAAAAGTATAAAATAAAGTTAGTAAATTTCTAATACAAGCAACGTCAATATTTACAAAGTAAAATGGTTCATTTTAAACGCAACGCTAAAAATCAAACTGTAATTATTGACTTGTTTGGACTGGTAAAATGTATATTTTAAAAGTATAATTTTTACTGTTTCAAATGTTAAATTCTCCCAGAGTGAGACCCCCTTCTCTTTCATCTGAGTTCCCCTTCTCCTCATAATATGGACTATATATTGAAATGGCAATTTTTACTGTTTGAAACTGTAATTTTTTAAGATGAAAGAGTCGTTATTTACTATAGTGACAGCTACTAATCACTTATTTTGGATATTAAATTATAAATTGTGGCTTTTATACTTTCTAAATTAAGTTCTGTAATATTTATATTTTTGCAACCCCGATGTCCGCTTTACTGTTTGAAACTATAAAAATTAACCGGAATCCGAGTGAATATTATAGTTTACTTTTTTCCGTGTACTATTACTATAATTATTGTTAAAAAATTAGAATAATACGATATGGAAAATTTACGGAGTGGATGAAAATTAATATTTACTCCGCTGAAAAAAAGAACGTCAAATTTACTCCGGATGCAGAGTGTTTTTTTTCTTTATTTTGGTGAAAATTCATTACTCTGATATGGTACAAAAAGTAATAGACATTATAAATTTTTATTTCACTTTTTTTATAAGTAAATTTTAACAAAAAAAAATAATCAAAAAATTCCACATAAGTATGAAAAATTTACAAAACTATGAACGTAATTTTTAAAAAATATTTTTTTTGTATTAATTTATTTCTTAAATAAATTAATATTTTAAATAAATTCTTTATCTGTTCATTGCAGTATCATTGTTCGGATGATAAGAAATAAATAAAATTGTTTATAAAATTTAGTTACAATAATATATAGAAAATTAAGCTATTAAGTAAATATCAACAGCCTTTTCAATCACCTAAGACAATAAAATAATAATTATAAATAAGAAATATTGAAAAAATATATTAAAAATAAAAAAATAAATTTGAAAATTAGTTTAGCTGCGTTTCCTCAATTTTTGTGAGGATTCTTCCATGGAGTCGAGCCACAACTTGAGCTCGTTGGACATCTCCGGCCTCTGGGCAGAGGGCTCGACCTTAGCGATCACCTCCGACACGGGGACCTTTAACCCGGTGACCGTCTGCTTGCTGAGGACGACTGCGCGGACGAAATTGTCTGACAGACTGATGAACTCGTGTTCGAGGTAAAAGTTTTTCTCGTCCCAGTAAATCAACTGCGTGGTCACTTTGTAAGGTGTAAAAATAGGCAGCGCTCGTCGATAACGAGTCGATGATGCACCTTGAACTGCGCCTCCACCTCTGCGACTCACTTCCCCGTAGATTCCCGATCTATCGTAGTAGTGGAATCGCGCGAAATCCAGCTCGCGGAGGTATCGGGCGTTGTTCATGTGCTTTAAAAATATATCCACGTCTTGGGATGTACAAATGCCTGAAAATTTATTTATTATTAGAGTCATGTCAATATTTTATAAAAAATGTTTTTAAAAAATTTTAAAGGTTTGAATTTATCAATAATTTTTTTTTTAATTACAAATCTTTATTTTTATTAATTATTAATTGATTAATTTTTGTTAAATTGCACTGTACTTTCTTGACTATTGACATTTTTAAATATATAAGCTCATCACGATGTTATACTCATCAAGAGCATTCATTTGAGTACCCACATGCATTTTTGATATATTTTTCATATATAAATATATATAAATATATAATATATTCAAATATGTGAAAAATTGATGTGGGTACTCAAATGAAAGGGCTCAATGATTGTAATGTTGGGGTGACCTTATATCTTTAAAAATATCATTAGTTGACAAGATAGCAATGTCAGTTCTTAATTATTGACATTTTTAAAGATATAAGCTCATCCCGATGTTATACTTGTCAAGAGCTTTCATTTGAGTACCCACATGCATTTTTGATATATTTTTCATATATAAATATATACAATATATATTAATATATGAAAAGTTGATGTGGGTACTCAAATGAAAGGTCTCGATGAGTTTAATGTCGGGGTGAGCTTATATCTTTAAAAATGTCAATAGTTCACAAGATACAAGATCATTTCTTAATTATGTATTTAGAAATAGAGTATTTTCAAATGCAGCCTAAATAATTATCATAATAAATTGACTATCAGTGAAAATGAAATGAAACCTTGAAAAGGCACAAGTTCAAGTCGAGACCTTTTCAATGACGCTAAATAAAATTATGAATTAAATAGATTTTTAATTGAAAACAAATGAATAAATAAATAAAATAAAATAATTTCAATAATATAATCATAATTTTTTACTCATTGATAATTTTAAATGATTTTTCATATTAATATCATTTTATTCAAATAATTATTCAAAGTGACAAGTTAAATTATTTACTTATAGGATCAGTAAAATAGTATCAAACTTATGTTTGTTTATCTTATCACAATGTACCATGAAACAGTCGTAATTATGATGACTAACAACTAAAATACAAACACTACAGACGGCGTTATCTTAACTCTGACCGTTAGAAATAAAATTTAACAGTTCAACAACAGAACAGGTGCCGCGTAAGCTAGACATTTATTTTTATTTATTTATTTATTTATTTTTTAATAAGCTCATTTCATTCTTGTCTGCAACTTAACAATGATAATTAAAAATTAATGAATGTTTAGAGAGCAAAAATTAAATAAATTTATTTATACGAGTCTTGACATTTGACCGATTGATTTATTTTGAATAAACGGAAATACTTATAGTCGTTGTTAAAAGTTTAATGAGACAATATTTTTTTTTTTTTCATTATTCTGTCCGATAGTAATTTTTATTGTGTAAAAAATTTCAAAAATTCATACGCAAAATTTAAAAGGAATTTAAATTTGATTTTTTTTTATATAAATGTAATTTTTTACTCTTAATTGCTGAAAATAAATAAAAAGTATTTTTCTTAAGTTGAAAATTTGCATTTTTTTATTTTTCTTCAGTTTATTTTTAGTAAAAATTAACTCAAATAAATATTGCAAAAATGATATTTGTTGAATAATTTTTCATCGATAATTTCCGTGAACATTTGTAATTAAATTTATGAATAAATAAAATTAATTAATAGTAAAAGATAAGAAAAAAGAGAAAATTTTACCATAAATAGTAGTTTTTTCAAAAACTTTCTTCTTTTTTTGAAAAAGTCTGCCCCAACCGATTGTAAAAGCTATTCTCAAAAAATAATTAACATCGAATAAAATATAAAGAATTGCAATTATTGTCATAGTACACGCACACACCATTTTTGATATTTAAATTATTTAAACTATTGGCCGAATTTATCAAAGTTGCAGATTTGATGAACAATAACTGCACTTTGCAATTAGTAAATAACAGATTAGTTGTTAAAGTACTGAGCTTGAATGATAAACTAAAACTAAAGTTAAAGACTTTAGAGTTAACTGTTATGCCGCGTGATGTAGTTCATGTACACCAGTACAGAAAGTGTACCGTATAGTAGCATAGCACTTACATTGAAATCCCGCTTTTCTCCCACCAACCGGCTGCCTATTGGGTCAATAGTCAACGCATCATTCGCGTGTAATTATCAAACAGGTTCTTTCCGCAATCCTGTACTTCTATTCCTGTACTTTGTCCAGCTATGAGACATGACACACTCTTCATAGTCTTCATATATCCGACGTACACAAATAACGTTTCAATATTTAATCATTATGATTATAAGTAGTTAAACTATAATTTATGACTTGGGGGGATTGTCATGAAAACTACTTGATTATTGTTGGATAATTTTCGTTTCAACCCCACCGACTATCGGTAATATAATACACTGATAGCCACCTTAAGGTAGTACGGTTATAGGTAGTCACTTTTTAATTATTGACATTTTTAAAGATATAAGCTCATCCCGATGTTACACTCAACAAGTGCTTTCATTTGAGTACCCACATGCATTTTTAATATATTTTTCATACATACATATTAGAGTGGTCCAAAAAAAAATAGATTTTTGCCTATCATCTTAAAAGCTTCTCTAAGGTATAAAAAAAAATTCTCTCCAAAGCGCAGCTTGATATCTCAATTCTTCATGAAGCTCAATGAATTTTTATTTTCCCATTTAAATAATACGTAAAAAAATTTTATTTACGTTTTCATTCGGTAAAACTATGAAATACATTTTTTTTTGTATTTTTCGTCAATTATTCTTGTAGGAAATTTAATTTTCTACAAAAAAGTACTGAGGTAGTTTCTTCGTAATCTTAACGAGTAAAAAGTTTTTGAGCTTTAAATACTCGCACAAAAGAAAATTTAAACGAAGATAGTTTCAAAGCAACTTTTCGAAAAATTTTTTGGTAACTGTATGTAATGATTTCAAAATTTATCAAATTAGACTGTTTCTAATATAATTAACACGTGTCTTTAGATGAAGTATTAACTGTGAATTATGAATAATTTCTCTCATTACAATTTAGATATTTTTTCCTATGAGCAGTGATTTTTCAAAATTGAACTTGAATTTCATTACGGAATCTGAATCGAGGGCAAGCTAGTACTTCCGGATGTATACTGAAGTAAATTTTTTTATTTAAGAACATGTAGGACAGGTAGGACAGGTGAATATTTAAATTTTGAACATGATGCTGGGACATTTTTTGACCGAATGAAAAATCATGAAACTTTGCAGGAGTACGTAAATAGAAGTCTTCGTGAATTGATTCTTTTATTTTTGAATTCAATCATTAAAAAAAAAAAATGATAAATAAACAGGTAGAGTTCGTGCGTAAAACTGCCTAATCTCAGGAGTCATCACATATTTAAATAGACAAGCTTAACTATAAAGAAATTGCTAATAAACTTACAACCAATATAATCTTTAAGACTGATTTAATTTTTTGGTTTTTTCTTATTTTAGTTTATATGACTTATAAGACATAATTATTAAAATGCAGCTAGGTTAGGTAAAAACTGATTGTCAACAAAAATTTAATTTACTATATATCTTCATGTAGGCCGCAAGAGAGTGCTAAAAAGTAAATTATCTAGTTAAAATTTTTAAGCAGTGGTTAGAGTATTTACAAAGTCTGGTAATCTCCTGCAGTGCGTTTTACATGTGGTCCAAAGACACAAACCGACACAGTAAAGTATTATTTGTAGTCACTGGTCCAGCCTCAATCACCGAGAGCAGTCTGGATACCATGTTTTTAAGAAAAAATATAAATTACATAATCAAATACTTTGAAACAGAAAATGTGATACAACATGGATTCTAAAATCATATCTGATTGAATTTTCTTTTTATTGCGAGTATTTAAAGCTTAATAACTTTTACTTCAGTTAAGATTACGAAAAACTACTTCAGTACTTTTTCTAGAGAATTAAATTTCCTAGAAGGATAATTGACGAAAAATACAAAAAAAAATTTTTTTCGTAGTTTTACCGGATGAAAACGTAAATAAAATTTTTTTACGTGTTATTTAAATGGGAAAATAACAATTCATTGAGCTTCATTAGGAATTGAGATATCAAGCTGCGCTTTGGAGAGAATTTTTTTCATACCTAAGAAAAGTTTTTGAGACAGCAGCACTTGAAAAAAAAAATAAAAATGTTTTTTTTGGACCACTCTAATACTTATATATAGTATATATAAATATACAAAATATATGAAAAATTGATATGGGTACTCAAATTAAAGGTCTCAATAGAGTGTAATGTCGGGATGAGCTTATATACTCAAAAATGTCAATAGTTGACAAGATAGCAATGTAAGTTCTTACGATTGATTATTTTAAAGATATAAGCTCATTACAATGTTACACTCATTGAGAGCTTTCATTTGAGTACCCACATGCATATTTGATATATTTTTCATATATAAATATATATAATATATATAAATATATAAAAAATTGATGTGGGTACTCAAATGAAAGGTCTTGATGAGTGTAACATCAGGATGAGCTTATATCTTTAAAAAATATCATTAGTTGATAAAATACAATGTATTTCAAATTTTAACATTTTAAAGATATAAGTTTATTACAATGTTACACTCATCGAAAGTTTCATTTGAGTACCCACATCCATATTTTGATATATTTTTCATATATAAATATATATAATATATATAAATATATGAAAAATTGATGTGGGTACTCAAACGAAAGGTCTTGATGAATGCAACATCGGGATGAGCTTATATCTTTAAAAATGTCAATTGTTTACAAGATACAAGGTCATTTCTTAATTATGTATCTAGAGATAGAGCATTTTCGAATGCAGCTTAAGCTTATCATAAATTAAGTATTGGTGAGAATGATATGAAACCATGAAAAGGCACAACTCCAGTTCAAGACTTTTTCAATGATACTAAATTTATTTGAAAAAAAGTATACTGTCTATTATAAATATTCTCTATCATAAAACTTAAAGTTTCTAGTTTGGACAATTTTCACTATTTAAATATACCGCTTGCGAAGGAATACATATTCCGAGTCCTTGGTTGTAAACGCATGCGCAGTGAATAAATATTTAAAAGATGGTAAAAATCCCAAACATACCTAAGGTTCATTCTCTTGCTGGGACGACTGTATATATGTTCTGACAATAACAGTAGTTATTTTAGTATTCACTTGAGTTTAATAAAATACAATGAAGTACATAGAAAAAGATTATCAGCGCTTTCCTATTTATTTATCTTGTGAGTAATAAAATTTACTTATAGTGAAAAATCAACCAGATGATATTTTTTAAGGAATATCATAAACATACGTCAGATTTTGACATCCAGGATTACGCGTTGTCAAGTGGAATAATTTAAAAAATTCATTTATCAACAGGTAATGTTTTAAAAATAATTGTCTAATATATTTATTTTTTCAAATATGTGGATTTTTATCATTAATTTAGTTCTATGAGTATGAATTTAAATTTTATAAACTTAAAGGTTAGTTTCGTGAGTTACTATGGCTCAATCATCGACAGCTAGTGGAACGTCATCCCGGAGGCATTTAAAAGACCATGATATTGGTACGAATTCTCGTTTACCTCATTATGGAGACAGTGAATGGGAGACTAAAGAGGTTAATAATTTATTTTTTTTATTTTTTAATACTGAAATTACTCTGAAAATTAATTACGCAGATATTAAATAATTTTAAGAATTTCAGAGAATAATAAATTATTGCAAAAAAATTAACATGTAGAAATTAAAAGAAAAATATAAAAGATATAAGCTGATCTCGATGTTACTCTCATCAAGAGCTTTTATTTGAGTACCCACATGCATTTGTGATATATTTTTCATATATACATATATATAATATATATAAATATACAAAATATATAAAAAATTGATGTGGGTACTCAAATGAAAGGTCTCGATGACTGTAACATCGGGATGAGCTTATATTTTTAAAAATATCAATATTTCACAAGATAGCAATGTCAGTTCTTAATTATTTTCATTTTTAAAGATATAAGCTCATCCCGATGTTACACTCATCAAGAGATTTCATTTGAGTACCCACATGCACTTTTGATATATTTTTCATATATACATATTTATAATATATATAAATATACAAAATATATAAAAAATTGATGAGGGTACTCAAATAAAAGCTCTCGATGAGTGTAACATCGGGATGAGCTTATATTTTTAAAAATGTCAATATTTCACAAGATAGAAATGTCAGTTCCTTATTATTTTCATTTTTAAAGATATAAGCACATCCTGATGTTACATTCATCAAGAGCTTTCATTTGAGTACCCACATGCATTTTCATATATTTTTCATATATTCATATATATAAATATATAAAAGATATGAAAAATTGATGTGGGTACTCAAATGAAAGGTCTCGATGAGTGTAACATCGGGATGAGCTTATATTTTTAAAAATGTCAATAGTTCACAAGATACAAGGTCATTTCTTAACTATTTACATTTTTAAAGATATAAGCTCATCCCGATGTTACACTCTTCAAGAGCTTTCATTTGAGTATCCACATGCATTTTTATATATTTTTCATATATTCATATATATAAATATATAAAAGATATGAAAAATTGATGTGGGTACTCAAATGAAAGGTCTCGATGAGTGTAACATCGGGATGAGCTTATATTTTTAAAAATGTCAATATTTCACAAGATACAAGGTAATTTCTTAATTATTTACATTTTTAAAGATATAAGCTCATCCTGGTGTTACTTTCATCAAGAGCTTTCATTTGAGTATCCACATGCATTTTTATATATTTTTCATATATTCATATATATAAATATATAAAAGATATGAAAAATTGATGTGGGTACTCAAATGAAAGGTCTCGATGAGTGTAACATCGGGATGAGCTTATATTTTTAAAAATGTCAATATTTCACAAGATACAAGGTAATTTCTTAATTATGTATTTATAAATAGAGCATTTTCAAATGCAGCCTAAATAATTATCAAATGACACTAAATTTTACTAAAAAAATCGATTTTATCATATAACTATCCTGGCAACAAAATTTTTCTCATTCTCTTAATAATATAGATGAATAATTAAAGAAAAATTATCTAGGCGCTCCGAACGCGAGAATTAGAAGAAGCAAGAGCGCGAGCAGCCCAAATGGAGAAAACAATGAGATGGTGGTCAGACTGTACCGCAAATTGGCGTGAAAAATGGAGCAAAGTGCGTAACGAGCGCAACAAAGCTCGCGAAGAAGCCAAACTACTCCGTACAAAATTAGAAATAGCCGTGAAAGATGCGAACAGTTACAAGCACGAGTCCCAAGAGCTGGAGCACCAGAATGAGCGGTTGCGTAAAGAGATGGAAAAACTCCACATGGTCTTGCTGAAGCATGCCGGACAGTTCGACCGGCAGATAGTCAATATAATCGAGTCAGACCCGCAACTGCGAAACTCACTCGGGATCGACGATTTATTGGAGCTGTACAATAATGTCGACCGATGTGACAAAACTTCCCCGAGCAACTGCCCAAAAAGTCCGCCCTGTCGTGACGATTCTTGCCAAGAGTCTACTGACCGCGACATTGAGGAGTATGTTCTCCAGGGCGCAGTTCCAAAGCACGCTGTTGAGCTTTATAAAGAGGGCTCGATGAGCAGTTTGGAGCGTGATATTGCCAAGTTGATGGAAGATAATACCAAAATTAATTCTGAAGACGGTGATGATCCTCTAATGATCAATTTAGGGCTCCAGCAAGATGATCTGGAGAAAAATAGCCAGAGCTTGGAGCAACTTCGATTAGAAGTGATGTCGCTTCGCAGCCGATGCGACGAATTGCAAAAGAGCCGAGCTGATGTTTTAAAAGAGCTGAGCGATTTAAAAGAACAGTACCAGATAGAATTGTTGGCAGCTCAGGCTGACTTGCTTGACGAAGCTGCCAACCGCGAGGGCATGGACCAGCGACTGAATGAATTAAGAGGAGAACTAGAGAGACTCCAGGCGGAAAACGCTGCCGAGTGGGCGAAACGCGAGCGGCTGGAGACGGAAAAAAGCTCGCTAGAGCGGGAAAATAAACAATTAGTGAATGAGCTTCGGGAAATTCAGGACAGGGTTGACTCCAGAAGGTCTAGGAACAGTTCTTCGATCGACGGAGACACTCGGCAACTCCAGCAAGATTTGCTGGATATGAAGCATGCGAATGCTAAGCTCAAGAAAGCTCTCAATGAGAAAACCACGGAGTTGACTCACGCGCTGAGAAGGTCCGAGCAGTATGAGACGGAAGTAAAACGCGTTAGGTCTAGGGTTGAGGAACTTAAGAGGGAGCTCGCTGCTGCTCAGGATGAGGTTGATGCTGCTACGAATACTGTGAGGAAACTGCAGAGGAATAATGAGAATTTAATTGAGCAATTGGAGTCTGCTAATGTTCAGATTGAGCATTTTAAAAATAGTACGGAATCTTGCGCGCCTGATGTTGTTAAGGAAATTAGTGATGAGGCGAGGGATGATTAATGTGAGTTAGAGGCTGATTTTTGTCAGCGGAGTAGGGAGTAGGTGGTTTGAATAGATTTTATTGGAAGTGGGAGATAAAGATGGTATCAGGTCTCTTGATACGGCGGCAAAATATCCCCGAGACTAAATATCACTGCGACAAAATATTTAAATATATCGACGTTCTAATTAGCAAATTGTCTAACTCTATTTTAGAGAATCTTCCATTTGTACGAAAAAACAATTAGTTTAATATTTATTATCACTTTAAAAAACCATTTAATATCATTAATATCTAATAAAGGTATAATATTTTAGTTTGGGTCATTAAAATAATTTATAATTGGACTATTGCTATATCAAAATATTAAAAAATCACCCTTTAAAAAATAAGTAGTTAGACCAATTGCTAATTAGACCGTCGATATATTTTTTTAATATTAATAAGGTAAAAGATTCAGTTATTGACACTGGCCTAGTTGTTGACACTTACAATTTTATTTTAATTGAAAAAAAGCCTCCAATAAATCAATATATACAATTTGTGAATTATTAGTTTTTAGATAAATTGGTTTTTTGAGAAAATTTTATTTTTTTAAATGGAATAAAATTGCAAGTGTCAAACAACTAAGCCAACTAATGTTGAATAAATAGACACAAAATCCATGATAGAAGTGCATAACATGTTAACAAGCTTATTTTTAAACACACATCAAATCAAGTTTAAATAAATAATTTTTTACATATGTGTCGCCTGCTGGTAGAATTAACTTCTTTCAAATTACCTGTTTTGTTGTATTTGTGATAATTAATTCATGATAACTTTTATTATGACAAATGTCCTGATGGTAGCTTACCTGATAACCAATATTTAAAGTTTTTGTTAAAATAAATTTGATAATTTTTTTTAAATTTATTATTTTGAATTGTTTTATTGAAAAATTTAATTATTTAAGATATTTTGTCAAGGGATATTTATTTTGGAGATATTTTGTCGGGGTATCAAGAATCATGGAACCATCAAGTGGGAGTTATCTTTTATCATTCCACTAGCGACTAAGGAATGTACTGTTTTAGTTTTTATATTTATTTTCAAGGTTTGTAGATCAATTGTAAATATTTTATCATCCTGAGAGTTTATAGAGTTGAGGGAGAAAATTTGGAGGTTTTTTAATGTAAGGTGGTTGTATTGAAGTGGAGATTCACTTGATTGGGGGCAGGAAGAATTTTTGAAAAAATGATTTTGCGCGTTTTGTTGAAGATATTTTGAGAATATTTTCTGAAATTTCAAATCTGTTATAATAATAATAATAATAAATTATTATTATCATTATAATTTTAATAAATAGTATATTATATACCTAGGCCAGTAAAATAAGAATAGTCTCAGATCACATGTAATTGTTGGCCGAGGCGAAGCCGAGGTTGACAAACATGTGATCTGAGGCTTTCTTATTTACTGGCCAAGGTGTGTATACTATTTTTCTGCTCGACGTAGCCGGAATGTGGCAACTTTGTTTAGCGCAGCGGCCAGAAAGTTGCCACTTTCCGGCCGGAGGGCAGAAAATAATATGAATTTTTCATAATTTTAAAATTTTTCCCAGGTCTATTTTTTTCTAGTTTACTTTTTTTAGAAAAAATTTTTTTGGGAAGTCATTTTGAAATTAAAGTTATTCATGTAAAATTTAATGAAAATTTAAAGTTTTTTTACAGTCAAAAAAGTGGAGCTTTACTTCTATATAATTACTAATATAATGTTTAATTGAGATTTTTAAAAAATAATGAAAAAAAAAAAGTTTATTAAAAAGTTCGGCTGTATAATTTCAAAACACAGTGATTGAAAAATTTTTAAAGCTGCTTATATATTCAGTATTAATGAATTTTTATAACTTTTTGCACGCCTCATAGCGCGAAGCGCGTGAGGTTGTGCTTTATACTCGACTCGTCAAGGTCAAGCAATTTTGTGATCTTTAAAAGTCTCTATCACAACCATATTACACTTATACAATAATATAAGTAGATGTACACGGAGAAAACACTTGAATTAAACCATCTTTTACTTTCTAAAATCATTCCATGTAGCTATTTTGAAAAAAATTTTACGTGGACGTCCGGATGTCACCCCATTTTGGATGTACCAATGATTACTCCCGAACAAATTGATATTTCAAGACCGGACTTTTTTTATTAGTTTATGAATGCGACGAACTGGGTCCGTATTTCATATCAGTAGCCTAATTTACGTATTTTTTTTTTTAAATTGAATTTTTATTAAAATTTATTACGATATAACCGTACAAAGACAAACGAATTTTTCTTATTTGTCACGTGAAAACTATGGCGCCACTTGATAAAGCTAGATTTTTTTAGACTGCGTGCGCATATAACAAGAAAAAAGGGCGCTGATATTTAAAAAAAAAAAAAATACTCTAAGAAATTACTTAATTATAATTTTCTTTTTTTTTATCAGTTACACAATTTATTTTTTCTTAAAAAAATAAATGAGCGTTATGAGGCGTGCACTTTTGGATTTTCCAAACTTTTTTTTATTAATTTTCAATCTAATATTATTTTGTAAAAATAATTTTTTACCAACGCATTTTTTATTCATGAATCAAATTTTTCATTATAAATATAGTTTATAATAATTGCTTTTTTTTTTATTCACTATTTTTGTTTTTCATGACTCAATTCTCATATTTATTTTTTTTTTATTTTCACTAAATTGGATACTAAAAATTCAAACTTATTTACAAAAAATATTAGTAACTTTGTTTTGAAATAAAATAGCCGAATTTTCCTGTCGTGATACTCAATCATAAAAACAGATAGGTCGAAGCAATAATTAAACGACCTAACTTATATTTTATGTATTTAATAATAATATTGATAGTAACTGTTATCGATTACAATTACTATTTAATCGCTATTATTTTTATTAAATCCTTGTCGCTTTAAAAAAACGCACACGTGATATAATAGTAATCCGAAAGAAAGATTGTTAATCACGTACCTCTGTTAAATAAATAAAAAATAAATTAAAAAAAAACAACGACTGAAGGTATTTTTTTTTTTTATTGTAGATATAGAAAATATATAAATATGTTTACATAAAATAATGTATATAATTGTTATAAATTATAAATATGCGTTAGATATGTGATAAAAAAATGCAATTTAATTTAATTTAAATAACTAGCATTTCATAGGAGTGCCATCGGGGTACGTCGGCATCTTTGGCTTGCAGATTTTGGTTCTGCCGTTGGAACCGTGGACTATGTTGCAGGAGAATGTAAAGTAGCCGCAAGTTGAGCTTTTGGTGTAGTAGCGGTGCTCGTATTTTCTCCGAGGATCACCCATATTTCCAGCTACGCTGTTTGTTACCGTGTAGTAGTTTGATTTTACTGGTGTTGGCGTCATCGATCTTGTTTTTCCAGGATCTATAACAAGTGAATTAATTTTTATAATAACAAATTAATTTGTTGAAAAATCAAAAAATTAAAAAACAATAAGTTTCCGGGATATTTAAAGAAATAATCAGGTGTGAAAATTGTAATTTTTACATGTAGGCAAATGATGATTCCACCAGCCGTGTATTTGGTTAAGAATTTAATGCAATTGACGATTTAAAAAAAAATTTATTTTCATCGAATTTGATTGAGAAAATAATAAGCTTTCGATTAAAACAATAAAAAAGTACACGGAAAAAAGTAAACTTTCATAAATAACGGTCGATTTATAATAAGTAATGATCAACTGCTAAAAATTACCATTTCAAACAGTAAAATCGTGATTTTACTATTCACTTTATAATATTTACCATTTAAACGTTACAATTTACTCTTTACATGGAAGAAAATACTATTTCAAACAGTAATATTCGCTATGTAAATGTCTAAAATGTTTAAGTATAATAATTAAGAATTCAGACTTTGATATTTATCATTTGGTACCTAAAAAATGATCTTACGATATGTAAAAAGTATAAAATAAAGTTAGTAAATTTCTAATATAAGCAACGTCAATATTTACAAAGTAAAATGGTAAATTTTCAACGCAACGCTAAAAATCAAACTGTAATTATTGACTTGTTTGGACTGGTAAAATGTATATTTTAAAAGTATAATTTTTACTGTTTGAAATGTTAAACTCTCCCAGAGTGAGACCCCCTTCTCTTTCATCTGAGTTCCCCTTCTCCTCATAATATCGACTATATATTGAAATGGCAATTTTTACTGTTTGAAACTGTAATTTTTAAGATGAAAGAGTCGTTATTTACTATAGTGACAGCTACTAATCACTTATTTTGGATATTAAATTATAAATTGTGGCTTTTATACTTTTTACATTAAGTTCTGTAATATTTATATTTTTGCCACCCTGATGTCCGCTTTACTGTTTGAAACTATAAAAATTAACCGGAATCCGAGTGAATATTACAGTTTACTTTTTTCCGTGTAGGTTTTCGAACGTATTACGGAGATATTTTATATTTTTTATGAAAAATCACTCGGAACTTGCGTTCTTTAAAGTTTTGTATTTGACTTGGCAACACCGCTTGCGCAGTTACTCGGCGCATAAGTAACCGCGGTTTTTTAAATGCTAGAAGATCTTAGTCATTTTAGTTAGACAGTAAACATAAATAAATTTTAAGGTTAGGGACACTCTTTTTGTGTTGTCAAGTGTATACCGGTAATTCAGAGTGCTATATTTTTTATTAGTCAATTAATTGTTACTAATTATTTAGTGAGTTAATTTTTCGGGAATTTCCTCAAAAATGTTATTAATTAATTTAAAAATTAATATTAAGATGCATCACAAAAGTATTTCTACACGGAAAAAACAACATTTAACTAGTTTCCATGTTGGATGGAACTAGGTTCCATCCGACATGGAAACCAGTTAAATGTTGTTTTTTCCGTATACGTATTATTTTTTTATAGACATTCTTTACATTAGGAGGGTACTTGGATCTCCTTAAATAATCAGGAAATCTCTTTCAAATTTTCGGAATTTATTTAGACATACTTAAACTTCATATAAAAAAAAAAATCAAGCTTTTTATCAAAAGTTGCCTTGGTGCTCGTACTATTTTAAAATTATCAATAAATTCATTTTTTATTACAACATTTCTCATTTTTTCAAAAGAAATTTTATTTCTCAGCAATATATTTTTAAGTATACCAATAATCTAATTTTCAATTCACTTACTAGTATATTTTCCATAATGCGTTGCATGAAGATAATTCTGATTATGTCCAGGCTTCAAAGCCCTAGTATCAAGATTAAACTTCCCAATTTGAGAGCGATCCGGATTCGGAGCGAGAATAACTGTCTGAGGTTGATGTTTTCCACTAGCTTGACTTGGCGCCCGTTCCCCAGAAGCAGAAGTGACTCTAGCTCTGAGTCCCTGAGGAACAGTGAATCCTGGAAGCGACTCCCCCGGTTGCAGAAGATCTCCCTCTTTCGGCCTCAAAGAATCTTGTTTTCCATGACCATCATGCTTGCCATGATGGTCATGAATTTTCCTCGACTCGGCGGTTCTCAACTTAGCGTCCATTTTTCCCGGAGCAGCAGCATAGTCATCATCTTCATACTCCTCATCTTCCTGAGCATCATACTCAACAGCTCCGGTTTCCAATCCAGCCTCCTGAGGCTCTTGCCTTGTGGGTGTTCTGCTGAGCACAGTCTTCCTAGTGCTGGAACTAGTTTTCAAAGTGTGGGTTCCAGTTATGGCCGTGTCAAGTTCAGGTTGAGCTGTTGGTTCATCTTTGCCGTCACTGGAGATCTTGATAGACTCGAATTTATCGAAACTCTTGAATAATTTAGAGTCTGAGTTGGTAAAATTGAAGGGTCGTCTTGATGCAGCAGCACCAGATCCAGAACCAGCTTGAGCGGCGCCAGTGTAAGTGATTCCATATTGAAAAGAGCCTTCAATTTGTGACTGGGATTGTCCTTGATAAGTCCCACTTTGAGCTGAAGCTGTACCTCCACCTTTAAATGGCTTTGACTGGACTTTGTCCAGTTCTGCGGAACCCATGTATGGTTGAAACCCAATCTGAGCTTGGGAGGACGTGCTGCCCTCTCCGTTGGCTTGAGCATCAGCCATTCCGCCTTTCATGCTAGCTTGAACTTGGGAACTGGTGTCGTGGTTGAATCCGCTGCTTTGAGACCCGGTGGTCGTCGCTCCGGTGTCGGAGTCCAGCTGCACTTGGGTTTGGCTTTTACCTTGTCCTCCGAAGCCTTGGGCACTGCTCACAGCGCCCTCTTTACCGCCAGAGACTTGAGTTTGGGCGCCTTTGTTGCCGTCGTTGATTCCTGCTTGAGCCGAGAACGAACCAGCGCCTGTGTAGATACCGCTGACCTGAGACTTGGCGGTTCCAGTTCCGTAAGTTCCGTCCGCTGAAGCGCTTGCCTGGGTTCCGGCTTCGTTTTGCTTAACTTCGCTTGAAGCATGTGAATCTGCGTCATCTGCTGCTGCAGATACAACGCCTGATGGATATTGACCGGGGTAACCTCCGGGAATTAATGCGCCTGGTGCTACTCCACCTGGGTAGAATCCCGGAACGGTTCCGGGATAAGTTCCTGGTGGAAAAATTCCTGGATATGTTCCTGGGATACCGTTTGGAGGGATTACTCCACCGGGATAAGTTGTCCCTGGCGGGTAAATACCACCGGGAGGGATTAAACCTCCTGGATATGGGCCACCTGGTAAAGTTACTCCACCTTGAGAACCAGGTATTATAGTACTGCCACCTGGATAAGTCCCTGGTTGTCCAGTTCCAGGTATAATTCCGGTACCAGATCCTGGTAAGCTTCCAGGATATGTTCCTGGTTGTCCAACCCCCGGAATTCCACCTGAATAAGTACCTGGAACGCTACCACCTGGGTAAGTTCCGGGCTGTCCTACTCCTGGCATACCACCTGGATAAGTTCCTGGTTGTCCTACTCCAGGAGTACCTCCCGGATAGGTTCCTGGTTGACCAGTTCCGGGAACGCTACCACCTGGGTAGGTTCCCGGCTGTCCTATTCCTTGTATACCACCTGGATACGTTCCTGGTTGGCTAGTTCCTGGAACACTAACACCTGGATAAGTTCCTGGTTGCGCTACTCCAGGATAAGTTCCTGGTTGACCAACCCCTGGAATACTACCAGGATAGGTTCCTGGTTGTCCTACTCCAGGAGTACCTCCGGGATAAGTTCCTGGTTGACCAGTTCCTGGAACATTACCACCTGGATAAGTCCCTGGTTGTCCTGCTCCTGGCATACTACCTGGATAGGTGCCTGATTGACTAGTTCCTGGAACGCTACCACCTGGATAAGTTCCTGGAACACTACCACCTGGATAAGTTCGTGGTTGTCCTACTCCAGGATAAGTTCCTGGTTGACCAACCCCTGGAATACTACCAGGATAGGTTCCTGGTTGTCCTACTCCAAGAGTACCTCCCGGATAAGTTCCTGGAACACTACCACCTGGATAAGTTCCCGGCTGGCCTACTCCTGGCATGCCACCTGGATAGGTGCCTGGTT
Source organism: Cotesia glomerata (assembly GCF_020080835.1). Lineage (NCBI taxonomy): Eukaryota > Metazoa > Arthropoda > Insecta > Hymenoptera > Braconidae > Cotesia > Cotesia glomerata. Next base: position 24,863,541 of record NC_058163.1, read on the forward strand.
GACTAGTTCCTGGAACACTACCACCTGGATAAGTTCCCGGCTGGCCTACTCCTGAAATACCACCTGGATAGGTTCCTGGTTGACCACTTCCTGGAGCACTACCACCTGGATAAGTTCCCGGCTGTCCTACTCCAGGGTAAGTTCCTGGTTGACCAACCCCTGGAACACTACCAGGATATGACCCTGGTTGACCAGTTCCTGGAACAATACTGCCTGGATAAGTTCCTGGCTGACCAACCCCTGGAATACTACCACCTGGATAAGTTCTTGGTTGACCAACCCCCGGAATAGTTCCAGGATAAGTTCCTGGTTGACCAGTTCCAGGAACACTACCCCCTGGATAAGTTCCAGAACCACCAGGATATGCATCAGGTCCTGAACTTGGTGGAACAATACCACCTGGATACCCTCCGGTCCCTACTTGACTACCAGGTTGTCCCACCCCTGGTCGTTGGCCACCTGGAAAGGTTCCTGGATATCCTCCAGGTATTTGACCGCCTGGCGGAACTACTCCCCCCGGATAAGTTCCTGGAACTCCCTGCCCGGTTCCCGGCAAACTAACTCCTGGGTACGTTCCCGGCAATGCACCTCCAGTTTGCGGGAAAGTTCCTGTCGTTCCCGGAACAATTGTCCCCGGATAACCAACACCTGGACCATTTATTCCCGGCAAAATTCCTGGAACAGTCAATCCTGTTCCACCTCCTCCAGGCAATCCTGTGTAACCTGCCGGTACTGGAGGAAATTTCTGGTAACCCGGGCAGTCTTCGCACGAGCCACCTGCAGTCATACTTTGAGCTTGTCCCATCCCGTTGGTACCACCTGAAATGAACAGTTTTAGTTGCATTAAACACTTTTAAGTCCCTCCACATCTCTAAAAAAAATCCAGGAGTTAGTAAATGCCAATTGTTTCAATGATTCAAGACCAATTTCATTGTATTAGTAATAATTTTTATTCCAAAAGGAAAATTACAATTTTTTTTTTTTTTCACAAAACTATCAACATAATTTTGATAAATTTAGATTCGGATTTTACGTCGCGTAATCACTCACTAACGACAGCCCGAGAAGATTCATTAGTAGCTTCCGCTTCAGCTTTTCCCGCTTTATCGCCTTCCTTTTCAAAATTCAAATACTGCGACTGCGTTTGTCCACGGAATTTTCCCGGATAAGCGTGTCTTCGAACTCTCACGTACTCCTCCCCGTTCATTTTCTCACGGTTCTCCATCATTATCTCTCGTTTAGCGCGATCAATAAGCGGAGTTATCACCACGTCCGTAACCCGTTTCTGGAAAATTTCGTTATCATCTTGAGGGATTTCATTCAAAAACGGATCCTGCGCATCCTGAGGCACTGGTTGAGTTTCTTCAAGCAGTTTCATTGGAATTCCGTTGCAGAAGTTTACAACCCTACCGCCGGCTAATTTCCATGCCTGGAAATAATTATTTTTTTAATAAATGTAATTTTAAAAGTTATGTAGAAAAAAATGCCTACTTCTACTAGCGTCAATGTTGACGAAGATGGATACAAAACTTTTGGACGGATTTTTCCAGTCAATATTGACTTCCAATAATCATCTCGCATCTTCTCTAAGTAGCACACGTTTTCTTTGACACATCTAAAGACTACGTAGCGCTGAAATTATTAATTGTATTTTTAAAGTAAATTTATAAAAAAATTTATTATAAAATGTATTTATGGTAAATTTATAAAAGAAATTTATTATAAATTGAATTTATGGAAAATTATAAAAAAAATTTTTTAACCATTATTATAATTAGTAATTTATATGATAAAACAACAAAACAGTTTTGTTAATTTTGCAGAACTTTTTAGTTAGTTAAACAAAATAGTTTAGCTAAATTAAAAAATCGGTTTGTTGAAGCAATTAAATTGTCAAGTTGGGATAAAAAATATTTTTTTTTGGTTTAACAAAAAATATTTTGTTGCAGTAATATTAAATAGTTAGATGATCTAACAACAAACTTTGTTGTGAATGTAGCTAATTAATTTTATCAAAATAACTAATAATTAAGGCAACAAATTAATTTTGTTAAGGCAACTAATAAATTCTGTTATAATAAAAAAATCTGCCAAATAATGTAAATGAAATAATTTAGTTGTAACAACAAACAGATATTATTATAACAAAACAATGACAATTGTTAAGTAAAACGAGAATAAAGAAAAATACTATAATTAATAATATACCGAAAAAATAAAAGAAAAATGTTAAGTCGGCATAAAAAATATTTTTTTTGGCTTAACAAAAAATATTTTGTTGCAGTAATATTAAATAGTTAAATGATCTAACAAATTTTCTTGTGAAAGTAGCTAAGTAATTTTATTAAAATAACTAATAATTAAGGCAACCAATTAATTTTGCTACGGCAAGAAATAGATTCATTAATGGTTTTAATTATTATTTTTATTGTTAATTTACTGAAGACTAAAATGTGAAGAAAGAAAAATTTTTATTTTTTTTATTTTTACTATAATTAATAATATATCGAAGAAATAAAAGAAAAATTTTTACCATAGTGTAATCAATGAATACTTCTGGTGTCTCATGCCGATAATCTAGATTCTGAAATTCATCAAACAAGTCCACTGAGCGATCAAATCTCGTTTTTTCCTGCAGATAAATAAAAACATGCATAAGATAAGTACAAAATAATTTTTTTTTCTAAATTTTATTAACAAAATTATTTTAAAATTGACACTCTCAACTGATACGATAACAGAAGTTGTTTGAATAGAAATCGATAAGAAGAATTTATATTTTGGGTTTTTTACCGGATGCTGGCTGTATTAATAAGTGTGGTTTTACTTATCATGTAAACTTTGACCCTCCAAATCTTACTCTACTTAGCCTTACACAATAACGAGTCTTATATTACCCTTACATATATATATATATATATATATATATATATATATATATATATATATATATATATATATATATATATATAAATATATATATATATATAAATATATTTATATATATAATATATATATATATATATATATATATATATATATATATATAAATATATATATATATATAAATATATATATATATATATATATATATATATATATATATATATATATATATATATATATAAATAAAAATATATCTCAATACAAAATACTAAATATATAACTCAGCGTTCACTGAAATTAAATTCACTCGTATAAACATTCGAGTCATCAAATTTATTTTCGCACGGCTGCAAATAATTCTTCGCTTTAAACTTAAGCTCAAAATTATTCCAATAAGCAATTTATAAAAAATTAAAATAAAATAAATTATTAACTGTATTTTTTATGATTGAATAAAAATAATAAAAAAAACTTTATAATAATTATTTAAATCCTAAGACACAAATTATTAATATTTTTTTTTATAAATTTTCTAAAATAATTAATTTATTTCTTCTATTAAAAGTTAATAAATAATTTTTTACGGTAATTTTTAACAGATATTAATACTTAATTAATTAATTATTAATAATTATTTAATAATAATTTATTAATTAATAATTATTAATTATTAATTAATAATTAACATTGTTAAATATTAAATAATGTGCATTTTATGATAAAAATTGATTAATTAAATCTATTTTGATAACTTCAATTAAATAAATTAGTTAAAAAAGAAATAAATATTGTAAGAATAATAAAAATCACTTACATGATACCTCCCGAGAGTATTGTGTGACAAAAAAAGTACAAGCGTGAGCACAAGTAACATGATGAAGAAATGATGAAGATGATATGATGATGATCGTCTTCCTGACACTCTTCGACTGCGAATCTCCGGCTGAGAACTCCAAGCTTAGAGGTGTTGATCCCTACCTTCATAGATACCCTCTCTCAAAGCTACGCAATATAAAAACATGTACGTAAAAAATAATAATAATAATAACACATGTCAGTATAAATATAAGTATAGTCTAACAAAGCTATCGAGTCAAGATATAAACCATAGAAAAAGAAGATCAATATTATGTAAAAAAGAATCATAAATGGGATCTCCTTCTCAGCTCCATCAATAAATATCTAATAAATAGAAGCGTGTAGGCTTTTTTACTTCACATTTGAGTTGAATTAATTGATATTCGAGTTTTTTGATTTACGGGTCGTCAAATTTAATCAAGTTACAAGCCATACCGGTAGTTGAGTTTACCAATTTAAAATTTGTAAGTTTTTGGTATTATTAATTTAATTTTATGGTTTGTTTGGATAAAAAATAATTTGTTGGAGCAGCTTACTGGGTCAGTGTTGGCCAATAAATTCACTGATATTAATTAATAGAATTTTTTAGTCAATCAATGCCCCAATTATCTGTTCCAATTCATTAACCGGAGACAGCGGGCTGTTGTTTGTAGAAATACAAATTGAATATTACGAAAGCTCGTTGACTAGTGGTTATTCATTTGAGGCGATTTTAAGCGAAAAAATAGTGAGCTCATTACGGATTTATTAATCAACCGTTTGGAACCATTAATTATATCAGTTACTTTTAATTTTAATAATAATAATACGTCCTATTTAAGTAAGAGTTCAAAAAGTGGAATAATAAGTTATGATTATATATTTAATTATTTGACAATAATTAATACATTGAATTTTTCATTTTAACAAATTTTTGAGTCAAAAAATTCTTGTCTGGACAAGAATGCAGTTCAAAAATTTTTCTCTTGATTTAAGTTAATTTTCTTATTCAGTATATAAAGATGAACAAATTATTAGGCAAAATAAGAGCGATTCTGCTTAATTGGCAATGCCAGTAAATTTCAATTAAGTTCCAAGCAATTATGTGAAGTTGCAAGAAATTATGTGAAGTTATATGAAGTAATCTCTTAAACGAATTGACTGAAATTATGTGAAATTACATGAAGTTATGTGAAGTTATCTCTTAAACGAATTGACTGAAATTATGTGAAATTATGTGAAGTTATCTCTTGAACGATTCGACTGAAATTATGTGAAGTTATATGAAGTTATCTAGCCATCTAGTTTATTTGATTTATGCACTGGTAAAAATAGAATTCAACTAATATTTATTATATTAGCTTGAAAAAAATTTATTATTACACTTTTAATTTTAATTTTAATTTGTTTTGTTAGCTTTATAAGTCAATTGATTTGTGCCAGTAAAGTGAGGTTATAAACATCTAATAGTCTGTTACATTGGTATACTGATAATCAGTATACTTAGGTACAATACATAGGTATTGTGAAAATCAGTATACTTTTTGTGATCCACAGATTCGGTAGAATCTGGCGCCAAGTTCCGTTCAAATCTGCTGTAAACGGAGCGCCAGACTACCGACTGTGTTTACTGTAAGCAGAACGGTATTTTGAGGTTGCAAAATTTTATTTAATTCTACGGTACTTTTTTTTCCTAAATTGTATATTATAACAGTAATTCATACTTTATTTGACTGTTATAAATTAATTATATTCACTTATAACAATTAATCTACTTGAAATTATTAAATTTAATCAGCACAAACTATAGCAACGCAAAAATTTCGATCCTGACTTTTTTTCGATGGGCAAAGTGATCTGCCACAGACTAAATAATTCGAGAATGCATAGTAATCCTTCATTAGATGGGAAACTACAGTTAAAAAAAGATATTTCACAGCTTGCATCTACACCCGCCAGGGTGCGCTGGAATTATTTTTATATAAACTGTAGTTTTAAGGGGATAGTTTGCTATAAAAAATGCAACCAACGCGAGATTTAATTAAGTTGGTACTAATTGTAAATTTTTATTATAATTACAAAAAATACTAAAATCCGAACAAAAACAGTTTCACTGTAAAAAAATCACGCCAAGTCCACGTTCATAAGACTATTAAGAAAAAAAATTTGTTTTCTTTACTATAAAATAAAAAATTAAAAATCAAGTAACCGATATGATTGTTTATGATTTTCGGAAATTAAAAAATTGTTATAAATTTAAAATTAAGAAAAAATTTTGGAACGTACTTGGTGTGCGTTATTGTGTATTTAAATTTTTTTTAATTTTGCAACTGCGCACACTAAATACGTTCCAAACTTTTTTTAATTTTTAAATTTGTAACAAAATTTTTTAATTTCCGAAAATCATAAACAATCATATCGGTTACTTGGATTTTTTAATTTTTTTATTTTATATATTTTTGTAAAGAAAAAAACAAATTTTTTTTTCTTAATAGTCTTATGAACGTGGACTTGGCGCGATTTTTTTACAGTGAAACTGTTTTTGTTCGGATAATCAAAATACCACGTATTCTTAGTAGCACAATACCAAGTATTCTGATTATCAAAAAAAATATCTTTAGTAGCAAAATACTTTTTTCTCAGTGTAGATTTCTATAGAAATTTGCGAGAAAAACTATTGATTGAATTATTAAATATAGCTCAGGAAAAAAATTTTATTACTTTCGAAATAAATTAACTGTACAGTAAATAAAAATTTTATTTTTTTAATCGATAAGAAAAATAAAAGGAAAAGATCCTTTCTATACTAAGTAGTTTTCTTCTCAAGATAAATCAAAATCGAAACATTAAAATGGCGAACTAAAATAGAAATGACTAAAATATTTGTTAATTTATAAGATAAATAGCTTCCAACGGTTTTTTTTGGTTTTGAAAAGGATTTTATTTATTAACATTTTCTCTCATACATAAATAATTAATAATATCCTTAATTAAAAACTTATACTCTAATTTACATTTTTATTTTGAATTGCCATCAATGATGTTCTTATCAAAAATGAGTAATTAAAAAAATATAAATATTTTCTATATATTATTAATTTACTCTTGATATAAAATAAAAATATTATTAGTAATTTAATTTAAATGAGTAATCCTATGGAAAAATTTTTAATTTAAAAATATAAAAAACTATTGCAATGTTATAACTTCCGATGGTAACTAATCTCAGCGGTCGGGGTTTCATTTAACGTAGGCAATGTAACCTTTTACTTTTATCGACTCATAGTAACTTAACACCTTGCAATAACTCAGAAATTATAAGATCAACTGTATTTATCTTACTTACCATCTTAATTAAAATTTACTACGACATAATTATATAATTGTATTACTGACTATTATTTATCTCGTTCTTTATCATTTTTAGTACATCAAAAACCGGAAAAAATAAATATTAAAACGATTCTTCGATATTCATATTCAGAAGTCGCTGAAATAAATTTCCGGAACATTGTTTCAAAAATTTAGATTCAAATTTTTATAATGTCTATAATTTTTAATCTATAAATTAATACAATAACGATAAAAAAAAATTAAAAATACAATAAACCATTTTTGGAAATTAAAAAAAATCTTGAGCAACTCTTAAGAAATTTTTTTCCAGATGATTTTTATCAAAAGATCTCAAAGCAAAACATATTTTCATAGAATAAAAAATTAGGAGAACGGTTGACCCTAAAGGCCATCCCTGCAACTTCCTGCTGATTCCGTTAATACATGGCCGTTTTTTTTGAGCTCGAAGAGCTCAAAAATACAATCTGTGTGTTGTTTTGAGCTCTCCAAGTTCAAAATGATATCTTTTCTATGCTTTTGAGCTCTTTGAGCTCAAAAGTCTGATGGAGGTTTCATAGAACACTATTTTTTGAATTTTCAAACCGCAATAACTTTTGAATGAATGAACCGATTTTTACGCGGTTGGCGGCATTCTATGCAGTTTTTTAAGCCTCATGAAGAATTTTTAAGTTTCAATTGGTCAAACTAAAAATTTCGGAGTAACTCCGAAAAAACACTTTTTTCGGTTTTCTTTCGTTCACGATATCTCTCGAACGAATCAACCGATTTTGACCGGATTGGAGGCGATCGACGTGGTTTTTCAAGGTTAAGAGCTGATTAGTTTTTGGAATCTATCGGTAGAGCCGTTTAAAAGATATTCCAAAAAAACCACTTCTGAAAAAAATTTTTTTCCTATTTTTTTTCAGATTTCTCCAAATTTATCAAAATCTATCGGTCCGAATCGGTTCAAATTTTCAGGAAATCTAAGTTTGGCGAAGCCTTTTCGAATGTCACCAACCGCGATGAAATCGGTTGAACCGTTCAAAAGTTATAAGAAGTTTACATACTTTTACACACACACACACACACACACACACACACACACACACACACACACACACACACAGACATAGTGACACCCTCGCGGGAATAGTCAGGGAAGCTTCCTAGGACCTCAAAACGTCGAGATCTGATAAACACTCGATTTCGAAAAACGGGGTAAAACCAATAACTTCCCGATTTTTGAAAATTTTCAATTTTCTTAGCGGGAAGTTAAAAATAGATCAATTTTTTCGGGCTAATTAAAAAAAAGTACCGACAAATTTCGACAAAATATCAGGTAGGTACTAAGTACCTACTTGTCAAAAAATCCAAAGACAAGTACCTAAATCGACAAATTTCAGGACTTTCTCATCGCTTTGAAGGAAAAGGCTATCAACAGATATTCGAGTGTTGGGAAAAAGGTTTTCCAATAGAAGTTGAGGTTGTTTGCCACTTAAACTAATGACAGAAACTATAATTGGTATGATTTATCCAGCCATGTAGCCCGTTTCCGATGCATTTATATGCATCAGAAATAACGGCGTCCCACAGCCGCCGCTTGCCACTGACGTTATATTAACTGCATTCTCTTCCGTTCATAATACCATACTACACCAGTAACCACCAGAACGCTAACGTAAACACTGCTACCTTTTATTCACAGATATATCTCTGTTTATACCAGAGAATGCGTAGGAGCGTCTCTTTCTCACCCTACGTCGCGAAATGCCGACAAATATAACCAGGGAACCTCGTCCTTGCAGATAAATTCAAAAACACCTAGAATACTAGCGAGCAGGACATTTCAACATCGCTACTAATATAATGCGTCTGCCCAGCATAGCAGTCGGTAGTCATACCTCTTCTAGTTCTACTTCCACTTCCTCGACTCTTCTCTATCTTGACGCGTAAATTTATAATTTTTATTTTACTTTATTTCATTTCGCTCAAAAATTCAACACACTCGAGTTTTATTTTAATATTTTTCATTTTTACAGTGTTTATCGAGTCGTATGTTGCCGGTTATAATTTAGATTTTTTCACCGGCCGCCCACATCCCACATGTCGGCTAAACATTCTCAGCATTATCCTACGGGCGAGGACACTAAAATTTATTCGCCGGAAAAATTTTAACGTCTCTCTACTCGTTCTATTCTCAACCCGCGAATCGCCCGAAAACCATTTTCTCTTTTATATGTCTCTCTACATCCTCGTCCTCATACTCGATTCTCTTCTCACCATTCTGTATCACCCCCGGCTCCTCCCCTCTCTAGTCCTCTGGATATACCACTGCTACGATTGCCAAGAAACCCAGTCGTACTCTGCATTTTTATTGGCGCATTACGCCGCAGTCGATCCCCAAACCAAAAACAGCCTTACCATCCTCATCTGCTACTTGAGCCTCCTCTTTTCCTCCCGCCGGCTTCCAACCAAAAAATTATTTATGCTTTGATAATTACTTATCTTGTTAAAATTTTACAATGGTTAAATTTATTGAATTTTTACGGTGTAAAAAATCTGGTGCTTAATTATAATAGTATAAATTATAATTTTTACACAGTGTAAATAGAAAAATATTTCAATTTTTATCAGTAAAAAAATAAATGCTGCTAATCTTTACTTTTGATTGTAAAAAATGTTTAATATGTTACTGGCATAAATAAATAAAATTTTGCTTAATTAAATAATGACTATTGTTAAATTGCATTGTACTTTCTTAAATATTGTCATTTTTAAAGATATATAAATAAGCTCATTTCGATGTTATCCTCATCAAGAGCTTTCATTTGAGTACTCACATGCATTTTTGATATATTTGTTATATAGACATATATATAAACTTATGAAATATATGAAAAATTGATGTGGGTACTTAAATGAAAGGTCTTGATGAGTGTAACATCAGGATGAGCTTATATCTTTAAAAATGTCAATAGTTCACAACATACAAGGTAATTTCTGAATTATGTACATCATATATTGTTAAATTATACTGTACTTTCTTAAATATCGACGTTTTTAGAGATATAAGCTCATTTCGATGTTACACTCATCAAGAGCTTTCATTTGAGTACCCACATGCATTTTTGATATATTTTTCATATATACATATATATAATATATATAAATATATGAAAAATTGATGTGGGTACTCAAATGAAAGGTCTCGATGAGTGTAACATCGGGATGAGCTTATATCTTTAAAAATTTCAATAGTTCACAAGACACAAGGTAATGTCTGAATTATGTATCTCATATATTGTTAAATTGCACTGTACTTTCTTAAATATTGACGTTTTTAGAGGTATAAGCTCATTTCGATGTTACACTCATCAAGAGCTTTCATTTGAGTACCCACATGCGTTTTTGATATATTTTTCATATGTACATATATATATAAATATATGAAATATATGAAAAATTGATGTGGGTACTCAAATGAAAGGTCTTGATGAGTGTAACATCGGGATGAGCTTATATCTTTAAAAATGTCAATAGTTCACGAGATACAAGGTCATTTTTAAATTATGTATCAAGAGATAGAGAATTTTTAAACGCAACCTAAATAAATCATCATAAATTGACTATTGGTGAAAATGATATGAACTTTTTCAAGTCTTGTTACAAAATTGTTACTTCGGAAAAGTCGAAAAAATTTTTTGAAACTTTGATTGTACTATCAAAATTATAATCAAAAACTTAAAAGAGTGCAATAACTACTTAAAAAATAGTTTAGAATGTTTGACAATATGGTAATTGACGTAGTCCTCTTAGACCGGTTGCAGGAAGTTTCTTAGGACCAAGACTCGAGAAGAGAGGGTAAAAGCGCTTTCAGAGTTTCCGGCTCTCGACTATCGATCTCGGTGGTCCTACCACCGCGTCTGTATCTGTATCTATCTCAGTGTGGCTTCTTCTCTCAGCTCCGACGATATATCTCTCGACAAAACCCCGGGACCCCGAATCGAGCTTTATCGTTTCAAAGCAAGCGTTTGTTATTACGCGGATTCATATCCGGGACGACCAACGGAGAACCACCAGAAGGTGGTCCAGAGGTTGAAACAAATGCTTACTATAAGACGGTGGTACTAATAGGTTTTCTGTTTCAAAAATTTACGCAGATATTTGTATTTATTCTTGAAAATATCGTTCTTAATTTAAGATTTCCTAAATTATTTTTATATACACGAATATATTCAATGTATATAAAAATATATAGGCAAATATATTAAAAATAGTTTATCCGCAAAAATACATATAAATAAGATATATGTGTGGATATAAATTTCTTACATGCTTTTATGTATATTTTTCCCGAGAGGGAAATGAAGAAATCGATTGTATCAATGGAAGTAAATAAACTTATGATCTTTGAATGTAGAATTTCTCAAGTCAAGAAAATTAAATTCAAGGCAAGGAATTCTTGAATCAAGACAATTAGTTTTTGCGCGCCTCATTAGTCACTACACAGGCATTTGTAATTATTAATTATCGTCATATGGGTAATTTTTAGTCATGCATCGATCACAAAAAGCCTCGAGTTTTATTAGTCGTAAAATGAAATGCAGGAGCGTTTATTAATGTGAGTAGAGAATCGATGGAATGTTTGCTTGATGCGAGTCTCAGTGTCTATTGTTAATTTTCGTTATGACTGATAATTAGATCAGTGTGTCCGGCCATGTCAGTTTTATATTACAGTTATATGTAATTTTAATAATCATTCATGTTTTTCAAACGTGCAGAGGAAGAGGAGGAGCTTTTTACTGGAAATACCAGAAATTTTTCAGTCATTTAATTATTATTTGAAATAATGTTTGTCATTTTGATTTTCAATGAAATTTATTGTAAAAAATCAAATTTTTTGTTATTATATATTTATAATTTGATATTGCACGCCTCATAAGCGAAGCGGATGAGGTTGTGCTCTACACTCGCCTTACAAAAATCAAGCGATTTCTTGAACTAAAATTGTCTCTATTTATTTTCTACCTTACTTGTAGAACAATATTTACATATAAATTTAATGGAAAAACACTATTTTCAACAATGATATTTTTAAAAGATATTTTGCTTTTTAAATAAATAAAAAAAATGTTTAAAAAAATTATTCCGTGTTTGTCCGGCTGTCAAATGTATGTATGAAAACTGGCGTGGTCACGATAACTCCCGAAAAACTTAACTGATCAAGTCCATTTATTTTTTATACGCTTCAGTATGATTTAAAACTAAATCCTTTCGAAGATCACGGTCTAATTCAATGTAGTTTATTTATAATTAGCAATAAACTAAAAATCCACTAATCATTTGTATATCTATATCTATGTAAATAAGGTTCGTTTACAATACATAAGCAGTATCTTTCTTTTTTGGGTGGACAATGGCGCGAAAGATTTAATAGTATATTGTGTGACTAGGGATAGAACAAAACGATTTTAGACCAAAGTGAAGTTGCCTGCCCGAGCGAAGCGAGGGCTGGCATCACTCGGTCTGAAATCGTGTTTCATCCCGCGTCACACATTATATTTTTCATATAAGTTGCATTAAAAAATGCTAGTTTAAATGTCTGGAGCCAACCAGAACTAGATAGTTTCAGACGAATAGCGAAAATACCATTTCATTATAAAACTTATAATAATATAGAAAGTAATAGTTTATTTTTTATCAAACATTATTCGTAAATTGAATAGTTTTCTTTTGTCATTCTTATTTATGCTTAATAACAGAATTATAATATGTCAGTACAGTTAACGGTTAGAATGACAATTATAAAGGTATAAAATGAACAAACAATTGATAAGATTGAAAATAAAGCTGCAACTTCATCTCGCGGCTAGAAAATCGTTATTTTCTGTCCACCGGGAAGAAATGATTGATTCCTGCCCGGCACAGTCGCATTAGTCTGAAATTGTCTAGTTTCGGTTGGCTCAACAGGCATTGAAACTCGCATTTTCAATGCAGGTTATATGAAAAAGTATTTGTATTTTATTTCAATCAATTTTATTATAGAAAATGAGATTATGAAGCGTGGACTTTTGGATTTTCCAAATTTTTTTACCCACATATTAGATTTTGTTGTATTTATTAAGGCGAAGAATTGGTTAATAAAACTAATTAATTTATTATTAATCGATTGACTAAAACTTATTTTGGGTATAAATATACTTATAGAGCTATTTTAAAAATTTCTATTTCAGTCTCTATATTTTTAAAACTTCATAATCCGATCCAATTAAAAATCTAATTATAAATATTCATAAGCAGTTATTTCGGCTCAGCTTATTTAATCTTTTTAAAATTTGTCGATAAAAACAATAAAAATTAAATAAACTAATTTTGGAATATGTAAATAATTATATAATGTAAATAATTAATAAAAAGTATTTTTTGTATTTTATATTAATAAATTTTATTATGGAAAATGAGATTATGAGGCGTACACTTTTGGATTTTCCAAACTTTTTAAAAATAATTTTAAATAGTAATTTTTTTTTTAACCAATTGGATTTTCTTCAGTGTAAGTATAATATGTTATGGTATGATATGAACATATGAAATAAAAATAAAAATATTGTAAGTACGTATAAAATATTCGAGACAAAGTCTACATATTTATAAGCCACGTCGATCGAACGTCGTCTGTATCTTTTACGAGGCTGACATGCTCACATTTGTCTATAGATATTCGAAAAGGGCTAAGTATATTTATACTTATGTGTGTGATGCGATAAGTCGGAGTTGGTTACTAAACATGCAGTAAGATCGGTACAGTAGAAATGATCGGCGTCTGGAGAATAACAGAGCAGAAGGCAAAAGGCAGAAGGAAGAAGGACAGAGGGTGGGAAGGGTGCTGGGGGTGGTGTATGTTATATGGAGACAGAGAAGTCCTGGCACTGGCACGCGTTATATATTTCCATAGAGATATTTCCGAGGCATTCCCATCGTGCACAAACGCATGCTTTAAGATGAGGATGGGTATAACCCTCGAGCTGGAGAGGCCGTGCACCACGAGGGAGGGATTATGGTACGTTAGTTATTCGGTGCGATGAGCCCGTGCCCGAGTAATAACTCGATAATATTCGACGGACAAGGGACACGAGGCATTCCGGGTGTCGTCGAGGATTTAGGGACAACAGCCCAGACAACACACACGTGCCGGTAATGGTCGTCAAGCCTCTTTTGGGTCACCAATGCCAAGGAACTTTATTGGTTTATTGTTATATGTCATGTGTCGTAGGGATAATTAGTTTTTATTTGTGAGAATATATTGTAATTTAAATTTATTAGAAGTAAATAAGATGAAAAGACGAAAAATCAGGGAGGAAAGTTTTTTGATGTGGCCTATTTTTATATTGGGCTATATTGAACAATTTTTTCACAAGTAAGATTATCTATATTATTAAGAGGATAAGCAAAATTTTGTAGCCAGTATATTTATATGATAAAATGGATTTTTATGGTTGAATTTGGTATCGTTGAAAAAGTCTTGACCTGGAGTTGTGCTTTTTCATGGTTTTGTATCATTCTCGCCAATAGTCAATTTATGATGATCAGTATTTAGGCTGCATTCGAAAATACAATCTCTAGATACATAATTAAGAAATGACCATGTATCTCGGGAACTATTGACATTTTTAAAGATATTTAAATTATTAAAGATATAATAAGCTCATCTCGATGTTACAATCAACGAGACCTTTCATTTGAGTACTCAATCAATTTTTCATATATTTATATATATGTATAAATGAAAAATATATCAAAAATGCATGTGGATACTCAAATGAAGGCTCTTGATGAGTCTAACATCGAGATGAACTTGATATCTTCAAAAACGTCAATATTTAAGAAAGTACAGTGCAATTTAACAGAAATCATCATTTAATAAAGCAAAATTTTGATTTGAATTTGTGCCTTTTCAAGATTTCATATCAATCTCACTGTTACTCAATTTTAATGATAAGTATTTAGGCTGCATTCAAAAATGCTCTATCTCTAGATACATAATTGAGAAATGACCTTATATCTCGTGAACTATTGACATTTTAAAGTTATAAGCTCATCCCGATGTAACACTCATTAAGACCTTTCATTTGAGTACCCACCTGAATTTTTCATATATTTATATATATTATATATATGTATATATGAAAAATATATGAAAATGCATGTGGGTACTCAAATGAAAGCTCTTAATGAGTTTAACATCGGGATGAGCTTATATCTTTAAAAACGTCAATATTTAAGAACGTACAGTGCAATTTAACAGAGTCATTGTTTAATAAAGCAAAATTTTATTTATTTATAGTTCACAATTACACTGCAGTCACATAGTGACTGCAAGGTTGTGAGTAATAAATAAATATGAACAAAAGTTCATCGCTTGACAAAAATAGTCGGTACTTATCACAAAAAGGAAATTACAAATTCGGTTGGGGGCATTTAGCCCGAATCTGTCCTAGATATTTCATTGCAATCCAGCGTTTGCTCAATGATGAAATGTCACCGGATGCCCAATATCGTATCCTGGGATATCGGACAGGGGCTGAAACAATGTGTAGAATGAGAGTTTGAGGGTGCTGGGCGCTGCAGAGTGAAATAGAGAAAACTAATTTAAACAATCTCCAAAATATTCTAAATGGTAAATATTTTCCGAGCCTCGATTCGACCCGACTGACTACAACCGAGTTCTCATTCGGTTTCTCATATTAGTAAATATATATCCGTATCCATATCCATATCCATATCCATCTACATCCATATAGATATATGACTATGTACGTCGGAGTGTGTCCAGCGGTTAGTTGACTGGTGTGCACATGTCAGTTTGTCGCGTGTGTCTCTGTCCCGGATGAGAGAGGATGCCAGTGATATCAAGTTATATTCAGATACGATACGCAACATCGTCCTCATACTCATACTCGGACTCATACCTCCATTGTACGATGCATGTAATACCGCTAGCTATATACAATATACTGTGCACCAAACAGTACCGATTAAATATCATGAGTCCAAAAAAACCCTTTAAAAGCTTCTTTTTGGATCTATACGTTCAAAATGAAACATTTTTCGGTGTAATACTCAGTGTTCAATATAAAAGTTTTTAGTTTTCATTATTGTAAAATTTGATTTTTATTTTTTTCAAATACAGACTTAAAAATTTTCCAATTGTACACGTGAAAAATTAATTCGATGCAACTAACTTTCATCAATGGCCAAATCAGGCTATCTATAAAATTAAAAAATAATTTTTTATTTTTTTATAAAAATTTTTACGTCAATTTTAATCTAAGATTAAGAGAATAAGAAAAATTTTGCGTCATTGCAAAGGTCAAGACCTGAATTCGTATTCATAATAAGTATACATAATTAAGAAATGATCTTGTATCTTGTGAACTATTGACATTTTTAAAGATATAAGCTCATCCCGATGTTACACTAATTGAGACCTTTCATTTGAGTACCCACATCGATTTTTCATATATTTATATATATTGTATATATGTATATGGGTGATTCTCTGTAAGGATATTTTTTGCTGTCCCAGGCATTTTTTTATTAGAAAAATTGTTATTTTGTTACTAAAAAAAATTTATTACGAAAGTAAAAAAAACATTTCTATTTGGAGCATTGAAAACTATAATGGAATAAATTTTGGTTTTTTTGCTATAAATTCGTAAATCACCGAAATGTCAGTTCCCTGGGCTGTCCCATTCCCAAAATAAAAACTTTAAGATTAAATTTTAAGTTATTCGTCAATAATATATAATTTGGTCCATAATGTTTATAAACTTAATTAGTTAACTAGAAATCTTTAATAAAAAGTACCGAAAGTTAATTTGTTTCATTAAATTCATTAAATCAAAGTTTGTCCCAGACATTTTAAGATCAGTCCTCTGCCAGAAGTTCAAAGCCAAAAAAAGAAAAATCCAGCGTGTTATTTTACCTTTTGTAAGGTTTATAAGGATCTAACTAGCCTTGAGTTAATAACCATAGAGCTGTTAGCGCTTTATCGCCATTTTATTTAGTGTCAAAGCACCGTTTGTGCTGAAAATATGTGTCTGCAGCTATTTTTATTTATAATTTATTTATAAAATTGGATCCATAAGTCTTAATATTATTCTAATTAATGTAAACATTCATTGAGAACTTAAAAAGTTGAATGCATTGAAATAGTTTGCTTGATTTTTCTCAATTTGATAAAAAAAATCAGTCCCCTGGCAATCAGTCCCCTGTCATGTTATATGGAAAAAGATACACAAATATCGAAAAAGCAAAAATTAATTCGGCTGTTTATTTATTATAATTAAGCTGATAGTTTTGTAGCCCTTGTTAATTTTTTTTCTAATAAAATCAAAAATAATTTGGTCGGACAATTTTGTACAGATTTAGGACGTCCTTACAGAGAATCACCCATATATGAAAAATATATCAAAATGCGTGTGGGTACTCAAATGAAAGCTCTTGATGAGTGTAACATCGGGATGAGCTTATATCTTTAAAAACGTCAATTTTTTAAGAAAGTCTAGTGCAATTTAAGAAAAGTCATTATTTAACCCTTTAACAGTCAACCTTGAATCCCTACTCCCAATTTCAATCGTCCGTCTTCTTCTTTAAGTGAGAGAGCTATAGTCTGTTTTGTAGAGAAGGGGTTTGAAAAGTAGTAGAAGGGGGCGCACGGACACATTATACAGTCAAGCCGCTACTCACACTGCCGTCTAACGCATTATGATTGGTTTTGCCCCTTCCAGGCTCACACCAAGATTTCTCGAGACTCCAGAACGTTAAACGGTTGATAAAGCAAAATTTTATTTAGTTTAATATAGTTGAAGTCCAAAAAATTCTTTTTTACGTTTTTAAAATATGATAATTAACATATTTTTCAGACAAATTAAAAAATTTATACAGGCAAATAAAATTTTCTAATACAGAAATCTCTTTCACAAATACGAAATAATTGTTTTTTTTTTTATTTTTTTTAAGTTTCAAACTTAAAAAAATTAATATTAATTAAAAAAGCAATTTATTTCATAGAAAATTTTTGATAATTAATTCTATTGCCATGAGATAAATTTATTTACATCACATTCGTGTTTTACAAAATTTTCTCAAAGAATTAAGGCTTAAAAAATCCTTAAAGAATAAATAACTTACAAGAAGAAAACTAAGTATTAAAATTGACCGTTCAAAATTCAGCTATTTTTCACCGACTTATATATAGCCTCATTGAAAATCATTAATTTTGTGTTTACTTATCTTTGAAAATTTACAAATCTAATATTATTATTCCAGAAGTTCAAAAGATGAAAATCTTATTCACACGAACTAGAGTGAACTAGAGTAAAGTTTTGAGTTGCCGACTAGTTGTTGAATTAATTCAAACAGTACTCTTTAGTGTAACTGCAAGAACAACTAGCGAGTAGTATAATAGGTATATAGCTGTAGGTCCCTTTTCTCTAGCGATTACCGTCCACAAAGAGGCTATTGAGCGTGGATTACCTTCTGGTGTTTGGCACAATATTCTATATATTCTGTGCAGAGTGTACTTTCCAACTCCGATCCATCTTGGATCCTCAGTAGCTCCTCGGGGATCATAAGTGCGATCGCCAATCTGTGACGAATAACTAAATTAGCCTGCACATCATATCAAGCTGTTTGCATTACACACATTATGTGTATACATGTGCACATGGATGTAAAGTTATGCTCGGTCATATTATATATCTCTATCATCCATCTTTAATAAGTAAATATAATTATTTATAGGTAAAGACGTGTGTATTCAAGATAAATTGGTAACTCGAGTCAATGAACAAACCAAACAGTAATTTATATTGACTCAAGAATGAATTAAACCTGACTAACAAGATGCGTTAACGTCAACGTTACTCAACGAAAACTTAAATTGACTTGTCGAAATCCAGTCTGAGAATAAGAGTAAGAGCAAGAGAGTGAGTGAGGTTTAATGGGATGGGGTTCTATGGGATGAGATGGGATGGGATGGGATGTAAAAGAGATGGTGATAAGTATTAGAGATGCATGGTGATGCTAGAATGGTGGATGTAGTGGCAGTTGATAGTAATGCACCAGGAACCAGGAACCAGCAATACTATTACGAGAACTAGTATTTACAGTAGTGAAACTAGCGGACGATGCCTTTGGCAAATCACGCGGAGCGACACGTCGTTATCTCTAATTTCCACCCGGCTGTCGACTAGGACCAAGGTACAGTGGTGTAAGGTATAACTAGTACCAGCAATACCACTGATGCTGCAAAGTACCACCTACACTGACTCTCGACGCCTCTACTCGCTGCTGGATAGCATGATGTGGTGTATCTAGGCCTTCCCTCGGTTAAAGTGCTATATGTAGTGCTATACTAGTCGAGGCTACAAAGTACAGAGGCCACATTGAGTGATGACTGAAACGCCAGAAGCACTGGCCCAAAACCCTTCCCATTATCGAGTCTATTAGTAATTAACGATAATCGTCCGCTTGATCGCCTGATAATTTAGGGGAAGCAATTGAGACTTCGATGAGGATTTTTGAGTGTGAAAATTATTTTTTGAAGTAAAACTTCTTTAGGCGCGAATAGGGAGTAACTCAGATTTTTTTCTGACGGAAGTAACGCTTACTATAGTCTGTGTAGTTTCCGCTATTTAAAAATAATAATTTGGATTGGTCGTAGGTAAATGTTATATACTCCACGCTTCTTGACTTATACGCCAGCTAGTGGCAAATATTATAATCAATTAAGATTATTTATTTCCAATATTTTAAAACGGATCAATTGTGAATAGCAAAGTGAATAAAAATTCAACAGTTTTAAAAAAATTATTTTAAATTGCAAAGTTTTTTGAAAATCTCTAAGTATACTTATTTATTTATTACTTTTGTAATAAATAAATTATTAATAAATTTTATGACGATTGCGACATTCTATAAAATTCAATTTGGAAAATCCAAAATTTCACGAGTCATAATGCTCATTTAATTATGAAATATTGAAAAAAAAAAAAAAAAAAAACAAGTCGTTCAAAATTAGTTGCCGAAAAAACAGCTGTACTAGGAAGGTAATGCACAGCCACTCCTGGTGGAATAAATGTACATAATTTGTATAGATATATCACCATTCATGTAAATTTTACATGGATATATATAGATATACAGTCTTCTGGCTTTTTTATTTTATTAATTGTACATGAATGATACTAAATTACCTAACCATTCGCATTCGGTGGCCTACAATTATCCTAAAGAATTAAAAAAAAAAATTTTAACTTAATTGATGCATTTTTTCGCAAGTTATAGTGTTTTCAGAGTTTCATACATGACGGACAGGAAAATTTTTTGACCTATTTTGAGGTTTTTTTCCGTTTCTAGTAAACTAAATCAATTTTTGAAAAGTGTCAAATTAATCTCCATTAAATTATCTTGACAATAGTATGCAAAATATCGGTGACCGTCTCTTTTTTCTCATGCAAAAATTTCTCGCGACAAAAATTGTCGGCAATAATTTCTTATACAATATTTTTTCACACAAAAACCATAATAAAAGGGCCATGTTAATGTTTTTTTTTAGAAGTAATTGTAATTAATTGTAAATAATTGTGAGAAATTTTTGCTGAGAAATTTTGGCGGGATTAATAAAGGCGGGGAGCCAAATATAATTAAATTATAATGTGATATTTATTATTCAAGTTAAAATTTAATCATTTCAGTGATATATGCCGTCAACGCCAAAGAAGTTTTACTTCAATCGCGCGTAAAGGTTACACGCACACACTTTTTTTTTTTATAATTATATCAAGTGATTTTTGGGTGTTGTAAAAAGATAATATTTTGAAAAAGTTTGGAAAATCCAAAATTGCACGCCTCATAATCTCATTTTTCACAATAAAATTGATTAAAATAAAATATAAAAAGCAGAAAACTCTGCTTTTTTATGGCGATGTAAGAATTTAATGAGGTTTTTTTTATATTTTAAATTAATTTATATTGAATTTTAAGCGTAAATGCTTGTAATTTTTTTTTTGCAGAAATCTTAAATTAATAAATTAAAAAATTTTTTAAGTTTACTATGATTTTTAATAAAGTTTGAAAAATTCAAAATTGCACGCCTCATAATCTCGTTTTTCATAAAAAAATTGATTAAAATAAAATATAAAGAGCAAAATAATGAAAAACAGAAAACTCTGCTATGGTTTAGTGGCGCTATAATTCTAAGGTGAGGAAAAAAAATACTATAATAAAATGTATTGGTAGATATACAAAAAAATACAGTCATTTATTAGTTTTCTACAAATAATAATTTAACGACCGTGAATTGAATGCTCATATTAATTGAGAAAGTCCTAAGTGTGTTACTTTAGATAATAAAAAAAAAATTATTCCAGTACGATCATTTTTTCGAGCAATTTCCCTGCCACATACATTAATCCATAAACACAGATACACGGACGTCCAGAAAAGATTATTTTTAGTGTTATTATTTACAATGTTAAACAAAATAATTGTTGTTGAAATATATTTTATGTGCCTGACAAATTATTTGACTTGATAATAGTACACTCAGATTAACTTGTAAGTGCGATATAAATAAAAAAAAATCAATTTCAGTTTGAGAAAATTGCTTTTTTTGATATGTCGAGAGTAGAGCACTACCTCAACGCTTCGCTTATGAGGCGTGCAAAATACACATTTTGAGTTATATATTTAGCAATTTTTTGTATTAATTCTCTTAAATCAATACAAGAAAGCATTGAATATTCAACACAAAATTTTTTAATACAATTTTTAGCGTGATTTAATGGTAGGAAATAGTAAAAGTGAAGAATGGATGATATAATCATTTTTTATTATTTTAATGTTGAAAATTATTAAAGTAAAATAAAATTTATTTACTGCAAGTACAAAAAAATTACAAATTTTTGTAATTAATTCTTTTTAAATTAAATTAAATTCCAACATATCCTTTTTACACTTATTCTTGTTAAATTTTATGCAATTAGTTAAATATTATTTATAAAAAAGAACTTTAATGATATTTGTAATTTTTATTTTACTATTAGCTATTAAACTAAAATAACTTTAAAAAATAAATTAACGTAACATATGATTTTATTAAATAAAACAAAAATTCAATAGTTGAAAAATAATGAATAAATTAAATAATTTCAGTAAGTGGATAATTAACTAACGCATAAAATTTTTAGAGCTAGTAATTTGGTGATAAAATGAGATTTGCATAGAAGAGGGTACTTTGTAACAGTATTTTTCGAGGTAATTCCCCAGCAAGAGTTAATTGCATGGTCAGTAATTATGTATACATTATACAATACACATACAAATATACAAGGGTCTGTCAAACAACCAAAAAGGGAGACATAATTCATTTGTTTGAACCCTCATCCCTTCAATTCAATATTTTTTCATTAAGATGTCAATGAAAAAGTTTCCCTATTTCGCAATTAATTATCCACGCATAGATTGTGTTCTTGAACAAAACACTAAGCAGATCCAACAGACTGATCGAATGTAAATAAAATTTATCTCCCACATTGATAACTCTTAAACAATGATTCTGCCGAGGGCCTTGAGCAGATAAAGCCTTGATGTCGGAAGGAATTGATGTTGACAAAGATAATTAAATAAAAACACTAAAAGTTTTTTTTCATTTTTTATTTTTTACCGGCGGATATAATTGTTTGCCACTCGGGTAAATCGATTGTGTTAAAGGTACACAGTGGCTTCTATAACTCTGAAGCAGTAAATTGCTCCAGTAATTAGCGATCAGAATGCAAGCTAGGACGTAGTGGCTCGGACGAGAGGAACTGAGCGTGCACATAACGAATGAGAGAGAAATAGAAAGAGCCAGATCGAGTAAAGGGTAAAATGAGGGTGAGGGTGAGGGTGGAGGTACTGCATACTATCATGCAGATAGCGTGTGTGCAGAGGACGAGGATAGACCTGAGTTGAGTAGAGATCTGATTCAATGGCTGCAAGTGCTCGTGCACAATCTTCTCCGCTAAACACGATGCTCTAACTGTCGACCTATTTGCAAATTGGTTTTCCCGACGCCGAGCTGCGATAAACGCGCACACATTTATGGATATATATATATATATATATATATATATATATATATATATATATATATATATATATATGTATATATTCTATCTTCTATCTTCACTTCTGTCTGTGTAAAGTAAGTACGTCCGATGAATAAACGACGTCGTGCGTTTAGTTTGCTTGATTGAAACTCCAATGCCGTCGGACGGGTGCAAAGATGACGGAGTTGCTGATTAATTTATATTCAACCGTCATTTCTGATCCCGAGTCTCGCGAATCATGTCTGCTCACTTGTAGTGATTAATGCCTTGCAATTTTACGGATATTTTTCTGATCGAAGAATTGATACCGAAGAATTGATCGAGTGTTTAGGAGCTATATATAATATCTGATCAAGATTTTTTTTGAAAATTAAATTTCTATTAATTGGTGGATTGAAAAAGAACTATGAAAATATATGTATGCATAAATTCGAACCTTTATTTTTTTTTTGTAAATATATTGTAATTTTTATGGGATTTATATGTTACATATGGCGTATAGATTTTTTGTATAGATATTTTTATGTTAGTACAAAAATTTATTTTCAAAATTGAATTTTTGTTTTTGAATATTTAGTTTGAGTTCATAATAATGGAAAAGAAATTTTAGAATTGAATCCAAAAAATTGAACAAAGAGGACTAAAAGGACAAAGTTAGCCAATCAGGAATTTTATTTGTTAAATTGCACTGTACTTTCTTAAAAATTGAGGTTTTTACAAATATAAGCTCAGCCCGATGTCACACTCATCAAGAGCTTTCATTTGAGTACTCACATGCATTTTTGATATATTTTTCATATATACATATATATAAAATATATAAATATATGAAAAATTGATGTGGGTACTTAAATGAAAGGTCTTGATGAGTGTAACATCGGGATGAGCTTATATCTTTAAAAATGTCAATAGTTCCCGAGACACAAGGTAATTTCTGAATTATGTATCTCGTATATTGTAAAATTGCACTGTACTTTTTTAAATATTGACGTTTTTTAAGATATAAGCTCATCCCGATGTTACACTTATGAAGAGCTTTGATTAGAGTACCCACATTCATTTTTGATATATATATATATATATATATATATATAGCATATATATATATATATATATATATATATGCAGCATATATATATATATATATATATATATATAATATAAGCAGCATGATGGGCGAGCGGACTAAGTCATTATCCCGTTAGTTCGTTCGTGCATCATTTCGTGAGGCGAGGGTTCGAGCCCCGATGGTTGTTCGAATAGTTCCAACACCAACCGTCGGAGATCGCTCCGGTAGCCGACTGTACTGGCATGGGTTTAGCCTTGTAAAAACCAGAAAACGGTATACAAGTAAAACTCATAATAATAATAATATATATAATATTTATAAATAT
Organism: Cotesia glomerata; assembly: GCF_020080835.1. NCBI lineage: Eukaryota > Metazoa > Arthropoda > Insecta > Hymenoptera > Braconidae > Cotesia > Cotesia glomerata. The sequence goes on from NC_058163.1 coordinate 24,888,145, forward strand.
ATGAATAATTGATGTGGGTACTCAAATGAAAGGTCTCGATGAGTGTAATGTCGGAGTGAGCTTATATCTTTAAAAATGTCAATAGTTTAAATGATACTAGGTCATTTCTTAATTATTGATATTTTTGAAGATATAAGCTCATCCCGATGTCACACTCATCGAGAACTTTTATTTGAGTACCCATATGCATTTTTGATATATTTTTCATATATACATATATATATAAAATATATAAATATATGAAAAATTGATGTGGGTGCTCAAATGAAAGCCCTTGATGAGTATAACAGCGGGATGACTTTATATCTTCAAAAATTTCAATATTTCACGAGATACGAGGTCATTTCTTAATTATGTATCTAGAGATAGATTATTTCCAAATGCAGCCTAAATACTTATCATTATAAATTGCCTATTGGTGAGAATGATATAAAAAGATACAAATTAAAATCAAGACCTTTGCAATGACACTAAATTTCACTAAAAAAACCGATTTTATCAAATGACTATTCTAGAAACAAAATTTTTCTTATTTTATTAATAATATAGATGATTGACTACTGCTTACTTATTTTTTTCCTTGTTGATGATAAAAAACAAAGCTAAAAAAATCTGTTAGCTCGCTGTATAGTTGCGCTCAAAAAAGTAATAATATAATAAGATGCAAAATGTGTTTTATCAACGAGGAAAATTGAATAGAATGTATGAGAATTATTAAATGCCGTATTTTCTTAGTCAGTGGCTTAGTCATCGGTAGATGCGGAATTTAATCGGTTGTATTGTATTATATACGTTATATTGTTATGTATTTATAATGTGAGTTGAGTGCATGAGTAATCTGAGTGAGCGCGGAGAGGATGTTGGTGTTGGTCTTAACCATGTGTGATTCATCGTATCGACTGTTGATGATTATAAACCCTAAATGTCACGAGTAAAGCGTAAACATCGATTGCGACGAAAATTCAATAGAGCACGCGCTGAAATTTGTTATCATTTAACCAGATACCATGTCTTCTTGTCTTCTTGTCTTCGCATACGTTCTAATCGTTATTATATGTTTTGTTTAATGTCATATTTAAGTGTCTTCACACTTTCATCGTATAGCATTACATCGAGAATCTTCTATCTTATTCAACATGATATGAATTTCCATCACGATCCGTATAACACGAATTCGATTAGATCTCAGGCTGATATAATATGAGAACATATATAAGGAAAAGTTTTGTTTCATTTTATTTTATAAAAAAAATAAATATGTTAATTTTAATTGCACAGGAAAGTATTATCTGTTATATTCGGTTAAATATAAATCAAATTAGTATTACATATTAAAAACTTTCAAGTAAATGTAAATTTACAAAATGCAATCATCTCGCTGAGAAATAATTATAACTTTGAGATTTGTCATACGACTTCAAAGCGTTTAATAGAAGTTGAAGTTTCAAGTTATTTTACTGAGTAATTTAAACGAAGAATTTATTGTAATATTTGAAATATTTATTAGACAAGTTAGGAATATTTTTATTTAATTAGTAATATTTCAGAAAAATTTGACATGTATTTTTTTTAATTTTTCAATTTTCAAAAGAATTAATAATATTTTTATCTAATTATTCATTTTTTTGAAAAATTAGTAATATATCTACTTAGCTCACCTACGCGTTTGAACTAGCCGACCTCGGTCATTTCTCGTACCAGCTGCCTCCAATACTAGAAACAGCCTCAACAATACCTATTCACATACATACACATGTATATCCCTTCCTTAGATTTAATTCACATGTGTTCCATTGCATTGCATTGCTATGCATTGCACAAGAATTGTATCCTACAGATGACAAAATTCAGGATTTGCAACTTTTTACTCAACTTAAGTCTGTAATAACTTATTGCTAATAAGTGACTCACTGTTACGCGCGTCGAAATGTCAAAGATCACGATCGGCATCATCGATCTCATATCATATGTGCAACTGTATAATAATAATTATAATAATATTATGATAATAATCAAAACTAATCCATCAATCATTATAAAAATTATTAATAAACAGCTTTGCAGCGTCTACTTGTAAGAAAATTTAAAATGGTTGGTATAATAAAAGAATAATGATAATAAAAAAGGACGATAATGATTATATTTTTAACGACTCGGTGCGTCGTAAAAGTAAGCGAATTGCATAACCTACTCATAAGATTTTATATAAATTATTTCTTGATTCTATTGTTTTTTTGTTTTTTTATTTTTTATGATTCTCTTGGAAGCACCTCGTAAGAAGTAATGACCTCTTGTGTTACTCACGGCGATTATCGGGTTTTCGTGTCTTATCGATACTAGAGAGTATTTAATGTCAAGTTAAGGAAACAACTTTTAGCGAGAACAAAAGAGGCGTTTAATATTATATTGAGCTTGACACATCGTAAAATCAAAGTGTAATTTGTTTAATTTTATAAGGAGTTTAGGTCCACGTGCTACTCGTATATAAGTTCAAGCTTTTTTTGATTTTTGACGGAAATAAAAAAAATGAATTTGATTGAGGAAAAAAATTTTTAAACAAGATCATTGTTTTTTAATCAAGTCGAAAAGGTTTGGAACGAAGAAATTGAGAAATTACTTTGTATCTTGTGAACTATTTACGTTTTCAAAGATATAAGCTCATCCCGATTTTACACTCATCAAGACCTTTCATTTGAGTACCCCCATCAATTTTTCATATATTTATATATATATATTATATATATATATATATATATGAGTATAGATATATGTATATATGAAAAATATATCAAAAATTTATGTGGGTACTCAAATGAAAGCTCTTGATAAGTGTAAAATCGGGATGAGGTTATATAATTGAAAACGTCAATGTTTGAGAAAGTAAAGTGCAATTTAACAATATATGTATATAATTCAGAAATTACCTTGTGTCTCGTGAACTATTGACATTTTTAAAGATTTAAGCTCATCCCGATGTTACATTCATCGATACCTTTCATTTGAGTACCCACATCAATTTTTCATATATTTATATATATTATATATATGTATATATGAAAAATATATCAAAAATTCATGTGGGTACTCAAATGAAAGCTCTTGATGAGTGTAACATCGAGATGAACTTATATCTTTAAAAACGTCAATATTTAAGAAAGTACAGTGCAATTTATCAATATATGTACATAATTAAGAAATTACCTTGTGTCTCGTGAACTATTGACATTTTTAAAGATTTAAGCTCATCCCGATGTTACATTCATCGATACCTTTCATTTGAGTACCCACATCAATTTTTCATATATTTATATATATTATATATATGTATATATGAAAAATATATCAAAAATTCATGTGGGTACTCAAATGAAAGCTCTTGATGAGTGTAACATCGAGATGAACTTATATCTTTAAAAACGTCAATATTTAAGAAAGTACAGTGCAATTTATCAATATATGTACATAATTAAGAAATTACCTTGTGTCTTGTGAACTATTGACATTTTTTAAAATATAAGCTCATCCTGGCATTACACTCATCAAGATCTTTTATTTGAGTACCCACATCAATTTTTCATATATTTATATATATTACATATATTTATATATGAAAAATATATAAAAATGCATGTGGGTACTCAAATAAAAGCTCTTGATGAGTGTAACTTCGGCATGAGCTTATATCTTAAAAAACGTCAATATTTAAAAAAGTACAGTGCAATTTAACGAAAGTAATTGTTTAATAAAACAAAATTTTATTTATTTATATTTCACAAGACACGGCAGTCACATAGTGACTGCAAGGTTGCTAGTCTCCTATTATGTATATTTTAAATTATGCAGTATATGATTATACATACGAATTCTCTTAGCCAGCGTACAATATAGATAGAAGGATATATTCGAAGCTTTGCGTAGAGTATTCTCCCGAGATTGTTGCGTACTCGATATTGTACGAGAATATTATTATTCATATCGTTGCCGAGAAAAATAATTCCCACGACTAACAATATTTTTTTATTCTGACTGCTCTACAGAAGCCCCTCGCTCTCATTTTTATTTGTAGCAAGTTTATTCAGTCAGCGTTAATGGCGGATAAAAACTTATTTAGCTGAGTACTTTATTTACTTTTTTGTTTTCCAACCGCGTTAGGAGTTAACCTACACTGCATAGCAAGCCGCGGCTTATTCTTCGAGCTAGTGTATTGTATATATAGTTGTAAAAAGTACCGAGTTGCGAGTACACCGAGTTTATGAGCTCGAGGAAGAAAGTTATTTAGTGGTAAGCGTGACCTAAGATCCGATACCTCAGATACACCCCCGCTATTTGTGGAGCTTACTTCACTTTACCTTTTTTTTACGATGTTAACTTCCAATATTGGTTAATCAGAATAAATATATTTTATCAGTTAACGAGAGTCAGTAGTGCCAATAATATTTTATATAATAATACAAGAAATGAGATTAGATTATTATCAAAGTTTATTTTTTTATTGCTAATAATCTCCACTATTGTATAATTTTTTAACTCTAAGCTCATTTCTTCAATATTTAAATTTATAAATTATTTACTAGACAAAAGTTTTTGTTCGGTTCGTAAAAATTGGCTCCTTTAATCTTTCAAAACTCAAGTTAAAATGTTTAAGAACATTATTAATAATTGAAAAAAAGTCTAGTGGGTCGATACTTGCGTAAAAGTTCTAATGCAATAATAGTTATCAATTTTTATTTTATAAAAAATAAAAAGATGATAGTTGAAAAATTTTTTAACATCATTTTTTTTTAAATAGAATTTTTTAAATTGAAAAATTGAATTTTTTTTAATTTTATTGAATTTTAAGAAATTTTAAAGAAAATTTTTTATTAATTTTAAAAAATGTTTTTTAAAATTAAAAATTGACTAAAATTTATTAATTTTTTATTATTTTAGGTAAAGTTTTTAATTGATATTTTTTTTATTTTTAAAAATTATTTTTGACAGTTAAAAATTAACTTTTTTGAAATTTATTAATTTTTTATGATTTTTGAGGAAATTTTAGATTAAAAAAGGCCATTCGGCAGCCGAAATGGAAGTAGATTTTTCAAATAAAAAAAAATTGATTTTTAATAAAATAATATAATAACACTGATAATGTATAACTTAATTCATGAATTAAAAACAAAATTCAATAATAAATTTAAAACTATTTACAACAAATTATCTTGTGAAGAAAAAGTTTCTCAAATATTTACCAAAGAATTGCACAGATTATAAGATTTGAATTATAAATGTCCAAATTTTAAGTAACTGCTTAGAAACAACAGTTTTCAAGTTAATCAGTATTTTGCAACCGGATAAAATTTTAGTTGAAGAAAACAATGGTTAGAACTAATTTGTGACATATTTACGGACAACCTACCCGAAAACATTACACAAAAGACTGATCAATATCGTAATTATTGAATTTACATCATGATTAAGCTATGATGTAGACAATAATTCTAAAACGGCTGTAACAGTAAAACTGTTTCATTAAACGAACTCTAAAAGGAGTAATATTGAGGCTACTACCACTTCTAAGTAGTGAAAATTAAAGCTTATTAAAAGAGCTTTACGATGCATTTTTAAGAATTTAAATATTTTGTCTAGTTCAGTAATTATACCAAGTTGAAGTAGTAAAAACATCAATTTTACGATTTTCAAAATTTCAAAATCCTGTCATTTCCAAATTACTCGCCCGATTAAGCTCATCTTCGAACTTAACCTTGGTCTTGATCGATAGATAAAGCATGCTGAGTTTGAGAAGAATCGGTCATAAATTGAAAACGCTATCGTGCTGACAAGCCGCGTTATATCGTATAAATATATATATATATATAAATACATACATACATATATATATATATATATATATATATATATAAATATATATATATATATAAATACATATATAAACTTTTGAACTATATATATTTTCTGACGCAGCTCGACAAACTAAGTCAGAAAATGGCTAAATTTTTTAAAAGTTGCGCCATGAGGACGGCTGCAATAGTTAGATTTTTATAAAATCTACTAAAAAGTAAAATTGAATTTTTTTTGTTTTCAAAAAAATTTTTTCAAAATCAAAAAATTGTTTTTTTTTTTAATTTGTTAATTTTTTAGGATTTTTGATAATCGAAAAAATTGACATTTTTATCGTTTTCAAAAATTATTTTTCAAAATCAAAAAATTGACTTTTTAAATTCTTTTATGAATAATTTTTGCAAAAATTTTGATTAATCTAATAAAATTGATATTTTAAAAAAATTTTAATAATTTTTATAAAATTTTTTTATTTATGAATTTTTGTCAGTAATAGTTAAAAAAAAAAATTTGTTAATTCATGTTAATTGCTATTAAAAAACTCACTTTACTGTCGCTAAAGAGTTAATCAAGTTAATTTTTCAATCAGTGTAAATTTAAGTTCCTTTTTATAGAGTTTAGTCTTAAACTCTATCACTCTGTTAAATAAGTGTCTTACATCTAATAAAAATAATATAAGTAATATAATTCAAAATAAACATGCCCCCAATTTTCATTTAAAAGTAAAGCCTCTTTGAGGCCTGCAAACTGCATAAAATGATGAATGTACATAAAAAATAAAAAAAATAAAAAAAAAGGTAAACATGTGTATTTATTTTTTGCTAGTTACTGCGCTATACCGAGCCGTACTGTTTTTTATGAGTTACTTTGAGAGTTACTTGTAAAATTACTCACCGGATATGAGATGTGTTGTGCAATATATTGCTGCATATATGTACACATTTTTGTATATCTATATGTATAAATGTAAGTGTTGCACCTTTTATTTTTCTTTCTTGAAGCTCTAACGCGAGTAAGTAGAATACATATAAGTAAAACGAGGATCGTGACCGTGACTCAATCGTCAAAGCACGTACAGTTTAATTGCATAGAAAAAGTGACAATAAGCTAAGCGGAAAAAAATAATAACAACAACAATAACATTTTTATTTTAAATACATTAATGGCCTTTAATTTCAATATAAAGACCAGCAATTATTTATAATGATAATGCCGCTATTAATTATAAAAAAAAATAATATTATTGTTATTATTTGTTTGATCATTATATTTCTTTGTTTTGAAATTTTGATGCCTAGAATTGCTTTTATTGCATAATATTATTGTAGCTGAACGTTAAGTGCTGATGTGATGCGAGCAGCGCAGGCATTATTATTATTATTATTATTATTTATTTATTTATTTATTTTGAATTACTATTTTTAAACAGACAATTGTTGATTAAAATAAAAAAAAGAAATCGATAGGATCAATATTGAGAATAATCAATATAATATAATAATAATAATAATAATAATAATAATATTGATGTTGTTTGTGCGTATAAATAGCGAGAGAATGTGTGGAGGGGTGAAAAAATTTGTAGGTCGATTGAGGCCGCATGCTTGGCATGAATGAACGAGTGATGTGAAAGGCTGAGTCAAGAATTATGCCTACTTGTTTTTTTATTATTTTTATTTATTATATTCTTTTTGTTCGATGTTGATTCTTTGTTTTGCTCTTGCAAAAAATGCAACTTTTTATTAATTTCAAGTCATGCTGGATTATGACTTTTTAGTAGAATGCTTTAATTTTAATAATATATCTAAGTAATTAACCATATTGGCCATAATTGTAAAAAAAAATACAAGCGTCGTTAAAATACATTTTTACAAAAAATATTCAATTAATTGAATAAAATTTTATTTATGACAATTCTATAAAACTTTGTTAGAATTGTAACTGTGATTGAGCTACAACTTATCACGAAAATGTGTAATTTATTATTATAAGTATTTAGGCTACATTTGAAAATGCTCTATCTCTAGATACATAATTAAGAAATGACCTTGTATCTTGTGAAATATTGACATTTTTAAAGATATAAGTTCATCCTAATATTACACTCATCAAGACCTTTCATTTGAGTACCCACATCAATTTTTCATATATTTATATAAATTATATATAGGTATATATGAAAAATATATCAAAATTCATGTGGGTACTCAAATGAAAGCTCTTGATGAGTGTAACATCGGGATGACCTTATATCTTTGAAAATGTCAATAATTAAAAACTGACATTGCTATCTTGTCAACTAATGATATTTTTAAAGATATAAGCTCATCCCGATGTTAAACTCATCGAGACCTTTCATTTGAGTATTCACATCAATTTTTCATATATTTTGTATATTTATATATATTATATATATGTAGATATGAAAAATATATCAAAAATGCATGTGGGTACTCAAATGGAAGCTCTTGATGAGTGTAACATCGGGATGAGCTTATATCTTAAAAAATGTCAATAATTAAGAACTGACCTTTTGTATCTTGTCAACTAATGATATTTTTAAAAATATAAGCTCATTCTGATGTTATACTCATCGAGACCTTTCATTTGAGTACCCACATCATTTTTTCATATGTTTATATATATTATATATATGTATATATGAAAAATATATGAAAATGCATGTGGGTACTCAAATGAAAGCTCTTGATGAGTGTAACATCGAGATGAGCTTATGTCTCTAAAAACGTCAATATTTAAGGAAGTATAGTGCAATTTAACAAAAGTCATTATTTAATAAAACATAATTTTAATTATTTATATTTCAAAAGTCACATAATGACTGCAAGGTTGCTTGTTATAAAAAAATTGCAATCAGATGAGAAATTGCGGAATGTCCCACGATTACTATAATTTAAAAAGAAAATTTCTTTCCGCTCAGGATTGAAAATCGAGAGCCGAGATGAAAGGCGAAGGTGGCGAATAAAAATAAAATAAAAGAGTAAGGCGGTTTGCTCCAGTTGCATCGCATCGCATTGCATTGCATTGGAAACACAGTGAATAAGAGAAAAGCTAAGGATCCAAGTCTCGCGAGCCCGGCCCTATTGTTGTTCCGCGTCCAAGAGGAAAGGACGCGAATGAACAAGGAGCTCGGAGCAAGCTAAAGAAAACATGTAAGGATGGGGTGAGAAAGGGATGAGGGAAATAAAAGAGTTTAAAGTAAGGCGGGTTGAGTTTTAGCGCAATGCTGAATTTTCCGCGCCACTTGTCCAAGACAGACGCCACATTGGCTCAGCCTTATACATGCTCTTTGGACAGACCCAACTCGGATCTGGAATTCCCTGGTGAAGTAACACAAGAGATACCAGATTAAATAATGGAGGAAATTACCGAGGAACGGGTCTTCTTTTCTTGGACTAGACGTTAGACGTGAAACCACCGCTAAACGATCGCCGGTTCGCGCGAATTTTATACTCTCCTTTGACCTGGAAAATTCACTATCTGAAGACTACCAGGTCCCGGTTTACTCTTCTCAAGTTTCAACTTCCAGTGCCTAGTTTTAAGCGAGTCAGAACAATTGGAGCCAAACTATTGAGGAACAATCAAAATCGAACTGGTTTTAAGAGTCATTGAAAGCTTATCTTTCGCAGAGGATTCGATGATTAATGACCGAGTTCAAGATACTCTCCTAAGTTTTTATAATCTTAATTTAATTCTTAGTGATAACTTTTGAATGGAAGAGTTACATACAAGCTAAATCAATTAGAAATTCTAATGAATTTTTTTTGAAATTTTTGCTAATTTACTAAAAAAAAAAAAATTGAAGATAAGTATTTTTGGTTCAAGAACAAAATTATTTTAAAGAAAGTGGCTGGCTTAATCCAAAAATGTATTTTCTTTTAAATTTTTAACTTATTGGAGAGAAATTTTGGATCTGAAGATTAAGCTATAGTTTTTTGAGATGCTGTTAAATTGTTTATTAAAACAGACTAATACTCTAAAACTAAGAATTAATTTGTTTTTCTTAAACAGTTTTATATTTTTAATTTAAGAAGAAGTTTTATCTTGACTCAAGTCGAACTATAGAAGCATAAAATAGAGATTTGATTATCACGGACTAAAAATGTATATAGAAAATAATAATTTCTTTGCGTTATTATAAGAATATTTTGAGGAAGATCAAAATTATTTTGGAGCAAGAAGAAATTCTCTCGGTTCGAGTGAATTTGACTGTTCAAGAAATTTTTAGTCTTTCTTAATAGTTTTTTGAGCTAAGCAACTTTATTCTTGAGTCAAAAATTTTTTTTTCTGTGCAATTAAAATCTATTTAGACATAAATAAAGAAATATACACAGAAAAAAAAATTTGCACAGGAAAAAACATGTTTTTGAATCAAGTATATATTTTTGAAGAGCTCAATATTCTTGGTTTGAGTAGAAAAATTCTTGATTTAAGAAAATTTATCGAGTTAAGGAAATTTTACTTAATTCAAGAATTTTTCGTTTTGATTCAAGACAATTACCCTCTTCAAAATTATATTCTGGGTTCAAGAATTTTTCTCTTGAGTTAAGTTAATTTTTTTTTCTGTGTATTTGAATCAAGTAAATAATTTTTAAAAATTTAATCTTCTTGATTTGAGTAGAACAATTCTTAAACTAGGAAATTTTTCTTGGTTTAAGTAAATTTTATTTATTTCCAAAATTTTTCGTCTTGATTCACGACAATGAAACTTTTCAAAATTATTTTCTTGGTTCAAGAATTTTTCTTTTAATTCAAGGTAATTTTTGTTTCAGTGTAGAAAGACCAAAAATGTTTTTCATCAATTTTATACACCTAAATTGTACAGAGAAATTTTTGATCGAGTTGTACAGCCTTCCTTTTAGAATTTTATAATCTTTGTTCTAGAATTATAATTTTTTTATTCAAACTATAAAATAAAAAACCAATTTTTTATTTCAATTTAATTTTGGGCAATATTTTTTTGTTAAAAAAAAATAAATAGAAATTAAAAGATTGTTGATATTATTAAAAAAATTTTATGAATTTTAAACCAAAATTAATTTGTATTTTAATTTTGGAGAAAGAAATTGTTGAATAAAAAATATTTGGATCTTTTTTTTTAAAAGTGAACTAGTTGTTTCAATTAATAAAGTTCTTGACTTAATTTAAACTGAATATCTCAAAACAAAAGTGATTTTTTTTTTATTTAGTATGAATGACACATTCGCAGTGAATAACTTTATTTTCCATACTGCTGAGTTTATGATTGAATCATTAACATTATCACACCTTTCCTGGTTCGTCTTTCCTCTTGACTCGACCCGGCGTTCACGGTGGTATTTTTCGGTACCGAGGAGCGGAGGGAAGGACACCGTGGAGATACTGCATGAGATTAAGAGTGATACTTAGTTTTCCATAGTGAGGGTAAATATTATTCAGTGCACACGCAAGTAGTTAACAAAGTCTCGGTGAATATGCTTGTCACGTAACGGGCATGTATCCTACCGCCGTTTCGCTTGCTCATGTTTTCAGCATCACGGGTACAGCACTCTTGCCGTCCACCATCTACCATCCTCGATAGTTCACTAGCAGTAGTAGCGGCAGACTGCTGGCAGAGTTTAGGAAACGACGAACGAGGGATCCAAGTTTTGAGAATAGCTAACGGGCTCGATGAGACCGAACCAACCGTGTTCAAGAGTTTACAATAATGGTTAATGCAAGAATTTCACATCCAGCTATTTACCTTCACTTTACTGAACTCTGCGGTTATTTTATTGACTGTATTTTGAGATCAAATTTCTTGGTTCAATTTGAGATACGGAATAATTTTTGAAAAATATTTTATTGAAAAAAAAAATTGACTTGATTCAAGAGAAAAATTTTTAAGCCTACACGGGAAAAAATTTCTGGGAAAATTTACGATACAACTATTGTAAAGCTGGACTATACTTTTATTACTATTAATTGTCAAATATTTTAGAAGAAAAAATACGATATTACTATTGTAAAAAGTAAAAGATGAAAATTTCCAGTGCTGCCTCTGTATCTTTCCAATAGAACTATAGCAAATTTTACAATAGTTGAATTGGAATGTTTTTCAATTAGTGTGAGTGATGGCCGTGCACAGCGCTACATGGAAAAAAAATCCTATGAAAAATTACTATAGTAACATCGTAATCCAGGACTAGACTTTCAGTATCTCGATTTTTACGATGCTGCCGTCTACAGAATACAATTTGAATTATTGAAAATTACGATGTTATTTAGTAAATTTTTTTTCCGTAAGAGCAAGTGAATAAGGATGCATACTATATGTTTTAATAAAAGAGAGACAGAGTCTAGTAGTTTGCGACGCCACCACCGAAAGATGACCAACTACTGTATCGAGGGTCTTATTATGTGACTGAACAGAAACTTTAGATATTCCCTCCGATAGCGTGAGGGGATAAACCTTGGACTTGAGGCGGAGAGGACACCGGGTTCGATTCCTGGATGATACAGAATTATTTTTTCGGTGACCTAAACCTCTTTTTAATTTGAGTGATAGAAATTTACGATGTTGCATCGTATAAATTACGATGTTTGAGTTCTGGTCCGGCACTGCAATGTCCTATACTAAAAATTACGATGGTTTCATTGTAATTTTTCGTACAATTTTCTTTCCGTGTAGACTCCGAGTTTATGTAAATGTTAAAAGATATGGGTCTTAGTTTACCTCGGATAGCGTAGAGGGAGAGTCTCTGGCTACCAACACAGGGTTCTGGGTTCGATTCCCAGATAGCACGAAAATGTCGGTTTCTTTTTTCGATTACTGTACAGGTACCAATTAGTCCAACCTTTTATCTCTCTCCCTCCCTAATATTTCTTCTAAAAAAACAAACTGTGAATTTTTACAATAGTTGAATTGTAAATTTCACAAACACATATTGTATAATTTGCTCTATAGTATTCGACTTTTTAAGACTCTTGCTAGTCTTATTTGTTGGATAAAATTTACAATAGTAGATCGTAAAAATTACTAAATGAGAAGTATAGTCCACCATTACTATTTTATTTAGTAAAAATTACAATAGTAAAATAGTAAAAACTCCTTCAATTTTCTTTCCGTGCATAAAATTATTTTATAAAAAGAGAATTATTATTATCTTGGTTTAATAAAAATTTTTATGATTATTTGATAAATTTAATTTTTTGAATGTTATTTGCGGTTGCAGCTAAACATATCCTAAATTTAAGTTTTTCTTTTATTTTCAACAAAGTTATTATTGTTCACATAAATTCTTTATACGATTATGAGAAATTTTCATATATTTTGATAAAAATCTGATTCTGGCTGTATTATAATCTAAAATATGCAATTTTAACATGAAAATGAAGATAGCCGACATTTGAAAATTTTTAGAAATTTTTTATTGAAAAAATTTTAATTAAAAAATTAAAAAAAAAATTTCACATGTAAAAAACTTAAAAAACTATAAGTGAAATTTTTTAGAAATATATTTATAGTTGTAATTTAATTAATAAAAAAAAATCAAAAATTTTTAGACGTCTACTAACTACAGTGTCATATTTTAACATTAGAAATCAGTTCTTCATAAGTAATTAAGTTGAACCAAGAAAATAATTTTACTGGAAGAGTTTTATTGTCCTGTATGAAGACGAAAAATTATTGAATCAAGTAAAATTAATTTAAACCAAAAAAAAAATTTTTTTATCGTAGAGCGTTAAATTTCTGACTGATAATATTCATCACACTTTTCGGTAAGTTGCTTGTAGAACGAAATATAAAATTCCAAAGTTTATTTTCCTTATTAATTAAATCCTCTAAATTAAAATACATGAAAGTGTTGAAGGGCGCGCTTAGCGCGCTATTTAAATTTTTAGTGAAAAATAGAAATTGATTTGAAAGAAAACTTTTGAATCAAAAATATCATTTTGAAGCGCTTCATTGTCTTGAATCAAATAAATTTTATTAAAATCTTAAAATATTTAAGATGATATACTTAAATTTTACGTAAATATTAAAAAACAAAATAAATTCTTAATTGATTCAGACCAAAATATTATCAGTATAATATTTCTCGTAATAGAATGACTAAAATACTCCCAAGTATTTAAAATAATTGATTAAATTTACTAAATTACACAGTAAAAAATTTTGCGTCTAAAAACTTAGTGTTAAAAATTTTTCTATTAAATATTTAACACTTTTATGTGTAAATTTAATACTTATTCTGTTAAATCAACAGGAAAAAGTATTAAATATTTAACATCAAAATTTTTTGACGCAATGTCGCAAAATTTTTTACTTTCTATGATCCAAGAATTTACGCATAAAATTCACAGATCAAACGAGCTCGGCGAAGCCGGGCGAAGTTCGATCAGAATTATACGAAGCGTCTCGTTCGAAGATGATTAATTATTTGTAGTACTGTTTACTATATATTTAACTACACAACTTTAAGAGATTCAAAAAGAACGCCATTACGCGGGCTTGGGTACAGCGCCGCGCCTGCGCTCTCATCACCTCATATTTTTAGAGATCTAATTTCTTTATCGTCTATGTTTTTTTTTTTTTTTTTGGTGTTATTTCGACTATTTGAAGATGATTTCTGAGGGTTTTAATTGGGTTTAATAAAGGGGAATAGAATCATCTTCGAACGAGACGCTTCGTATAATTCTGATCGAACTTCGCCCGGCTTCGCCGGGCTCGTTTGATCTGTGAATTATACTCGCGTCTCGTTCTCGATGATTAATTATTTGTAGAGGTTCAGAGGCAGAAATATCACACCTTTATTAATCCCACACATTTATTTTTCACTTATTTTAAGTAACAAAAAGAAAAAAGAAGATAGAGTTAGAATCCTTAACAACTCAGAGATTCTTGTTGTCATTGTTCAGTACTGAGTTGGCAAAGGTGTCCTCCGAATCCTTTACCGGGCGATTATAAAATCGTGCAAAGGTTGATGATGAGGAAGACCATCCCTGCAGTCCTTCTGATGGTGTCTAGGCTAACACCATTCTTGAAGGCTTTGGATACAGCAGCGTGTTTTGCGCTATATGCGGTGAACATGTTCGCGTCAACACCTGCTTTCGCTAGTAGTGCTTTTACCCAGTGTCCTATTGTTTGGGCACTAGCTGGGCCATGTGGTCTCATAGTTGTTATAAAAGGTTATTTGTTGAGGACCTCATATCCCTGGTTTTGTCTAGATAGTACAAAAGGATAGTTGCAACGCAGATCTCCTTGTGTTTGCAGAATGGGATACAGAGCACAGGCTGTTCTTTTCCAGGCTTGGAGGTTTTATGAGGTCCGGAATTTTGATTTTTACCTCAAGCTTGGATTTTACAATGTTATTAATATCTATTACTGCTAACGTCTGTAACCTATGTGCGGTGATAAGAATCATCAACGTTGCGAGAATTTCTGTGAGCTCTTTTAGTTTAAGTTTTTTAATATCTGGAATATTTCTGATGTAAGATAGCACCTGCTCCGTGTCCCATGTTTCTGAGTACTTAGGTCTTGTAGGCCTTCTTTTGAAACATCCTCGCAAAATCTGCATAGTAACGGATCTTTCGAGATATCATTTTTGTTATGAGTGACACTGCAGCCCGAATGGAGTTCAGTGTTCCGTATTTTGCTCCGTTTTTAAATTTTTGAGTCAGAAAATCAATTATATCTGTAGTAGCAGGCTCGAAGATATTTATATTCTTTTTAATGGCAAAGTACCACCATCCTTTTAGGCAACTTTCGTACTGCTTCAGCGTAGCTGGTGTTAATGAGTCTAAAACGATGTCTACTGACTCATCTGTTGCGCCTTTATAGAGGAAGGCCTGCCGGATAAGATGCCTGCCACTAACGAAATTTTCCGGGCCAGAGGATGGGTCAGTTTCCTGCAAGGAGACAAAAGTAAAGATGGTGAAGGTTTAAATATTATTGGTGTTTTACAAAGTAAGGAAGAAAATAACGGGTACCATGGTTGGGCAGCCCATAGGGTACAACCATGATACCTGACGCTTCATCATTAATTATTTTTCGCAATACAGGAAGAATCATCGCAAAGGGCGGGAAAGCGTAAAATTTCTCATTTGTCCATGGGATTGTCAGTGAATCTATGAACTCTGCATCTGGGTCTTGGTATCGTGAGCAAAATTTCTCACATTTTGTATTAACTCTGGAAGCGAACAGGTCAATAGTAGGAGTACCAAAAGATCTAACTATTTTTTCGTAAGCTTTGTTGGATAGTTCCCATTCCGTATCCATGTTAGTTATTCTAGAGGCCCTGTCAGCATGTATATTTTGTTTTGACGGAATATAAGCTGCAACTAGCCAGATCTTTCTTGCCTCGCACCACTGCCATATTTCCCTTGCCAGCTCACTAAGTCTTGGATATTTTATGCTACCACCCTTGTTTATACAAGCTATAGCGGTCGTATTGTCGATGCGAATCAATATTTCGCAATCATGTTCGCTAGTTACAAAGCATCTCAAGGCAAAGAATGCCGCTAAAAGCTCTAGGTAGTTGATGTGATTTTTCTGATCTGCCAGGTCCCAAAGCCCATGAGTTACTGATCCGTCTTTTTTCAGCACCCCAGCCTGTTCTAGACGCGTCAGAGGTTACGATAGCTTTATATTTTTGTAATCTAATTGGATTAATACCTATCAACACGTTTTTCTTCCACCACAGTAGATCTTCCCACATCGCTTTGTTTACCTCCATATATGCTTCAAAGTTATCATTATTGACAAGCAATGCTAACCACTTATATCTTTCAAGCCTTTTACAGTAAATTCTACTATACGTAACACCTGGACAGCATGATATTAAAACACCGATAACCTGAGCTATTTTCCGAATTTTATACTTCTTATTTACCGAAATATTTTTTTTAACAAACTGGTAGCTTGATCTTTTCTTTTGTCGGTAAGCTCTATCGAGTGTTGGTTAGAGTTTAAAATAAATCCAAGGTATTTACATCTATTGCTAGGAATTAAAGAGCTTTTTAATTTATTAATTACGAACCCTAACTTTTCTAATAGCTTAATAGTTTGCATTACGTTTTCTGTACATGATTCGTATGTCCTACCAATACAGAGAATATCGTCTAGGTATATTACTGAAACATAACCAAGGAGTCTCAGTTTATTTATAACTGGTTTCATAAGCTTAGTGAATATGTAAGGACTAGTGCAGAGTCCAAATGGTAAGCATGTAAACTGGTATATCTTTCCGTTAAATCTAAAGCGTAAATATTTTCGACTTTCTTTACAAACTGGGACCAGCAAATATGCGTCTTCCAAGTCTACTGTACACATAAAGATATTATCTGAAACTAGGTTTTGCTGATCGCAAGTCTTCCATTTTAAAGTGAATTGGATCAATCCAGTAATTTAAATTTTTAAGGTTGATTATAAAGCGATTTGATCCGTCAGGTTTTTAACCAAGAAGTATGTAGAAACAAACTGGCCTGGGGAATTCGAGCATTCCTCAATTGCTCCTTTGGCAAGTAATTTTGTAATTTCTCTATCCATTTCAGCTTGTTCATCTGCAGACCAGGTTGGTTCTGGAGGTTCTCTTTCTTGGTTAGGACATTCCTGAAACGGGATCTTATAACCGCTAATACAATCAATGATGAAGGGATTTTTGTTATTTCTTTCCAACTTTCAATAAAATGCCTGAGCCTACCCGCAATGTGCTTTACCTTTACTTCTTGCTCGTTGTTGAAGTCTTTTCCCTCGGTGACCTCGCTGGTGGACGCGATGCTGAGTTCTTGGGTCTGTATCTGACATTGGTGAATGTTCTTCTCTGATTGAAGTTGCCCACCTGTCGATAATTCGCAAGTGGGCCCCTGAAGTTTCCCTGATATGAGTTTCTAGCCTGTGATTTTTAGCAGCTGGTTTATCTGGTTGTTTCAGTGAAGCTGCTGCTTTTATGATGGATTTTGCCTCTTTCACATGGTCAGATAATTTTTCCCCGTAGAGCCATTCATCTGACGTACTCGCATCCAGTGTCATTTTTATATCTTTATCAAGGATTGGTGTTATAAAGGACTTCCTGGCTGTTGATTGCTGAAAGAATACGTCAGAAAGTAGCTTTCCTGAGTCCCAGATATACTTTAACAATTTTGTTTGGTCGATATCTCCTTCTGGGTTTTCAGTGACTAGGGAAAAAGCCGAGCCTAATGATAGCAGTGCTTTTCCCACACAGTCTTGCGTTTCAGCAAAATGCTGATCACGTTTCTTTGCAATGTCAGACATGTGTCTTTGGATTTCCAGGTTAACTTTGGGAGCATCAGTTACAAAATCAGGGTTTTTGGATATCTTTTCAAGATATCTTTTTAACGTCCTCAGTCACTCCCTTTGACATCCAGTCCTTCCACCACTTGATGATATTTTCATTAATTATGATTTTCTCTTGAGAGTCAGGTAATTTTTCTCCCAAGATTTCAAGCAGTTCAACATCTAGGTGTTGGTGTTCGGCGTCTACAGAAGCCTTCTCACCCTGGTCATCCTGTATGCCCAGCACCTCAGGGTTACCATTTTTGATAATGTCCCAACCCTTGGGTCAATGTTAGCATCTGTATTTTCCTTTTTCGGGAAGATGCTCGGCATCTGTTGAGAAATGAGAAAGAGTTTTTTAGTACATTGTTGTACACTGTACACTATCTCGTGTGGAGATATATGCATCATTTCTTTAATTGGTCTTTATATTCATTACCAATTATAATTATGTAACAACTCGTGTGGAGTATTTTACACAACAGTTTATTTTATAATGTTCGTATGGAACTGGGTATAGTTCGTATAGAACTACCCAGATGAATCTTCGTGTGGAAAATTCATCTTTTTATATATATATATATATATATATATATATATATATATATATATATATATATATATATATATATATATATATATATATATATATAGATTTATATATTTTGAAGGAGTTTACCTTACCTTCAGGAGTCGACGTTTCATTAATAATTTTAGTTTTTGTGTTTCAAGAAATTCTTTGAAAACGTCAGTTAGGTTATCTAACTGTTTCTGCATTCGTTTGAATTTTTTTTCTCCATTTTATCCTCTTTTGAACGCTCACTTGATCGTGAGCGTGAGCGAGTCCTCTTTTTGACTTTGTCATAATAATGTTGTATGGTTTTTTCAATTTTATAATTTATTTTTTAGTAAATAAAATTCTCTTGATGTATGTTGTTAAATACACAAAACAATAATGGGGTGATGAGAGCGCAGGCGCGGCGTTGTACCCAAGCCCGCGTAATGGCGTTCTTTTGAATCTCTTAAAGTTGTGTAGTTAAATATATAGTAAACAGTACTACAAATAATTAATCATCGAGAACGAGACGCGAGTATAATTACTATTTTTTATTTGGCTGAATATAGGCTTCTTTAAAGCCTTTACTGTAAATCATCAATCATCTCTAACTGTAAATAAGTGATTGATTTAAATAGAAGGTATTTTAATTTTTTTAAAAAATAGACTAGTGATTTTTTGTACAAACAGTGAGACGGTCATTAAATTGTTCGAGCATTAAAATCGGCAAACGATCGACTAGCTTGCCGATGGAAGCACTCGGTGCTGCTTCCTCTAACATATATGTATAGTGTACATGAGTATTATATTATAGTATATACTTATATTTATATTTATATTTATATATTATGGCATAAAAGTGCTTCCGCATGGTGGAACTCGGTGTTTTTCTTATTCCCCGGTGACTGTTATTCGCTGCGGTTTGTATGAAATAATAAAAAAAACCCGGTATGGAATGCATAATTGCGAGGTGTAAATATGCGATGACCATTTTCATAGCCACGGCAGGAGAAAAAATAAGAGAATATACATTTGTAGGTTCGTAAAAACAAAAAATAGCTGGTTGTCGGTTGCCGGTTGTCGGTAGTCAGTAGTTAGAAATAAAATACTCGTGTGTATCTGTATATGCCTTGTTTTGCCACTGCAAGGAGAAAGTTGTTAAGTTTTATTGCAAGTGATACCGTACACTGCACCAGAATAGTTCACGTGAATAATAATATAATACAAAGAATAACAACAATAATAATAAAAAAAAAAATGGACGCGTGGGCAGTTTAATCGACACTTTTTTATTTTGGCCTTGTCATCGTTTCTTTATTCGCGCAAATCGTTCCAGCGGAGTCAGCAACAAAAACACTTGTAAAGCAAATCCGGAAATCGATATGTCGTCCATACGTTTCCGACACAGTCATTGTTGCAAGGAATAAATCTACTTGACAATGAGATGCTGCTGCATATTATTTTTTTATGTAGTAAGTGTATGTAGCGCCCAAGAATTCGATTGTTAATCTTCTTGGTTTAATAGTTCTAGAGTTTGAGAAGAAGAAAATAGAAGATAGAACAGAGAATAAAGCGTTGTTCGAGGTTAAAGCAATAAGAGCTTCAAAATAACTGAGAGTTTAGTTGGTAGTGTATAGTATGGAAAATTTAAGATCAAGACAGAAACTTCTGTTCTAAAGGGCTACGCGAATCGAGCATGACATTGCACTTTCCCGGTATCATTTTATACTAGTCATTCACTTGGTTCTTACTTTTTACGTTTTTATATTTTTCTCTGCTATCAGATCAATGACCTTTTTATTATTATTATTGCATGCCTTAAGCGTTAGCGCAAATTATCACTCAAAAACAAAAATATTGAAGTTTTGTCACATTAAATCGTACCTGACAGTCATATTGTACAAATAAATGATACATTAAGCATATTTTTACACTGAAAAAAAAAATTAACTTGATTTGAGAGAAAAATTCTTGAACCAAGAAAATAATTTTGAAGAGAGTAATTGTCTTGAATCAAGTAAAATTTTCTTAAATCATAAAACCTTTCCTAGTTCAAGAATTTTTCTACTCAAATTAAGAAGATTAACTTCTTCAAAATTATATACTTGATTCAAGAACATTTTTTTTTCTGTGTAGACAGAAAAATAATCATTGAACTTATCAAAACTTTTTTGAAATCGACCAATTGCTATTTTTACATAAAAAGTAGTTTTAAAAAGCTTATGATGCAGATTTTTCAAGTCTATGGAGGGACAAATACGATAACTTTTGAAAAAATCAATTTTTCAACTCTCTTTATTATTATTATTATTATTATTATGAGTTTTACTTGTATACCGTTTTCTGGTTTTTACAAGGTTACTTTCCGCTCTATATTATCAACACAATTTTTCAACCCTTTTTTATTATCAACATATTCTCCACTCTTTTTATAATCAACATGTTCTCCACTTTTTATTATCAACATGTTCTCCACTTTTTTATAATCAACATAATTTTCGCACATATAATTTTCATTCCAATGCGGCTGTGGACCGACTTGTGCTTTCTGTACTGCATTTACCCTATTCCTCATTCCTTTCTATCGGTTGTTGGAATAGTGGCGATGGGGAAACCACAGAGAAAACCCATGCCAGTACAGGTCGGCTACCGGAGCGACCCCCGACGGTTGGTGTTGTAACTATTCGAATAACCTTCGGGGCTCGAACCCTCGCCTCACGACATGATGCACGAACGAACTATGAGGATAATGACTTAGTCCGCTCGGCCATCATGCCGCTTTTTCTCTTTATTATTAATTATATTCTATATTCGTTGAGCTTGGTCGAATTGTGTGTGTGTGTTTTTTTTTTAATTTATTCTTGTTCTGTGCAGTGAATAATTATTTTTTTTTCCATCGAAATTTGATACAAAACTATTGAAAAAATTGAAAACTTTACTTGGTTCGATTTACGTATGAGACAAGCGCTTAAGACATGCACACCAAACTTTTAATTTACCAAATTTTTTTCATCATAACCCAACATTTCCGCTTTTTTTACTTACTTCTGCAATAATAATTAATTTACTATCCAGATTACTTTAATAAAAATACAGTTACTCTTTATAATGTGCACAAAACGATGGAACATATTTATTTTAACAAACAATAGCTTTCTCACGATGACAGACGTTTCCTTTGCACTGTTTCGATAATCTGTTTAGCTGTTTATCTTGTGCAGGTGTTCCGACTATTCACAGCTAATTTTACACCGAGCGTTCTTTTAAATAGTTCCAGTGTCTTGGAATCGATTGATAGCTAAAAATATTTCAACTTTCTGAATTTTAAATTTAGGCTTGCTTCAAACTTCTAATCTTAGAATTGTTTTTAAATATAACTGCACGATAAATTTTTACGAAACTTATAAGAGTCAGAGCTTTTGATTCTTTCGATAAAAATTATCTTGATTCAAGCTCAACACTGTAACTTCTAGTTCAAATCTTGTAGGATTCGCTTATCGGTTTTAATCAATCATAAAATGTCACAAGCGTAAATTCCGTAGTCACATTTAATCACACTTGCGATGAACAAAGGCATGAAATTTGGAATTCCTGGGATTGATTAGTTTTCCAACGTGGAGATATATCACAGTAATGCTATATAATCATTGAAAACATTCATTTTTTGTTTCGTATTATTTAACAATATCTGAAATAAATTCTCATTTTCTACATAACAATTGAGCTAAGTATTAACACTGCTTTCTAATTTTTTTCTCGAGCGAAAAAAAATTTTCTTATTTCAGAGAAATGAGTAATTATTCAAGCAATAAATAAAGATTTATATTTAGAGAGATTTTTCTTTAATCAAGATTAAAAATTGAAGAGTATTTTATATTTAAGGCAAGCAAATTTTAGCCTTTTTTCTAAAACTCAAAAATTGTTTTGGCTTTAAAAAATTGATCTTTAATTAATAAACAACCGAAATTTTGGAAAATCAACCACCTTTTTATTCCATAATAATTTACGAGCGACATAAAATCATCAGTATTCTTGAAGCTGACAAAAATGATTTATTATAATTAACCACAAGCAGTAAAAATAATTCACTCGATCTTCTACCAACGAGGTGATAAACTAAATAATAAAATATGATAGCCTAGCTTTACTGACATGTGAATAATTTTAACGACACTCCGTAAAGTAATACTCATTTTATTTCAAAATTATTCCTTAGCTCAATGTAATATCGATTACCCCACAAGTATACATGTTTATATATTTATAATATTCTAGTGAATTAATTAATCCACGACACATTCACTTTTATTAAGGTCGTCGTCGCTTGACTACACCGAGATATTTTCGACTTTTCTCAACTCGATGACGTAGGCCTTATTCCCACTAAAATAGTCACGCTTTCAAGTAACATTATTAATTCACTAAATTTACTAATAATGAACATGAACTCCAAAATTAATAAATTTTTATAAAATAATTTTTCTGATTAAAGTTTTATGTAACAATCAAAAATAATTAGCAACCTTGCAGTCACTATGTGACTGCCGTGACTTGTGAATTATAAATAATCAAAATTTTGCTTTATTAAATAATGAATTTTGTTAAATTGGACTGTACTTTCTTAAATATTGACGTTTTTAAAGATATAAGCTTACCCCGATGTTACACTCATCAAGAGCTTTCATTTGAGTACCCACATGCATTTTGATATATTTTTCATATATACATATATATAATATACATAAATATATGAAAAATTGATGTGGGTATTCGAATGAAAGTTCTTGATAAATGTAACATCAGGATGAGCTTATACCTTTAAAAAGGTCAATAGTTGACAAGATAGCAATATTAGTTCTTAATTATTGCCATTTTTAAAGATATAAGCTCATCTTGATGTTGTACTCATCAAGAGCTTTCATTCAAGTACCCACATGCATTTTTGATATATTTATCATATATATATATATATATATATATATATATATATATATATATATATATATATATATATATATATATATATATATATATATATATATATATATATATATATAGATAATATATGTAAATATACAAAATATATGAAAAATTGATGTGGGTACTCAAATGAAAGGTCTCGATGAGTGTAATGTCAGTGTGAGCTTATATATTTGAAAATGTCATTAGTTGACAAGATAGCAACGTCAGTTCTTAATTATTGACATTTTTAAAGATATAAGCTCATCCCGATGTTGTAATCATCAAGAGCTTTCATTTAAGTACCCACATGCATTTTTGATATATTTATCATATATACATATATATAATATATGTAAATATACAAAATATATGAAAAATTGATGTGGGTACTCAAATGAAAGGTCTCGATAAGAGTAATGTCGGGGTGAGCTTATATCCTTAAAAATGTCAATAGTTCACAAAATACAAGGTCATTTCTTAATTATGTATCTAGAGATAGAGCGTTTTCGAATGCAGTCTAAATAGTTATAATAAATAAATTTTTTTAATTTATCTTAATAAGATAGACTAGTGCGATGAAACAAATTTATAGTAAAAAACATAATATCAGGATATTGATATCATAGCTGATGTCATATAAAATGAGTATGACTATGACCCGTATCTCGATCGAATCGTGTTTATTTGCCTTTATAATCTAACATTTACGGTCTGACGTCTGGACATCAAATATATTTATCCGTGTCACACAATAATAGGGGTCGTACCGAGCTAGATATAATAATCATCATAGAGCGACGAGATGATTAAGCATTAACATCAAAAGTAAAACTTGTGGCTTAGTCTGATGATCTAATGACATCTGCACATTATAGTATACTACTTACTATGAGCATGTAAGTAAATTCGAAGGCATGAATCGGCATTAGGCGCCCACCGAAACTTACTATCACATTTAATTCCAACTAATTTGACCCCAGAAAGTTAACCTCGTATGCTCGTACTCAACCACCAATTGTACTCATTGGTAACGTGGACAGGGCAAAAAATAATAATAATTACTCTTGTGATATAATACACTGTACCGAGATAGAAAGAATGATTCAGTCATTAATTATCCACATTTTTTAGTCACTACTCAGGCATTTGTAATTATTAATTATCTTCATATGTGTAATTTTTAGTCATGCATCGATCACAAAAAGCCTCGAGTTTTAATAGTCGTAAAATTAAATGCCGGAGCGTTTATTAATGTGTGTAGAGAATCGATGGAATGTTCGCTTCATGCGAGTCTCAGAGTCTATTGTTGATTTTCGTTATGACTAATAATTAGATCACTATGTCCGGCCATGTCAGTTTTATATTACAGTTACATGTGATTTTAATAATCATTCATGTTTTTCAAACGTTCGGAGGAAGAGGAGGAGCTTTTTACTGGAAATACCAGAAATTTTTCAGTCATTTAATTATTATTTGAAATAATGTTTGTCATTTTGATTTTCAATGAAATTTATTGTAAAAAATCAAATTAAAATATTTTTTATCGCTTTTTAATATATTTATTTTACAAGTGAAAAATACAAAATTTTAAGTATTTATTATTTAGTTGCAAACTACATAGAAAATCTTTCTTAAATCTCGGAAAATTAAAATTATTTTGAAAAAATGATTAAAAAATTTCAAATTTGGAAATGGGATTTAAAAATTCTAGTCTAAGCTTGTGAGAATTTTTTGCGAATATGCGCCGCATATCGGAGGTTTGAGAAACTAAACAAATCCTTGTTAAAATATTTAAATTTGTATAATATTCTATACATACAAAATTTTATGTAGCAATTTATGAAAAGATTAAAGCTTCTGATAATGACATATGATCATATTAAAATATTTTTTAACGATTGATTAAATTTATAAGTAAATTATACTTTTGATGAGTAAAATTTTGCATTTTTTCACTTCATTTTTAAATATAAAAATTTATATTATTGCTCTAATCAGGTCTAAATTCTGTAATTAATTAAAAATCAGGATGTTGTAGACCAAATTGATGTTATGTTTTTTTTTATTTCATTTATTTTAACATGCGACGTTTTATCAGTTTTGTTCTGACATCATCAGGCACCTTAAAATTTTACAATACAAAAATTTCATGCGCAATAATTTTTGTAAATTAAAGACTATGTGTTTTTGTATTGTAAAATTTTAAGGTGTCTGATGATGTCAGAATAAAACTGACGAAACGTCGCATGTTAAAATAAATGAAATAAATAAAAAAACATAACATTAATTTGGTCTACAAAATCCTGATTTTTAATTAATTATAAAAATTTATTTAAAAAAAAATTATTTTTTTTTACAAGTAACTTCCAAAAAGCTGTTCTTTTTCTTAATTTCAATGAGATATATTTTGTCCTAACTTATTTTTATTAATAATACCAGTTTTTTTAGCTTTCAGATTTCTTCATTGATTCCTTTAACTTTGTACATTTTTTGTAAATTTATTTAGTATAACTAAATGTAGTGATTCTTCACAGTGCCTCATATTTTGGCTCAATTGTCTTAAATTTTGTTAATATATTTATATAATTTAATATTTTACCCATTTATTAGATATTGTCGTACTTATTAAGGCGAAGAATTGATTAACAAGTCTAATTAATTATTAACCAATTGACTAAAGCTTACTTTAGGCATAAATATACTTATAATAGAGCTATTTTAAAAATTTCTATTTCAGTCTTTATTTTTAAAACTTCATAATCCGATCCAATTAAAAACCCAATTATAAATATTCATAAGCATTTATTTCAGCTCAGCTTATTTAATCTTTTAAAAATTTGTCGATAAAAAAAAAACTAAAAGAATTTGGAATATTTACAAGCTAAATAAACTGACAATTGACAAGTTGACTTAATTGACTCGACTTGTTGAGCAAGAGATCCCTCATCAAGTTGAGATTTTAAAAATCCATGTAGGTGTTAATTATTAGGACAGATTGATCAGGGTAAATTAGGCCTTAATTAGCCTTTGAGTATGTTCATTCAATGTGTGTACTAATGCAGGGAGTACGTCACTCATCGCCCGAATTATCCTCTTAATTAATATATATTATCCAGATATTTTTTGCCCCGAGCTTGCAGCTTCAAACTGCGAGTATGAGTGTGAGTACGAGACCGAGAACGAGAATGAGGATGAAGATGAGGATGAGGATGAGGTAAGCAGATTATATTTGAGTGTCTGTTTAATAGGAGTTGATATTTGTCTAGTTAAAATTGTTTCACACATAATGAGAGCGAGTAAGTTATAAACGAAAAGCGGTAGTGGGTGTGAGTATGAGTGTGTTGTGTGTTGTGTGTTCGTCTCTCAAATTTAGGAGATGGGGAGTTAGTAGAGGATGTTGTTGTTGTTCCTGTATTTCTCGGCGCAAGATGGCCGGCTTAGGTGCATTAGCGGCGGAGATAGCGAGTCTTGTGTGTAGTCTAACGCGAAACAATACCCAAAGACGCCGCGAACAACAATAGGTATAACTACGATGTCATTTCCTTGGTACATTGCACACTGTTTAACTTAAAGGAAAGATCTTCGATTATCTCAACCTACTGACTGTCGCTGACATAAGCCCCGTTCTCTGTCTGTCTCTCTTTCTCAAACCAATCTCTATTAACCACTTGTTAAATTAATTATTTTGTGATATATTTTACACAACAGTTTTTCGCTTCTAAGACAAAATATCTTTTCAACAAATTTAATGATTTCTTGCGCTGAAATTACTTTTGTAGAGAAACTGGAAAAGTTTTGTTGAATTACATTTTTTTGTTTTACTTATAGAGATTTCAGAGTTTCAAGATGATTGCGTTTTGAGCTACATTGAAATTTTTGATAATTTTGATTGGAAAGAAAATTAAACGGAGTTTTAGAAGAAAAATTTTTATATTGGAAAAATTTTATTTATGTTAAAGTTGATATTGATCGGCAAGGTTTATGATTTGATCACATATAATGCATATGTGATTATATATAGACTATTATATTTGATTTCATATGAGGTATATGATTATATATTTAATATAAAATTATTATACAGCAATCTTGTATTCATTATGTGACTTCTGTGATTTATGAATTATAACTATATACTTTCTTAAATATTAACATTTTTGAAGATATAAGCTCATTCTGATATTTCACTCATCAATAGCTTTCATTTGAGTACCCACATGCATTTTCATATATTTTTCATATATACATATATATAAAATATATAAATATATGAAAAATTGGTGTGGGTACTCAAATGAAAGGTCTCGATGATTGTAATGTTGGGGTGAGCTTATATCTTTAAAAATATCATTAATTGACAAGATAGCAATGTCAGTTCTTAATTATTGACATTTTTAAAGATATAAGCTCATTTCGATGTTACACTCATCGAGACCGTTCATTTAAGTACCCACATGACATTTTTATATATTTTATATATATGGTATTTTTGAAATATATAAATATATTAAATATATGAAAAATTGATGTGGGTACTCAAATGAAAGGTCTCGATGATTGTAATGTTGGGGTGAGCTTATATCTTTAAAAATATCATTAATTGACAAGATAGCAATGTCAGTTCTTAATTATTGACATTTTTAAAGATATAAGCTCATTTCGATGTTACACTCATCAAGAGCTTTTATTTGACTACCCACATGCATTTTGATATATTTTACATGTATACATATGTATAATATATATAAATATATGAAAAATTGAAGTGGGTACTCAATGGAAAGGTCTCGATGAGTATAACATCGGGATGAGCTTATATCTTTAAAAATGTCAATAGTTCATAAGATACAAGGTCATTTCTCAATTATTGATATTTTTAAAGATATAAGCTTATTCTGATGTTTCACTTATCCAGAGCTTTCATTTTTGTACCCATATGCATTTTGATATATTTTTCATGTATACATATATATAATATATATATGGCCATATATATATATATATATATATATATATATATATATATATATGAAAAAATTGATGTGGGTACTCAAATGAAAGGTCTCGATAAGTGTAATGTCAAGGTGAGCTTATATCTTTAGAAATATCAATAGTGCTTGAGATAAAAGATTATTTCTTAATTATGTTTCTAGAAATAGAGAATTTTTGAATTTCGCCTAAATACTTATCATAAAAAATTGACTGTCGGTGAGAATGATATAAAACCTTGAAAAGGCATAAAGTCGAGTCAAGACCTTCGCAATGACACTAAATTTTACTAAAAAAACCAATTATTTCGTTTGATTCAAAATTTTATTCATAAAAATCTTGCAACGAATGTGTCATAGCTTCAAATTAGTTTTGTCAATTTAAATTTGTTAAATTTCTCGCTTTCATAACATATAGAATTTATATAAATAATTATTTGAATTTTCATTTAAATTCAATATTGTAACTAAAGTCAAATGAGTAAAAATTTATCAATGCATCTATTGAAATTTGAATTTAATCATTCGAATCTCATTATATTTTATACCTAGCTTTTGTTTCCAATAAAGTTTAATCAATGTAGATGACAATATTTTGAAGCTAAATCTGGTAGTATGATGAATGAAATTAATTCAATATCAATTATAAATTACAATGAAAGAACATTTCTATGTAATGGAAAATAATTAATATATTCCTTTCAATTTCCATTTATTCTCAATCATCATTTTATGAATTATATTATAAATTACAGAATTGAATTATTTCATTACTCCAATCGTAGATTGTAATTCGGAGAGTGAAAAAATAATTTTTGAAAGCAAAATATTGTGTACATATATATAAAAAAAAAATTATAATAATAATATAGGAACAACTCGTGTCAGCAATACAGAAAAACACAAACGTCGAATGTATAATTTATTTTTATCGTCAGCGGTTGTGGTGTCGATGGCTTCGCGTCACATACCTTTGGTGCGTGACGCGTACGTCGCATTTCGAGCAGCGGTAAGCCACATTATAAACCGCCAATGGAATTACGATGAAATAAACCAAAGAAAATATTATACAAAATAATATAATCATACAATAAAAATGAATAATAAAACACTAGTAATTCGAAGGCAACCTCATAACTCATAACTTTTTACAATCGAACCTATGGAGAAGGTTCTTAATGGTTTTTCAACTAGAAAATAATCCACTGTACCGACTAAGTGGAAGGTTTTATCGATACTGACGATTTTCGACTAGTTTTTAATTACATTATGCGTTTTTTAAAATCATAATTTTATTTTATTTAAAATGTTAAAAAATTACAAGTTAAAAAATCTAGATTTATCGCTTCAGAATTATCAAAAGTTTAAAACACATAAATATTATAAATAGAGACATGACCCCTTGAATAATCGATCTTGCCATAGAAGTAAAGCAAGAAGTAAGTTTAATAAAATGTTAGTTGAGGACTGGCGGTGTCGTGAATGGCCACAAAATTTAAGATAAGAGCGAGTTAAATCTTGTGTCGAGCTTGTGCAGCAATCCAGTATGTTTTGCGATAGTATAGCACACTACACTGCTGCCGTTGGGATGAACTTGTAGAGGTTCAGGAAATTGGCAGAGCATTCCGAAGAGCAAGAAGCCCGTCCTCTTTACTGCTTCTGCAACTTTACTGCTCGTTCTCATCCTCATCCTTAACCGTCCCCATCTCCATCTCCATCTCCATCTTCATCTTCATCTAGATCCCGCTCGCTTACTTACCAGCTCTGTATCTGAGGATGCCGCAAAGCTGTACCGCGTTCCTCAGATCCGGGCGTGTACCCGCCAGTAGCGCGAACTCGCAAATTTTATGCATATATATAAACATACTCATAGATATATACATGTATTTATTTATACATATATATGTGTGCAAATACGAAGGAAGATGTAGCCGGAAGGAACGACGAAATGTTGAGACGTCGAGGACTATGCCAGTAGCTTCCGGGCACAACGTCTATAATATCTCGGAAAATCAAGAAACTTTGAATTATTAATCACTCTTTACGATTTAAGGAATTATTCAAGGCATTTTAATTATTCCACTTAGCTTTATATTTATTTTATCGCTGCTCATTTGCTTTATTTCCTTAGTCTATTTGTATTTCAGTTCCGATATTATTCATCAGGAGTTTGCGCAGGTTTTGCCGAATTTTAGCTAATGAGTCCCTTCAAAAATTAATTTCTTATCTTCTAAATGTAAATTGTTTCTATTTCAATTTTATTTTAGATGAAAATTGGGGATAATTTACACGAAATTTTTTAGAACTGAAAATAATCTACACACCAAAAAAAATTAAATTAATCCAAGACAGAAATGGAGAATAATTCCTTAGATCAAGAATTTTTATCCTGGATCAAATTAATTTTTTATAAATGTACAGTAGCACTCAAAAATATTTTGACAACATTATGCGTTAGTTTTTTTCAACAATGTCAAAATACTTTGGAGCCACCATTTTCCTAATAATTAAAAAATTAAATTTTCTTTTGTTACGAACAAGGACCACTTTGACACTATTCTGTAGATTATTCAAAAGCTGTTAAAAAAAATAAATTATTATTGTATTTCATATTTATTTTTAATTAAACCATTAAATATATTTGTCAAAATACTTTTGAGCGCTACTGTATAATTAGAAGAATGAAGAAAATTTTGTTTTTTTTTTTTTTGTTCGATTTAGTATAATTGAAAAGGTCTTAACTTAAATATGATCATTTTTAAAGTTTGATAAAATTTTTTATGATAGTTAATTTATTATGATAATTTTTCGGAGTAGTTTTAAATATATGTTAAATTCTAATCTATTTATTATAATTTCGCGTTGAATAAAATTTGTTTATTTATTTATTTTATTTTGTACATGTCAATGTACATATGTGTAAAATAATGATCCAGACGGCCCTGTATTTTATTATCAAATAGATTTTAGTAGTTAAATTCTGTACACCAATCCTCAATTTAATATATTTTTTTGGTAATAATCAATTTTTTATTTTAAATTTTTGAAGGGAATGTTTAATAATTTTTGGATTCTACACAGAAAAAAAAGTCATCTTGACTCAAGAAAATCATTTTATTCAAAATTTACTTCTTGTTTCAAGTTATTCTGCTATCTTAGTTGAAAAAATGTATTCTTGAACTAATAATGTCATATACTTATCCCAAGTAAATCTTTCTCTTGGTTTGAGAAAGTAGCGCCAACGTTGGCGACGTGATTTTTTGGAACTAAACCGAAATTTTTTTAATAAAGAATTAAATTAAAAAAAATAACCTTATGCGTGATTTTTATTTTTTGTGTTCATTTAATTAGACATTTTTGATTAATTTTTAACGTGCTGATTTCCCGTTATATTATTGCTTTACAGTTAAGTGTGTAGTGACAAAAATATATGTATATACAAGTATTTGCTTGACTTATACAAAGTACCCGGTTAGAAATTTATTGCGTTAATAACTCAATAACTGATATCGACAATCAGAAAAAAGATCCTTAAAGAGGAGGAAATTTCTGAAAAAAAGCATCGACTCCCGTAACTCTAGCTCCATAAACAATAATTTTTATTTAATGTTGAAAATGGGTTTCATTTTTGATGTACATCAAGCAAGTTCAAAAACCAAGAGAATGGTTTAAGGTAAAAGCCCCAATAGATGATCATATACTGGTACGTGATCATCTATTGGGGCTTTTACCTTACTTGGATTAAGAGGTTTTTTTCTTCACTTAAGTTGGTAAGCCTGTTGGAATTAGGGAATATTTGCTTAAACCAAGATTGACCAATACAAGAAAAAAATTTACTTAAGTCAAGAATATATTTTATCTTCAGTTGAATATACTTGGATCAAGTAAATATTACTTGACTCAAGATGACTTTTTTTTCTGTGTATAAATTTGTATTTGTTGCATTTGTCCATTAAATTTTCAGTAATTTACCTGAATAAAGTATATTGTAATTAAAAATATTGAAAAATTCTTCTTAAAATCGGGTCAAAATCACTTCCTTGTTTGAAAAAATTAAATTTATAAAACAAAAGAAACTCAATTTTATCAATTAAAACCCACTAATTTAATAAATCAACAATCCAGCAAATTGCTAAATAACAAGTTGAGTCTCAACAGAAGATTTCCCGTTATCCTTATCAAACAGTGGTCAGCAGACCCGCGTCGCCCTGACAGAATAATCTCGACAGGATAGCACGTGGTCGCGTACCTTCCTATTCCGTCATGGTTCGTGAGACAGACCGCACCGCACGTTCCACAGATAAGAACCATCACACAAACAAGTCGACCAAAAACAACAAGTACCTGTTGTTCCAAGACAGTCAAAATTACCATTACTAGACTTGATCTTCGGCTCTTTGAGCGACAATGCACGTATCTGATATTTCGTCAACATCCATTTCATCAAAAGTAACCGTGAGTCTATCTGACGGATTGGCAATCATCGTAACAAGTGACGTCTTCTCAAAAATAGAGTCATATTATATCTCCAAGAGCGACATTCTGAAGAAAATGTTCTTTCTTCATCCAGACATGGACGTTTTTTCCTGATCCGAAATGGCAAATGCGCGTGCTACAGGGATCAATTGAATGCTAGCGTTTCTAGCGACTATCGTCCTGGTGTACTGACATGGGGGAGTGTCTCGAGTAATGGGAAATCAATAGGGCACCTCTGCTAGTGGTGCTTTCCATCAGGTTTTATTCTTTTTGCCAATACAACCCTCAACTTTCCTTCTCCATTCATCTCTTTCTGGAAGACGGAAGATGTGAAATGTATGTCGATCGTCTCTCGTCTCATCACGCCTGAATCTCCTGGATCACGCCACTAGCTCTAAAGAGACCAGCTCGATGCGTCAAAGTTCAAAGGGCAAATTCACCCCCGTTCTATTTTCTGTTTTATCTCCGATCATCATCTAGCTTCTTTGATTAAGACAGACTAGAGTACAGGATAGACTTCATCTGAGCTGGAGCTGGAGCTTCGGTTCACCAACCACCACGTGGTTTCATCTTTCCGATGAAAGTAGTCACTATTGACCCATTTAATCTCCGAATAATCAGCGCCCCAATTTAAAACTCTCGTCACTATAGGCGAATTCTTCAAACTCTATCTTTTTTTGTCCGACGTTTAGTTTCTGCCTTCAACCTCATCTTCATCTCCATTACAGTTTTATGCCGCCGCCATCTTCTGAGGGACACGTGTAGCCATTCCGAGCCGGATACTTTTTTAGCGGCCATTTTTGTAACATTTCTTATTATGGGATAATCCGGGTATGAGATCGAGGATGAACATCCTAGGTTTTTATGTATAAACTGCGAAATATCGTGTCCCCGAGTCGTTTTCGGTACAACAAAGACCACTTGGTCTATACGTATATAGGATGTACAATATAGAATGTAGGAAGAGGTTTCGAGAAACTTTTTTACCTCCTACCTCCTATCCGAGGTAACTTTCTTTGGTTCGTTATCCAGACTTTATGCCATTCTTATTTTATAACTTGTTTTTCATAAAATTTATAGCCAGTAGAGGGGAAGATGGAAGATCGAAGCTTTAAGTAAATGCTACTTTTGTTTTAACATTTTGAGGCTTGCAAACCGCAAATGCTAAACGTTTCAGGGGAATATATTATCGATGATAGTTGGTAATTTAAGTTGTCATTATATTAGAAGGAAATTTTTTTACTGTAGATACTATACTGATGGAAAATTAACTCAATTTAATAGAGAAAATTTTGAACTAAGACATTACCTTGATAAGTTTACCAAAAAATTGATAAATCTTGAAATTTCTTTTGTTTATCTTCCCCTCGGATAATTTTTTAAGAAATAAATTCATCAAAAAATGAAAAGAGAATTTTTTTTGTAAGACGTTCAAACTTCTACAAAAATATATTATGGACTTACCAAAATAATAGTTCATTAATCAGTTACAAAATTCCTTAGTTTGAACAAAAAAAAATTTTTCTATATTGATTAAATATAAAGAATGGAAATTTTTATACATGACCATATCTGACAGTTTCTTTAAGGAATATTGAAATCTCAATGTTTCGAAAAATATTACACCTAAAATTAATTTTTTGAAATTTAGTTTCTCGAGTTACCGATAGGAGGCGCATGGTGGCAAAAATTTCTCACAAGTAGACACAGTAGTCTTCAGTTTAATTAATTGTGCGTTACAATATGTTAATTGACCCACACATTTTCAGAAAAAAATAAAAAATTGAAAATAATAAATTATTTTTTTAATAATTTTTTATTCTTATAGGGTAGAAGTACCGTTTTTGGCCACTGTACCGTTTATGGCCATTTATTGTTCAAATAAACGATAGAAATGAATTTATATTAATATACCATTACAAACTCAATTTGTTTTTATATAAATTTTTTAAAACTCAACAAAAATATGGTTATAATATTATAATTTTTTATAAATTAATTCAAATTTTCAGAAAAATTATTAAGGCGAAACTTTGACTTTGTTAAATTTAACTAAATTATTATAATATCATTCTATAAACTATGATTACATGAATCATAAATCTTTTCAACTTCAATGAAAACTGATCAATCCGATTAGAATAATTTTTAATTCTTGCAAATTTAAAACTATGTTGATGAATTTTTGAAACTCAATATTTGAGGTAGAAATTTTTGTGGTGATAAAATATATTTGTTTTCCGGCTCAGTAACTGATTTGACAATTCCCTACAGGGCAAGCTGATTAGTTTCCACCCGCTAATTCACATTCGCAAATTGGTTTGTTCCATTGATTAAACATAAAATTTTGTAAAATTGTTTATTTCCAAAAATTATAATTGTATAGATGTGATTAACTTAAACTCTACTGATTGTGCCACGCAGACAACAAAAGTTGTTTGAATAGGATTTAAAATTATCGATCCTTAAAGTTAGATGAATAGAAGGTATATTTTTAGACGACGATTTAACAATTTAACTAAAGCAACTAATGTGATCTGAGTTGATTCCCTGAGGGTCTCCAGTGCTACGAATATTAGGATCACGATCCATCTATGTTCTTGCCAGCATCCATTGAGTTAATACCACCGGCACACACTGAACGACTCTCGTATTGGCTGCAGAGTACTAACATACATGTATAGTTAGTGTATACCAAGTAACAGAGTAGTTTAGAGAAGGAAAGCTGACAGAGCTCCAGAATGACCCTAGAGTAGAATCCGGGAACTGGGGCTCCCCGCGGATTCACCAGGATTATCGTAATAGTTTAGCAAGGTTTAACGTACGCCTTCGGGACCCTCCTGAGCCCTATACCGGACCGCCTAACGTTTCAACCCCTAAAACTCGGCGTGCCCATCATCACCACAAGCTACTCGACATCATCGGCATAACTGCCGGATTACCAAAATATCCGAAGAGTTATACAGAGAAAAAAATACATATTGGCTCAAGAACAATATTCTTGCCTACAGAATATTTTTAAGAAGTAAACGAATATTTTGATTGAGGTAAATTATTTTCTAGATATTGAACACTTTAATAATTAAACATAAAATACTTCAAACTAAAAAATTAAAGCTTTCAAAGAAAGATTTATATTTTACTTACTCCAAAACTAAAGAATTCAACTCAAAAAGATGATGTTCTTTACTTTAGAAAATCTGACAGCAGCGCTGCCTTAAGATGTCCAAAAATCACATATTGCTAATCAGGTAGAAGTATCCTTTGTAGCCAGTGTATCTTTTTTGGCCACTTTATTTTCAAATAATTGTATAAATATTTCTATGAGGGCAAAAGACTTTTTGAATTTAATTCGTATAAATGTACTAATTCATAAATTCTACACTGAAAAAAAAAATTCTTGACTAGAGTGTAAATTTTCTTGGCTCAAGAAAATATTAAGGAAGATTAAAAACTTCTTGAATGAAGTTAAAGTTTTTTGAGCAACAGTTACTATGGCAACGGGTACTATAGCAACGGTTACTATGGCAACAGTTATTATAGCAAAGGTTACCATGAAAACGGTTAAATATATTTATCATATATTAAAAAGTTAATGTGACGTTTTCATTGTT
The DNA here is from genome assembly GCF_020080835.1 of Cotesia glomerata. Lineage (NCBI taxonomy): Eukaryota > Metazoa > Arthropoda > Insecta > Hymenoptera > Braconidae > Cotesia > Cotesia glomerata. Next base: position 24,924,859 of record NC_058163.1, read on the forward strand.
GTCGCTTTTCGTTGCTATGATGACCACTTAGGCAACGGTTACCATAGCAACGGTTACTATGGTAACGGTAACTATGACAACGATTGAATATTAATGAGTAAAATTTGTAGAAATATTAATTAATTAAATTGTCGATGATAAATATTTTGACCAAAGTGCGTTCGATTTTCTAGTCTTTTATTAAAAGGTTAATGTGACGTTTTCATTGTTGTCGCTTTTCGTTGCTATGATGACCACTTGGATAACGGTTACCATAACAACGGTTACTATGGTAACGGTAACTATGGCAAAAGTAAAATATTAATGAGTAAAATTTGTAGAAATATTGATTAACTAAATTGTCGATAATAAACATTTTGACAGAAGCGCGTTCAATTTTATATTTTACTAAAATATCAAGTAGCCAAAAATGGTCCTAAGATGGCCAAAACCGGTAAGGTAAAAGCCCCAATAGATGATCATGTACCAGTTATGTACCAGTCATGTACCAGTATATGATCACTTCATGTATTTGTATACCTATATTCGTGAATATAGATATACAAATACATGGAGTGATCATATACTGGTACGTGATCATCTATTGGGGCTTTTACCTTACTTCTATCCTATATTAACAGATTAAGTGGTATCACTCTGTTTTAAGAACGCGGTCTAATCGGGGTTCGAGTCCGCTCTTGGGCGTATTTTATATTAATTTTAATTTGTCAAAAAATTAATATTCTTAAGCCCTAAACATTGATGTTGTTGAGTTAAGTATTTACTTGTTGAGCTCAGAGAATAATTTTATATACTACCAAGTCTTTTACGTTTAAATGAAAATGTCTTTTCGCTTAGTTAAAAAATAAATTGTTTTTCGATCAAAAGTTATTTTCTTAATTCTAGTTTTTTTATACTATTAATTAATAAAATTTTTTTAATTTAAGAAAAAAAGTTCTTTTACTCGAAGAACAGATTTTTGAAGACTAAATAGTTCTTGATTTAAGTCAACCTCTTTTTCTCTGTACATAGTATCTTGCATTGTAATGTTAAATTTTAATACATTATTTTATCATATACCGGAGCAAGTGAGCGGCGACGAAAATGATGGTGATGATAATGATGATGATGATAGCAGTCGGATACTCCTATTCATCCCCATGACATTATTTTCGTTGGTGACGTAACGCGAGAAACCGACGTATCACCCGCAGCCAGGCTTCATCCGGTCGGTTGAAAAACCCTTCCGACACAACGTGACTTGCGATGTTAACTGGAGCAAGGAACGTCATTCCACTGGCAGAGCACAGGAGAGCCGAGGACAGAGGAACCCGGTCTACCCAGACAGAAAAAGAATGAGAGTTTCGGGAACACGGTAAGACTACCACCATCCACCATCCACCATCCACCATCCACCATCTACACCAAGACCAAGAGAAAGACGCTCCAGAATAAGAAAACAACTTTTCGGAAGAATAAAAAGAGTATCAGGAAAGTAGAAGTAAAAAAATTATAAGAAAGTAGTTGAGGATCTTGGAAAAACGTGGTGGATCTACCTTGCTTCTACTTCTTACATGTATACTTTTGCTGTACTTTCATACCCATTTCTCTGGAAACGTGTCCCGCGGAAGTATAACTAGCCTTTTGTGTCCCGGGCAAACAAATGGAACTAATACACAGAAAAAGATTACTTTATTCAAAAGATAGATTTTTGATCAAAAAACTAAGTTGTTTTGAAATGGATCAACTATTTTTATTCCGTAAATTCTCGACTTTAAACTTGGTTTTATAATAATCCGTGAAAGAAATATTCATATGATGTTCTGATCTAGTCGTATATGGCCATATAAGGTTATTTGTGGGGATGAAAAAAATTATTTATTACAATTTCTTTCAAATTAGACAAAAATTGGTTTTGTAATTGATTAACCTAAAATTAATGTCAGATAAGCTCTTTAGGACTCTCCAAGAGTCCAAAACTATTCGTACTTTAGAACTTAACATCTTAGCCTTAACTCTTTTATTATAAAAATTCAGCGATCGTACGCCCTCTATCGGTAATCTTCAACACTTTTTGGTTAACAAAAACTATACATTTTATATTATAAGTATTTCAATATTATAAGAAGTATTATATCTAGGATTAATTTGTTTGAGTTTAGTTTTCGATTCACCGATAGGTGGCGCATGCTTGCGGAGATTTCTCACAAGCAGAAATATGAGACTAAGAGTATTTAGTACCAATCGTAGTATGATGAATAACAGTTATGACGTAAATCTATATTATTAAGAGAATAAGAAAAATTTTGTGTCCAGGATAGTCATATGAAAAAATCGGTTTTTTAGTGAAATTTAGTGTCAAAGGTCTTGATTTGAATTTGTGCCTTTTAAAAGTTTCATATCATTTTCACCGATAGTCAATTTATTATGATGTATTTAGGCTGCATTTGAAAATAATCTATCTCTAGACACATAATTAAGAAATGACCTTGTATCTTGTGAAATATTGACATTTTTGAAGATATAAGCGTATTCCGATGTTACACTCATCGAGACCTTTCATTTAAGTATCCACATCAATTTTTCATATATTTCATACATTATATATATAAAAATACATCAAAAATGCATGTGGGTACTCAAATGAAAGCTCTTGATGAGTACAACATTAAGATGAGCTTATATCTTTAAAAATGGCAATAACTAAGAACTAATATTGCTATCTTGTCAACTATTGATCTTTTTAAAGGTATAAGCTCATCCTGATGTTACATTTATCAAGAACTTTCATTCAAATACCCACATCAATTTTTCATATATTTATATATATATATATATATGAAAAATATATCAAAAATGCATGTGGGTACTCAAATGAAAGCTCTTGATGAGTGTAACATCTGGATGAGCTTATATCTCCAAAAATATCAATAATTAAGAAATGACTTTGCTATCTTTTCAACTTATGATATTTTTAAAGATATAAGCTCATCCCGATGTTACAATCATCAAGACCTTTCATTTGAGTACCCACATCAATTTTTCATATATTTATATATATTATATATATGTATATGTGAAAAATATATCAAAGTGAATGTGGGTACTCAATTGAAAGCTTTTGATGTGTGTAACATCGGGATGAGCTTATATCTTTAAAAATGTCAATAGTTAAGAAAATACAGTGCAATTTAACAAAAATCATTATTTAATGAAGCAAAATTTTATTTATTTACAATTCACATGTCACGGCAGTCACATTGTGACTGCAAGGTTGCTAGTAAAAAATTAACTAATTAATCAACAAGTTTAAAATTTAGCCAGTCTAGCAAAAAGTTAAAATATTTTATATTTTATAGCGGTAAGTTTAAAATGAAAGATACAATATTCTTTACCGTTACTCAAACCTCCGTGGTTCTTGTTCTCAAAAAGCAAGTAAAGAAAAGTAAAGAAAGAAGAATAGAACTCTCTAGACGCGTGTATGCTGGGTGGTAGGATCTTAGCGGGCGTGTTACGGCCCCCATAACCATTATGAGCACTAGGTACTATAGCATAGTGGCATAAGTACAGCCAGTAGATACTCGCTCATCCTCACCCGGTTTATGCCCTCCGTTAACATTTTTGGGGCTCGGAATCTCTCCGCAGAATGTGGAGCATAACGGTTAATTTCGCAATTCACCTCTACTCTCTGGGGTGGGTGTGTTCCACCCCCGCGGCAGGCCCAGAGCACCTCAGTCAAGTCGACACTCACCAAGTCATACCAGAGTATTCCCGTCGGACGTTAAGGGGTGAAAAGAGCACTCAATACTTTTTTTGTTCCTTTCACCTTATTCACAACGACCCTCGCCAAAATCTACTATTTTTTTATCTCTCCCTCTAGTCTTTTTCATTTTTTTAATACTATTCTCTTTTACCGCAGTGTGATGCTGCCGCTGCTGCTACTGCTGGGGTGAACGAAATTTATCTGGATAACAAGCGAGTGCCTGGAAGGTAATTTTTGTAAATACTCACGACCTTTTTATACCGTTGAGGTTACGCTTTTGGTAAGTGGAAATAAAAACTCCTTTTGGATGCCAGACTGATAGGAGAATAATATTGAATAAGTACATTCATTTTAACTAATGTACGATTCAGTTGATCAGAGAATTACAAATGGTCGAATTAGTTACACTGAAAATACAATACGTTCATACAAGTTGAAAAATTTTCTTCAAAAATTGCCATGAAAATGACAGTAAGAAATAATGAAAGTGAAAAATTGATAAAATAAATCGTTATTTTTTACTATTTTTAAAGTAAAAATTATAGTCAATAAAATTTTTTTAAATTTAGTGGACTTTAGAAAAAAAATAGCGCCAATAGGAAATTTCGCAAGAATTTTATAATTTAGAGTTAAATAAAATGTTTAATAAAATAACTTCTCAGTTTCATAAAAAATTTCACCTTTTGGTGATTTGTTGTTGCTGAATTACAGTTAATTTTAATAAAATTCAATATAATTATCATTCTAATTAAATTTTATAGAATATATCATTTTTTCTAGAAATGTTTACGTCAATTAACATGGTATATTGATCAGAAATTGGTTTAGTAGTTGATTAAACTAAAAACCAATATCAGATAAGCTTCTTAGTAGAGGAAAAAAAGAACTTTTTTATTTTAATTTAGTTTTTAAGTCTTCGTAGATAGTTTTCATTATTTTATTTTATTTATAAACTGTATAAAATTTAATAAAATGTGATTAAATATAGATATTTTATCATTTCTCACTCTAGGTCAATCATTTTGAGGGTCTAATTAACAATTGGTCTAACTCTTTATTTTTTTTAATTTTGATGTAGTAATAGTCCAATTATAAATTATTTGAATGCTTCTAACTAAAATATTATACTTCTATTAATAATATACCTCTATTGAATATTAAATTGTTTTTTTTGTAATCGAAAAAAATAGACCCAGAAAAAATTTTAAAGTTATGAAAAATTTATATTATTTCATTAACATTATTATAAAATACAAATTATAATAATAATAATAATAATTGTATTATACCCACAATTTTCCTGAAAAACAAGCACCCTCAGAATGATCACTCCATTTTTTGTTATAAAAAAAATATCATCATCACTATCGTTATTATTATTATTATTATTATTTTATAATAATTTTAATGAAATAATATGAATTTTTCATAACTTTAAAGTTTTTCCGGGAGTCGACAATTTCACTGATAGAAAATTGATGTTGACTCAAGAGATATTTTCTTGATATAAGAATTTATTTTGGAAGACCAATGATTATTTTGCTTTAAGAATTTCTTGTCTTGATTTAGATATTCTTGGCTTAAGAGCTATATTATCTTCAATCGATACATTTAAGTTTTTCAATCAAAATAACATTATCGTTTAAAAAACTTAAAATAATTCATCAAAGTATGTTTCAAAAACTAAATAGTCTTTATTTGTTATACCAAAAAAAAAAATTATTTCTTGGAAATAAGTAAATTAATGACTCAAAAAAAAAAGCCATTCTTAACACAAGTCGGTAACATCTTGAATCAATGTTATCGCCTATCTTGAACCAAGAGACAAAAATTCTTGAAAGAAATATATCTATATCTAGTTTCAAGAGTTCAAGTTTTGAAGAAAAAAAATTTATTGAATCAAGATTGTTTTTCTATCAGTGTTGCTAATTAGAACATCGATTTAAAATTCGGTATCATTAATGTATTTTGATATTTCATTATTTGACTTTTTTATAGTTATTTAAATCGAAATTGTTAAGTAAAAAAAAATCATTGTTATTTCAAGACTTAATTCTCTAATAAAAAGAAGATTTTGCTAACCTGCGCCCTCCGTTGGAGATTTTCAACACTATTTTTTATCAAAAAATTTATATATCCATTAGGGTGGCGCAAAAAAACCGACTATTTTTTTTTTTGAGTCTCGAGTGAAAAAATGTTAGTTTTTTATGTTTTAAGAGCTCTCTCCAAAGGACAGCTTAAAAAAAAATTTTTAAGATGTCGCCCCAAATTTTTTTTAATTTCAAAAATCGTCAAAAATCGAATTTTTTTTTTATTTTTTTTTTCTCGTTACGGTATAATTTTATAGACTAAAAAAAAATAAATTTCTGAAAATTTTAGTTCAAAATTTGAATTTTGAAAGGTCACTCATAATTTTTTTCAATTTATTAGTGCATTAGTTTAGATTTTTTCGAGCGACCTTTTACTATTCAAATTAAAAATCCATACATTTTTTTTTTTTATTTAGTACAATAATCGATAAAAATACATCACGTGATGAACTAAAAATCAAGCACAACATAGAAAATATAATTTTTTTTTAATTTAATAATTTTATTTAATCAACTGCCAGGCGTGGGTTCGAATCCCAAGCTGGTCTTAGAAACCAGCTTGGTTGAGATTTGACCTTGCCGCGTAGGTTAAGATTTTTTCAAAGCAAAAAGACCCCAACGTACCACTCCCAACACTTAAAGTCGGCGATATGACTAATTAAAAAAAAAAAAAAAGTTATGAGCGACCTTTCAAAATTTAAATTTTGAACTGAAACTTTCAGAAACTTATTTTTTTTGGTCTATAAAATTATACCGTAACGAGAAAAAAAATTAAAAAAAAAAAAATTCAATTTTTGACGATTTTTGAAATTTTAAAAAATTTGGAGTGACTCTTAAAAATTTTTTTTTAAGCTGTCTTTTGGTGAGGGCTCTTAAAACATCAAAAACTAACATTTTTTCGCTCGAGACAAAAAAAAATAGTCGGTTTTTTTTTGCGCCACCCTAATATCCATGTATATGACTACATAAAGCCGGAAATGAAATTTTTCCCCGGGATTGTCAAACATTAGACTGCTCACTTAATGACGCCCCGAGAACTTGCAAGCAAAAACAAAGAAGACAATAAAATTCCATAGGAAGTACTCTTGTGGTAAGCGTTAAAATTCCAGCGAAAAGCGGGACAAAAGGAGCAGGACTCCCGGGCATAAAGGGTTCACTGTATAGTTGATAATGTCAGACGAGTGTGAACCGGAAAGAGTGAATAGTGAATACAAGAGTCTCGAATGAAGTAAAGGGGAGGCCGAGGGATGAGAGCGAGTGGCTTAGTCAAGTTTTAAGTTCTTAATAATTCGTACGCACACACGTGGCCTGGGGATGCACAAATGCACGTCTGAGGGTGCGAGGATCCCACGTAGGAGCTCACCCTTTCCCCAGGAGGCTGGATGAGTCCAACGCACGTAAATTCACGCGAGCACAAGACTTTTATCGCGCGGAAACATTTACCAAGCGGTGGCATTTGCATGCAAACACGATCGGCCCTCTCTTTCTTCCCTTCATCTTTACTTTTACCTTTCTCTGACTTACAAACTCGCTATCCGTCTCCGTCTTGCACCCACTTTTGGCTTGTTTTCAAGACTCTCGTTTGTAAGACCCTGAAATATTCCCTTTTCCTCGTTCCCGGGTGTTCCGGCCGCAGCTTCCGTCGCCAGCTAGAAAAAATTTCTCCTCTTGGCTGTTTTGTGTATACACATTAAAAAAAGTAAAAACGGCAAAGTTTCTCATGAAATAAAATAACGGTAAAAAGCTGAGCGTAGATGGAAACCCTCGGAAAAAATCACCGTTTCATTGTTTATTTATTATTATTCTCTTTTGTCAACAAGTCTTAGGGGTTATGGGGGCAGCCCAGGAGCATTGTGTGTCTTCTTTTCAAGGACTTCTCATTCTTTTTTATAAATAAAGACAATAAAAGTTATTAAATATTATATTTTTTATTATGCTTTCCGCTCTTATAAAAATAACACCAATGAAAAACTATTTTGATGCAGAAAAAATTTTTAAATTTTATCAAAAAGTGCATCTAGAAAAATAAAAGGTCTTTTGATTCATGCACAGAAAAAAAATGCATTTGAATCAATTAAATAATTTTGAACAACTTCATCTTCTTGATTTGAGTAGAAAATTTTTAAACTAAGAAATTTTTCTTGGTTTAAGTAAATTTTATTTGATTCAAGAATTTTTCGTCTTGATTCAAAACAATTAAACTTTGCAAAATTATTTTCTTGGTTCAAGAATTTTTCACTTGATTCAAGTTAACTTTTTTTTCTGTGTGAATATTTTTTAGAAAATTCGACTCTTGCTTTGAGATATTGAGTGGGAATTTGTTCAAGAAATTCAGGAATTGAATTAAGAAAATAAAACAAAGAATGTAAGAAGATAAATTTACGAATTTGGTGAGAATTTTGTCAATTCCTTCAACCATGCATACGATTTTTAAACTATACTGAAAAATTAACTTGATTCAAAAGTAAAATTTTTGAATTAAGTAAAATTTACTTAAACTTGAAAAAATTTCTCAGTTCAAAAATTTTTCTACTTAATTCAAGATGGAGTTTTAAGTATAAATATAAATAGATTTCACCCAAAAATTTCTTCCTCAAGAGTTATGATACGTGATCAAATTGATCAACAATATTAAAGTCTTATGTTTAAAATATCGAAAATAATGTGTATCAAAAATATAAAAAATAAAGCTTAAAAACTTTTTTATTAGTTTTAAGTTTCTATCCTGTATATTTCTTCGAATTTCTTTGATGAAATACAAATTATTTTTCCTATCGATACCCGTACTACGATGTTGTTACCTATATTAAGAAAATTTTACAGCAGATTGTACAACGATCCACACGGAAAAAGGAAAACTCAAAAAATTACATTATAAATAGTAATAAGTGTCCCGTCGTATTCAAAACTAGAAAAATTACAGTTCGAAATAACATTTTTCTAAATTCAAACTATAAATGTTAATTTTCAGAGCTTTCAATGTAATATTTACATTTTGAAAATCTGTAATAATTACAATTTGAAACTGTAATTTTTCCAGTTTTCATCATGGAGCGTTACTTTACATTACGGCTGCCCAATTTTAAAACACAGTAACTGACAATTTTAAGATTTTTAAAAATTTTTCTTATTAAAAAAAAGTTTGCGCGCCAAATTGATTTATGAATAGAAAATACTTGAATATTAATATTTTTAAGAAAAAATACTTGTAATTAAGGTCTAAATGTTATAAGAAATGCAGCAATGCTAAAAAAAATGATGTATAAAAATTTTGCAGTAATTGTATTCTAAAATTGGGCAGCCGATTATATAATGTGATTTTTTTATTTTTCTTTTTTTTGTGCATCGTTAAAATTTGATCAATAGGATTCGACAGATGTAAATATTTATTTAAAAATAGTTAGTAACCAATTTGACCTTAAAATTTTGAACATGACTTACATGATATTGTTATGATTCAATTTTTCATAAAAATTAAAGTTTCTAAAATTTTGTGAGTTACATGAGACTTTATTTTCTTTTCAAAAATTATAAATTTTTTTCTCATCCATCTCAAATTCTTATTGGAAAAAAAAACTTTTTATCAGATTCAGTTACATTAATGAAATCAATAATCCCATTATCTGGATTATAAATACCCCGGGGTAATGAGTAATCGTTAATAGTTAGAGTTAACAGGATACAGCAATTTAGTACAGAATTGAAAATAAAACTTAATGATGAAGAGGCAGATGCGATGAGCATAAACTCCAATTGGTGCATGACTCAATGCAGTCTTCTATATCTATACTATATACATACATTGCCCTGTTGCTGTTACCATTATACTGACACCAGTCCACTTTTCCGAGTTTTATGTACAAAATTCAGCGTCGCTATCTGCATACACACATGTACCCATACCAGCAGGAGCTGAGGGGGATGAAGGCGAAGGGAAGTGAAACACAGGACTAATCGGGTGATTTTTCCGGCATCAGTCTGTGAATATCAACGGCGCTGGTGAGCCGCCGGCGTTAAGAACGACAAACGATCGACGATCCATCAGGCTCAACGGGAACAGTCTACCCTGTGCGGTACTATCTCTTCACCCCCTCGCCGCCCTTCTCCTCTATCTACAGCTACAACCCTTCCCTCCTCTCCCTACCTGTCCCTTTGGTATTCTTGCTCATTTCGTTCCCGCGACGCCGTGAACTTTTTTGTTTTTTCGTTTTTGGGCGGTGAAACTCGGCATCAAAGTAAGACATATCTCTGGGGAATTAAACCTTAAAAGTAAGACAAATTGGATTATCGATGTGACTGTCAAGTCTAAGGACAAGGAGAAAATTTAATTGGAATTGTTTTTACTTAGTTTTGGCGTGAATTTTTGAATTAAAATTGAGAGATAAATATGTATGCAGTAAAAAAAAAAAAATGTGGAAAATCCAAAAGTGCACGCCTCATAATCTCATTTTCCATAATAAAATTGATTAAAATAAAATACAAATATTTTTTTAATCTTTCGCACCATTGTCCACCTAAAAAAGAAAAACACTGCTTATGTATTGTAAACGAACCTTATTTACATAGATATAGATATACAAACGGTTAGTGGATTTTTAGTTTATTGCTAATTATAAATAAACTACATTGAATTAGACCGTGATCTTCGAAAGGACTTAGTTTTAAATCATACTGAAGCGTATAAAAAATAAATGGACTTGATCAGTTAAGTTTTTCGGGAGTTATCGTGACCACGCCAGTTTTCATACATATATTTGACAGCCGGACAAACATGGAATAATTTTTTTAAACATTTTTTTTATTTATTTAAAAAGCAAAATGTCTTTTAAAAATGTCATAAGTGTTGAAACTAGTATTTTTTCATTACATTTATATGTAAATATTGTTCTACAAGTAAGATAGAAAATAAATAGAGACAATTTTAGTTCAAGAAATCGCTTGATTTTTGTAAGCCGAGTGTAGAGCACAACCTCATTGCTTCGCTTATGAGGCGTGCAATGTGAAATTATGAATATATAATAACTAAAAATTTGATTTTTTACAATAACTTTCATTCAAAATCAAAATCACAGACATTATTTCAAATAATAACACAGCAATAATTAAATTATTGAAAAATTTTAATTTCCAAAAATTTCCAAAAAGTTTAATAAAAACATTTTAAAATAATTTCTAGAATTAAAACAAATTTTTTTATTTTTTAAAATTATTCATCAGTTAAATAAAAATTTTTAAACTATCAAAAATATCTTTAGAGAAAATAGACGAATATTTTGATTCAATAAAATTTAACTTAATAAAATGTTTTTGGTTTAAATTAATATTTTTCTCTTTATAGGTGTAAGAAAAATGTTTTCACTATATAATGTATCGTTTAGAATTGACAATAGATAGAAGAGAATAAAGAAAAGAAGAGTCGATCTATTTTTGAAAATAAGAAAGTTGAAATAAAATAACCGTTTTATTTATTAAAGTTGTCGACGTTGTTTTCTGTTATGTAGGAATCTGTCGATGAACATGAAGTGAAGAAAAATAAAAAAAGTAATGTATCGACGTGTGTTTACCGGAGTATACGTTTCCGATCACTTATTAACAGCTCCCCAGATGCCCGCCAGAAAAATAAAGACCCGGAGAGAGAGAGAGAGAGAGAGAGGAAGAGGAAAATAAGAAAAAAATAAAGAAAAGAGTACGCCTTTTATTATTTCTTTATTCAAACATTTAATATAATCATTTGAGAATAGGCGAGAGGTGTAGCAGCAGGAAAAAAGGGTCTTTGTTATTTTAACGCAGCCGTGAGAGCTGCGAAAATGAGAGAAGAGGCTGGAGGAAGAAATAAAGGAAAAGCGAAACGAAGCTGTGGGGGTGGGTGGGCTGTGCAGTGCAGAAACCAGAGGAAGAGGGTGCCAGGGCTCAGGGAAAGGAGAAAGAAGAAAGAAGAAAGCCGGAAGAAGAAAAGGGTGTGAGGATAACAACGATGGAAAGTGAAGAAGAGAGAGGAAAATAAAAAAGGCGGAAGCAATATCGCACCGCGTGGCTGGAAACTCGTTTTGTCCATTAAAGCACGATTCCTTGTGCAAGTGCTACAGAGCACCCACCACCCACCACCCACCTTTGCTCCTTTTAGTTTTTTCTTTATTTTCATTTTAGCTGCGTATCTTCTATCCTGCCCACGTCAATAAGACTACATTGTCTTTTTCCGCACGCTTGTACGGTTGACTAATAATTTACGGGTTTTATATTTTTAAAGCGGGTTAATTGTTGCTGCTATCATTGTTCTGGAATTAGTTTGATGAAATTTTAGGATGTATTGCACGCCTCATAAGCGAAGCAAATGAGGTTGTGCTCTACACTTGCCTTACAAAAATCAAGCGATTTCTTGAACTAAAATTGTCTCTATTTATTTTCTATCGCACTTATAGAACAATATTTAGATATAAATGTAATGGAAAAACACTAATTTCAACAATTATGACATTTTTAAAAGACATTTTGCTTTTTAAATAAATAAAAAAAATGTTTAAAAAAATTATTCCGTGTTTTTCCGGCTGTCAAATGTATGTATGAAAACTGGCGTGGTCACGATAACTCCCGAAAAACTTAACTGATCAAGTCCATTTATTTTTTATACGCTTCAGTATGATTTAAAACTAAGTCCTTTCGAAGATCACGGTCTAATTCAATGTAGTTTATTTATAATTAGCAACAAACTAAAAATCCTTTAAAAAAAAAAAAAATTTTATTTTGTTTAAGAAATTTTTTTTTTATGAAAATTATTTTTACTCTGAGTAATTTTTTTTTTTTTAAATTATAATTATAAATATTATTATTATTATTATTATTATTATTATTATTGTAATAATTTTTTTTTTTTTTTATTATAATTATAATTATAATTATTATTTTTATAATTATAAATAACAGAAAATTTTTTACTAGAATCGTAAATTAATCGTTTGTATATCTATATCTATGGAAATAAGGTTCGTTTATAATACATGCGCAGTAATTTTCTTTTTTGGGTGGACATTGGCGCGAAAGATTTAAAAGTATTTTTTGTATTTTATTTTAATTAATTTTATTATGGAAAATGAGATTATGAGGCGTGCGCTTTTGGATTTTCCAAACTTTTTTATTTTTAGGTAAATTAATAGAATTACTTACTTTTAAAAACCTATAAAAAATTTTCTGATATTACCTGAAGCATCTATATAGCGTTACAAATATCATAAAAAAGTAAATCGACAAAAGATACCGTTGGAAAGCATAAGAACATTAAAAAGATTTTTTTTTGAAAATCGAAGTAATTATGATCTATAAGTGTAATACTGAAAAAAATTGTTTTCTGCCCTCCGGCCGGAAAGTGGCAACTTTCTGGCCGCTGCGCTAAACAAAGTTGCCACATTCCGGCTACGTCGAGCAGAAAAATAGTATACACACCTTGGCCAGTAAATAAGAAAGCCTCAGATCACATGTTTGTCAACCTCGGCTTCGCCTCGGCCAACAATTACATGTGATCTGAGACTTTTCTTATTTTACTGGCCTAGGTATGTAATATACTATTTCTTCAATTTTAATTTTTTTGTCATAATGATAAAAATTCGGATGTTATAAGCTCTTAGGATGCGTGATATGTTCATATACAATTTTCGAACATGAGTAATGTTCAAAATTTCAAACAGATGGCGCATGATCCCTAAATTTTCTCATTATTAGAGAGTTCAGTTTGATGCGTTAAGTTTTAGAATAAAAATAATTTTTTTTGCATTAGTTAAAGCGTATCTGATATTATTTAATTTAATTAATTTTTGGACCAATTTGTGTTTAATACTATTTGATGATTGAGTTTAATATGACCAAATTAAAAAAATTATAGGACATTTTTGGAAAATAATTTAAAAAAGCGGGTTGAAAGTAATGAAAATAGCGATAAATGAGTAATTTAGTAAGCTTCGTTACTCAAACCTTGTACAAGATTAAAAAGTATTTTCAAAGGAAAGAAAATTGAATAGCGATGCACAAAGTAGTTAAATATTGCTTTTATTATTTTATTAAAACAAAGTACGAAATTAAAAAAATGATTTAAAGTTGTGGTATTAATTTAAATTAAAACTATCTAGTCACAGTGCCAGAGTATAATTATTTCGTTCTTAAAACTTTTATTTTTTGGCAATCTTTTAGCCAGTTACAACCGAATTTATTACAGTTGTGCCAATTTAAAATCCTTTTGTAGACTATCATAATTATAACCTGAGCAATATTCCAAATAATTCTCTACTCAATATCACAATTATTTAATCAACTGAATTGATAATTGATATTTAAATTCACGCGATATATTTATAGTAATAAAAAAAAAAAGTTTGGAAAATCCAAAAGTGCACGACTCATAATGCTCATTTAATTATGAAATATATAAAAAAAAAAAAAAAAAACTTAAGTCGTTCAAAATTAATTGCCGAAAAAACAGCTGTAGTAGGAAGGTACTGCACAAGCGCCCCTGGTGGAATAAAATGTACATAATATCTATAGATATAGATATATCACCATCCATGTTAATTTTACATGGATATATATAGATATACAGTCTTGTAGTTTTCGTTTTTTATTAATTGCAATTAAACAACACTGAATTAATTAATCATTCGCATTCAGTGACCTACAATCGTCGATTAGAATTTAAAAAAAAAAATTTAACTCAATTAATGGATTTTTTCACAAGTTACAGTGTTTCCGGGTTTCACACATGACGGACAGGAAATTTTTTGACCTATTTTGGTGTTTTTTTCCAATTCTATTGCAGTAAATCAATTTTTAAAAAGTATGAAATTAATCTCCATTAAATTATCTCGACAATAGTATGCAAAATATCTTGATTCCGTGAACTAACAAGGCTATAATAATAAAAATAGCCGCCAAAATGAGGCGAAAAAAATTTTTCGATCGTAAAGCACTCTCTGATGCTTCGCATCATGAGTCGTGCAAAATTAATGCATAAAAAAATACAATTAACTATACTTTTATTTTCAAAATATCTTTAACAATAAAGATAAAAAATAATCTATAGAATATTATAAGAACTAAAAAGAAAAGCCTCAGATTTTTTTGTTCTAAAGAATTTTGACGTTTGTGATTTAACTTAGTTTGAAAAGGCAGATAAAATATTGCCGGAAAGTCCCTTGAGATATTTAGCGGTACTGAGTGAAATTTTTCCCATATATATATAAAATATAAATAAAATACAATAGATATATGTTGGTCTGTTTACTGTTGACTCTAGACTGCAGATTGTTGAGAGAACCTTACGTCGAAAGAAGAGGATGAGTAAGAGTTCCAGAGGGTTTCAAGTAGAATAAGTATGAGAGGCCTGTACTGAATTTACGATTTCTCTGCGGGGTGAGTACCCAGCTCCCGGTGCTTTTGTTTCGGCCACTGTTGGCACGCGTACCTGAGTTAAGATGTAGATGTGGCCGGGTGAGGTGGTTGTTATGCATAAATTTCCAGACGAACTAAACCTGCCCAGTTTTTCTCCAGAGTCTGGCTCCCGGATAGGAGAATAGTGCTACATGTACAACGTTCGCCGGTACGGGTTTTATGGGCTATCATGAAGATCGAGAGCCTGAGAAATTAAATCGAGCCTCTCGGGATCTCGAAAAATTAGTCACGGGCTCGTGCGTGAATAAAATAACGACCCTAATGGCTCGAGTAACTTGTTGAAATTAGCCTCTTGGTATGAAGAATTAAAGCGCTTCTGTTGGTAATTTCTTAAAATAAACCCTGCGATAGATAGGGAAGGCAACTTATCAAGGCTACTTTTGATGATTTTAATAGTTTTTGGCAACGCACGGACAATATATTTTTTTTTATTATTCATCTAAGGCTCAATATTTTTATTGATTTTCCCTTAAAATAATTCCTAGGTCTATTAATAATTTTATACGGTGAAAAAAATTTTATACACTGGAAAAAAAATTAGTATAATAATAATAATAATAATAATAATAATAATAATAATAATAATCTATTATTATTAAAAGAATAAGAAAAATTTTGAGTCCAAGATATTCATATGATAAATCGGATTTTTTAGTGAATTTGGTGTAATTACAAAGGTATTGATTTGAATTTGTGCCTTTTCAAAGTTTTATATCATTTTCACCAATAGTCAATTTATTATGATAAGTATTTAGGCTACATTAAAAAATACTCTGTCTCTAGATACATAATTAAGAAATGACCTTGTATCTTGAGAACTATTGACATTTTTAAAAATATAAACTCATCCTGATGTTACACTCATCAAGACCTTTCATTTGAGTACCCACATCAATTTTTCATATATTTATATATATTATATATATGTATGCATGGAAAATATATCAAACGCATGTGGGTACTCAAATGAAAGCTCTTGATGAGTGTAACGTCAGGATGAGCTTATATCTTTAAAAATGTCAATAATTAAGAAATGACCTTGTATCTTGTGAACTATTGATATTTTTAAAGATATAAGCTCATTCCGATGTTACACTCATTAAGACCTTTCATTTGAGTATCCACATCAATTTTTCATTTATTTTATATATTTATCTATATTATATATATATATATATATATGTATATATGAAAAATATATGAAAATGCATGTGGGTACTCAAATGAAAACTCTTGATGAGTGTAACATCGGGATGAGCTTATATCTTTAAAAATGTTAAGAGTTAAAAAAGTACAGTGCAATTTAACAAAAATCATTATTTTATGAAGCGAAATTTTATTTATTTATAGCTTACAAGTCACGGCAGTCATATAGTGACTGCAAGATTGCTAGAAATAATAATAATTTTATTTCGCTCAAAGGATTTTATGTTACACATTCTAGAAAAAGTTAAAAAGTCTAGGACAGAAATTTTTCCGATTTTCAAACTCGAAATTCATGTTACCTGATCCAACTTTTAAGCAAGAAAAAAAAAAATTTTTCACACATCAATCTCAAATCTTTAGGATTCAATTTTAAACTTCTTTCGCGTCAATTTATCTTGTAAAAACTATTAAAAATCGCAAAAAATCCAATTTAAGCTGAAGTAAGCTAAAGAGTTTACTCAAAATCTGTAAACAAGTTGAATAAAAGTTATTTTAGTTAAAATTCAGGTTTATATTAAATTATTAAATTTTACAAGCTAGTATTTAATAAAATTGTCAACAAACAGGCTGAAATAAGACCTTAAAAAAATGATCATAAAATTATAATTGTTATTATTTGTTTCTTCTGACAGTAAGATGAGAAAAAAAGCGTTGAAGTGAGTAATTCGAACGCTCTGACCCACTAATGCAAATCCGGATTAAATCCAAAGTGTGACACTCGTCTTAGTCGAAGCTCTGATATTTTAATCTTGTCTTGATTCCTTTAAACACTTTTTTCGTGAAATCATTTAATCAGATTTCAGTTCCCTTTCGGGAAGAAAGGGGTTTTGAGTGTTTAAGGTTAATTGTCCCTCAAACATAGAGGGAATATCAGTATTTTTGTCTGTGACAAGTTTTTTATTTTCTGTTTTTATATTTTTATAGCTAGATCTTTTGCCCCGATTTAGTTGCTCGACGAAACATATACAGAACCCGAGAAGACAAAAAATATTAAGTGGACAAAATACCTCGGGACTCGGAAAAAAAAAAAAAAAAATACTGAAGCACCACAAAAGGAGGGAGCTAAATTGGGCTATCTTTGTGTACAGATTCACCATCAACCCCTTTTCAGTTGCCCTTACTTAACTCGGCGTACGCACTTATCTAAGGTAAGAGTACAAAAAGGATAATACGTGGCCTCCGGGTTGCCTCTAATTGATGCTTCCTCTGTACAACCCTCTCTAGCTCTCAGCTTCGAGACTAAACGACCCGGTTTTATTATTTTTTTTTTCCCCAAATAAAACCAAAGCGCTCTTATTTAGATTTTTTTCTGTCTTCCTTCTAATATTTATATCTTTAAAAAAGTCAATATTTAAAAAAGTCCAGTGAAATTTAACAAAAGTCATTATTTAATAAAGCAAAATTTTATTTATTTATAGTTCTTAAGTCACCGCAGTTACATAGTGACTATCACTGATAGAAGGATTTAGTTCTATTTAATAAGATTTAGTAACAGGTACTAAATGATTTAGTAACAAACCTTTCATTACCAAATATTTAGTAATAGGTACTAAATCATTTCGCGTGACTAATGCAAGAAAGGCGCATAGCTACATGTTAGTAGGGATCCATGCTAAAAAGGAGCATAAAAAAAATTTTTTTTGCCTTTCTTCTTAAAATCGCTCAAAACACAAAGATCTATAAAAAATATGTGTGTGTACCAGAGTACACAGGTAAGAAGTGAAACTTCTTTATGACATATCATTTTTTACAATTTACAACTTCACAGAAATTGGGTAGATGAGACTTGAGAAAAAAAAAAAAAAAATTTTTCCGGATTAAATCAAAGCTATTTTAGTATTATAGACATGCATACAAATGATATAAGTAATTCATTTTATCATTGTTCTTATCTGTATTATTAAGAGAATAAGCGAAATTTTGTAGCCAATGTATTTATATGATAAAATAGGTTTTTATAGTTAAATTTGGTATCGTTGGAAAAGTTTTGACCTGAGTTGTGCCTTTTAAGGTTTCATATCATTTTCACCAATAGTTAATATATGATGATAAGTATTTAGGCTGAATTTGAAAATGCTCTATCTCTAGATACATAGTTAAGAAATGACCCTGTATTGACCCTAGTGAACTATTGACGTTGTTAAAGATATAAGCTCATCTCGATGATACACTCATCAAGACCTTTAATTTAAGTACCCACAACAATTTTTCATATATTTATATGTATAATATACATATGTATAGATGAAAAATATATCAAAATGCATGTGGGTACTCACAAAAGCTCTTGATGAGTGTAACATCGAAATGAGCTTATATTTTTAAAAATATCAATAGATAAAAAAGTACAGTGCAATTTAACAAAAGTCATTATTTAATAAAGCAAAATTTTATTTATTTATAGTTCACAAGTCACGGCAGTCACATAGTGACTGCAAGGTTGCTAGATATAATTATTGTAATTCATTAATTATGATCTTATCGTCATTACCATTGTTGTGATTTTTTAGATTCTGCCATTATTTAATCTAAAAATTAATTAATCAGTTTACAAAAATTATATAAAGAACTTTAATATTCATATTTCATGCCATAACTTAGTAAAAATAATTCAAAGCAGATATTTAATAACTATTTTTATTTACTAATAATTGTTTTGTTTTATTTTAAAATTATCATTTAATTTGTTTTTTCAAGTGTTTTTAGAATTAATAATGCTTACTAGATTTACTCTTTACGGCGCTATACTGAACTTTGATAAAAAAAAATCAACATGGCGCGTAACGGAAAATCGTGACGATTTTTACATTGCTACAAAATTTCTTTCATACGTTGATAAAGAAGTTTCACTTCAAAAATTCGAGTATCCTAAAGCTAAAAGGGCGTAACTCAAGACATGCGCCCTTTTAGCTTTTAGAAAAGTAGTGCCTAAAGCTAAAAGGGCACATAAAAAAAATTTAAGTTATTATAAAAAATTTTGATAAATAGTTTCACAAGACATAAAATAAAAAAGTTTAATGAATAAGAAAAAAATTTCTTAACAGCCGGTCCCTACACGGAAAGAACAAGATGATACTGGGTATCATCCAAGATTATAGTCAGTGATATCTGTGGTGAAAAAAAATTTCAGATAGTAGCTAAAAAAATCCAGATTATTCTGCGTGATATCTGGATTTTATTGTAATCTGGATTATACTAACTACTATCTGAAATTTTTTTTTACTCAATATAATCCGGGATGATATCCAGTGTCATCTTGTTCTTTTCGCGTACGATTGCAGCTTCATATTTCTCTTCTAGACAAAGAAGAATTTTGAAAAAAACGCTCTGCTACGTAATAGATTTTTTAATTATCTATTTCGTATAGCAGGGTGTTTTTTTTTCAAAATTGTCATTTGTTTAAAAGAAAAACATAAAACTTCAATAGCTTCATAATCATGAATGCACCGAGGATAGTACCGTTTCTTGCAGTGAGAGCGACGCGAGAAAAAGAGGGGATCGGCTGTTTTTGAGTACTTAAACAATATTGAAAAAATAATAATTTTTAACTATTTTCATACAAGCAATGGATAATTAAATTAATCGAAAACTAATGGGATTTAAATAATTTTCAAATAAAAAATAAATTAATATAATCACGCATATTTTGCAATTTTTTAAAAATATTTTTAATTGTAATTTTAAAAGAGTGTATGTTGAGTTAGAATACGCCTTTTTCGTATGAATCTACCGTTTTTTTTTTAATTTTTAGGCCAAAAATGAGCATTTCAATGAATTATTTAGAAAAAAAATTTATAAGCCCTTTTAGCTTTAGGTAATAAAATTTTCAAATTCCTAAAGCTAAAAGGGCGCATAATTAGAGACATACGCCCTTTTAGCTTTAGGAAATCAATGCTTGATTTTTCGACGAAAAATATGTCAACTAGTCGATTGGTGATAAAAAAAAAAATTATGCGCCCTTTTAGCTTTGCAAAGCTAAAAGGGCGCATACTTTGCCATGCGCCCTTTTTGCATTAGTCACGCGATTTATTAAAGCCTATTTAGTTCCACCAAATAAATATTTAGTAGTATTTAACAAATTATTTATTGCTACTCAATAAATCGTTTATTGGTATCAAAGAAATTAATTTTTTACCTAATTTTAGTGTGTAACCTAACTTTTTAACTTAAAATAAATAAAAATAATTAAAGTAAATAATTGTAAGTAAAAATATAAGGTATTATAAATAAAAGAATCTCATTAAATTATATTTTTTTGTTTGACACATTTATAAAATTTAAAATTAAACAAGTTTTTAACATATCAATAATAGAAAAATTTTAAAATTTTAACTAAACTCCACTGAGAAAAGACATAAATAGAAGACATTTATTGGGAGTATGTATTTTTTTAAAGGTTTAATAAATCTCTCAAAATCGAGCTGAATAAAATAATTTAAGTTAGTGAATAGGTTATGTAGCACATAAACATTGGAATTAAAGCATAGCCATCTACACTGAGAAAAAAGTATTTTGATAATTATCAAAATTGTGATTATTGTGATTATCAGAATATAAGTCAGTTCAAGACCTATACTCTGCGCAGTAAACTATAATATATTGAAACACTAAATTTTACTTAATTTAAAAATTTAATTATTTAGACCATTAAATCTCGCGGATAAGAAATAATCGCCTAAACTTCTAAAAATTAGGATTCGCTGCTCTGGGATATTCCGCTCCCGTGAACCAATGAGTGTCTTTGTCTTTAAATGATTTTACTAGTTTGAGACAGAAGTTCTCACGCGTGCCAGTTAATTTATTTCACTTACTTACAAATTTTAACTGCAACGATGACCCTTCGTCTTTGATTGACCCTTTGGCAGGTTGTAGATATGTAGTCGTAGTAAATAGATAGGTGAATAGTGGTAGTTTAGTAATAGTGTATAGCGGTGATAACAATAAACTTAACTTTATTACACAAAATAAGCACTTTTAATATAAACTTGTGGTATTTCGGTTAGGTAATTTAACAAAATATTTATAGGGATAGAATAATTAAACTTAGTGTTATAAATGATTGAACAATAGTAATAAACGTGGTGAATAATCACCTAATGCAAAAATAATAAAATTAATAGAAGTAATATAAAATATTTCTGATAATTAGTATTAAACTATTAATAGAATTTTAGTAGGTTTTAGTAGTAAGTTTTATAAATTTTGGTGAGTAATCACCTAATAGTGATAATAGTGGTATAGTAGTAAATTGACTAAGAAATATCAAACGTGGTGGTTGACACCGGGGGATAGATCGAAGTGTCGATCAATGCTCAGGTTTTGAGGCTCGTAGCTGATTTCCCCCTCCTCGTGTCGTCTTGTGACGTCACGGGGGCTACGCATTAATTTAGCTAGTGTCGGTAACGGAAATTTCGGGTGGTAGTTCGTCAGGCTGGTAACATTGGGACATTTTGTAGTGTCTCAATATGCGCTGTCACTGCCATCGACGTTTTAACACTAACAGTCAGTTTATTTGATTTATGCACTGGTAAAAATAGAATTCAACTAATATTTATTATATTAGTTTGAAAAAAATTTATTATTACACTTTTAATTTTAATTTTAATTTGTTTTGTTAGCTTTATAAGTCAATTGATTTGTGCCAGTAAAGTGAGGTTATAAACATCTAATAGTCTGTTACATTGGTATACTCATATATGTAATACTTCTATATGGACAGTTTAAATGGGAAGGAATGTCCCACTATTAAGGTGCCGACATATACTATTTTCTCTCTCGTCCCAGATACCTGGTTCACGTTGCGCATGCTTGAGAATTCCCCATGATATTAATAGAGGGGGAAGAATGAGGGGAATAATTTTGTGGTTATGATTCTGTTTACAAATATATTTATTATTGTAATTCAGAAAAACTAATTGTTCAGTATTATTTTGTATTTTAAAATAAATTTGCATTGAATTAAAAAAAAAATTTTATAATAACATTCCTGTTTTGAATAACCCGCTGCTCCCCTTTGCGCACAAAAGAATGCGCAGAACCGAGCTGGGACCTCAGAGGACAGAGAAAGTGTTATTCTTCTGTCTTTCTTAGTCGGAACAGCTTCCACTTATAGAAACTGTCCATATAGAAGTATTACATATATGGGTATACTGATAATCAGTATAAATAGGTATTGTGATAATCAGTATACTTATTGTGATAATCAAAATACCACGTATTCTTAGTAGCACAATACCAAGTATTCTGATTATCAAAAAAAATATCCTTAGTAGCAAAATACTTTTTTCTCGGTGTACCGAAAATACTTGCCAAAGAAATATTTAGTACCTGTTACTAAATATTATTTGGTGGTACTAAATATTTATTTCCATGTAATAAAGTTTTGTTCATATGAAGAAATCATTTATTAAACTGTAACAAATAATATTGACAGATATAAAATATTTGTTTCTCCCAAATAAATGAATAAAAATTTTGTTACTAAATCAGTTTAGTACTCCGTACTAAATCCTTCTATCAGTGTAGTTTGTACTTATTAAAGTTTTAAAAGTCTTAATATTTTAAATCAACAATTCATTTTTTCACGAACTTCTATCAGAAAATGTTAATTTGTAAGCAACTAAATATTTAAAAAAACCTCGAGTAGGATCTTTGTTTACGTATCAAATGTCACCCTTGATGTGTTGAAAATGTGATTGCATCCAGACAATAAAACACATACATATATATCTATATATAAGCCTCTATAATATATAGTCACATTTATAAGGGTAGAACGTATAAGCTGGACCCTCATATCTAAAAATTGGCAGGGACTATATTTCTGTTGACGATTTCCAAATCTTATTTTTTTCACACTCAATCTATCTCTTGTGAGTACATATTCCGGGAGGGTTCACTCAAGTGGATGCTCAACACACAGCCTATGAATATAAGAATCCACTCGTTAAGTAAACGATGACAACTCTCCATGCGGGAGCTCAACGCTATAAAAAACGTATCATCAATTCTAATCCCCCGAATGCGTTTATATTTTTCCAGTTGTCAAATCCGGAATTTACTCTGTTTAATTCACGGCTCAAATTTTTCTGCTTCAATTTTAATTTTTTAATTCAAGATATAAATTTTAAAACTATTTTTTAATATCTTGTTTTTAATTTAAATCTAAACCGGGACGAGTTTATATCTTTAAAAATGTCAATAAATCACAAAATACAAGGTCATTTCTTAATTATGTTGCTTATTCTCTTAATAATATAAATTTGTATATATTAACAGGGAAAATTTTTAAATACTCTTTTTTATCAGCTTGGCCTGCATAGAAAAAAGATAAACGAACCAAGAACATTTTGGCCAAGAGCCTTTCTTATAGCGAATTTATTTTCATATATGAAAATTTTTATTCCAGAGGTTTGGATGAAAAATAAATCGAGCTTGAATCGTAACACTGATAGAAGGATTTAGTAACAAAATTTTTATTCATTTATTTGGAAGAAACAAATATTTTGTACCCATCAATATTATTTGTTACAGTTTAATAAATGATTTCTTTATATGAACAAAGCCTTATTACATGGAAATAAATATTTAGTTCCACCAAATAATATTTAGTAACAGGTACTAAATATTTCATTGGTAAGTATTGTCGGTAGATGGCTATGCTTTAATTTCAATGTTTATCCCGAGTCAGAATAATGAACCTACATAAGCCTACATGAACCTACATGAGCCGACAGGACAATTTTTAATTGTTTTGATCGATATTTTTATCTTTAATCGTTTTCATTGATCAATATAACCTCGCAAAATATACTTATAGCAATATTAAATAGTACAATACAAATAAATTTAAATAGTAACTAAAAATTTATTGATAAAAAAACTTAAAAATTCAATTTATAAATTAAATAATATCGATCAAAACAATTGAAAATTATTCTGTAGGCTCATGTACACTGATAGAAGGATTTATTTGTATTAAAAAAATATTTGTTAATAGTTAACAAATCATTTATTAGAGACCATTTTTTAGTATCAAACAAATATTTCTTAGTATTTAAAATGATTTGTTTGTATTTAATAAATCAGATATTCATTTATTAAATATTAATAAATCTTTTTAAATACTAAGAAATATTTGTTAAGGACTAAAAAGTGGTCTCTAATAAATGATTTGTTAAATATTAACAAATATTTTTAACTATAAACAAATCCTTTTATCAGTGTAGGTTCATGTAGGCTCATATAGGTTCATTATTCTGACTCGGGTATGTGATACATAACCTATTCACTAACTCAGATTATTTTATTCGGCTCGATTTAGGGAGATTTATCAAACCTTTAAAAACATACATACTCCCAATAAATGTCTTCTATTTATGGCTTTTCTCAGTGGAGTTTAGTTAACATTTTTCAATTTGTCTATTATTGATATGTTAAAAACTTGTTTAATTTTAAATTTCATAAATGTCTCAAACAAAAAAATTTAATTTAATGAGATTCTTTTCTTTATAATACCTTATATTTTTACTTAAAATTATTTATTTTAATTATTTTCATTTATTTTAAGTTAAAAACTTAGGTTACACGCTAAAATTAGTTAAAAAATTAATTTCCTTGATACCAATAAGTGATTTATTGAGTACCAATAAATGTTAAATACTACTAAATATTTATTTGGTGGAACTAAATGGGCTTTAATAAATGATTTAGTACCTATTACTAAATATTTGGTAAATCTTATAACTAAATTCTTCTATCAGTTTTATAAATTTATGGTATTAATTTTATCTCGTAAAACTGTGTAAAGAAGGTAAGTAAGTGTAAACAGATTTTTTATAAATTAATACGTTTATTGTTTCATTTGCGTCCAGACGAAAACGACACTGATAATAATAATAGGAGTAGATAATAGTACGATACATTCTTTTGTTAAAAGTTTGTCGTGCATAGAAAGAGTCCGTAGGATTTAGCAGCAGCACTGACTAGCGGCTTAGCACCGGCATCTGGACCGGCGCGATAGGATTATACAAGATTAAGGCATTTTACAGTAGAGTCCTCGAGCCGTTAATAATAATCGCGGATACGGTTTTGGACCGCAGGAACGCGAGGATCCTGCATAACGCCGATCTCGATCCGCTCTGATAGAATTTCTCCCCGATAATATTTATTATTTTTTCCACACTACGTATTATGCTGCGGGTTGACTCTCGAGAGCTACTTTTTGGTTTTCGTCCGTGGAATTTAACGAAATTGCTTTATCCTCCTGGCTAATTTCTCTTCTACCTACTCCTACTTCTCTACCTACTCTTCTACCTACTGCCGTCTAAGCATTGTTCTTGATTTAATTTTTAAACCCCTCGCTTTTTATTAATATAAAATCTCCTTTTTTTTCATTTCCCTTGACGACGACATCCAAAAATAAATTAAAACTCATTGGACATAAATTAATCCTTTAAATACTAGGCATCAACTAAGACAGAAAAAAATCTCGGATTATTTTTTACTCTAATCCTTTTGACTGAATATAATAATTCAACGTTTTAATGCTCATTTTTATAAGTTATTATTATTAAACTCTCATATTTTTCAAATTTTATAATAATGATAATAATAACAATGATTACATAAAAATAATAATTATATTTTTATAAACTATATTTAATCAATTGCGTGAAATTAAACTATAATGACTAGCAATAAAATAAATAAATTTTAAATAAATAAAATTTTGCTTTATTAAATAATGATTTTTGTTACATTGCACTGTACTTTCTTAAATATTGACGTTTTTAAAAATATAAGCTCATCACGATGTTACACTCATCAAAAGCTTTCATTTGAGTACCCACATGCATTTTGATATATTTTTCATATATACATATATATATAAATATATGAAAAATTGATGTGGGTACTCAAATGAAAGGTCTCGATAAGTGTAATATCGGGATGTGCTTATATCTTTAAAAATGTCATTAATTGACAAGATAGCAATGTCACTTCTTAATTATTGACATTTTTAAAGATATAAGCTCATCACGATGTTACACTCATCAAGAGCTTTCATTTGAGTACCCACATGCATTTTGATATATTTTTCATACATACATATATATATAAATATATGAAAAATTGATGTGGGTACTCAAATGAAAGGTCTCGATAAGTGTAATATCGGGATGTGCTTATATCTTTAAAAATGTCATTAATTGACAAGATAGCAATGTCACTTATTAATTATTGACATTTTTAAAGATATAAGCTCATCCCGATGTTACACTAATCAAGAGCTTTCATTTGAGTACCCACATGAATTTTGATATATTTTTCATATATACATATATATAATATATATAAATATATGAAAAATTGTTGTGGGTACTCAAATGAAAGGTCTCGATGAGTGTAGTGTCGCTGTGAGCTTATATCTTAAAAAATGTCAATTGTTTACAAGATATAAGGTAATTTCTTAATTATGCATCATTAACTTATCACTGAAGTGTAATTTTTTACATAGCTAAGAAGTCTTCAAATATTAATTTCGAATATGAAAATAACAAAAAATAATGATTCATCCTATTAATTTTCCACGTTTATAATTTTTCCTAATGAAGTAAAAATTAATGGCATACTTTTTTTACATTTCTTTACATTGAACATGTGAATAATTATTAAAAAAAATTCTACTTAGATCAAGAATTACGGAATTTTCTACAACTTCTGTCATTATTACAGTAAATCTCAACAAAAATTTTTTTTCTGTGCAATAATAACAATAATAATATTGATATTGCATTTGTAGATACATAGGCAAGCAGAGTCTCAACTAAACATAAATAAGAATTTAACGATGAGGAGAAACATGGGTAAACTGACGTAATTCAGGTTGCATAATGTGGAGTGTGTGGTGGTGCTAGGCAATGGGCCGACATAGTGGCGCACATTAGTCGTGCCTACACTACTGGTATAATATCGCATAAGCGTGTGAACCATTCGTGTCAACTATTACTCTGCGACGGTCCTCTACTCCTAGCCACTCAACTTTACATCCACTGACTACAGACTACCGACTACAGACTACAGACTACAGACTACTGACTACTGACTACTGACTCCTATACCAAGCATTGAGCACAACGCAGAACTAAATGTAGACTCAACGATAATGTTCTACGTTCTGCTGGCTCTTATATTACTGTATTATATGTATGAGCGTGTGTCTGAACACCTCGTATAGTATTGTATTGTATATCCATTCTACACACAACATAATATGTGTGATATGACGAGGAGCAGAGTCACTAGACTAGAGACTAGAGACTAGAGACGGCAAGCTGGTGCATGTCGCGCCATCATCAGCAATGTATACATTCGCATATCCTTGAAGCCGCAGGAATTTGTGGGACGAGGCCGAAGAGAAGTTTACTACTCTCTGTTATCCACGTCTATTTCCATTATACATACGAAGATGAATTAAAAAATTTAACGCCGCTGGCCTTACCTTGTTGCTCAAAATTTCCTAGATGCATCGTGTTATTATATTATATTATTTTATTTTTTAAATGTCTACCCTACTCTTCATCCATTATAAGTACACACACGATTGTTGTGTTTTTTGCAGAGCGTTGAATAAGAGATTTTTAAATGGAGTTTGTACTTCCCAGTCATTTTTAGTTTATACTCATTTTTGTAATTATATTTATGTATGTAAATGTCGATTTTTATGTATATAGATGTCGAAGTTTATGAAAAGAAGTGTGTCATATACTCTTTCTAAAAATGTTTTAATTTGTTTACGTCTTGATATTTTATGCGGGAGAATTATTAGAAAATAGAAAGTTAAAAATTTCGTAGGAAAAAATTTTATTTTTACGATCGATCATCTATACGCTGAAAAAAATTACCCCCACGAAAAAAATTTATAATTAGAAAATAAAAAAAATATATTTCATTTTATACACAAAATATATGTGAAATATATTTGAATTATATTCAAAATATACTTGCATATATTTCAAGTATATTTCAAATATAAGCAAATTATAATCGGTTTACTGAACTTTTGGCTGTTTTTGGTATATGAGAAATATATTTCAAATAAAAGTAAAATATATTATTAATATATTTATTTTATATGATAAATATAAGTTATGAAATATAATCGGAACATATAAGAAACATACTTACTGTGTATGAAAAATACAAGCTGCAAAATATATTCAAAATATATCCGAATTATAATTTTTTTATATGAAAAGTATAATAAAAATATACGGAAATTATAGTTAGAATATATGCGTCATGAGTCGTGCACTTGATAACATATTCATTTAAATAAACATTAGTTCTGATCAGTTTCTGGTGCATCCGAAAATTTCAGACATTTAAAATTTTAATACATATTTCAAATATATAATTTTCGTATATTTTTTATATAAACAAATTATAATTCGAATATATTTTGCAGCTTATATTTTTAATATACAGTGAGTTTATTTCTCATATATTCCGATTATATTTCATAACTTACATTTATCATATAAAATAAATATATTAATAATATATTTTACTTTTATTTGAAATATATTTCTCATATACCAAAAACGGCCAAAAGTTCAGTAAGCCGAATATAATTTGCTTACATTTGAAATATACTTGAAATATATGCAAGTATATTTTGAATATAGTTCAAATATGTTTCAAATATATTTTGTGTATAAAATGAAATATATTTTTTTTATATTCTAATTATAAGTTTTTTTCGTGGGGGTAACTTGGTTAAAGAGAAAAATTATTGAATTATTTTGAAGTACTTCTTGATTTAAATAGAAAAATTCTTGATCTGAGAATTTTTTCTTGATTTAATAGGTAAATTTCTCTTGAATTTTTTATTACCAGAAAAGTCTTGACTCCAATTTGGGTCTTTTAACGATTTTATATATTATTTGGTAATTGGCAATTATTTATGTTAAGATTTTAGAGAAGTTTTTAATAGTTTGTTAATACTACACTGATTAAAAAATTAACTTGACTCAAAAGAGCCAAAATCTTGAACCAAGAATACCATTTTGAAGAAAATGATTTTCTTGAGTCAAGATAATAAATTGTTGAGTCAAGAAAAATTTACTTAAATCAAGAATAATTATTTTACTCAAGAATTTATTCTCTTGACTCAAAAAAATGTATTTATTTATTTATTAGTAATAAATGCCAAGGCACAGGCTAAATGGCAAGGTATGGAATACAAATAATTCTTGTGGAACTGTAAATTTACAATATAATATAAATGATACATGGAATTAATATGTGTAGGAATATAACAAACAAAAAACTATAGTGATATAAAAATGTGTTATGCTTAACAATATTATAAATTTATAAAAGTATGTTTGGTAATAATTTATTCATGAAAAATGGTATTCTTGGTACAAGATTTTGGCTCTTGAATTAAGTTAATTTTTTTATAAGTTTACGGAAAAAAAAGAATATGAATAATTACAGTATAAAATGTAGAATCAACCCCGTCGTAATCAAAACTAAAAAAATTACAGTTTGAAATAACATTTTTCTAAATTCAGTTTTTGAATTCAATTTTCAGAGCTTTTAATGTAAATATTACACTCTACAATGTGATTCTTATAAAATCTGTACACTGATAGAAGGATTTGCTTATAGTTAAAAATATTTGTTAATATTTAACAAGTCATTTATTAGAGACTACTTTTTAATCCTTAACAAATATTTCTTAGTATTTAAAAAGAATTAATAATATTTAATAAATGAATATCAGATTTATTAAATACAAACAAATCATTTTAAATACTGAGAAATATTTTTTAAGGACTAAAAAGTGGTCTCTAATAAATGATTTGTTAAATATTAACAAAGATTTTCAACTATAAACAAATCCTGCTAACAGTGTAATAATTACAATCTGAAAAAGTAATTTTTCTAGTTTTCATAACGAAGCGCCACGTTGCATTATATACTGTGATTTTTCAAGTTTTCTTTTTTCCGTGTGTAGAAAAAAATTTTTGTTCATGACATTTGTTTATGAAATTATTAGGAATTGATATTTTGGTAGCAATATTATTTTTTAAATTTATTTCAAAAGTGTCTAAGCTATGTTTATTTCAATTAAAAATATAGAAAAATTGATAACTCAATACTTTTGGAATTATAATATGTAATTCTTGGCAGACATATTGTCACTTTAGGCTGCTAGTAAAAATAATAAATTTAAATAAAAATTGATCTTATTATTATTATTATTAAATAAATTTTTTATCTCAGGAATGTGGACAAGATAGGATCATAATAACAAACTACATTATTATTTCTGCGACGTTTTGGAGGCGGGCTAATTGGTGCCATGCAATTAGCAATTTTTATAAGTATCGTGTTGACTTTATTTCTGGAGTTTGTAATTAATTAATAAATTTACCAGTTTTATTAATTCTGTAAAGATTTATATGACTAAGGCAACTGTGCAATGTAAGATAGTGATTGTTAGAATTCGTATTATGATGCCTGAGGAAGGTCAAATAAATGACCGAAACGTCGCAGAAATAATAATGTAATTTGTTATTATCATCCTATCTTGTCCACATTCCTGAGATAAAAAATTTATTTATGATAACTATGGACGATAATATTAACTTTAATTATTATTATTATTATTATTATTATTATTTCCGTTGAACTACCAATATATATATTAGGGACACACACTGATAGAAGGATTTCTTAACATTTAAGAAGATTTCTTTGTATTTAAGGAAGTACGAGCGCTAGGCGGGGTGGGGATAGGTATCGACTCTAGCGCGGTAAGGGGAGAGCAGTAACCATATGATTATTCTCAATATATAGATATACATTTAACATTGGCTAATGGCGGCATTTATTTTTCTTTTAATTAATACACTTTAATTAGTCGGGCAAGTGTAAATTTTTTTGAATTAAATTTATCACTAATATATTTACTTTCATCCACAAGTTTTTTAAAAATATCCACCGACAGTTTTACGAGAAAAATACAGAAATGTATCAATGTTTGGAGGTTACCCCTTAAGACCATTGTTAAACTGCTCAACTTCAAAGTTAATTATTTATTTAAATAATCGGGCAATCTCCTTTAAATTTTCGGAATTTGTTTAGACATATTTAAACTTCATATTAAAAAAAAATCAAGCTTTTTATCAAAAGTTGCCTTGGTGCTCGTACTTCCTTAAGAAATCATTTCTTAAACATCATTTCTTAGTATTTAAAAAATATTTCTTTGTATTTAAGAAATATTTCTTAAATACTAATAAATATATATATTTTTTAAACATTACGAAATATTTCTTAAATATTAAGAACTATTTTTTAAATACTAAAAAATGATGTTTAAGAAATGATTTCTTAAATACAAAGAAATCTTCTTAAATACTAAGAAATCCTTCTATCAGTGCATGTGACGATGCATCCGCTGCCAAGATATATACTTATATAACAGTAATAATCATTATAATTATCAGTATTGTTATTATTTTTTAATATAAATAATAATAATAATAATAATAATAATAATAATCGGAAAAAAGGCAAATGATATGAGCAAAAGACTTACAAGAAAAATTTGAACACGCGATTTAGTAATTTACGTCTTTGGAGTAGTAGAGAGCTCATTTTATTAGCACATAGGTATTATATTATAGCTCGCAAGGAATATAAGCAATACAAAATACAAGTAAGCCTGCCTGCCGGATATTCTTGTCGTGTATCGAGCATTAATGACGGAAATTTGTTACCATAGGAATAATAATGAGGATAAGGAGAAATAATTTAAATTAAGTAATGACGCGAGTTAGGTACCAAGCTTCCGATTACGAAAATAATACTGCGGGTTGTGTGTGGATTACATTTTTACATATAAATTATAATGTAGATGTAGACGTAAATGTTGATGTGGTCGTTGCCGCTGCTCACAAATTAAGCGACACTATTTAAATAGTCACCGTATTTATGCGGCTTTGGGTAATTAAGTTGTTACTTTTATTATTTCAAGTTTTTAAAAAGGAAAATATGAATATAAGAGGAAAAATACGGACGAGGTATTATATATGTATTGTAACGAGCTTCGTAGAAATGTCATAAAGTCGCCGGAAGGACCTTTAACGATCATAATACAGATAAGTTAAATGATTATTTGTCCCTGAATAATATTTTTATTTTTTCAAGAACTATTACGTCTTTTTACGGGATATTTTTTATTAAACTTCACGTAAAGTTTCTCTTATTAATTTTTTAAATGTCTCGACTGTTTTTGTTGTTTAATACTATACTTTATTTTTTTAATGGTGTGTATTAATATAACAGACTTAATGATTAATTTTTTATCTTGTCTTTAATAACGGTGGAAAATTGTAAAAATTAATTAGAAATAATTAACAATTAAATATACAGTGACAAAAATTTGTCTTAATATAACAATTTATAAGAAAAAAATTTTTTTTAAGGTTTTAAAAATAAAAAAAAAAGTAATTATGAAAATTTCACAATCGTAATAAGTTTTACTTTGTATTAAAAAATTTTCAGAACAATCAAAATATATACTCACTTTGAATAATTTTTTTTTACTTTTTTAATAATAAAATTTTAGTGTAAAAAATAATTTGATCGTGCTTTAAAAATTTTTTCTTAAATTTTGAGTTTTTGGCTCAAAAAAAAATTATAATTTTTAATAGCTTCAAAATTTTTGCATTAAAAATTTATAAAAATTTTCAAAGTAATTTTACTGTAAATTATAATGAAAGTTTATAAATTTTTTTTTATAAAATAATTTTTCAGCTATTTATAACACAAGCTTAAAATTTTTCCTCAAATAAATTAAATTACAGTAATCTGTTGAAATAAAATAAAAAATGATCTGATAATGCGAATTAAAAGTTTCAGATGTAACCAAATAAAAATTAAAAAAAAAAAAAAAAAAAACCGGACGATTATTCATTAAGAACTGGCGTTAAAATTTTTTTCCGTAATGTAATTATTGCGAAATATCAAATATGTTTAAAGAGTTTTCAGCAAGTCGTTTGTCTCTAAAAACGAATTTTAATATTTCAATTGAATGCTTCCAGGGATATTTGGCTCGGATTTAAGTTCCGCGATGTCCACTGTACGCAGATCGAGCGTCCCATTGTCGAATAGAAATAAAAACTAAAAAAGGAGGAAAAAAAGCATTTATAAAACGAAAAACGAAGGGGAGAACGAGAAAGACCAAATGGGAATACGAATGCGAAGCTGGATCGCGAAGCGCGTACTTTTCGAGAAAGCTGGGCTACGTTCCAAATGCACATGAACAGGAGGATAAAAAGTGGGAGGGGTAATATTGATGGCGCCAGGCGTTCTAACCCGGTTCAGTTCGAATCGCAAGAGTAATAGTAAGAGGTCGAATAGAACTACAACCTACAACCTACAACCTACGGTGGACAATCACGGTATACCACTGTATCCATATACACATACCTACAAGACACTCTCATCTATATACATATACATATATTCACTTATATGTTTATGTGTACAAAAGGTTAAGATACATCGCACACTCCATAGTCTATGGCTACGGATATAAGTTTTATTTCCTTAGATCCGGATAGGATGTTCGAGGTATAGCACATGTGTGTACTGCACTGAGATTCGGGATTCGCGGTAATTTATGGAGCAGTCCATTCATTACTTTTATTTAACATGCACTGACAATGAGTCGCGAGTATTGAAATTGAAATATTTCTTGAAAATTATACAAAAAAAAAATATCTTGGCTTAAGAACTATTTTCGTGTCTATAGAACATTTTTAGAAAGAAGAAGAATGTTTTGATTCAAGACAAAATTTAAAGACCAAAAATTTTCTTGTTTTTTTTTTGAAAAAAAAATTCTTGAGTGGATTGTAAATTTTTTTGGCTCAAGAAAATATTAAGGAAGGTTAAAAATTTTTTGAATGAAGTCAAAGTTTCTTAAAAATTTTTTCTTGCTCCAAAATAATTTTCGTTTTTCTTAAAATTTTCAAGCGAGAAATTTGTTTTTTGTGTGTTTGTAGGATTTTGACGTTTAACTTTACTTGAAATTTAAATTAGAAAAATTTTTAAGAAAGTTATGAACTTTTGGAAAACGACTCAATTGACTCTAAAATTAAAAAAATTATCTAAAATCTATAGTATTAAAGATAAAACAATTTCTCTCGTCATTGTTATAGGTGTAATTTTAAGACTGTTGGTATTTCAGCACGTTATATGAATATAATTTTGAATTAGAATTAAAAGAAAAACTCACCGCTATCTGCAACTCTCTTCTTATGAAAAAATTCAGCGATCATGCGCCCTCTATCGAAAGTTTTCAGCATTATCTTAAATCAAAAAATTATACAAGCAAAATAAAGATTATAGACATAATAATGTATAACAATTCTATTTAATTTTTAACTTCCCGCTAAGAAAATCGAAGATTTTCAAAAGTCGGGAAGTTATTGTTTTCACCCCGTTTTGCAAAAATCGAGTTTTCATCAGATCTCGACATTTGAAGCTTCCCTGACTATCCCTGCGAGGTTGTCACTATGTCTTGATGTGTGTGTGTGTGTGTGTGTGTGTGTGTGTGTGTGTGTGTGTGTGTGTGTGTGTGTGTGAATCGCTTATAACTTTTGAATGATTGAACCGATCGGAATCTACCAAACGGCGTTCTAAAAAGTTCCCTCAAATTTAGATTTCCTATGAATTTGAATCGATTCGGACCGATAGATTTTGAGAAATTTTGAGAAATCTCAAAAAAAATCCGAAAAAATTTTTTTTTGAAAGTGGTTTTTTTGGAATAACTTTTAAACGGCTTCATCGATCAATTCCAAAAACTAATCCGCCCTTGAGCTTGAAAAATTACGTCGATCACCACTAATTCGGTCAAAATCGGTTGATTCGTTCGAGAGATAGCGTGAACGAAAGAAAACCGAAAAAAGTGTTTTTTCTGAATTACTCCAAAATTTTTCGTTCTATCAATTAAAACTTGAAGATTCTTTATGAATCTTAATAAACTGCGTCGAATGCCACCAACCGCGTGAAAATCGGTTCATTCATTCAAAAGTTATTGCGATTTGAAAATTCAAAAAATAGTGTTTTATCAAACTTCTATCAAATTTTTGAGCTCGAGGAGCTCAAAAGCATACAAAAGCTATTTTTTGAGCTCGAAGAGCTCAAAATAACACACAAATTGTATTTATGAGCTCGAAGAGCTCAAAAACGTCATAAGTGTAATTTCAAGCGTTTAGGTATAGAGTTGGCGGGAAGTTGCAGGGATGGCCTTCAGGGTCAACCGTTTTCCTAATTTTTTTTAATGACTTCATATGTTTGATTATTTTTTTTTCAATAATTTGTTTTTATCTTTCGATTAAAGATAGATAAAATTTATTTATGAGTACATGAAAAATACTATTAGTTTCATTATACTTTAAAAATAAAATTCAAATATTATTTTGATCAAATTTATAATACGTAGATTTTATAAAATAGTTTTAATTATTATTTAATGTATTTATAATCAACATTTTTTACATTTTTGAATCAGCAGTAATTTTTTAGGTTTCTATGAAGGTAAATATACTCTAATTAATATTAATAATATTATTATTGTTATTGTTATAAACTACTTTGCCAGAAAAAAATATTGAAAAAAAAAAAAGTTTCACCACGCGTGTGATTTTAAGTATGAATAATAACAATTTAAAAATGAACGTGTTTTTTACTAGCAAAGTAACGTGTTTTTAGAGCAAAGTTTTTCCGGGCTTGAAAGATTAAATATTACCTTCTCTGTTTGACTAAAAATTATAATTTAGAAAAACATTTCACTATTTATCTTGGCAGTAATAAAATGTATTCAAACTAAACAATCTCAGCTTTTTATTAACTTACTCATAAGAAATATCTATCATAATTTTTTTTCGCAAATCCTAGCTTCAAAATTTAGCGCATATTAATAATTTAATGCAGATATGTTATCATGGTCCTTCCCAACGGATGTGGGTCATATCCAATCAAGTGACGTATACTCTTGAACTATCGTAATTCGTCGGAAATGAGACCCGATAACTTGCGAATTCTTTCTCCCTCCATTTATCATCTCTCGCGTGCGTATTTTAAAACAAAAACAATTGTTTCATTTTCACAACAATACTTATACTTATATCAAAGCATACACTTCCACCAATCTATTTGAAATCCATACTATCGCTATAAATATGCATATAAATGCATATGTGTGTATGTAAATGTTTATTAACAAACCGGCATTCTCGATTCATGAATCATTAGCCATTATTTTTTAGTAACAGCGTATGAATAGCAACAGCGATAAATTTAAATGTTAATAACAAAAGTCTTGTGATTTATTAATAGAAAATGTTACTGACAGTAATTATTTATTTTATTTTTTTTTCTATATTAAGCATGAATAAAGAGAAAATTAAAATTTATTGAAAAAATTTTTATTTGTAATTTTGTCAGTAAAAAATCAGGAAATAATTTTTTAAATTGTAAATGCATTTGAATAAAAATGTAATAAAAAATTACATACATTCGATAAAAAATATTCTATAAATACTCACCGGCTCTGTGACACAATTTTTCCCAATATTTCAATTGATTCAATCTGAAAAAAAATAAAAAAAAAAAATGAATTACTCTTTAGTTCACAATTTTATTTTTATAAAAACATATATTTTTTTTTTTTTTATGCATTTATTCTAACAATTCTATTTTCTTTTTCTACGTGCAGAAATTCTTAGTTTTTTCTGGCCTAAAACAATATATAATTTTGGACTGCTGTTTAATGACCCTAAAATAACAGTCATTTTAAAAAATTATAAATACATTAAACGAGAGAGAGATAAACTGAAAATATTTGAGCTAAACCCTTAAAAACTTGTTTTTTTTTTTTTTTTTTATTTATATAAAAATGACGAAAAGAAAAATAATGAGTGTAAATAAAAGATAAAATATTTAGGTAATTATTTTAGAATTTTCCGTTCACATTAATATCACTAAAGTTATGTTATGAATGATTATCTAACAGATATTTGACAAATTTTTTAATTTAAAAATAATAAAACCGACTTATAACAATTTTTTAGATTTTTATAGCAATGTAGCTAATATTAAAACAATTTTCAATAATATTTTTTTTATTACAAGTGATTTATTACAAAAATTAAAAGAAAAAATCTTGTTTTTGAATTTTTACTTTAAAAAAAAATTCTACCTGTAAAAATCATAAAAATCCATAATTGCAAATTTGAAAAAAAATTTTTTCAATGTCAATTTCAATATAATAAAAAAATCTTACCTATACGGAAAATTAATTTACCATATATTTAATAATTTTATAACAAATAAATTATGGCAAAAAAAATGAAAATTAATTTACCAGATGTTTGATAGTTTTTAGAACTGTTAACAAATAAATTACGGCGAAAAAAAATAAGAAAAAAAAATTGACATGTGGAAATTTTAAAAAATTAAAAATGCAATTTTTAAAAAATAATTTTTTAGAATTATATTTAATTGTTAAATAATATTAAAAATTGGTCAAGTGACAGCTGGCTTTAATGTCATAAAAAAAATTGACAGAAGAATTATGACATTAAAGTTAGATGTCACTTGATGAATTTTTAATTTTATTTAACAAGTAAATTAATTCTAAAAAATTGAATTTTTAATTTTTTTTAATTTCTACGTTAATTTTTTTTGCCGCAATTTATTTGTTAACAAAAGTTCTAAAAATCATTAAATATCTGCTAAATTAATTTTTATGGCAGAAATTAAAAAAAATAAAAAATAATTTTTTGGAGTAAATTTTTCAATCAAATAAAATGACATTAAAGTCAGCTGTCATTTAACAATTTTTTAATTTTGTTTAATAAAGAAATTTGTTCTGAAAAGTTGTTTTTAAAAAATTGCATTTTTAATTTTTTAAAATTATTTGCACTGGTTTATTTCTTTAAGAAATTCTAAAAATTATTAAAAATCTGCTACTTTAATTTTCATTTTAATAAAATAAAAAAATTCCCGTGTAAAAATGGTATGATATCATTATGAAGCTCATAATGAATATCATAATGAATCTCATATTTTGGCATTAATATGAGATTCATATAAGAGCCATATCAATACTTTGGAAACCCGTAATAAGTGAAATACCTGTGAGAACGAATCTTTTTTAAGTAGATTAGTAAAATTTTCATTTTTTCTGTTTATCAGAGGAAATGTATAACAATTGAGAAAAACAGTATTTTTATCATGCACTATACTGTTTAACTACTTAACTTTCCTCCTTGACTTTCTTAACTTGGAAGAATATTTAGAAAAACATTGACTATCTTGGTTTAAAAAAAATTTTTAACTGAAAAAATTTTTTCGTTTTAAGATAATTATTTTTTATTTTGAAAACAATTTATATCGTCCTAAAAATATCTTTAATTTAATTATTTTGCATTATTTCCTGTATATAGTTATGACTCAATAACATTATATCACGATTTAAAAAGGCTAAAAATATCATTATGATTTTATGCAGATGTGACCATCATTACCATTAAATTTGAATTAAATTCAATATCATTATGATTTCATAATGAAATTATGTTAATATCATCATGAAGATACTATCCTAACGAATTTCCAACAGGAAAAAAAATTTTTTTCTTGAATTATGAATAAAAGGCAACAATATCATAATGAATTTGAAAAATTTCAGCCTGATTCCTTCATGAGCTTACGCAGATACTATTATGACTTCAGTATGAAATTATGCATTTGTCACTATGGATTGGTCACGAATCCCCATGTGAACGATCCGTGTAGATCAAATTTTATAATAAAACATAATCAAATTATTAGAAATTTTCTTTCTCCAACAAGAAAAATAAAAATTTTATAATCTAGTTAAAAAAAAAATTCGTTTTCATAAGTATTTTAATTGAAAAAATTTTTTTGTCTTACGATAATTATTTTCTATTTTGAAAACAATTTATATCGTCCTAAAAATTTCTTTAATTTAATTATTTTGCATTATTTCCTGTATATAGTTATGAATCAATAACATTATATCACGATTTAAAAAGGCTAACAATATCATTATGATTTTACGCACATATGACCATCATTAAATTTTGAATTCAATTCAATATCACTATGATTTCATAATGAAATTATGTTAATATCATCATGAAGATACTATCCTAACGAATTTCCAACAGGAAAAAAAATTTTTTTCTTGAATTATGAATAAAAGGCAACAATATCATTACAATATCATAATGAATTTGAAAAATTTCAGCCTGATTCCTTCATGAGTTTACGCAGATAGTATTATGACCAGTATGAAATTATGCATTTGTCACTATGGATTGGTCACGAATCCCCATGTGAACGATCCGTGTAGATCAAATTTTATAATAAAACATAATCAAATTATTAGAAATTTTCTTTCTCCAACAAGAAAAATAAAAATTTTATAATCTAGTTAAAAAAAAATCGTTTTCATAAGTATTTTACTTATTACTGGTTTCAAATGTATTGATATGGCTTTTATATGAATCTCATAGTGTCAAAATATGAGATTCATTATGATATTAATTATGAGCGTCATAATGATATCATATCATTTTTACACGGATTGTTAAGTGACTGCTAACTAAAATGTCATAATAAATAACATCAAATCAAAGATCCTAATTACAATTTCATTTACTCATAACCATCCTCGGCTGTAATCACCTTCAGATATCTTAATGAATATTATATCAGGATGTCCATCACCAAAAATTCTTTGGCTAATTAACATTCTTAAGCTGACAAGTTCCATACTCATATCAGCGTTCCTCAATACCTAAAATTAGAAACACCCATCCACACAAATTTTCACCTTCAGCTGGTATTTAATATTTATCATTAAATATATTTTCCATTTAATTCCCTCTCTCTCTCTCTCTCTCTCTCTCTCTCTCTCTCTCTCTCTCTCTTTCTCTAAGTACCGAATGCAACACTAAACACCAACATTACACTATAGATTATTATTATCACAGCATATCCTCCATCTTCTGTCCTTTATTACTTGGCGTTTCCTTTTCTAGCAGCAAGAGAGAAAATAACCTAGTGCTGCCGCCAAAAAATATTGCGGCCGCCGGTAGAAACTCGACGCCGGCGAGCTCGGGCTCACTCGTAATTCTCCGGCAATCCTCGAAGTTATCCGCACGCCATACCGCGAGCGCCCGTCAGTCACTCTTCAGCACCCGGGCCGGGGAGTTTGTGCGTTCCCGCTTCAACCGTTTGTTGAGTGTTTAACAGTTTAACCAGTCGCAGTATACTACTATTATATTATATACCCAAGCTTTAAACTAAAAACTGTTACTTATTCTCCAAAAGAGCTGTATACTCACAATTAAATCCCAGTTTAATATTCAATAATAATAACACAAGTTACTTGACCGTAGCTCTGATCTCGGATTAAAATTCTCACTCGCACTCTCTGCTACTTATCATACCTGATAATGATAAGAATAATAATTACAGTTTGCAGTTGTGACAGTTTTTTTTTTAATTATTAAATTTCAAAAGTTATTAAAATAATTACTATTATTAAATTATTTTTTAAAACTCCATTTTTTAAAAAAGTGTTATTAAATTTCGCGGGAAATTTAAATTACAATAATTATTAAATTTCAAAAGTTATAATAATAATAATAATAATAAATTTTTTTTTAAAACTCCATTTTTAAAAAAGTGTCATTAAATCTCGCGGGAAATTTAAATTTCAAATTTTTTTTAAACTCCATATTTAAAAAAGTGTCATTAAATTTCGCGGGAAATTCAAATTACATAAAAAATAATAATTAATTATTCAATCTCAAAAGTTATAATAATAATAATAATAATAATAACTATTATTATTAAATTATTTTTTAAAACTGCATTTTTAAAAAAAGTGTCATTAAATTTCGCGAGAAATTTAAATTAAATAAAAAATAATAACAATTTATTTAAATAAAATGCCAGATCCTGTTATTTAAAATAAATATATTTTTAAAAAATAATAAAAAAAGTAGATTATTATTATAATAATAATCTCAAGAGTTACTTCCGTGACATAACTAAATACCGGGAGGTACTTTAAGATTCTTACGGATAAAACGCCGGGTAGTGTCGTGTCGGCAAGGTTTCACGTGGTGAACATTCAAGTAAATTCTATGTATTTAATAAATATTCCTACCTCTATTTTTTATTTATAAAAATAATAACAATTAATAATTAATAATTATTAATTAAATCTAGGAAATTTGTGCATATGATGGATTCTCCAAAGTTACCGCGTGAAAACAGCTCCAGAACTCTCATCGGAGCATCTGGAAGAAAACTCTGATTTTAAATAGTGTAATTACAATATTATTATTATTAATAATTAATAATAATTGTAATTGGTGATCGGGGATTGCGCGTAAGTTTTATTTCTACTGATACTGAGTGGAGTTTTTAATTAAAAAATATTTAATAAATTGTATTGCTTGCAGAAATAATAATTATTTGATTGATGATTAAATAATTAATAAAATAAGTGATTATTGAAAAAGTGGAGACCGGTTCCGATCATCAAGTGACAAGTGGGGATTTATTCGGCAAGTTAATATAAAAAAAGTGTCCACGAGGATTTAAATATTGATAAATCCGTGCAGTGAAAATATAAAAGTATAAGTTGTTTAAATTTTTAAACAAATATCTTTTTAAAATAATTGCAACAAGTGTCGGGGTTTTGTTGATTGTAAGTTTAACGAGACAGCCATGGATATCCTACCGAGCGGGAATATTTTTCGAGAGTTACAGGACGTTCATGATACCGGTTTTTTTCCGTTGCCGCCGTCGCTCGAGGATCACTGGCAACAGGTAAGTGAAGATCAATGCTTCTACGACCTATATATAAATTTATATTTATATATTTATAAATAGGTACTATCATTATCATCATAATCTTTCGCTAATGGTTATGTACTACAGCATCGGCTTTAAGCGCGTGCTTAATGTTCCCACAAATTTATCCGTATATATATATATATATATATATATATATATATATATATATATATATATATATATATATATATATATACTTATATATGCTATATATATATATA
Organism: Cotesia glomerata; assembly: GCF_020080835.1. NCBI lineage: Eukaryota > Metazoa > Arthropoda > Insecta > Hymenoptera > Braconidae > Cotesia > Cotesia glomerata. The sequence goes on from NC_058163.1 coordinate 24,967,536, forward strand.
CATACATATATATATATATATACATATATATATATACAGCATATATATATATATACATATATATATATATATATATATTGCTGCATATATATATATATATATATATATATATATATATATATATATATATATATATATATATATATATATATATATATATATATATATATATATGTTATATACATATACATATATATATATATATATATATATATATATATATATATATATATATTTATAAATCTGTGTGTGGGTTTTCCATATTTACGGTCCGGGATTTAATTTTATTTGCAAACAGTCACGAGTTATATATTCGCCCGAAAAAAAAAAAAACAAGCTAAACGTGTTTGATTAGAAATCCCGGTAAGGTCACCTCGGTTTTTGCTAAATAATACGGTATATATAGTTTTTTTTTTTAATCTTTTATATTATGCATGTGCGATACAAAGTTTAGCAGGCATCTGAAAATTTTTATGGTAAATAAATTGTAAAAATAATAAATAAAGAACAAAAAAAAGAATTAATTATAAATAAATTAAATATGTAAAGTAATTTTGAAAAATTTAGTTTTGTATTGGTCGTAACAAGTTATTTTATAGCCGATTAATTTTTAGTTATTCGGGATTTTTGGATGATTAACAATTTTTATTTTTATTGGAGTTGAATGAAATTTTTATTGGTATTTATGAATGAAATTTAAAATAAAATGTGAAAAAAAGATAAAACAGTTGATATTTTGATTGGAAATTTTTTTAAGGTTCTCTTTTAATTTTGGAGGAAAATTATAGAAATTTTTTTGGAGTAAAAGTGACTTTTTGTAATATTTTAAGGAAGATCATTATTGTAGTGAAATAAAAATGAAACATTTTAAAAGTCACTTGAGAAAATTTTATTATTTTAATTTTAATAAAAAAAACTCCAAAAAATTTTTTATTGTTCCAATATTTGTCGAGCGTCAAAAATTTTATTTTTATGCTTGATATTTGTAGTAATTTATAAAAATAAAATATTTTAAGTCAATACTGGAAAAAATATAACTTTTTGTATTTATTTAAAAAATAAATTTATTTATAATTAAATTTGATACTCCAAAAATATGAATAAAAAATTCACTTTTTATTTTATTTTAAAAAATTCATCAAAAATTATGAGTAAATTTTTTAAATATTTTTTACTGATCAAAAAATAGTCAGATGTCTATTAAATTTAGTACTCCAATAATATTAATAAAAAATTCACTTTTTATTTTATTTTAAAAAATTCATCAAAAATTATGAGTAAATTTTTTAAATATTTTTTACTGATCAAAAATTAGTCTAAAAAATCAAAATTTTACAATGTAAAAAATGTCGAATATTAATTACTGTAAAGTACTTATGAGTGCAATCGATGATTTTACAGCCGCGTTTCTCGGAAACTTTCAAGCGTAACGACCGTTACATTACTGCTTTTTACTCAACTAAAATATTCCGACTTTCATTATTGTATATCATTGACTATCTTCACTTACGTCTGCTACGTCCTCAGAATTTAATTATTTTTACGCACGTGCAATTTAATTTTTCTATCTGTCTATCAATGTATCCACCCACACACACATACATACATACATATATATATGACTGTAGTACATTACAGAATGAATGTAAAAATATAAGATATAAGGTATGTGTAAACATATATATGTATATGGGGTATAAGGATATATAAAAAATTATACGAGTCACGGTACGTCGATTATACGTGAGAGAAGTTGCGTGGGTGCGTACGCATTGGGTTACTCACGTGCGCACGCACATATTATACAAGAATACGTTGAACCGGTCTTGATACTATTATATATATATATATATATATATATATATATATATATATATATATATATATATATATATATATATATATATATATATATATATATATATATGTAAATATAAAATACTAAATGAAAACGTGTTGGCTTCAGCTAAGATAACAAAAAGGTAAAACGGAGAGATGGGAGGTCAAAAATGCTCGATGCATTGTAAATATCTTAATAAAAAAAAAAATGAACAAATATAAATATATAAAAATAAATATGTAAATTAATATATTACATATTACATATGTGAATTTAGAATGAGGAATTTTATTGTTAAGATTATGGGTGTCTGTATTTTATAAAATATAAAATTTTGGGAGCGAGTTTTATGCCTCGAATTTACAGTTTAATTTATACTAGTTTGGGTGTAAGCTCTGATATAGTGATAATAAAAATTAAAAATTGTAATTCATATGAAATGCACGCCTCATAAGCGAAGCAAATGAGGTTGTGCTCTACACTCACCTTACAAAAATCAAGCGATTTCTTGAACTAAAATTGTCTCTATTTATTTTCTATCTTACTTGTAGAACACTATTTACATATAAATGTAATGGAAAAACACTAGTTTCAACACTTATGACATTTTTAAAAGACATTTTGCTTTTTAAATAAATAAAAAAAATGTTTAAAAAAATTATTCCGTGGACATCCGGCTATCAAATGTATGTATGAAAACTGGCGTGGTCACGATAACTCCCGAAAAACTTAACTGATCAAGTCCATTTATTTTTTATACGCTTCAGTATGATTTAAAACGAAGTCCTTTCGAAGATCACGGTCTAATTCAATGTAGTTTATTTATAATTAGCAATAAACTAAAAATCCACTAACCGTTTGTATATCTATATCTATGTAAATAAGGTTTGTTTACAATACATAAGCAGTACCTTTCTTTTTTTGGTGGACAATGACGCGAAAGATTTAAAAGTATTTGTATTTTATTTTAATCAATTTTATTATGGAAAATAAGATTGAGGTGTGCACTTTTAGGTTTTGCAAACTTTTTTATGATAATTCCCGTGATATGAGAATTGCTAAAAGGGATAGCAGATAATAGATAGGGCAGTATTCGCGGCTAACATTTGGCGCCTAACACTGTGTTTAATGTCTCGGTAGTCGGCGGTAGGTAGTTTCCTTGACGCCGATTTGAATTAAATATTTATGGGTTAAGCTCTGTGAAAACCGGCTGGTACGCAATGTAATGGATAGATTTTCAGCCGGCTTTGTAGTTGTATTTTTATGGATGATGTGTTCGATGTAATATGTAATTTGTGATGTGTAGAAGTTGTTAATATATAAAGACCTTGTGGTACGATGAGGGTGAGTTGAAAGGAGAAAAGATTGTACAGGGGGTGGAAATAAAAGTTTCGGAATATTTTGAATAATTTTTAATAAAATTATTTCTATAAATTTAGCTATTTTTACACAGGAAAAAAGGTTCACTTGAGCCAAGAAAATATTTTTCTTCCTAATTATTTTCTTGAGCGAAAAAAAAATTTTTTTTTTGACAAGAAATTTTACTTATTCAAACAAAATTAATTCTCTTGCTTTAAGAAATACGTATCTTGATCCAAAAAAATTTATTTAAGTTAAGAAAATCTTGTTGTTTTGAGAAAATTCAGCCTCTTGCTCCAAAAAATTTAGTTTTTGATAGAAGTAAATTTTCTTGTCTTGAGAAAATTTCTCTCTTGCTCCAAAAAATTAAATATAAAGATAGAAGTAAATTTTCATTAATATTTTTATTGATTAACATGTCAAATGGGAAGATCAAATACTTCATCATTTTTTTTCATTCAATATGTATAATTGCACGCTAAAATAATATAAAATGGGTATCAAATATTCTCGAGAAAAATTTTCTCAAGGTGATAAAATTTTTTTCTCAGCTGAAGTAGGTGGCGCTGCTTCCCTAAAGTATCTAAAAATCTTGATCAAATATAAAAATTTATTGTATCAACTATTTATGATAATTTGAATTAAGAAAAAATGACTTCCACCATGAATAGAATTTAAAGAAAAATTTTTACTTCGGCCAACACAACTTTGGTCTTCCTTCAGGCACCCGAAAATTTTCTTGAGCCAAGAATTTTGTTCCCCAGTCAAGAAATTTTTCTTTCTGTGTACGTATAAAAATAAATAATTGAAAAACAATGTTTTTTCTAATTAAAATCTTTTTAATAAAAAAAATCTAAATATAATTTTTATCAATTAAAATATCAAGCGTACTTTAAAACAATTACCAAAATTTTTTCTTCCATTTTTATCTTCTAGTCAATAAAAAAATTATATTTTTTCAACACTTTAAAGTCAATTTAAAAAAAAATTTAACATTCGAATAATTCGAATTAAATATTATCCCGAATAAAAATTCACGTCGATAAAAAAGCACTCGATACTCTTGCTCGTTTTTTTAAAAAAAAAAAAAGTACAGGTAGTGTATAGAGTACGAATTAAAAAAAAGAGGTTGGCTCTGTAGTTTTCCACCTGGCGACTGGTGACTATTATTTTTTTCTGGTACTCGTAACAGTTTAGTGTATAGTAGCAGTCCTTACTGTCATCGCATCGGGTATGCACAGGACGATGAAACAATGCTATGCCGGGTGTACAATGGTCCGCAATGTGAGTTAGCTCTGTGAAAGATGCGCCTTCTTTCTGTTTTTTCAATGTGCGTGTCTTGTGTGACAATACCAACAAACACAAGCACATATGTGGATGCATGAGAGACTGAATTAACAGTGGTGTTGTACTTTGTTGGTAAAGTATTCCGATGCAATGCATGTACGTGCATTGTTCATCCTCTGTTACTCCTCTTTGCCTCTTGAGTGTCTATGGAAAAGTGCTATTGTTAATCCTCGATGACCCCAACCTCCTTCTGGATTCATCAGACCTTGTCATGACCTTCCATTCTCATTCATTTTGTAGTCTATCCATTCTTATGCACTATCTCTTCATTCCTTTCTGTTGACGAAATCAACTCTCGTCGATTTTTTTTATTGCTATTTATTATAATTATTGTTTGCAATTATAATAACTAATAGCAATTACTTTAACAACATTGAAAGAGTTTAATGTTCTTTAACTCGATAAAAAAATTTTTTAAATAAAAAATACATGGAAAAATTACAAAAAAATCTGTTAAATTTAGAGTTTTACATTTTTCAAGACATAACTGTAAAATTTACATTTTTAAAAATGTAAATTTTATTATTATAAAAATTGTTAACCAAAAAATATTATTTTTAGTCTAAAGAAAATATTTTTTTTATAAATACGATATTATTTATTTATTTATTTATTTTCAAATTGACGAAATTTGAAAATTAAAAAAAAAAATAGAAATTTGTTATTTTAATGGGAAAATCTCAATGAGCTCTTTACAACGAAAATGTCGCTGCCTTTTGTGAGAATTTTCTTTATACAGATTATACAACACTATACCTGAGGGGAACTTTTGAGATCACCTTGATACATGAATCATTCTATTAAATAGAAAATTTTCTCGAGTGTGACCCCTGCCGATTAGGTCAATTTGGAATTTTGTCGAGGCTTTGTATATTATTATGTTTTTTACATTAAAGTTAATTCGATGAAATCAATACGGAGTAATAATTTTTAAAGTTAGTTGATCTTTAGAATTTTCTTTGAGTACAAACTATTCTGAAGAATATATTTGACTTATTTTTGTAAATTTCATTTTGTTAATAAAAGAAAAAAAATCAATTTTTTATTAAAAAAATTAAAGAGAAACATAATTTATGAATAATAATTTTTAGATCTAGTAATAATAAATTTTAATTTTAAAGTTCTAAAAATTTCCGACAGATGGCGCACGGTAGCTAAATCTTCTCCTTATTAGAGAGTTAACTTTTAAAATATAATTATTTCTTAAATTTTTAACTAAACTAATTTTTGTTCAATACGAAATGTTTATCGACTTACATATTGATAAAAAAAAAATAAAAATTACAATAAATTATTTATTTATTTTCACACAGCTTGATATATAAAAATCGATCGTATTGGAAAATTTTTCACGGATATTTTATCAAATAACATTTTTTCTACTCTTTAGTAGCAACCTTTGTACTGAACAGTAACTTGTTAACTAGCTACTAATTGAGTAGAGGAACATTAAATAAATGTTGGACCATTTAACATAAAATGAATAGACCAATTGACAATAGCAGCAAAGAGAAATAAAATGATTGAAAATGAAATGAATTAACTGTTAAATAAGCTGATAAAAAGCACCAAAACAAAATGTAGATAAATTTATTTAGTACATTTGTTAATTTAAAAACGTAAATTTGTCTATAAAAGTTAACTTGGAGGCACGCGATGGATAATGACGCTCAAAACGACCGCAGAATTTGCTCGAGCAACGATCGAACTCGAGCCATGTCGGTCCGGCGTTCAATTTGTTTTATCGGTTCTCTGTTTTCTCTCGGTTCCTACCCAATATATACAGATATACAATCACCCCTGCTTCGCATTTCTACTTGCTACCCCATCTCGCAGCGTAGCATTATATGTTATATAGAGAATCCGCGGCGCAGAATGGAGAGATGGAGCCTCCACTCGGTATACTGCCCCCTTTGGTGATCGCGAGGCGGGCTAATTCGAGCGTGACTATCTGGACGAATTATCCCCGGCACTCGGCACCCCCACGACTGACAAAACGGATCCACCTCCCTCCGATTCCCGGTTTAAAACGAATAACGCGAGTTTGTTTATATCATTTCTATCCCAATTTTACGACTATTCAAACTATCTGTTATCTAATTTCTTTTTACGTGTTTATGTACAGTATATATACAGTAATATCACAGCATATACATACACTCGACCATCAATTACACTTTCTGGGTTGTTTACACTTTTGTTTACATTTACATTTATATTTACATTTACATCGACACACGTTTAATTCGTTATCGGTCGATGTTTTAATTATTTTAGCGCTGTATCATATCGAGTCAATTACCTCTTACTTTACTTGCCAGCACAGCTTACAGCTTATATTTATTCCTTGTTTACGTTGTGGTGAAAAGAGGGATACCACTTGCCCAGTTATTTTTATTTTTAGACTCACCTATACTACTATACAGTCTCAGTTTTTATCTTCAAATTATTCAGAATTACTTGATTGGAATTTTTTTAAATGTGTGAGTATGATATGAGAATACTAAAGAATGGAAAAAAGAGAATTTGTCTTTTAATTCGTCCTTGTAATTGCTCTGATTATTTATATTTACAAATTTTTCATTTAAAAATTATAGATTTTATTACTACAGGTGTTTTTAGCGCGTTAAGATTTTTTTTTATTATTTATTGATCTAAAAAACTTGGAAAATCCAAAAATGCACGCCTCATAATCTCATTTTCTATAATAAAATTTATTAAAATAAAATACAAATACTTTTAAATTTTTCGCGCCATTGTTCACCCAAAAAAGAAAGGTACTGCTTATGTATTGTAAACGAACCTTATTTACATAGATATAGATATACAAACGGTTAGTAGATTTTTAGTCTATTGCTAATTATAAATAAACTACATTGAATTAGACCGTGATCTTCGAAAGGACTTAGTTTTAAATCATACTGAAGCGTATAAAAAATAAATGGACTTGATCAGTTAAGTTTTTCGGGAGTTATCGTGATCACGCCAATTTTCATACATACATTTGACAGCCGGAAAAACACGGAATAATTTTTTTAAACATTTTTTTTTATTTATTTAAAAAGCAAAATGTCTTTTAAAAATGTCATAAGTGTTGAAACTAGTGTTTTTTCATTACATTTATGTGTAAATAGTGTTCTATAAGTAAGATAGAAAATAAATAGAGACAATTTTAGTTCAAGAAATCGCTTGATTTTTGTAAGGCGAGTGTAGAGCACAACCTCATCCGCTTCGCTTATGAGGTGTGCAGTACCATATTAGTTATTTTTTTTTTAGTTAAAAAATTACAATTTTATTTAACAAAATTTTTATTAAATAAATTGTTATTTATAATCCGATGTAATAGCATATTATTTAATTAAACGGTTTAGATAATCCACTTTATTAATACATAAATAAGTAAAACGTTAGTTTTAAATATAATTTATTCTTTATAAATTACAAATTTAATAATTTAATTATTATTAAAACAAATAAATAATTAAAAATGTCTGTTTTAATTTATAAACAGTTCATATTAATTATTTTTTTTTCATTTTTCATTAATTAAAATTTTATATAATTTAATATTTTTATCTTTAGAAAATAAATAAAAGTTTGGGACAAAGTTCTGAATAATTGGAAGATTATTGAAAATTTTTTCAAGCTTTAAATAAATTTTGCAAAAGATCAGTACTCTTTTAGCATGTAATAAAATTACTATCTTAAAAAAATATATATATCTTAATATAAAATGAGTTTTTAAAGTCGAGGATTGGATGAATCGATGTCAAGTTGTTAGTTCTTGTCTCATCGCATATTATTTTTTCTCCTCGACAATTTATGTTGTATATATAGCGTAATACAGAACACAGCGGAGATGTCTGACGAGGCAGAAATGAAACACTCGAATAATGAAAGAGTGACGGAAGATCAACTCGTAGTCGCTCTATATAATACTACAACACCGATACAGCAGCAGTATATAAGAGAATAAAAATTGTATAAAAAAGAACAAGAGTCTCAGTCTCTGTCTCCGTCTCCGTCGACGGAGACCCTTACAGTCGGATTAGTAAACTCCGGGAAAAAAATGATATTTCAGACGAGCAGTGCCGGGGGTTGCCTTTAGCTTCGACCAAATTAAGCGAAATATATAGAATAAAAGTAAAAATTATAAGAATTAAATAAACTATAAATAAGTGAACCGGGAATATTTGTATGATCCAGTGAACGTGACTGATAGAACGATTGGCGAGAAAAGCATTAACAAATACGATATCAAGGGAAAAGCAAGGAAAAGAAGGGAATGAAAACTAAGTAAAGAGAATAGCGGGAGGAAAGTGAAGCCGGGTGGTGGAAAAAAGTGAAAGAGGACCTTAACGAAGTGCAATTTAATCCACCTTGACGCTAGACGCTTCCGTCCAAGAGCACGAGCTATAACGCTTTTTACAGAGGGGTATCAACTCGCATTATTTTTATATCTTATTATCCAAGTTGACCATTAAAAAAAATTGGATGGAAGAATTAGATGAAATAAATGAAATAAATCAACTTTTACTGCTGCCGCGTTCTGTATTTTAAAAACCCGCGGGTATTTTATTTTATCTTGGGTCTTATTCCATAAACCAGGGCTGAATTAATTCAGGTGAGGAAGAAGGGATTGATTAACTTTTAATCAAATGACTGTTGATCCTTGAATTGGTAACGCAAGTACGGAAAGCGCAGCAGGTGGCAAATCCTCGATTGACCTCAAACACCCTCATAAGCACTCTCTAGTCCTAACTAGATTGTATGCATATATATCTATTTTACACATACGACAATTCCACCCTGTCGCTTCTATTCCGAGGCATGGAAATTCCGTAGTATGCTCTAGTTTTGAGATGGATCACGATAATTCTGTTTATGTTGTGAAATGACGATTCTAAAATATGGTAGAAGTATCATTTTTGGCCAGTTAATATTTGAATCCTATAAATCAAAATAGATGAAATAAAAATAAGTGTGAAGTTAACTTACCCTCATGAAAAAAAAAAAAAATATTTTTCGAAATATATAAAAAATATGTAAATATATATATAAATTATGTATAGTAAATATATTTTTAATGACTAACTTTTGGCCGATTTTCATATATATTTTATATATTTCAAATGTATTTTAGATATATTCAAAATATATTTTTTTTATATTTTTAGCTATGTATTTTTTATGTATTTTAAAATATATCTTGAATATATTTTTTATATATTTCGAAATAAATATTTTTTTTTCATGGGGGTAGTATCGAATTATTGAAAAAATGTGATCCCCGATTCTTTATTGGTTGAAAAATTAAGGGGCGCGAAGCGCGCAATTTAAGTTACTAGTTAATTTATAAAAGATTATAATATTACAACCATATTTTTGTTGAGTTTTAAAAAATTTATATTAAAACAAATCAAGTTTTTAATGGTTTATTAATATAAATTAATTTCTATCGTTTATTTGAACAATAAATGGCCATAAACGGTACTTCTATCCTATAAAATTGATGACTAAAGTAAAGTTAGTTTTATATTGAAATTATATTAATGCTAATCAAAAAATTGGCCTCTGATTCCTTGTTAATTCAGGATAAGAGTGAAAGTTTAAGTTTTAGGAAAATTTTTGAGTTTGATTAATTGTTTAAATTTATTTTTGAAGTTTTTTTTATGGCTTGTAAGGTTTTAACGATCGATAGTTACGATTTTTAGGGTTTGAGTTTGAAAGACAAGTTCAAAAGCCGAATTTTAATTAAAATTATATGGTATGCAAAAATGATGAATTTGTAGTTTTTAAAAAATTGAACTTTCTATAACAATTGTCTTGATCAATTTAATATTTTTCTAAATTTATAAAGTATCAAAAAATAAAATTTTTGATTTTAAAATGTCTATTTAACATAATTATAAAGATAATTGCAGAATCATTTTAACCATTAAAATTATTATTCATCTGAAACTTGAAAAAAAAATTTATACTGACAAAATTTAACTCTTGAGTTTTAAGTTTCCATTTACTGTACAAGTGGAAAAAAGATATGACGGGTTCTCTCAATGAGTGAAAATAGAGTAACAAATGGGAACAGTTCTTAAAACAAAAAAAAAAAACTTTCCTCTCGAATCAAAAATACAAAACTCTTGAATGAAGGCAAAAAATTATTCATTCAAGAATTTTAATCTGAAACAAAGAACTTTACAATGTTTTCAAACAAAATAGTTTATATTTAATTTAAGAATTTCTTTCTCTTGTAATATAATATTCATTCAAGATATTACCGACTTTTTTCAATGATAAAATTTCTCGGATTTCTCATCTTATTTCTTAAAAAAATAACTAATCAAAAATAGTTTTCTTCAGAATCAAATTGTTTTTTTCAGGAATTATCCATGGCTATTTTAATTATGCTTATAAAAGCTGAAAGATATTAATTTTCACTCACTATTTATTACAAATAAACACCCGTAATTTTGTTGTTAATTTAAAATTAAAATATTAAAAATAAAAGAGTTCTTTTAACTTATTGAATTCATCGAATCAATTAAATATTAATTACAGCGAATCGGGTAAAATGGATGAGTATTTTAAAAATATTTCCAGCAAAACTCGGTCCAGTATTTTATTAAAAAAAAAAAAAAATTCTGATAGAATGCCAATAAAATCTTGCCGGAGAAATTGGAAAGTTAATTGATGAAAGGGCGGTATTATTTTTTTTTAATTAAAGCTTTCGATTTTCAAATAGCGATTGCGTATTTTTCCTGCGCATTTATGGGTAAAAAATCATCTAATCGCGAATAATAATAGTTAAGTGTGAGTATGAGCAGTGTTAAGTAGACAGATACTAAAGACAGGGAGAAGAATAAGTAAAGAAGAAGTTTAACAAGTCCGCGACTTATCAAGCAGGCCGTGAGAACACGCGCGAGCCAACTGTGCTGATCAACAGCATGTGTAATGTATAACGTGTAATGTGTACACATGAGAATTTTATAAATTTGCTCAGCACGAGTGAACGGAGTTTTATTTTTATTTCATTTTTTGTTTGCGCTTCTCGTTATATTTTATTAATTTAAGAATTTAATTCAACTTCATTTGATTTTCGAGCTAATGAAATAAAATTTGTTAATTTTGGTATTTTTTTATACGGTTTATTTTTTATCGCATGTGCTTTACTTGCATTATGTTTTTTTATTGAGCTTGAAAGAGAAAACCAGGATCGATGGTGATAGTGGGTGAGCGGTTGATATGAGTCTGCGCGAAAAGTCCCCGCGAGAATAATAAGCCGTCTGTTCTTATACGCGTATTAATAGATGAATCGACTGATGGATTATATTTTGTTGTTATTTTCAAAATTTATAATTTTTATTATTATTTTTTTTTAATTTAATAATAATTTTTTTTTAAATCTTATTATATTTTTTTATTATTATTCTATAAGTAAATAAATGCCAGAATTTTTAGAGTTAATAATTACTTTTTATCTTAAATATATATTAATAGAATATTTAAATATGGATTGAGAAAGACGAGATTGAGAAATAAGCTGAAGGTCGAAAAATAAAAGCATTGAAGTTTTTTTTTTAAATAAAATTAAAATTAAATTTAAAATTTTGAAATTTATTTTAAATTAGTAAATTTTGTCAGTATGAAAGGAATAATTAAATTATTTAAATTTTTGTTGATGAAATTTATATTTTAAATTGAAGACATTTATTTTTATAAATTTAATATTTTTACCTCACTGTTATAAAAATTAAAAAAAAAAAGCACTGAAGTTTATTTTAAAATTAAATTTAAAATTTTGAAATTTATTTTAAATTAGTAAATTTTGTCAGTAAAAAAGAACTAATTAAATTATTTAAATTTTTGTTAATAAAATTTATATTTAAAATTGAAGACATTTATTTTTATAAATTTAATATTTTTACCTTACGCTATAAAAATCAACAAATTCAATAACTCAGCTAATTATTACTGAACTGGAGAATCCATGCTTAAAATTTACCATAAAAAATCCACGTACTCCAGTAATTAATCCATAATTCGTAGTCAGTAGCCAATAAATAGCCAATTAAATCTTGAATTGATCGTTAATTAATTATAAACATTCGAGTGCACAAGTAATACCGTAGGATCGATCCGTTATTTAAATATCAGCTACCAACTACCCGGTACCAGCAAATTAATTTAAAAAACCGCAAAGTATATTTCGATTTCCACGTTAATTTGCATCAAGGACGGACGGAGCGCTTCCGCATTATCTGCGCATCATTATATCATTTCCGGCTTTATTAAACCGTGTCTCTAACTAAATTTTCTCTGTGTGTATTACTTCTCGGCTGCGTACCCTCCCATTAAGATACTTGTATATAATATATGTATATATCTTATATCTTATGTCTCACATATAAATAAATTTATACCATACATAAAAAAATTAACCTGAATTAATAAAATTTTGATCTTTAAAAATTTGTTTTTGAAATTAGAAAGCTAATAAAAAATTCCAAGAAAATGTCGACTTTTCTTTCAAATTTATTATTTCTTAACAATTTAAAAATTAAACAAATTCAAGTTTCCTACAAAATCAATAAAAAATTTATTTAATTACTTTCCAATTAGTAAATAATCTACTAATTCAAAATATGATCATGACTAATGAAAAAAAATTTTTTTTTGACACAAGAAATTTCACTTATTCCAACAAAATTAATTCTCTTGCTTTAAGAAATACGTATCTTGATCCAAGAAAATTTATTTGTCAAGAAAATCTTGTTGTTTTGAGAAAATTTAGCCTCTTGCTCCAAAAAATTTAGTTTTTGATAGAAGTAAATTTTCTTGTCTTGAGAAAATTTCTCTCTTGCTCCAAAAAATTAAATATAAAGATAGAAGTAAATTTTCATTAATATTTTTATTGATTAGCATGTCAAATGGAAAAAACAAATAATATTTCATAATTTTTTTTCATTCAATATGTATAATTGCACGCTAAAATAATATAAATTGGGTATCAAATATTCAAGAGAAAAATTTTCTCAAGGTGAGAAAATTTTTTTCTCAGCTGAAGTAGGTGGCGCTGCTTCCCTAAAGTATCTAAAAATCTTGATCAAATATAAAAATTTATTGTATCAAGTATTTATGATGTAAAGAAAAAATTACTTCCACCAAGAATAGAATTTAAAGAAAAATTTTTACTTCGGCCAACACAACTTCGGTCTTCCTTCAGGCACCCGACAAATTTTCTTGAACCAAGAATTTTGTTTTCCAGTCAAGAAATTTTTCTTTTTGTACCACATTATACATTACACATTTTTAAAAAATAATCAGTAATTTTTCGCTGATTGAATTTCGGAGAATCTGCGTCAAACGTCGGCATGTGGTCGAACGGTAAGCTATGTAGGGATGATATGTAGTCATAGTCGCGTTTTTACCTATATACATTTGGCTGGCATTGTGCTGGGAACACGCGACGGGCTTATATTGGTGTAAAGGTGTAGGTACTGAGACCAGAAGAAAGAGTAGCGTAGTATAGAGTATAGAGTACAGAGTCGTTGTGTTAACACGAGAATAACCAAGTTAAGTAAAGAGCGTGTGTGCGAATATCTAACTGTGTGCCTATGTTTGTGTGTGTGTGTGTGTGTGTGTGTGTGTGTGTGTGTGTGTGTGTGTGTGTGTGTGTGTGTGTGTGTGTGTGTGTGTGTGTGTGTGTGTGTGTGTGTGTGTGTGTGTGTGTGCTGAGGGGGAAAGTCTGGGACGGCGACTACACGATACGATATAGAGCAGAGTAGAGTAGAGCCTTTGCGGCTGGGTGGAATCGAAAACGGTGCAACTCGGAAAACTGATATTGATCGCCGGCCGGCAAGTGTACTACACTACTAGCGGCCTGGTTCCGTTCCGTTCCATTCCCTTTTTCCCTCTCGTTCTCGCGCTCACTTATTTTAAAGCTTTGTCTCCGTTCCTCGTATCGTTCTTCGGTGCTCCACTCTGCAGTCTTCTGTTGCATATTATGCACTCTGCTCTGCATCTCTTCACCTCTCTCACTATATTCACCATTACTCCATCATCCGCGTGCATGCTTCCAACTCCGACCAGCACTTGCCCACGCTGGAATACCCAACCAGACGTTCATTCTCGTGAACCGGTACCCAGCATACTATACTATATATACTATATAGGTGTATATATATGTATATATGTATATATAGAGCAGAGCACACTCGCAACACGTGTGCCGCGGGTAAGAGTCTGCGAATGTTTATACACTTTTTTTAGCGTTCGTTAATTTATAAAACCGACCGGGTTTGCTTTTTAAATCATTCCACTTAAATATCGTTTATTTAATTGCTGACTTCTAGACTAATAGACTACTGGATTGCTACACTTTTAACTTGTTAGTTTATATTTTTCCTTTTATTTTTAAGGACTCTGTTTTTAAAGGAAAAGCTGCAAATGGTTGTGAACTTTTGGAGTTTTAATTGGCGTAATTTCAGAGCAATTCTAGGCTTTCTTTTACTACTTTTCAGTGATAGAAAAGCTTATTTTAATAAATAGAAAAATTTTTAAACAAAAATATTATATATATTATTTTAGAGAAATTTTTAATGTTTTGAATCAAGTGGTGAGTTTTTTTTTTTTGTTATTTGAATGAATTTTACTCAGTTTAATATTTTCTTGACTGAATAACAAAATTCTTGACTCAAGAAAATTTTCGGGTGTCTGAAGCAAGACCGAAGTTGTGTTGGCCGAAGTAAAAATTTTTCTTGAAATTCTATTCTTGGTGGAAGTCATTTTTTCTTAATTTACATCATAAATACTTGATACAATAAATTTTTATATTTGATCAAGATTTTTAGATACTTTAGGGAAGCAGCGCCACCTACTTCGGCTGACAAAAAAATTTTCTCATCTTGAGAAAATTTTTCTCGAGAATATTTGATACCCATTTTATATTATTTTAGCGTGTAATTATACATATTGAATGAAAAAAAAATGATGAAATATTATTTGATCTTGCCATTTGACATGTTAATCAATAAAAATATTGATGAAAATTCACTTCTATCTTTATATTTAATTTTTTGGAGCAAGAGAGAAATTTTCTCAAGACAAGAAAATTTACTTCTATCAAAAACTAAATTTTTTGGAGCAAGAGGCTGAATTTTCTCAAAACAACAAGATTTTCTTGGCTTAAATAAATTTTCTTGGATCAAGATACGTATTTCTTAAAGCAAGAGAATTAATTTTGTTGGAATAAGTGAAAATTCTTGTCAAAAAAAAACTTTTTTTTCGCTTAAGAAAATAATTAGAAAGAAAAACATTTTCTTGGCTCAATTTAACTTTTTTTCTGTGTAAAATTAATAATAATAATAATTATAAATCTTTTTTAATGGAAGTAAATTAAATTTTTTATAATTTTCTCTATCATAAAATGATTTCTCAAAAATAAATAATATTTTAAAACAAGTAATTAAATTAAGCTTTGAGCAAAAAATACTTGATTCATATATTCTCAACTACTTTATAATTAATATAAACTTTTGCTCGTTAATAATAACGATAATAACAATAATAATAAGCTAAAGCGTAAATTTATTAGGTAAAACACAAGAGACATCACATTGTGACATATTGAGTTTTAGTAAATTAACAGAACACAGAGTTGTCTCGTTATATATGAGTTTGGTTTCTCCTGCTCGAGAGGTCTGGATCGTGTGAATATGAGCAAAGTAATGCCGGTTACCCAATACACAATCTGTTGGCACGACATTGTTAATTGTCGCTTGCACCTACTTTTCAGATGCTTGGTTCTTCGCACAATTCACACTCGTACATCCACCTCCGCAATCGCGACAAACGGGTCAAGTAATGATACTCTCGCTAACGAATTAACGTCGCTTCAAGAGTTCCCACAATTATTCCACATCATAGTACCATAATCAATTATCTAAAATTTACCAACTAAATTCACAATAAAATCCGAAGTTTTTTTGCTAAAAAAACATTTATTCACAATTCGGTAAAAAATAAATCGTGCATTGAAATCCTTCAATTAGAAAATTTTTTCACAAAACTGACCTAAAAAAAAAATCCAATTGAATTTTATTTTTTATAAAAAAATCAGTGTGTAATTTTTCAAAATTTTTTCCAGTGACATAACCGCGTATCGGGGCTGCAGCACGTAAATTCAACTTTTTCCACTACACATTTTCGCGTTGGTGAACTCCCGGGTTCAGAAGACTAGTCTTGCGGGTTTAGTTTCGAGGAAATAAATCCGTGGAACCAAACCGTTAAGACCACTCTCTCTTTTTTTGTTTTTCAGAGGATAGCACAGTCTCTCCTTTTATTTTATTTTATTTTTTTATCGAAGCGCCGTCTTCCTCAATAGCCATTGCACTAGGTAGCAGTTCTCCTTGGTTTTTCCCCAGACTGGATCTCTTTTATCTTTAGAATTCTTTTTCATTCCATTCGAATCGTCCAAGCGAGCGATAATAAAATAATTCTCTAGCACAATGGGCACTGCTCGGGTGATATAGTAATTCAAAGTGGTTGATGGCCAGAGAAAAGAAAACCACCCAGTTATCTATGCTCTTTTCACAGTCTTATCATTGTTAAATTTCATTTTTATCTCAACTTATCATCCCTATTCCTATTTTCTCTTTAAAAACAATTAAAAAATTCGTATCATAATTATATTTAATAGCCACTTCACTTCCCTCACTCTCGACTCTCGTAAATACTTAATTCTCCAAGTGCATTGTGCTTAAATTAACAACAAAAAAATGCCTTTTTTTAACGATAATTTACTTGACAGACTCTTAAAATATACAAGAGCGGGAGCTCTTCGTGTATTGCCCTGAAAAAACATCACCGCAGGGTGACTTTGGCTCAAGAGTAACAGTAAGAGTAAATGTGTATGTACATCAGCAAGGAGTATAGGGTGCCTGGATAAGGTGAAGTAGATGAGCAGTAGAGAGTGGTTGTGCTAATGCACTTCCTTCCTGTCTGGAGTTTGTAACGACTGCACGCTAAAAAGCCTCTAACACCCTCCGGGAAATACCGACCTCTTTTTTAAATCTATTTACCCTACTTTACTCTTAATAATCGATACTATCCTTCCTTCCGTCTTTTTTTTGCTAATAACCTAAAGCAGTTTTTTAATTATTCGACCGTTATTACGGCTCCAGACGCTATTGTTTTTCCCAAGAAAAATTGGTCATTCAGTGGGACAGAAATTACTTGGTTGTTTTTTTAAAAAAGTTTGGAAAATTCAAATGAGCATGTCTTAAGCGCTCATGTCATACGTAAATTATTTAGATAACATAACAAAAATTATTCGTTTTTAATTTGAATTTTCCCGCGAGTAGCATTAATATATCCCCTCTGTAGGTCGAGCTAAAGAAAAATTTTAACAGATGATAAAACAGTTAGTAATTATACCATCATGTATGTATTATAGTTTCTGCTTGTTTATAGTAATTTCACTTCTGTTTATAAAAAATAATATATATGGCTGCCGAAATCGCAGAAAAAGTCACCGAACTGACAATCGAAAAAAATTAACTGTATCGAAATGGAATTATTTTGACACACAATTTTCACAAGGGTTTTGATAAACTTCCTCAGGAATAAAACAAAAAAAAAATTAGGAAAACGGTTGACCCTGAAGGCCATCCCTGCAACTTCCCGCTAATTCCATACTCAGGCGCTTAAAATTGCACCAATGACGTTTTTGAGCCCTTCGAGCTCAAAGAGATTGCTTTCCTATGCTTTAAAGCTCTTCGAGCTCAAAAGTCTGATAGAGATTTGATAAGACACTATTTTTTGAATTTTTAAACCGCAATAACTTTTGAATGAATAAACCGATTTTCACGCGGTTAGAAGCATTCGACGCAGTTTTTAAGACTCACAAAGAATTTCAAATTTTCAATTGATCGCGCTAGAAATTTTGGAGTTATTCCGAAAAAACACTTTTTATGGTTTTCTTTCGTTCACGATATCTCTCGAACGAATCAACCGATTTTGACCGGACTGGTGGCGATCGACGTGGTTTTTTGAGATTAAGAGCTGATTAGTTTTTGGAATTGAACCATCAAGCCGTATAAAAGTTATTCCAAAAAAACCACATTTGAAAAAAATTTTTTTTTCAGTTTTTTGAAGATTTCTCAAAATCTATTGATCTGAATCGGTCCAAATAGTTTTCAAAATCTAAGTTTGGTCAAGCCCTTTTGAATGGCACCAACCGCGATGAAATCGGTCAAGCCGTTCAAAAGTTATAAGCGGTTCACATACTTTCACACACACACACACACACACACACACATACATATAGACACCGTGACAACCTCGCGGGGATAGTCAGGGAAGCTTCCTGTGACCTTCAAACGTCGAGATCTGATGAAAACTCGATTTTTGCAAAACGGGGTGAAAACAATAACTTCCCGATTTTTGAAAATCTTCGATTTTCTTAGCGGGAAGTTAAAAAATTAAATCATGAAAGTGATTTTTGACAAAGTTGTGGTGTTATCAAGCCCAGTGCTCCCGTAAATACCACGCTTTTATTCATTTAAGATAGTTTTTTCCGTACCTATAGTTCATGCTACTGCTGTCTTCGTCACGCGCTAGTGTTGCCTCTCTTACGGGCTATTGCTCACTTACTTCCACGCATGACTTTATTTGTTTACTTTACTAGTTTATCAATGATTTCTCAAAAACTATGTGGCAGGGAATTCCAGAATTTTGTAGGGTAATTATACATGTATTAATCTAAGTAATGTTAGTTTTTCGTGAAATTCTTAAAATTTCTTCAATACAAAAATAATAAAACTCGCGGTTTTCTCTCTCTTTTCCCATACCGCCTGTGTAAAAATTTCATTTTCAATTGCAATTATCTTCGGTTAGACGTGATAAATCGTCTCTAAATTTTAACAGCGTGTGTATTATGTATTTAACTACACTGATAGAAGGATTTGTTAATAGTTAAAAATATTTGTTAATATTTAATAAATCATTTATTAGAGACCGCACTTTTTAGTCCTTAACAAATATTTCATAGTATTTAAAAAGATTTATTAATATTTAATAAATTAATATTGAATTTATTAAATACAAACAACTCATTTTAAATACTAAGAAATATTTGTTTAATACTAAAAAGTGGTCTCTAATAAATGATTTGTTAAATATTAACAAATATTTTTAACTATAAACAAATCCTTCTATCAGTGTACTTCTATACGGAATTTGGGAGATTTCTTGAATTTTTGCTTTTTGGGCCTAACTACCTCAATTCATCAGAAAAACGAGTTTTTTCTGAGAAATCTTATTTAATCGATAAGAAAATTTTTTTAACGTATTCTGTAGTTACTATTATTTATTTCAATATGCTTTTTGTCCATAATTTTTTTCGTTTAAATTATGAAAATCACGTTTTAATCGAAATCACGATTTTTAGGCGAGAATAGAGCATACGTGCGCGCTTCGCGCTTAAGGCATGCAAAAAGGATTAATTATTACTTTTTCAATATGTAATGTATAAGTAGAAAAATCGCCTTTTTGATTAAAAAAAATGGATTAATGTTCTTCAGCTTAAAAAATTATTTACTAAATAAAAAAATACTGAAGGTTTCTACACTGATAAAAAAATTAATTTGACTCAAGAGCCAAAATCTTGAACCAAGAATACCTTTTTAAAGAAAATGATTTTCTTGAGTCAAGAGAATAAATTCTTGAGTCAAGAGAATAAATTCTTGAGTCAAGAAATTATTTTTGATTTTTTAAATAAATTTTTCTTAGCTCAATAATTTATTCTCTTGACTCAAGAAAATCATTTTCTTCAAAATGTTATTCTTGGTGCAAGATTTTGGCTCTTGAGTCAAGTTAATTTTTTTGTCAGTGTATAAAAATGTCTTTTAGCTTAATTTAAATATAAATTGTTTTCTAATAAGGAAATTTCTTTTTTTTAATTCAAGTTTTTCGATAAAATTAACTAAAAAAAATTTTTTGTATTCAGAAAAAAAAGTTATTTTAGTTTAAGAACAAAATGTTCTTAGTTTAGTTAAACTTTTTTCTGTACATCAGACGCCATTATTTTTCACAAGAAAAATTAGTCATTTAGTACAACAGAAATTATTTGAAATTATTTTCTTTTAATGATCTTGGAATTTTTTTCTATAAAAGTTTGTTTAACTGTTGGCTGTTTACTGTAGTAGTGCGACATTTAAATAAACTTAATTCAGTGTCCGAACTTAGTGTATATTGCGAAATATTTACACTGTATACAGATATATCTCAATAATAATAATTATTATTATTATTGTTGGTGAAAAGTTTAGTAGTTTGTTGCCTGCTTTTGATAGAATAATTACGCGGCTGTCATTAGGAATTATTGAAATAATTATTGAAAAATACAGTGAATTATAATTGAGTTAGTTTATTTTTATGATACTTGACAAATAAATGTGTACTTTGAATTTGTATCAATGAAAAAAGAAGGCTTTGAAAATAATGACAAATACTGTTGTTACTAGATTTAATATAAATTTTTTTGAATTAAACAAACATTTGCGTTAAATAAATAATCAGTTGTTTTAATAAAATATGTTCAGTATAAATAAAATTTTGTTCAGCAATTAAAGTACATGATAATAATTACCTCTTAAAATTCGCATGAACGGTAGTTAAAATAATAACTAATTAATTAACATGATAATTGAATGAAATTACTTTTATTGTTCGTAAATTTAAAACATTTTTCAACTACAGAAAACTTAATAAAAATTTGATTAAATTGAAATACTTCTTTAATTATAATTTGTTTTAGATTGAATTGTAAGGACTCCTTGGTATAGTGTCGGGTAACTTCAAAGTTAAAAGACCCGGGTTCGATTCTTGGTCTAAGAAAAATGAATTTTTTAATTAATTTTTTTTTTTTTTTTTTAATATTATTAACCAAAACTTTGCTTATTTTTTTTGTTGTAAAGTTTTAATAAATTTAACTTGAGTTTGAATGAAAATAAAAAATAATAATTTATTTTTATTAAAATATAAAATTGCATAAAAAGCGGATCAATATGTGTAAAATAGACTTGTAGGGTGAATCTTGAACTTGTTGTCGGTAAACATTAATAATAAGAAGGGTATTTATCCCCCGTAAGTTTGCAAAGCATTTGGTGTGCATCCATTGGATGTAAATGTTTTGATGCCGATGCAAGACGAGTTGCGGGCTTTCATTACTAGACGTACCCACTATTATCTTATTACTTAATCCTACATCATACATTCAACAACCGTACAATCTACTGAGAGAGCATTCTGCCATGCCAGAGTCTTGTCTGTCTACTAAATATAAGCAACCAAATGTAGTATTTGCTACACGAGAGATACAAGCGTGTTCTTTACCCTTCTGGTAAGACGTATATGTGTATCGCGACGTTATCTCTCGCAACCCTCGTAAATTAAGATCTAAGATATATCGGTATGGGTACACACTACACAACACTGTATAGTACTTGGGGGTGAAGTGAAACAGCTGGAAATCATTTCCGTGAGCTGGGAGTAATGTAAACAACACAAAAACACACGAGATTTTTTTTTTTTGGGCTTTTGTAACATATGCCAATAAATCTTTTATATTTCATTTTATTTTGTTGAAAATATTTTATTAATTAAAGTAAATATTGAACAATCGCCATCTGCTTTTGAGGATAAAAATATTACGAAAATCATTACTTACAAAATTAAACAGTTTATTGAAATATTTTTTTATTTGGAAAAAAATTTTTTATTTTAAAAAATTGATATTTAAAAAAATTCAACTGATATTTTTGAAAAATTTTGATTCAAAAGAAAAAATATTTTAGCTCAAGAAAATTATTTTCTCAATTTAAAAATAAATTTAAAGGGCACATAAAAATTTTCGTTGCATTAAGAGCTTTCAGCTCCTTATATTATATTCTTCCTATTTTTTCTCTAATTATTTTTTTAAGCTTGAAATTAGTTTTCTTAGTTCAACAATTTTTTTTTTATTTTTGCTTTAACAAAACAAAAATTTCATTAATTTGATTGATCAAGCCATCTCAACCTTTTTAAAATATAAATATAATTATTTGAACAATTGATTCAATGCTTATAAGCATTTTTAGTTCTTGAGAAACTGTGTCAAATATCTACAGTTTAGAAAATTAAAATCAAATGACGTGTTTGGAACATATCACAGTTTAATAATCTTCTCAAAAGAGCTTTTCTGAATCAATTTCAAATTTTTTAGCTCAAAAATAAACTGATTCGTCATTAGTTCACATGTGAAGTTTTTATCTTATAAAGTTTTTTGCACGCCTCATAAGCGAAGTGGATGAGGTTATGCTCTACACTCGCCTTACAAAAATCAAGCGATTTTTTGAACTAAAATTGTCTCTATTTTACACGCTTTTATTTTCTATCTTACTTGTAGAACAATAATTACATATAAATGTAATGGAGAAACACTAGTTTCAACACTGATGACATTTTTAAGACATTTTGCTTTTTAAATAAATAAAAAAAATGTTTAAAAAAATTATTCCGTGTTTGTCCGGCTGTCAAATGTATGTATGAAAACTGGCGTGGTCACGATAACTCCCGAAAAACTTAACTGATCAAGTCAATTTATTTTTTATACGCTTCAGTATGATTTAAAACTAAGTTCTTTCGAAGATCACGGTCTAATTCAATGTAGTTTATTTATAATTAGCAATAAACTAAAAATCCACTAACCGTTTGTATATTTATATCTATGTAAATAAGGTTCGTTTATAATACATAAGCAGTACCTTTCTTTTTTGGGTGGACAACGGCGCGAAAGATTTAAAAGTATTTGTATTTTATTTTCATCAATTTTATTATGGAAAATTAGATTATGAGGCGTGCACTTTTGGATTTTCCAAACTTTTTTCTCTATTACATCTCCAACCGATTATTCCTTACAACTTATACAAAAAAAATAAACGCTCAAGGCATGCATATTTGAAGGTAGGCACTACTGTCTTGATTATTTTTTTTCTTTTCGGGCGTTTAAATCCCGACTAATTGCGGCTCAGCCAAATAAATTTCCCTCGGAGATGCCGTTAAATTAAAAAAGAGAAAAGAGAAAAGATAAAAAGGGTTGAAGTTAAGTAAAGGCAATTAATGTCATTGGAATTATTTGAAAAAAAGAGTATATGGTCCTCGGTCGGTTTTCAGGGCGTTTATTTATACCAAAATAATTAAACTCCCGTCTCTTTTGCCGGGATCAAGTAGTTATTTAAAACGTGTACGAGGTTTAAATAAATAGCCAGCTTTTGGGCTGACTGCTAATAAAACTACTTTCTCTTTTCTCATCACCGGCAGCTTGGCTTGGCTTGGCTTCTGCTGGCTCTCTCAGACGACCGTGAGCACGCCGTAAGGAGCGTTACGTTTGCGTCTTTCGTGCTCAAGCTCGAGGGGGCGGATTCGCTTTAATTTTAGCCTGGAAACTACGGGGCAAGAGGAGCCCACATAATACCGAGGCATGCACGTTTTAGTCCCAGCTCCAGCCCCTGTTCTGTTCCTGTCCCTGTCCCTGTCCCTGTCCCTGTCCCTTCCTCGTCGCGCTTGCAGCCGGCCTTGGCATCGTAGACGCATTATTCATACCTTAATGAATTCCCTCCGCCCAAAGGACTCTGACACTCGAAAAATATCCTTCTCTGCACTCTTTTTTCCTCTTACTCTCCGGATCCAAGTATTCCGGGTCATTTTTACGTAATCTGAATCTAGATAAAGTTATTCCGCATCAATATCTGTCGTCGAGAAGGTTCTTATGAGCGAGCCACGTCTCACAAGGATTTTTCTTCCGACACCTGTTTGCTACACTTTTCCATAAAGAATATTTATCACTTCGCTTCATTTTTTATTTTTTAATAATTTAAAGTGCTGGAAGGGAATTAATAGATAATTATTAGATCAGAGATATTTGTGATAAAATGAGAATTGTTATTATTATTTTTTTTATTTTTATTGTACAGTACCAGTAGGAAATAATAAGCGTGAAAAATTAAGAAAATAAATAGTATTACACCTAAAAAATTAACCGGACTTTTTAGTAGAAATTAATTATTAGCCACTAATTTTGAGGCGTTGCTGCAATAGTTGACGAATTTTCAGCCGTATAAAAAATTACATCAGTGATCAGTTGTTGCTTAATTACAATTAATTTTAACAAACTTTTACATAATTATCTATATTATTAAGAGAATAAACAAAGTTTTGTGGTCAGTGTATTTATAAGATAAAAGTCAATTTATAATGATAAGTATTTAGGATGCATTTGAAAATGCTCTATCTCTAGATACATATTTAAGAAATGACCTTGTATCTTGTGAACTATTGACATTTTTAAAGATATAAGCTCATCCCGATGTTACACTCATCGAGACCTTTCATTTGAGTACCCACATCAATTTTTCATATATTTATATATATTATATATATGTATATATAAAAAATATATGAAAATGCATGTGGGTACTCAAATGGAAGCTCTTGATGAGTGTAACATCAGGATGAGCTTATATCTTTAAAAATGTCAATAATTAAGAACTGACATTGTTATTTTGTCAACTAATGATATTTTTAAAGATATAAGCTCACCTCGACCTTACACTCATCGAGACCTTTCATTTGAGTACCCACATCAATTTTTTATATATTTATATATATTATATATATGTATATATAAAAAATATATGAAAATACATGTGGGTACTCAAATGAAAGCTCTTGATGAGTGTAACATCAGGATGAGCTTATATCTTTAAAAATGTCAATAATTAAGAACTGACATTGTTATTTTGTCAACTAATGATATTTTTAAAGATATAAGCTCACCCTGACATTACACTCATCGAGACCTTTCATTTGAGTACCCACATCAATTTTTCATATATTTATATATATTATATATTTATATATATGAAAAATATATGAAAATGCATGTGGGTACTCAAATGAAAGCTCTTGATAAGTGTAACATCAAAATGAGCTTATATCTTTAAAAACGTCAATAGTTAAAAAAGTACAGTGCAATTTAACAAAAGTCATTATTTAATAAAGCAAAATTTTATTTATTTATAGTTCCTAGAAATAACCTTAAAAAATAAATTAAAAAAATTAATTAAAGGAGAATCTAGTTAATTTTATGGACGTAATCTTTAAAAAGTATTGCTATTACTAATAAATGATAAAACAGCCTTCTAAATTGCAATAAAGTCTGATAATTTTTTCCATGAATTTAACAGTAAATTTCTTCCCGTGTCTTAGTCTGTATTCTGTAGCAGTGGTTGTGCAGCTGCGTAAGAGTTTAGAATCAAGTTTGGAGCCTGGGGTCTACAGTTAAGTCTAGAGTTGGAGTTCTTATCCTGGAACCTCTAACTATACACATTCACGGAATATCACCCATATAACGCCAAAGTCTGCGTTCTATTCGGCATTATATTGTGTTCTCAATATTTAGATTAACGAACAGATACATGCACGTAACCCTCTACATAGTTGATGTCGCTCCCATGTACTCTCTGTACTATCTGCTTAACCAGATTCAGATAAAGATAAAGATACAGATATGGATATGGATGTAGAAAGTCATTGAGATGGAGATAGAGGTGTATCTTAGAACCTTAGTACCTGGTATATCAATAGATTAGATTCTCCTGTGAACACGTGTATCGAGTACACCAAGATCCCAAATGCTCCCAGCACCTTTATGGCTGTATCTGCTCAATACCGCTCCTGCAAAACCGCAGTTAGATTTGTGGATATACAGTACAGTTTATTTTAATGCTTATTGATGATTCTAGCAGATATAATTCGAGGTAATTTTGATGATTTTTTTGGGGAAAATTGAGGATTTTTTTATGAAAAACTCTTGGAAAAAGTTCATTAATGTTCATTGAGTTTGTATTGTAGTTAATTGAATATTTGGGAGAATTTTGATGAAAATCATGCACAGTTAAGTTGTTTTTTCCAGCTTTTCATACATATAACCTCAGGGGAAAGTCACGAGCAAATATCCAATAATAAATAATCATGCCATAGGTTATGTATTGCTACCGGGACACTGACCTTTTTATTGTTTGCTATTTTTTACCGTCGAGGCATTGAAACTACTGTTTGTTAAATATTTAAAAATGATTGATGTTTTTTGAAAGCTTGAAATTTTTATGAAACTATTGATTGAAAAATGAGAAAAAATTTGAAATTAATCTTTAAAAAGTTTAAGCTAAGACATTAAAATATGAAGAAATCAAAAAGAACAATTTTCTTAGAAAATTTAATTATCTACTAAGTTCTGGTCATTTTTTTTTTATTTCTCAGATTTTTTAGCCAATATTTAGATTTAAAAGTATTTTTAAATTTTAGAATTAAGATCTTCAAAATCTTTGAATATTTTAAAATTAAAATTATAATTTCCCCTTGAGCCAAGAAAATATTTTTCTTCCTAATTATTTTCTTGAGCGAAAAAAAAATTTTTTTTGACAAGAAATTTTACTTATTCCAATAAAATTAATTCTCTTGCATTAAGAAATACGTAGAAAAATCAAAAATTCCAAAAAAATGTCGACTTTTTTTCAAATTAATTATTTCTTACTAATTTAAAAACTAGAGAGATTCAAGTTTCCTAAAAAATCAATAAAAATTTCATTTAATCACTTTCCAATTAGTAAAAAGTCTACTAATTCAAAATATGACAATAACTAATGAAAAAAAAATTTTTTTTGACACAAAAAATTTCACTTATTCCAATAAAATTAATTCTCTTGCATTAAGAAATACGTATCTTGATCCAAGAAAATTTATTTAAGTCAAGAAAATCTTGTTGTTTTGAGAAAATTCAGCCTCTTGCTCCAAAAAATTTAGTTCTTGATAGAAGTAAATTTTCTTGTCTTGAGAAAATTTCTCTCTTGCTCCAAAAAATTAAATATAAAGATAGAAGTAAATTTTCATTAATATTTTTATTGATTAACATGTCAAATGGGAGGATCAAATATTTCATCATTTTTTTTCATTCAATATGTATAATTGCACGCTAAAATAATATAAAATGAGTATCAAATATTAAAGAGAAAAATTTTCTCAAGGTGATAAAATTTTTTTCTCAGCTGAAGTAGGTGGCGCTGCTCCCCTAAAGTATCTAAAAATCTCGATCAAATATAAAAATTTATTGTATCAACTATTAATGATAATTTGAATTAAGAAAAAATGACTTCCACCATGAATAGAATTTAAAGAAAAATTTTTACTTCGGCCAACACAACTTCGGTCTTGCTTCAGACACCCGAAAATTTTCTTGAGTCAAGAATTTTGTTCTTCAGTCAAGAAATTTTTCTTTCTGTGTATGGATCTAGGAATGAAGATACAAAAAAATTGTCAGGAACCCTTATTGTAGAAAATTGAATTCTCTACAAAAAAGGTCTCTATTAATTTGTCCGTATCTCTTATCCTTTAGTTTAAAGTCTCAACAGTTAATAATTGTAAGAAAGGGCTGTTTGTGAAAATCGTTAAAAATCTAATAAAATATGCACAATACTTAAACTCATTGTAAATAATAAAAGAGGGTTGAAAGCATAACTTGATACAATAATCCCACGTAACAGCGTGTTGTATTGTCTGAATTGTTTATTGTAGGATCCGTTAGTGTAGTTAAATGCACCTTGTATAATATTATGTTGGCAAGAAAATTGAGTAGGGTTTCCCGAGTGGCGTGGCATGGAAATGATATAGAGATGTTGTTGAATATATATATTCGTATATATGTATAGAGGTGGTGGTTGGTGGATGGGTTGTCATTCCTTATCTGCAGCACAGCCTCAGCTGCATAAATGCATTCTAACGTCTGGCGTTCGGATCCAGACATTGTCCGACAACGTGGAGCGTACAATACGTCAAGGGTGAAAACAGGGTGCGAGAGGAATACCAAAAGCTAGAGGGGTCGAGGAAACAGGGTAGAAGAGGATACTCGTAAACCGCAGAGCAATAGAACCACGAAAAGAAGTCCAGAAGTAGATGCTGCTGGCGAAAGAATATAAATGAGTTTGCCGTAAAAAAGGAATCGTGATAACTAAAAAAATTAGCCATGAGTACCACTCATGCAAATATGAACAACTTTTGTAAAAAAATAATCATAATAAATAATTAAATTACAAAAATTACTATCACACTACAAACAATCGGGAGTAAATGTGGATTTTAATTAAAACAATATATCCTGCATTCGAAAATTCTTTATCTCTAGGTACACAATAAAGAAATGACTTTATATCTTGTGAACTATTAACATTTTTAAAGATATAAGCTCACCCCGATGTTACACTCATCGAGACTTTTCATTTGAGTACCCACATCAATTTTTCATATATTTATATCTATTATATATATATATGAAAAATATATCAAAATGCATGTAGGTACTCAAATGAAAGCTCTTGATAAGTGTAACATCGGAGTGAGCTTATATCTTTAAAAATGTCAATAATTAAGAACTGACATTGCTATCTTGTCAACTATTAATATTTTTAAAGATATAAGCTCACCCTGATGTTACACTCATCAAGACCTTTCATTTGAGTACCCACATCAATTTTTCATGTATTTCATATATTTATATATTATATATATATATATATATATATATATATATATATATATATATATATATATATATATATATCTATATATGAAAAATATATATTAAAATGCATGTGGGTATTCAAATGAAAGCTCTCGATAAGTGTAACATCGGGATGAGCTTATATCTTTCAAAACTTCAATATTTTAGAAAGTACAATGCAATTTAACAAAAGTCATTATTTAATAAAACAAAATTTTATTTATTCATAGTTCACAAGTCACAGCAGTTACATAGTGAATTAAATTTCCAACAAGAAAAATTTCATACCATTTTTTCTTATCTTCAACCCTTGACCCATAGTTTTGTGTTTAAAAATTTTAAGGATTTGAATAACTTTAGAATTTTCAAATTGTTTTGCAATTATGATCATTTTGTAATTAAAGCTCTGGCTAAAGGATACAAGACAGAAAAAAATCGGTAAGATTCGTTTTTTTAGGAAATTAAATTATCTACAAGAAATGTCCTTATCAACTTTTCTCTGTCTCTCATACTTATTTATCCCAGAATTAACCTTAAAAGAACTTTTCCCAAAATCACAAAAAAAATAAAAAAACTGAGTCCTTGAACCAATCCATCTCGTCTCCTATTCGATTACACGACAAAATCCATCAACACACACGATTTAAATAGCGGCTGTCTCGATTACATGATCGATGCTCCAGGGTAAATTTATCCGCGAAGAGCTTCTGCACTCGTCAACCTTGGCCAAGTTCTTTCACCGACTTTCTTAGCGCTCGATCGGCACTTACTCTTCTCTTTTTTTTCTTGTTCATTTTTTACCTTTTGGCATCACAGCGTCGCGTCACGAGCCGGTAATCGATAGACCGTAAATGTGTCGCTTACATTGACGCATCAGCAACATTGTCTCGAGGACAATCGTAGCGCCGTGAATTGAATCCACCGTTACATACGACGACAACCACTGTTACAACAATTCTCTCCTCTTTTTATTTTTCATTATTATTTTCACTCTGGAAATCCATTGGACCGTAAACCGTTAGTGTCTTCTCTTATTTATACTCAACTTCGACTAAGACCAAGACCATCAACAGCAAAAAAAGCTACCATGCATGTGTAGAGATAATGGAACAAGTCTATACAAGTGGAAGAATTATTTAAAAGCTAACTTCGCTTCGAAGAATAAATCTAAAAATAAATAAGGAATAAAATGTGAAAAAAATAATTTCTAGGACCAAAAAAAATTTAAAGAAGGACAAAATTATTTCAAAGCAAGAACAAATTTTTTTGGCTCCAAAAAATTTTTGACTTTATTCAAGAAATTTTTACTTTAATACATTCCAGTGATTTTTATCATGAATTTAACAGTAAATTTTAAAGAAAATTGCTTTGACAAATAACACAACAAAAGAGAAAGGGGAAGAGACAGAGTGTATGCATAGTAAAAACAACGATAAAATGTTTAAAAGCATACGATACAAAAAAGCCCCAATATAGTGTATAGTGTATAGTGGTTAGTTATCGACTGAAAGAGTTCGCGAGGGACTAGAATGAAGATGAGGAACAGGGGTGAGGAATAAGGATGAGTAGGCTAAGGGATGAGCGAGACCCGTGGCTTAGTATATGAGGTTAGTTAGTCGACCCCGTGAGCTGCATATTAAAAATATTCAAATGCCGAGAGCTCCGTTACCGCTCGAAACCCTGAGCTGGTTCTCTTCTCTTCTCTTCTATCCTTTACCTTAGTAAGGACTTGTACACAGGTTCTTTTATTCACCCTCGTCAGAATTTCCACTCTTCGTCGTCTAGTCCGGCTGCAATTTACAGAACTTCTGGCCGTGTGGTAGCGAAAATTAGATTATTTTGAACAATGCTGCTGGACTTTATTATTATTATTAATTTTTTAAACGATGATAATTTAATAATAACTAGCAACCTGGCAGTCATTATGTGACTGCCGTGACTTGTCAACTATAAATAAATAAAATTTTGCTTTGTTCAATAATGATTTTTGTTAAACTGTACTGTAATTTCTTAAATATTGATATTTTTAAAGATATAAGCTCATCTCGATGTTACACTCATCAAGAGCTTTCATTTGAGTACCCACATGCATTTTCATATATATATATATATATATATATATATATATATATATATATATATATATATATATATATATATATATAAAATATATGAAAAATCGATGTGGGTACTCAAATGAAAGGTCTCGATGAAAGTAACGTCGGGATGAGCTTATATCTTTAAAAATATCAATAGTTGACAAGATAGCAATGTCAGTTCTTAATTATTGACATTTTTAAAGATATAAGCTCATTCCGATGTTACACTCATCAAGAGCTTTCATTTGAGTACCCACATGCATTTTGATATATTTTTTATATATTCATATGTATAAATATATAAAATATATAAAAAATTGATGTGGGTACTCAAATGAAAGGCCTCGATGAGTGGAACTCCACAATTAGCTTATATTGTTGAAAATATCATTAGTGGACAAAATATAACGTCATTGTTTTATTATTCACATTTTTTAAGAAATAAGCTCACCTTGATGTTACACTCATCAAGAGCTTTCATTTGAATACCGACATGCATTTTGATATATTTTTCATATATACATATATGTAATATATATAAATATATGAAAAATTGATGTGGGTACTCAAATGAAAGGTCTCGATGAGTGTAACATCAGAATGAGCTTAGATCTTCAAAAATGTCTATATTTCACAAGATACAGCATAATTTCTTAATTATGTTTTTACAGATAGAGAATTTTCGAATGCAGCCTAAATACTTATCATAATAAATTAACTATCGGTGAGAATGATGTGAAATCTTAAAAAGGCACAAATTCAAGTCAAGACTTTTTTAATGACCCTAAATTTCACTAAAAAAACCGATTTTGTCATATATGACTATCCTGGCCACAAAATTTTTCTTATTCTCTTAATAATATAGATTAGCTTTTATATTTTTCCAATCATAGAAATTTTCTTCATTCCCAATCAACCAAGAACCGTCAAAAATTTCATACCAATGTTCAATCCCAAAACTTTATCATAAATTCTGAAGCTGTCATCACTGACAACAGTTCCCTCACATGCAATAATAGTAAGAATAACAACTTAGATGTAACAAATTAATCTTTAACAACTGACTAACCCGACAAGTATGAGATACCCAAGTAAACAAGCATAATACAGTGATTACATTAGCATCTTAAAGTTGTTTAACCGTTGAAAACAATTGGCCCATATTTCAGTGCTTAATTTTAAGTGATAAATGGGAGGACAGAAAATGCCAAATGGCAAGAGTTCTAACTACACTATCCCATCCTATCCGCAGTTATATACATATATATATATAATAGCATCCAGGTTATGTACCATCACATACATAGACTAGACTAGTCTACCCACTCACCAGCATTTATACAGAGTACATCTCTGGTGATATAAATGTGTCCGTATAACTGGATGTGCCAGCCCCAATGAGCGCCAGGGGAAACTTTATTGCCCTAGCTCTCAAGTCGTTACTCCTGATTTGCATTTGTTATTATAATTGGGAATAATCGATGCCCGCCACGTTGCAGTCTAGTCGTCTGGTGCTAAACTAGACCTTACACTCTAACTCACTACCTCCCACATATGTGAGTAAGTGTGCTTACAAATATATTTATCGAGCGAACTATCGGAGATTCTCAATGCATTCATGGAAATTGATTCTGATTATATTTAAGGCCAGTGTGCATTCATTTTCTCTCTCTCTCTCTCTCTCTCTCTTTCTCTCTTTCTATCTTTTAGCATACACATATAAATATATATACCGACCGTGACTCTAATAACAAACATTGGACGATAATAGCATGAAACCCCGTAAAATGGACGTGATTGCAATAGAAAGGATTTCAGCGACAACTGTTTTATATTTATTTTTGAATATAAACACTCTGATTTAATGCCATCAATTTCAGATCGGGAGTTATTTCATTTTTTTTTAGTCACGTTCGCGGGAGATTAAATTTATGACGAGCAAACATTTTCTCTTAATCGCCGGCTAGTTAAATTATCTCAATTTATCCGGTAGAAGTGAAAAATTAAATTATGAATTATTATTCTAATTTTGGTAGGAAAATTCAACAATTTATGACTTGTTTGATTTTTAATATAAAGAATATTACAAACAATAAGACTGATTGATTTAATAAGAATATTATTTTAAAATATTAAATTTAAGTTAATTTAAAAAATTATAAATTCAAAACAGGTTATGGGCCCAGTCTCAAAACATACTAGAGTAAAAATAATCGTATTTAATCATTTTAAAGCACAAAAATTTTATTTTTTCAATACAATCAACAAAATTTAACTGCTATAAAAGTCAATTGATTTAAACTCATCTAAGTTCATTTTTTTCTCGGGTAAAATGACAAAATTATTATTAATATCTAAGGTCTCGTCCATATTTAAAATATTTAAACAATTTAATTTTAGGAATTTGGACAATAAATGAAGAAGTTAAATTATAAAAATTGCAAAGTTTAGCTGATTTATTTCAGCTTCATCAGGCGAACTAAAAATTAAAAAGTTTTAGTTAATACAAATATTTGACATAAAACAAAAATAAATGAAAATAACAATAGTTATTCTTATGGTTAGCATCCTCGTTTAGTTTTTACAAAGTTAATAGATGTTATAGAGTAAAGCAATATAGAGTAGAAGTACCGTTTGTGGCCAGTGTACCTTATTGGCCACTTTATTTTCAAATTATTGCATAAATATTTCTACACTGAGAAAAAAAAATTTTTATCCGGAAAAAAATTTCTTGGCTTAAAAATCGTTTAAAATAAATTTTGGTTTTTTGACAAAAGAATATCAATGTTTAGCATGATAATAAAATATTGGCATTGATTTTGATAGATTAATAAACGAATAGGTTCACTTGAATTAAACAAAAGATAATTCGATTAATTTGATCAATTTTTGAGACAAGAAAATATATTCTTGAAAATTATCAAGAATATATATTCTTGTGACAAGAAAATTTTATAAAGAGTAGTAATTTTTTTTCTCAGTTTATAAGCGCAAGATTTAATGAATTCAATTCGTATAAAATTTCTACTTGAATAATTAAATTTTGTACAAATTCGCTAAAATATCAAGTAGCCAAAAATGGTCTTAAGATGGCCAAAACCTTCTACTGTATTCATAAAATGATTAATAATTAAAAAAAAATCATCAAACTATTTAATTTTCAATATCAATAACATAACATTACATAAGCATACCATAGGAAAATTTTCTCAGGTCATAATATATATATACATCATACACATTGAAATGTAGGGCAAATTTATATCTCGAGAATGTAGAGTGAGTTCCCTTTCTTCATTTGTCCTCGCCCTTGCCCATCGAGCTTGACGGCTCCCACGAGGTGGACACATTTGCAAGGCCCCTCGAGCATGACGGACATCCTCCTCTAAATATACATATATTCTTTTGATAGAGCTATTGCCCATACAAACACACACATGCTCATTGCTCTTACACACATACCTACTAGGTGAATCCTAATTCGTTCACAGCCTATGGTTCTCTTCTCGCTATCTCTTTCTAGTCCCTTTAGTTCGTACTAGCTTTCCTTCTATTGGAGTCCCAACTTCCTATTAACATACCGGGTGGAAATGCATCACAGCAAGTATGGAGTATAGATCCTGGAACCAGGACAGCCGCTCAATTTGACTTTACAATTAACGCACCTGCTCCTTCACCTGTGACCCTGCCCGTATCGCGTGTAAGCACTCCTGGAGCTTGTAAATGTCGGAAGTGTACCGATGAATTAAGGTAAATGTAGATGTTGAAGTTCTGGATGAATTGCTCTGATTTACAAGTTGTTTCCTCTCTTTCCCATCTACATAAGCATACATATCTCGCCACCAGAATATCTCTACCATTCCGTTTTGCTCTTCTCTCTTCACCCTTTTCCCTTCTCCCTTCTACTCACGGCCATCTACACCCGCTTCTATTTAAACCAAACTTTGCTCCAATCCAGCTACCCGAGTTGAGATGCTACCGAACAATTTATCTTTCCAACAAAATTCATTAACCCGACCATCTATTTTATTTATCCATTAAACTATCCAGTTTTTTACAGAGAATTAAAATGTGTCCTCAAATATTTGATGGTTAACTTTTGCTATTTCAATAAAAAACGATAGATTTTTTTTTTTTTGACATTTATGTGACAATTGATTTATGGTAAAGGTAATTTAAGTTTGAAGTTCGTGATGGGAAAGAAAAATTTACTTGTCTATCAACAAATAAAAATAAAATTTATGTAAAATTTCATGGAAATTTTAAACTAAACGGAAAATTTTGATTTAAAGTCCTCAGAGTTTATAATTATTTAAAAAAATTGAGATATACATTGATAGAAGGATTTAGTACGGAGTACTAAACTGATTTAGTAACAAAATTTTTATTCATTTATTTGGGAGAAACTAATATTTTGTACTCATCAATATTATTTGTTACAGTTTAACAAATGATTTCTTTATATAAACAAAGCCTTATTACATGGAAATAAATATTTATTTCCACCAAATAATATTTAGTAACAGGTATTAAATATTTCTTTGGTAAGTATTGTCGGTAGATGGCTATGCTTTAATTCCAATGTTTATGTGATACATAACCTATTCACTGACTTAGATTATTTTATTCAGCTCGATTTTGGGAGATTTATCAAACCTTTAAAAACACACATACTCCCAATGAATCTCTTCTATTTGTCTTTTTTCAGAGGAGTTTAGTTAACATTTTTCAATTTGTCTATTATTGATATGTTAAAAACTTGTTTAATTTTAAATTTTATGAATTTCTCAAACAAAAAAATATAATTTAATGAGATTCTTTTCTTTATAATACCTTATATTTTTACTTAAAATTATTTATTTTAATTATTTTGATTTATTTTCAGTTAAAAAGTTAGGTTACACGCTAAAATTAGCTGAAAAATTAATTTCTCTGATACCAATAAACGATTTATTGAGTACCAATTAATCATTTGTTAAATACTACTAAATATTTATTTGGTGGAACTAAATGGGCTTTAATAAACGATTTAGTACCTATTATTTAATATTTGGTAATGAAAGGTTTGTTACTAAATCATTTAGTATCTGTTACTAAATCTTATTAAATAGAACTAAATCCTTCTATCAGTGTATATTAAGAGTTAAAGATATGGAAAAACCTTTCGAGATTTTTTATTTAGGAAATTTAATTCTCTAAAATAGGTTTTATTCAAAAATGCCATATCTCATTTATTTAAATTCCTTATAGAGTTTATAAATATTTTTAAAAAATTGAGCTATAAACTCTCTTAAATCGAAATAGTGACTATAGTGACTATTCACTATTTTTGCAGTGCAGAGTAGATCACTAATTCAAATAGTGCTATATTTTTCACTAATAAATAGTGAATAGTCACTATTTGATAGTCGAAAGTCACTATTTCGCTTTAAGAGAGAACTTTTTACAAAAATGCTTCGGATTTTATTCAAAGTAATTAAATACAAATTTTCATTGGAATTTTACGCTAATTCTTTAAAAGTTCTAAATTGAATGTAATTAAAAATATTTTACAAAGATAGTATGTAAAAATTTATACTTTAAAAAAATTTTTCTCGAAAAATATTTCATAATTAATGAAAAAATAATTCATTAAACTAATTAAATTTTATAAAAATATAATTGCTTTCAGAGAATTACCATGTCAAATAGAATCCAATATTTACCCACAATTTCTGCATTTTCGATCAAAAAAAGAAAAAAGTCGATAATGATCTCTTGAATATTTATATTATATCATACATAAATTATAAAATTATCAGTAAAAAGCGGGAACTCGCAGCTCCCAGCAGCTCTGAAAAAATATTTTCCTTTAATTAAATTAGACTGTGCGTTCTCAGCGGTCAATCAATATTTGATTGATTAAACAACGAAAAAAATGAAATAATAAAACAAAAAAATCTGGGATCCTTTTAAAATGCAGCTGAAAAACTTTAGCAAGTGATGCACAATATATTTTTCCATTTCATGTTCATTCCGAAACAAAAATCATGAATATTCATTCAACGACGTGGAATACGTTTATATCTCCAGTATTTTATACATCTCCCGGTACCCACCCCGTCATTCGTTTCGTTTCGCAACAGCTACATTTTTTCGTTATTATTATAACTGATATTATTATTATTACTACTTTATTTTATTGTTATCATTATTGTTATTATTATATCATCATCCACCCTCTAGCCATCGGTATAAAACTGGCTTGAGCTCGGGTGGTTCGCTCCCGTTTCCCGTTAAACCGGGAAATTTTCCATCGGCAACTTTTCGATGAGCAACGAGGCCAAAGTCGAATCGTGTTCGTTTGATGGATAACCTCAGGCGAACCCAAGTACTTTTACCTCATCAGGGCTCACGGACTATAAGAACCGTTATAGATCGAGTAGAGAAGTACTTTAGAGTATCGAGGAACGCCGAGCTAAGAACTTTCATCGAGTAACGTTGAAACACACGAAAAGGAAAAACTCCAAAGAAATAACCCTCAAGAAAAGTTCGGATCAATGGAAAAAATAGAAAAAATATATCAGGGAATATATCAGGAAAGAGAAGACAATCCTTTAAAATTTTATCACTTTGAAATTTGTCACTTTAACTCACTAGTATGTCTAATGTGTGAAATTTATAAGAAAAAAAATGAAATTCTTTCGAATTTCATTCATTTGAATAATTTAAATATTAATTAACAATTTGACATTTTTTTAATAGTAAAAAAGATACATTAGTTATTCTTAATTTTTTAAGTAAATTTAATTATAAGAAAAAATTATTGCATAAGAAAAAAAAATACCATTGCCTGGATTCGAACGAGGAATTTTTTTGTTGTCACGAGCTCCTTAAGGTAGTACTACCGGTTTTAGAATTAGTGTTCAGAATTTAATGAAATTTGGCATATTTGTACTCAACGATGTAGAGTTGCAGGAGCCAAACGGTATTGTTACTATAAGAATACGTTAACCTACTGGAACTTTTTACAACTAACTAACTACTATAGAGTTCCTATAGCAAAATTTTTTTCTCCGTGTACCCTCTTCAAAATTATTTTTTTAGTTCAAGAATTTTTCTCTTGAATCAACTTAATTTTTTTTTCAATGTAGAAATTTAGGGCGCGTTTTAAATGTAAATAAAAACTCGTTATTGCGCATCTGGAATGCGCATTAGAGAACAAGTTTGTATGAGTTGTGCAATTTTTTTAAAATTAAAATTAGAATTCATAACTAAAAATCAATCATTAGAAATAAAATATGATCTGTGTTAAATGATAGTGCCGCCAATTCAAGTGCAAAAAACTCTTAGCATCAGAGTACGATATCGATTTTCGCGGTTCTGACGGTGTCTCTAAGAATAAAAACTAATGTTACATCTATAACCATCGACTGATTCTTTTTGGTGGATAGGAAGCACTTTTTCTCAGCTCTTATTCCAACTTCTTTCTCGATTTTATTTCTTCTGGCCCCGGTTGCTTTGGGATTCTGGGCAAACACCGAGAAAAATATTGCCAACTCGACAAGACTTTAATTCCCACGTGGATATTTTTTAACTATTCCTTCTTTCCTCTCCTTCCTCATTACTATTATTATTATTTAGACTTTAAAAGTTAAAGGGCTGATTCACTTTTTGGAGTTTGCTCCCTCTCTCATCTTTCATCTTTCGTCTCTAAAAACATCAAACTCGGTTTGCTTTTTTTGGGCTCTTAAATTTGAATAATGACTGCGCTAAATACTTGTTTAACTGGTAGCCGTGTTTTTCTTGGTTGCTTTTTCTGTTCATCTCCGAGGCGATGTTGTTTTAGCTTTTTTCTCTCCTCTGCATTATATTACTTTTCGTGTATTACAGATACGAGCTCAATTGAATTATTGCGAGAAGCGGGAATATTCACGTGTCTACTACGAGTTTACTATTTCTGGCGATTAACGAAAGTTGGGAGCATCCAGACCTCGTTTCCGCTGCTATATATATATATATATATATATATATATATATATATATATATATATATATAAATATATATTATCAACTTTAAAGTTGACTGCTTCGAGTAATTCGGTCCTCCGGATTTCCCGACGAATTCCGCTGGTTCCTCTTTGAGTGGGCTCTTAAGTAGAGGTAACGTCATCTAGTTTGTCTCTGATGCACTCGACCCTCATTTCTCGAGCTTTCAGCTCCTTATATTATATTCTTCTTATTTTTTCTCTAATTATTTTTTTAAGCTTGAAATTAGTCTTCTTAGTTCAACAATTTTTTTTATTTTTGCTTTAACAAAATAAAAATTTCATTAATTTGATTGGTCAAGCCATCTCAACCTTTTTAAAATATAAAAACAATTAAAAGAATTTTTTTGAGACTTTATAATTCTTCGAACAATCGATTCAAGGCTTATAAACATTTTTAGTTCTTAAGAAACTGTGTCAAATACTGTCAAGAAAATTAAAATCGAATGACGTGTTTGGAACATATCATAGTTTAATAATCTTCTCAATAGAGCTTTTCTGAATCAATTTCAAATTTTTTAGCTCAAAAATAAACTGATTCGTCATTAGTTCACATGTGAAGTT
This sequence comes from Cotesia glomerata, assembly GCF_020080835.1. NCBI lineage: Eukaryota > Metazoa > Arthropoda > Insecta > Hymenoptera > Braconidae > Cotesia > Cotesia glomerata. The sequence continues at coordinate 25,007,424 of NC_058163.1, forward strand.
TTTATCTTATAAAGTTTTTTGCACGCCTCATAAGCGAAGTGGATGAGGTTATGCTCTACACTCGCCTTACAAAAATCAAGCGATTTCTTGAACTAAAATTGTCTCTATTTATTTTCTATCTTACTTGTAGAACAATATTTACATATAAATGTAATGGAAAAACACTAGTTTCAACACTTATGACATTTTTAAGACATTTTGCTTTTTAAATAAATAAAAAAAATGTTTAAAAAAATTATTTCGTGGACGTCCGGCTGTCAAATGTATGTATGAAAACTGGCGTGGTCACGATAACTCCCGAAAAACTTAACTGATCAAGTCCATTTATTTTTTATACGTTTCAGTATGATTTAAAACGAAGTCCTTTCGAAGATCACGGTCTAATTCAATGTAGTTTATTTATAATTAGCAATAAACTAAAAATCCACTAACCGTTTGTATATCTATATCTATGTAAATAAGGTTCGTTTACAATACATAAGCAGTACCTTTCTTTTTTGGATGGACAATAGCGCGAAAGATTTAAAAGTATTTGTATTTTATTTTCATCAATTTTATTATGGAAAATGAGATTGTGAGGCGTGCACTTTTGGATTTTCCAAACTTTTTTTTTCTGTTTTAAAAATGAAAAATTGACAAGAACCTTCTTATCGAAAATTTAATTTCTGACAAGTTTTCTCATTTTTTCGTATTTTCAATCCTTGAATCAAAATTTGAAGTTCTAAGTTCTAAAAAAAATTTTTTTTTAATTAAATATAAAAAATTCTTCTACAGTTCAATTTTTTTTGTTTTAAAAAAAAGAGATAAAAATAATTATTAAGGACCTTTTTTGTCGAGAATTTTATTTTCTACATAAAATGTCTTAAAATTTTTCCTTTTTTAATATCTTCAATAAAATTAAGTAAAAATTGGCTCTAAAACAATTTTAAAATTCTTAAATTAAAAAATCAACTTGTTAGTAAGCTTTTCAAATTCTGAATTCAGATCTTTAAAAGAAAATCTACTTGAACATTGTTTAAGATGAAAAGTTGCTGATTAAAAAGTACATTTTTAATTCTATAAAAAATACCCCTTAGAAAGCGAGATTCCTTCTCTATCTCGCTAGAAGTAAAGGGAATGGGGTGTAGTGCAGCTTAGCGCAAAAAGGGAACTCGCGCTAATTTTATTTAGTGTAAGGGACGTTGAATGTTGGTAATAGGTCTACCGACGCGACTCTCATTCGCGAATCGATATCATCATATGTATACAAGTATACAAAGTCCACTGAGAGGAAGAGAGAGAGAGAGAGAGAGAGAAATAGCGAGTGGGTGCAGTGTACTATGTGTAATACAGAGTATATAGAGCGGCGTGGAGATATAAGAGTGAATGGGGGCGTAATAAAGGGGCACAGAAGTGCGAGGGAAGACGCTGCCAGCGAAAGTGAGAGGCTTGGAATATAAGGTACGGGTGAAGTTGATAAACAGTCTACATACTCGGTATAGTACTCGGGAGTAGAATTATATAGTATAGTGTATACTGTATAGTAGTATTATATATATACTGTAAAGCGAAGGGGACGTCGGTTATTCTGTTGCTTACTCTCTGTGCTCGATAAGAGCAAAAAGTTCCGAGAACGGTTCTTTCTCGTGTCCCTTTTTATAACTGCGGATGCTAGTGTGAAGTATATATATAGGTGTATAGGCAAAGGTAAAAGGTATAAGGTGGCTCTGGGGGGTGAAGGTGGATGGGGTGAACAGAAAGAAGGCTGAGCACTGCTCACGCGCGGATATTAACACCTTCCAACGAGCAAAACGAATTACGGGTGGAGTGTGTGGCGGCGACGGCGGTGGCGTTGCCCCAGGGGGATAATGAAAAGAGAGTGTAAGCTAGGTGACACTCTGCTCCATGGAGAAAGAGAACGACTTGGGGATATCAAATTAATGTGTCGGGTCTTTCAGGGCGAACTTCGATGGCTGTTTATGTCGGGAGACTCACAAGAGGCAAGAAAAATAGAGGAATTTTTTTTTTTTTTGGTAAATTTAAGACCTTGGAATTTCGAATCTTGAAAATTTGTGGTTAGTTTTGAATTTTACTGTCAAGTTTTTTGTTAAATTATTGCATGAGTTATAGTGAGAAAAAATAAACTTGATTGAAGAAAAAATTTTTGAATGAAGAAAATCATTTTTTATTTAAGAGTGAAAATTCTTGGACTGAAAAATTTTTATTGAATTAAATAAATTTTACTTGATTAAAGAATTTCTTTTCTTGATTCAAAACAATTATGCTCTTTGAAAGGGATTAAGATTAAATATCTTGGCAAAAATAGCTTGTTAAAAAGTATTCGACAAAATTATCTCTTATATATATTTTTTTAATAAAGTACCAGAATATTATTAAACTAGCAACCTTGCAGTCACTATATGATTGCCGTGACTTTTGTTAAATCGCTCTGTACTTTCTTAAATATTGACATTTTTAAAGATATAAGCTCATCTTGATGATACACTCTTCAAGAGCTTTCATTTGAGTACCCACATGGATTTTTATATATTTTTCATATATTCATATATATAAATATATAAAATATATGAAAAATTGATGTGGGTACTTAAATGAAAGGTTTCGATGAGTGTAATGTCAGGATGAGCTTATATCTTTAGAAATGTCAATAGTTCACAAGATACAAGGTCATTTATTAACTATTGACATTTTTAAAGATATAAGCTCATCCCGATGTTACACTCTTCAAGAGCTTTCATTTGAGTACCCACATGGATTTTTATATATTTTTCATATATTCATATATATAAATATATAAAATATATGAAAAATTGATGTGGGTACTTAAATGAAAGGTTTCGATGAGTGTAATGTCAGGATGAGCTTATATCTTTAAAAATGTCAATAGTTCACAAGATACAAGGTCATTTCTTAACTATTTACATTTTCAAAGATATAAGCTCATCCCGATGTTACACTCTTCAAGAGCTTTCATTTGAGTATCCACATGCATTTTTATATATTTTTCATATATTCATATATATAAATATATAAAATATATGAAAAATTGATGTGGGTACTCAAATGAAAGGTCTCGATAAGTGTAACATCGGGATGAGCTTATATCTTTAAAAATGTCAATAGTTCTCAAGATACAAGGTCATTTCTTAATTATGTATTTAGAGATAAATTTTCGAATGCAGCCTAAATACTTATCATAATAAATTGACTATCGATGAAACTGATATGAAACCTTGAAAAGGCACAAATTCAAATCAAGACCTTTGCAATGACACTAAATTTAATAAAAAAAACCGATTTTATCGTATGACTATCTTGGAAACAAAATTTGACTTATTCTCTTAATGATTTTGGACAAAATATTTAGACCTATAGGCCCCTTTAAAATAATTTTCTAGGTTCAAAAATTTTTCTCTTGAATCAAATTAATATTTTTGATACATTGTCTAATTTTTGACAATAAAATATGCTCTGACAATATTGTTAGTTTATGATTCCTCGCTTAAATCAATAATTTTAGATTTAGATTTTTTTTTTATATATTTAATATTTTTACCTTTTAATTTTCTTGAGCTTACATAGTTAAAAAACCTAATTAAATTTTGTCAAGACTACACTATTGCATGTTGGAACAACTTAAATTCTTCAAACTCTCTTATAAAATAATATACGGATATATATGACCATATGAGGACGTATCAAACCAGATATATATATTGTGAAAGTTTTTGCTCGTCTTAGCTCAGAAATAACCCTTCATTTTTTCATCCTTATTCAATGTCGCTATTGTGAGCTTAATCCACCTCCTATTGGAAGCTCCCATCATCTTGTCTATGTCTTTGTCTACGTCTACTGCTGCTCGTAGGACGTCGATGAGAAAAAACGAAACGAGAGTATATATAAGAAGGTCTCCCTCGCTCTTACACGCAAACTCCATTACCGAGGGCCCAATCTCGTCAGAGGAATATCGTATTATGACACTCGGGTGCCGTACGAAAAAAAAAAAAAAATAAATAAGAAGAGAAATAACAATTGTCGGAAAAAAATTTATAAATATATATTGTGAATACATGTGTAGGGAAATAAAAATGGGAGGCAGCAGTTCGGATATGGTTTGTAAAAATAAAATAGTTTAAATCATCGGTGTATTTATAGACATCCTTGGTACCTACCCGGTGGATTGGGGGTTTAAAGTTTAAGGAATGGAGTCGATCAATTCTGAGAGCTGAGCGTTAAATTTATGAGATATTAATAGGATAGGGGTGTTAAGAAATATTATAAAATATATTTACTAATCTATCAAGCTTTTTATGTTAATCATTATTTAAATAAATTTTTTTTTTTTAAATAAACAGCACAATAGTTATTCAAAAAACATTTTTCTTTTAAATTTAGTGTTGACTTATAGAATTATTGAAGTAAAAAAAATGAGGAAAGTCATTAAAGTACATTTTATAAAAATCTAACTATTGTATTTATCCTCATGACGTAATTTTTCAAAAATTCGGCTATAATTCGACTTAACTCGACGAGCTGAGTCAGAAAATACATATGGTTCAAATTTTATGTATGTATATACGATATCACACGGCTTGTCACGACGATAGCGTCAAAAATTCTTAAGGAATCTTAATGAAACTCAACATAATTTTTTTACAGACGATTACGAAGGTCAACTTCAAATATGAGCTCAATCGGTCAATTAGTTTAGAAATTATAACATTAAAAAATTTTGAAAATTTCAAAATCTCATTCTCTCACTTCTTCTCTTCCAAATAACTTTTGAACGCGTCGAGATATTCAATTTTTATAAAATGCACCTGAAAGCTGAGAAATTAAGCTTCAATTCACACGTTTACATTTTTTTCTAAATCAAAAAATATCTATCTTAAGATTAATTTAAAAAAATTTTACTTTTGTAGTTGTTTTATCCACACAGAAAATAAAATGTTCTTGAATCAAGTACATAATTTTGAAGAACTTAATATTCTTGATTTAAGTAGAAAAATTCTTAATTTAAGGAAACTTTTCTTGATTTAGAAAAATTTTACTTGATTTAAGAATTTTTTGTCTTGATCCAAGACAATTACTCTCTTCAAAATTGTATTCTCTGTTCAAGAATTTTTCTCTTGAATCAAATTAATTTTTTTTTCAGTGCACAGAAATGAAATAAAATGGAATCTACTTCCATTTCGGATGCGGAATGGCCTTTTTATAAAGAACATTTATCAAATTCCACAAAATTTTATCAAAATAATAATTGTATAAAATTTTGTTAAAATTAACTGTAATTAAGCAAGAAAAGATCGCAAAAATGTGTAATTTTTTATACAGCTGATCAATTTTCGCGATTGCAGCGCCACCACAAATTCAGTAGATAATACCGTTACTTAGAATAATTTTTACTGGAGCTTTCAGTAAATTTTTTGAGTAGTTTCAGTTGAAATCTATCCTTTACTATTATTTGTAATATTAAAAAATTTATAATTAGATCAGGAATTAATTTCCTCTGCTTACACTCATTTTCATGGCAATTTTTAAATAAAATTTTTCTCCATGCTCCTTTTAAGGCAGTTTGTTCTTTCTGAGTTTCCATCACGGTTAGCACTGGCATCGTTGAAGATATTTTCGAAGCTGAGTAGCACAGAGGAAGATTGAGTCAAAATAATGCGTATTATTTATACTTACTCGAAGATTTGAAGATATCTAGCGTCTTTATCTTCCAGGTCTCGACTACAGCGCAGTATAGAACATAAAATAACATAACATAACAGTATAGGGCGAATTTGGTTCGCTCCAGATCTTCGTTGAGTTAAGAGATCTCTTCAAGTGTTATTTTCGCTGGCAGTGTCTCGGATGTACCGAGTATTAGTGTGTATGTATGTTGTGTGCTTTATAGTAGCTTAGCAGGCGTGTAGCGTATATCGCACAGTGTCTTGATATTTTTACGAGTAGAGTGCTGTATAGCAGTTTCTCTCGGTGTTTCTGCTTGTACTTATACTTATACATCAACTTGTAGATCTCTTGCGAGGTAGTATTGGACTGAGCTTACATTCCTCGGCTTGGGTTGGTGATTGTGTCTCAGCACTGGGGCATGTACGTACAGAAGTACCTCCAGCACACATTTATCCCGTGTGTGCTGCACTTAAGAAAGACAAGTGAGTATAAGGGTTAAGGTGGAATAGTAGAATAGTGGAATAGGAGCTTTTCAAGAACCAGACGACGTACTGAAGGCAAGACGTGTGTGTTTGTTCCAGGTCTTGAGCTGAGTTATGGCTCAGGACTTTCTTGGCTTATGAGCGTCTCTACTCTCTTCTGACTAACTCGCACCCGAGTTAATCTCAAGGGAAGACTACAACTGACGACTCGAGGAATGAAAACCAAGTGCAAGTGCAAGGAAATTTTTTATTGTTACTTATAGTTATATTTATATTTATCTTTGAGATTATTTCTGCAAAACACGACCATTTTACTTATCTGAATTCTTATGGGCTTTGTTTTCAAGTTATTCCCTGACAAAAATATTATTTTATTATATATGACTTTATGTGTATTCATATGTCATCATATATGATCAATAAATTAGTTCATTTATAGGTAATCATTTATGTCATCATAAAATTACTTGACTCATTTGAATTTGTATGTGATCAAAAATGAATTTATATAAGCTCATGTGTCTTAAGTTCTGATCATATGTGATCGAACAATAAGTTAATTAATATTTGTTCACATTATATCTATTAATTAGTTGCTTCATAAAGACTTATGCATGTTTATAGGTAATCATGTGTTCATATTTGATCAAAAAATTATTCGGCTCATATAGGCTCATATGTAATTAGTTGTGATCATATGTGATCATTTATGCAATCGAACAATTAGTTGATTCATAGGTGATCATTTATGCCATCATAATTTTACTTGACTCACATATGTTTGTATATGATGAAAATGAATTCATATAAGCTCATGTCTCTTCAGTTCTGATCATATGTGATCAAACAATAAGATAATTCATATTTGTTCACATTATATCTATTAATTAGTTGATTTATAAAGACTTATGTATGTTTATAGGTAATCATGTGTTCATATTTGATCAAAAAATTATTCGGCTCATATAGGCTCATATGTAATTAGTTGTGATTATATGTGATCAAACAATTAGTCAATTTATGTGATCATTTATGCCATCAAACAATTAGATGATTCATGTGTTTTTATAGTTCATTGAACAATCGATCAATTAGTTAATTCATAGGTGATCATTTATGTCAACATAAAATTACATGACTCATTTGAGTTTGTATGTGATCAAAAATGAATTCATATAAGCTCATGTGTCTTCAGTTTTGATCATATGTGATCGAACAATAAGTTAATTCATATATGGTCATATTATATCTATCAATTAGTTTCTCCATAAAGACTTATGCATGTTTATAGGTAATCATGTGTTCATATTTGATCGAAAAATTATTTGGTTTATATAAGCTCATATGTAATTAGTTGTGATCATATTTGATCAAACAATTAGTCAATTCATTTGATTGAGCAATTAATTACTTCATATGTGTTCATATGTTATCATACAATAAATTGATTCGTATAGGCGTACACAGAAAAAAAATATTCTTGAATCAAGTATATAATTTTGGAGAACTTAATTTTCTTGATTTGAGTAAAAAAATTCTTGAACTAATTTTTTTTTGATTTAAGAAAATTTTACTTGATTCAAGAATTTCCGTCTTGATTCAAGAATTTTTCTCTTGAAACAAGTTAATTTTTTTTTTTTTAATGTATGTTTGTTTAGTTTTGATCATATTTAGTGTACTAATTAGTTGATTTATATATTTTGGTATGTGATCAACACTCAGTCAATTCATATATGATCAAAATATCAATTGAGTCATATTTATTCATACGTGCACATATATGATTATTAATTTAAATCCACAGATTTCATTACTACAAACAAATCTTGGCCTTGGAATCTCCAAACAAAATGAACGAATCCCGTAAAATATCCCCAATTTAAATCCAAATCTTCTCACAAACATCGTCAAATAACAACAACAATAACTATCCAAGATTTAAATGAATTAATAATAAAAATATATTTACTGGCTTTCTCAAAACTCCAATTAAGCTCGGTTATTTTTCTTCGCCGATAAATTTTCACGATGCCGGGTCATTTCGTCCATACATATACATGTATAAATATAAAGAAGGACACGGTAAGCCATAACCAGCGTCATACATGTCGCGGATACGACGCAATAATCGTTACGATGCTTTTCGCGTCGTCCTGTGTTGTTGTATTTGTATTTATATTCACATATACACTATAAACGATATAAATGTACGTGTACGAGTACAGCAGCCTCCATTCTCGATCCTCGGTTGGAGTAACCGGCGGTTGCGTAACCGGCTGACTCGTAACTTAATTCTACCGATGGATGATCTTACCCACACATGCTATGCTCACATACACACACGCACATACATTGAATCCTAAATGCCAGAGGATCTGATCGTCTCTTGTATTGCCGACTTGACTCTTTACTATATAATATAATATAATATAATATAATATATATATATATATATAGCAGCAGCATTGTTGTTATATATATATATATATATATATATATATATATATATATATATATATTATATATATATATATATATATATTATATATTATATATATATATATATTATATATTATATATATATATATTATATATTATATTATATATTATATATATATATTATATATATAATATTTATATATTATATATATATATATATATATATATATATATATATATATATTTATTTATATATATATATATATATATATATTTTTATATATATATATATATATATATATATATATATATATATATATATATATATATATATATATATATATATATATATGATACATACGGGTAGAAAATAAGCGAAAGAAGCTGAATAAACCAGTTGGTACGATTAAAGATACTCCGAGCAGAACAGAGAGATGAGAAACGCACTTGCCTTTTTATTTTTATAGCCTTTTTATTACAAGCACAATTCATGACAGCTTTTAAATAATAATAACAATAATAACGCCAACGATAATCGCTTACTTATCAATGATTAAAATATATGCTCGTTCTCATTTTAATTCTCTGGGTAACGTATAAAACTGCGCTTAGCTCTACACTGATGGCTAGTTAGCTATTATACATGTTTATTTTTATGTTTTTTATTATTGTTATTATCGAAGAATGCAGAGATGATGTGAGGTAATGGGGTATTAAGAAACACTACACCGTGAGTTATTTTTCCCGATAACGTGGCATAACGAGGCCAGGAACAATGAGCTAAGTTGTATTTAATGTTGAATTCGAAGTAAGAAGAGAAGTCACTAACTTATCGGTCGTAGCCTAGATTCCTACGTCCCTGTATCCGTATTCTTATACGCTTCGCAATCTTGCGTTTACCTGTTAAACACCTGATAGTAAAAGGTTTCTTGTAGTTATTAGTTTATTTGCCTGATAAATATAATGCACTCGATATGGAGCTTGGTAATCTTTATAGTTGAACTTTTGAAAATTTTTAGTTTGTTTAGATTTGAAATTTTGAGGTGAAGATTTGAGATACGGAAAAATTGATTATTTTTTTTGTAAAGAATTTTCTCTCTCATATTTTAGACACAAACAAATAAAATTTGATAAGAAAAAATTGTTCATGTAATTTGTTTCACTAAAAAAAATTTCTAAGATTTTAAACTTCAAATTTTAGTTTAAAAATTGAAGTTACAAAAAGATATTATAGATTCAATTAAAAATAGTTAAATTAAGAGAATGCAATTAAATAAAGTGTATTATAGAGAGTGGTGTGTACTTATAAGAAAGTAAGAGTGTACCAAAGAAAAATGTTAAAAAACGATTATTATAAATGTAAAATGGTAACAGTTTTGTAAAACATTTAATATGGTGATACAAATAAAATTATATTCTGTTCTTGAAGTTACAAAAAAAAATGAATGACACTTTTTTTTTTTTTGTAGAAAATTTAATGATCACTACATATAGAAAGAAAAATTTCTTGACTGGAGAACAAAATTCTTGACTCAAGAAATTTTGTCGGGTGCCTGAAGGAAGACCGAAGCTATATTGGCTGAAGTAAAATTTTTCTTGAAATTCTTTTCTTGGTGGAAGTAATTTTTTCTTAATTTACATCATAAATACTTGATACAATAAATTTTTATATTTGATCAAGATTTTTAGATACTTTAGGGAAGCAGCGCCTCCTACTTCAGCTGAGAAAAAAATTTTCTCGCCTTGAGAAAATTTTTCTCTTGAATATTTGATACACATTTTATATTATTTTAGCGTGCAATTATACATATTGAATGAAAAAAAATGATGAAATATTATTTGATCTTCCCATTTGACATGTTAATCAATAAAAATATTATTGAAAATTTACTTCTATCTTTATATTTAATTTTTTGGAGCAAGAGAGAAATTTTCTCAAGACAAGAAAATTTACTTCTATCAAGAACTAAATTGTTTGAAGCAAGAGGCTGAATTTTCTCAAAACAAGATTTTCTTGACTTAAATAAATTTTCTTGGATCAAGATACGTATTTCTTAAAGCAAGAGAATTAATTTTGTTGGAATAAGTGAAAATTCTTGTCAAAAAAATTTTTTTTTTGCTCAAGAAAATAATTAGAAAGAAACATATTTTCTTGGCTCAAGCAAACCTTTTTTTCTGTGTATAATTCGTTTATCTAAAAAAAGTTTATAAGATTTTAAACTTCAAATTCTAGCTTTAAAATTAAAGCTACAAAAAAAAAACAAATGAGACTTTTTTTTGTAGAAAATTCAATCCTCTACAAAACCTCATAAATTTTCCCTGTCTGACACCCCTGAGCCAGAACATCTATCTAAACTAAAAAATCAAAAGTTGACAAAAATTAAAAGTAGAGTGCCCTAGTAATTAATAAGCTTATTACCAACATATGCCATCACACTCGGGTCACATTAATTAATTAGTTACTTGTTATTTGTGATATTAAACAGTCAGCGTACATAAACGCGTACAAAACACATATGTACAACGAAGAATGTTCTATTCCATGTATACATCGTTCATCTTAACGGCTTAGTTTATGACGCAACAATGTGTGTGTGTAATGTTTACGCAATGAGATACGGGAATCCAAGTTAAGTTGCCCGACTCGACTCTTTTTACCTCATACGTCTTGTGACCTGTCGGCGTGTTCTTCGAGTCGCAGGTGGCTGCTTTTGTTTGCCCTCGCCTCTAAACATGATAGATTCGCTTATAAATATGTCTCTTTACTTAACTTATAAATATTTAATACAAGTGTTCGGCATTAGCTACCGACTATCTTCAGAAATATTTACCACCGACATTAACATAAGTGCATTTCCAATAAAAATGATAATAATATTGTTAAAAAGATGAGTTACGTAAACGTCATTATCATAGATAATAGATCACATATTTTAGAGTCAGCTCAAAAAATTAAAAATAATCATACATATGGTCTTTTCATTAATCTGATGGTTGATCAACATATGACTGATCTCTATCAGCCGCATTATTAAATTTTAAATCAATTTATTCAAACACCCGGGCTCTATTCCGTTTAATTAGTTCCGCAGTTCTGGCTGAATATATTTTTCTGATAAAAGTTCGTGCCAGTTAAAGTTAAATACTCAATAATAAATAATCAGTTAGCCTGGAGATCATGCATCAGCTAATGGGACAGTGACCTCAATATTGTTTTATTTTTTTAGTAGTTTTTTTTCATCATTTTTTTAATTTTACGGTCCTTAATACTCTAAACTTGTACAAATATTATGATTTTTTTTTTAAATTACTTTCTATTTTCTTAAAGTTCATTAATAAAATTAGGCATCCTAAAAATTTTTTTAAATGTCCATTTTTTCAAATAAAAAATCTTGAAAAATTAAATCAAAAAATTTATTAATTAATGTGATAAAAAAATTGGTAATAATAAAAATAAAGAAAAATTTTCAACAATTTTTAAGTTTCAATTTTCAAAATTTTGTTTTAAATAATTTGATAAAAAATTTAATTAAATAAAAAATTTGTTTTGATATCAATAATGTGGAAAAAAATTAAATTTTACAAAAAATAAAAAAAAACGCATTTGGTAATATAATAATAAAAATAACGAAAAATTTTCAACAATTTTTAAGTTTCAATTTACAAAATTTTGTTTTAAATAATTTGATGAAAAATTTAATTTAAAAAAAAAATTTGTTTTGATATCAATAATGTGGAAAAAAAATTAAATTTTACGGAAAATAAAAAAAAACACATTTTTGGTGCTTGACCGATCATTTTTTAAAATTAATATATTATGAAAAATGAATTAATTAATTAAAAAAAAAAAAAAAAAAAGAGCGTGTAAATGGAGAGTATAAAATTTTGATTATTTTGAGCCATCAATTGATTAATTAAATCTCATAATTTCGGAAAAAAATATAACCAAACTTTTTAAAAAAATTAAGACAACAATAAAATTATTATGACGTTAATAATTAGCCTGAAAAATGGAATAAAAGCCTAGATATTTATATGAAAAAAGTTTAAGAGGAGAGTAATCAATAAACATGAAGTCACGTGGTAGGCAAATGCGTATGAAATGTGGCTATAAAATAGAGGAAAATAAAAAAACTAAATAATTGAGCGCATTAAATAAGTCTCTGAGCATTGAGTATAAGGCTTTGCGTATAAATTTAACGATGTTTTTGTTATCTCTTATCAGAAGTAAATATCTTGAGAGTGTGGGTGCGTATCTGTGTATCTAAATCTGCTTACAGACGAGATCTCTGGCAATTGGACCCTTTGGTTCTTAACGTCCTCGTAAATAAAATGACACTGACAGAACATGAAGAGATGACGGATAAAAATAAGGGGTGGATGGAGATATGTATTAAGTGTATTATATTTTATATATTTTTATAGAGTTTTATATAAGAAACTAATGAAATCGGGCCGACACTATGGCGACGCGTCTTTTCCTTGAATTGTCAATCTCGAAAGCTCTCTGGGACACAATAGTGCGACAAAAAAAGGACATAACAATAATACAACTGAGTATTTTTGTCTCCCGACACGGTGACCTCGTCGCACATAACTTACCGCCAAAAATGTAACTACTTTCACGTATTATTATTATTATTATTATTTACAGAATGAACTCGACTGTTATTTGTAAAATTTTTTTTCATTTCACAAAAATGTCAATAAATTTTTAATCTTTCGTTCCAATTAATGGATTAATCCAATAGATGAAAATATTTTTTATTTATCTCTCCTCATATTTAAAATGTAAATATTAAATAACGTTTCATTTTTAATAAACAGTTTTGCTGTTGTTTGTGTTTTTTTTTAAATAAATATGAACATATGTGATCATAAATAAACACCAATAATTTTTAAATACAATCTTAATTAATCCTAAAAAATTCCTAATCATTTTTCTTAAATAAAAAAATATAGTAATAAGTGTAAATCGTAAGTGTACACTTAATTAAAAAATGTTTTTCTATTAGTGAGCTAATGACCTTTTCGTAAAAAAAAAAAAATTGAGCGAGCAAATGAAAAAGTACTATTTTATTTTAAGTCGGATTTAGTTAGACTTCTTTTCGACTGGGAGCTATTTTTCTAGAGCTAAGAAGCTTTTCCTTTTTATATATATATATATATATATATATATATATATATATATATATATATATATATATATATATATATCTATGGACATATTTATTTTATTTTATTTTATTTTACTTTCTTTTACTTTGAGAAAAGTACACTGCAGACTTTACCTGAAGAATAGAATAAAATTTAAAATTTATTGCGCTCTATTCTGTCTTTACCATCAAGATATTTTATATATAAATATTTTTTTTTGTTCTTTTATTTCTAAAAGTATATAAATTCAACTTTTAACTAAACAAATAAATATTTATCATCTCGGGTCGTATTATGTCGAATTATAATTCATTGGAAAGTTTATTTTTATAAAATATCTGGATAGGTCGCAATTCATTTGTCCTCAGTGCTCACTGTTCTTTATTTGAGACCGGACCGAGCAGAGTAAAAGTGGAGACCAAAAAAGATAAAATAAAAAAGAAAATTGTAAGGGTGAGTGGAAGAATAAAAATAAGTCTGTACTTGTGTGTCTCTAGGATAGCAATCTTGGAAATTGCTGGACGAACGGAGGATATAAAATTGATTGGTCCGGAAGATATCGCGTCAGCTGTCCCGTGGTCACGTTTCTTCCACCAGCCACATGCTTTTTTTCTAGCCGACTTTTTACCTTTTCCTATGAAAAGGTATGAGGCTTGATTTGCCCACGTGGACTTATGGCTTAATCATATATTCACTTTCGCTTGACAGAGACTCAGATAACCATTGAGTCACATGAGAATTGATTGATGTCGAAAATTTATTTTTTTTATCAATTTTACTACAATGCTCATGCAGTTAATTAGCAAAGTTGACGGAATTATTGACGAAATCACTGGATAAAATTTAAAAAAACAGATTCTAGGGAAAAATTATAAAAATATTTTTTTATAGGAAATTTAACTGGCTACAAAAAAAGTCCTTGTCAATGTTTTTGTATCTCATTTTTGAGACACAAAATCAATCAAATTTGATAAAAAAAATTTTTTTACATTACATATTTAACTCAAAAAATATATTAAACTTTCAACATTAATTTCTGAGCCAAGAGCTGAAGATAGAAAAAAAAAAGTTTGAAAAATCCAAAAGCGCACGTCTCAGAACGCTCATTCATTCTTTAAGAAAAAAGTAAATTGTGTAATTGATTAAAAAATAATTAAGTAATTTTTTATAGAGTATTTTTTATTTTTTATTTCAAATATCGGCGCCCGTTTTTCTTGTCATATTCGCAAGCAGTCTAAAAAAAATGGGAACATTCCTAGTTTTTATCAAAACGTTTTTTTTCCCCAAAATAGCAACATGAAATAATTTTAGAAAGTAAAAAATGGTTTAATTTAAGTGTTTTCTCGGTGTACATCTATACTTATATTATTGTATCAGTGCAATATAGTTGTGATAGAGGCATTTAAAAATCACAAAATTGCTTGACTTTGACGAATCGGGTATAAAGCACAACCTCACGCGCTTCGCGCTATGAGGCGTGCAATTATAATAAATCTTTTTTGTAGGAAATTTTATTGTCTACAAGAAATGTCCTTATCAATTTTTTTGTACTTCTTATATTTAAGATACAAAATAAATACAACTTGATAAGAAAAAATTTATTACACTTAAAAAAAATTTTTTTTTCAAACTTACAATATTAAATTCTGAGCCAAGGATTTAAAATATAAAAAAATCATTTGAAATCTTTTTTATAGGAAATTTAATAGTTTGAAAAACAATGTCCTTATCAATTTATAATTATCTCTTATTCTTGAACCGAAATTCTAAAAAAACGTCATTAGAACCTAAGTTATTTTTTTAAAAATCTTAAGAATCAATAACTATAGTTGAAAAAATTGCGATAAAATTTTGAATTTGAATTAATTCAGACTATTAACAATTGTTTAATTTTTTTTGTTACAGGTAAGCTGAGAAAACTTTTATTATCACCCATTATCCTACAACTTGTATCCTGAAAATCATCACGAGGTACATGCTCCAAATTATGAATTAAAAAAAAGTTATAAATTATAAATTTTTAAAGTAAAAAGTTAAAAATATTTAATAGAATTAAAGTCTCGTGACGATAATAATATAATGAAGAATTCTTTTATTTTGTAAATAGCAAATTCTTGAGGGTACAATGTCATATGTTTAATAAGCATTTGGTTGTTATTATTACTATGGTGATAACATAAAACGCAGAGGAAAATATTTGACGAGTTTGCAGAGCTCGGGTGACAAAAAAAGACGACACGGCACACGTGCAATAAGTTGACAAGTTTCCAGCCCGTCATAAGTAATTTTATTTAGTTTTTGCGCCACTCAAGAAAAGAACTAAAAGAAAAATAATGATAAAGAGTGTCACTATAATAGATAGTTGTTTTTTTTTTCGCTTTCGAAAATTTATAAATTTCAGAATATTCGCTGGAAGTTTCCCGGGAAAAATTAATACCCGTGGAATTCTGATGTATACGTGTATAAATATTACGGTGACTGGAGTTTCTGGAAAAATAAAATAATTTCGTCTGGCAATATCCGGTTGAGAAGACGCGCCGTTGCTATTATATAGAGTCTCAGTCTTGGTATTGAAGAAGCTAAGCGGAATGATTTTATTAGACGATTCAATGCTTTTCTCTCATACTTCGAAGTTAAGACACCACTCTGCTTTCTCGCTTGTGCTATTAACTCCAAAACTACAGTCGTGTGTGTGTCTTCGTGTACGTGATTGCATTTGCAAACACACAACAGCTACTTTGCGAAAGGATACAGAGTCTCTTTGACAATTTAAGATGTGACGAAACTTGGAATTTGTTGAGTACACGGAAAAAGTTTGAATTACTTTATAGAATAAAAGGTTTAAATTTTTGCGGAAAATTTTGATAAATTCCGAGTTATTTATTATTCTTATTATTATTATTTGTTGGAAAATTAAGTCTTA
Source organism: Cotesia glomerata (assembly GCF_020080835.1). Lineage (NCBI taxonomy): Eukaryota > Metazoa > Arthropoda > Insecta > Hymenoptera > Braconidae > Cotesia > Cotesia glomerata. The sequence continues at coordinate 25,024,101 of NC_058163.1, forward strand.
TTTTTCCTGTAAATTTATGAAGTTAAGAAATTTCCGATCGTGGAAAAATAACCGAGAGAACAAGATGACACTGGATATAATCCCAGATTATACTGAGTAAAAAAAATTTTAGATAGCAACTAAAATAATTCAGATTACAATGAGTATAATCCATATATCACGCAGTATAATCTGGATTTTTTTAGCTACAATCTGAAATTTTTTTTCACCATTTAAAACAAAAATTTTTATTTTTTATAAAGTATTTAAAAATATTGTAAAGTATTAATATATTTTTAAGTATATTTTAAAATATTACAAAAAAAATTCTTAATAAATAAATGATTAAGATTCGAAAAAAAAATTTTATTTTTACTAAATATGATGTAAAAAAATTGCGTACTTATCACGAGATATTAATTAACATTAATAAATTTTTTTTATACTGAAAAAATTATAATTTAAACGAATATTTTTCACCAAATAATTTTATTATTAATTACATATTTTAAAAAAAAATTTACATATTTTTGAGAAAATTAATATTAATATAAAAATACTACAAGTAAAATTTTGCCTTAAAATTTCAATAATTTTTTTATTATTCATAAATTAAAAATTTCTGAAAAAAAAAAAAAAAGTGCCACCGGCAAAACGATCTAAATTAATAAAAATAATTCTCTCAAAAAGGTAACAAGTTCTTAACTAGGAAGAAAAATTTAATTCAAACCAAATATGGTGTATAAAATTGCAATTATTGTATTAATATCAGAAAATGTTGATTATTAATTTTTTTATGCTTTGAAAGTAATAAATTAATTGAAAATTTTCACAAATAAATCATAAAAATATGGCTTACAATTTTTTAAACTAAAAAATTTATTTTTTTATTGACATACATAAAAATTCTTTAACACAATAAAATATTCGCCGGTGGCGCCAAATCCTAAAAATGTTTCCATTTATTTTCAATTGAAAAAAAAAAAATATGTGAAATAATTCTAATAGCCGTCAATAAGTCAATCATTTAGCGCAATTACAATTAATTAGATAATTCACAATAAATTGTAATGTAGACAACACTTAACATTTTTATTATAAAAAAAAAAGCTAACAGTTGAAAGTAATAAGTATAAAATAAAATAAATAAAAAAGGTACTGCAGAGCTGCCTTTCACTCGACATTTTTCCACTTTATGTCACAATATATTTTCTCCGTCCCTCAATGTGTATATCTATCCTCTCACTCAGTTTATCTGTTGATTCTCTTCTTTTTCTTCTTCTGGTTCTCTTCTTTCTTGTTTAGTTATATTACTCTCCGTCTAGTCTCATCCTCACAAAGTTAAACCAAATGTGTGTGTTCCGCGATGGGAATAAGCCAGATGGTCCCACATGCATTCTTGCCATTGTATTTTCTACGTGGGCATATATGTGTGAGAAAATTCAATTGAGCTGTTTTGTACCTATACATATGTATAAATATATAAATATAAATATAAATAGTAAATAAGAAAACCCGGTTTTATTCTTCTTAATTTTCATCTAAAATTAGCTTATAAATTATTTAAACTCGGCAAATAAATAAATTTTTAAAATTTTATACTAAATAAAAATAAAAAAAAAAAAAACAAGTGGAGGATTAAAGAGTATAAAGTGGTGAAAGATGAAAAAGGTTTAACTGAGAAAAGTTAACAAATTGTCGTGCACTTTTCGAGCTTTCTCAGCTCCGAGTAAAAGTGTATTATGTTTACTCACTTCAATACATTTTCCTTCTTTACTTCTCTTCTATTCAGTTTGTTGGACTCCATTCGGTTTTTCACACCCCCGAGATCCTCCGATCAAGCCACCGAGACATCTAACATTCGACCTTTAGATTCTAACACGATTTTATCCGCCATTATAGAGGAAAATAAATCTAACTCTAAAATCGGTATCCGATTTGGTTTAATCTTGTTCTTTTTTTTTTTTTTTTTTTTTTACTACGTTTTGCTTTCTGCCATTTTTTTTGGGCTGTACAATTTTTTTTAAAAGCTAATGAATGTTTAAATTTAATTTTATTAAGCTTAAAATAATTCTGTTTTTCAATTTAAATAAAAATCACTATTGAATTAAAATTAGGAATTTTTTTATAGAAAAAAATTAATTATCTCATTAAATTAAAAAAAATTTAATTTGATGGTTAATGTAAATATGATCCGTAAAAAATTGAATTTAATGAACAAGAGGTATTTTTTATTTTATGAATTGAATTTAAAGTGTTAATTGAATTTAAGTGTTAATGAATTTTTCTCATTTAAAAATTGAATTAAATTATTAATGAATATAATATCGATTAAAAAATTAAATTGAGTGTTTAATAAAAATGATAATCCATTAGAAAATTTAAAACATTAATTACAATTTTACATTAAATTAATTTCTTAATTTTATAAATTTTTTTAATAAAGTAAGACGAAATTATTTTAAATGAAGTAAAAAAAAATTAATCTTTTGACTTAAAAAAATTTTAGTTGCTGATTTGGACGGCAAAAATTTTTTATTTCTTAAAAAAAATTTTATTAATTAAAAATGTCGATTTTTTCTGTGTACTTATAAAAATCTTTAATTCATCAATGATTTAAAAATCAATTGAACTCAAATTACTTAATTGATTGTATAAAATATCAGTAATATTTGACAATCATTATTACTAATTGACTACTAGCTTTAGTTAATAATCAATTTATTTCATTGCATAAATATTTGATTATTACTTTAATTACACTACCATCAAAAATCAATCAAATCCACCAATTAGTCGATTCAGTTTTAAAATCGTAATTTTAACTTCAATGAGAATAAAACCTCAATTAAGCATGACAGAAATAGTGAGTAAAGAATTTTTATGTAACCAAAAACTTCAGATAAAACTTTAGAGTTTAACTTTTTTACGCGCATTATCAAGAGACGGTTTTATTCCGACACCCGATTTGATGGTCAATAAAATCGTTTTTTAAGGGCGGTCAAAATTAGTCTGGTGCTGGTTATCCGATCTACTGTGCAGATATTTTTACTTTTTAATTAAAACTAAAATATTTATTTCGGTTATAAATTTTTGACACAATCTATTTGCAAAATCTTAAAATTAATTAGTTATAACATCTACTTTATTTTATTTTATTTACCAATTAAATTAGCTACAAAATTTTTTTTTAAATATTGCTTTACAATTATTAATTATATAATGTTTTTTAATTAAAAAACAACAAAGAAAAATTTTTATATTTATTTTATAATATATTAAATGATTATTTATTAGAAATTAATTTTTTTTTCTTTATAAAAATTTCTTTTGATCAAACAAAAATTTTTTTAAATATTGCATTTAAAGTTTTTTTACAATTATTACATATAAAATTTTTTTTAAATTAAAAAACAACAAAAAAAAATTTTTTATACTTAATTTGTTAATATTAAGTGAGATATTTGTTAGAAATTAATTTTTTTTTTAATAGAAATTTCTTTCGATCAAGTAAAAGTTTTTTTAAACATTTATCTTGCGTAAATTTTGTCAACCAAATCGGAACCAAATTTTCTCATAAAATTATAATTGTTTTTTTTGAAAACACAAAGCTCTCTAGAATAAAAAAAAATATATATAACTGTTCAGAATTGTGTAACATTTCAACCGCATAATGTACCAACTAACAACACACTAAAATTGATAATTCACGTTGTTAAAACGGAAATCTCCCATAACATAATAACGATGCACTTGTAATAAAACTTTAGTAAATTACTAGACACTGAAATGAATATCTTTTGTTGGGGCACATTAAGAAGGTTTAACAATGATCATGATAATGACAATGACAATAACAAAAACAAAAATCAAGTGTCACTGAAGAAAAGCCCTGGAAGGGTAAAAACGGCAGACCATGCAGTAACCTTTGTACAGCGAGCACTAACTGTGAATCCGGTTGTTTGTATGCTCCGTCTGGCCCACCTCTTCCTGCCTCACTAAATTTCCTCGGTCTCGGTTTTTTGTTTAAAAACACGAGGAATAGGGAGCGGGAGTGTAGTGATGAAAAAGCTAATGCTGCGCTTTAGTCGCATTAAAAATCTGGCGGAGTGATTTCATTGGTATTCAGAGGCCGGTCCATTATGGGTCGAAGCCCAAATCCGGGTCAACATTCGAAACCAATCCAGTGAAGATGAAATATATTGTATGAGAGACGGTAGTTTCCCGAATTACCTAAATCGTAAATCTACAAACGTGCCAAGTGAACGGGCTGGATATGTACTGCTACATACAGAAGTACCGGTGCCAGTAGTACAGTGTGCTTGAGAGTACTAAGAGCCACGCAGGCGAGTGGAAAAGATGAAGGAGGCTCGAGGATCAAGGATAAACCTTCGTATGCACCTAAATACCTCTAAATCCTACTTGACAAGGTCTAAATTTTTAAATTGTGTAACCGACTCTAACTCTAACTTTAACTCTATTTCCGATTGTCTTCTTTGGATAAATATTGCTTTACAGATACATTATTTTATTTCGGAAACTTGGACATGAGAACATATGATGCACATGATCATATATGAAAAAAGTTTGGAAATATCGGAAATATTGGAATATCCAAAAGTGCACGCCTCATAATAAAATTTATTGAAATAAAATACAAATACTTTTAAATCTTTCGCGCCATTGTCCACCCAAAAAAGAAAGGTACTGCTTATGTATTGTAAACGAACCTTATTTACATAGATATTGATATACAAACGGTTAGTGGATTTCTAGTTTATTGCTAATTATGAATAAACTACATTGAATTAGACCGTGATCTTCGAAAGGACTTAGCTTTAAATCATACTGAAGTGTATAAAAAATAAATGGACTTGATCAGTTAAGTTTTTCAGGAATTATCGTGACCACGCCAGTTTTCATACATACATTTGATAGCCGGACAAACACGGAATAATTTTTTTAAACATTTTTTTTATTTATTTAAAAAGCAAAATGTCTTTTAAAAATGTCATAAGTGTTGAAACTAGTGTTTTTTCATTACATTTATATGTAAATATTGTTCTACAAGTGCGATAGAAAATAAATAGAGACAATTTTAGTTCAAGAAATCGCTTGATTTTTGTAAAGCGAGTGTAGAGCACAACCTCATCCGCTTCGCTTATGAGGCGTGCAAAAAACTTTATAAGATAAAAACTTCACATGTGAACTAATGACGAATTATTTTATTTTTGAGCTAAAAAATTTGAAATTGATTCAGAATAGCTCTTTTGAGAAGATTATTAAACTGTGATATATTTCATCTTCTTGATTTCATCTTCTTAATTTGAGTAGAAAGATTCTTAAACTAAAAAATTTTTCTTGATTCAAATAAATTTTACTTGAGTAAAAAATTTTTTTTCTTGATTCAAACTAAAACTCTTCACAATTTTTTTTTTTTGATTCAATTTTATTTTTTTTTCAGTGTATGTCAGAACTATGTGATTAAATAACCCCATATGAATTGATATAATTATATTCAAACACATATGAACTCTTATTATACACATACACAGAAAAATCAATTTTACCGGCTTCTAACTAAGAAAAAAAAAAATACTTGGGTCAAATATACATGTGCCTCGATTGAAAACAATAAACAATAATACTCAGTCGAGAGATAAAATTCTTGTATGTAGGTTTTTTATAATTTTCTTCAATCAAAAGATGCGAATATTTTGAACTTTTGAAGGAAAATATTTATTTCAATCATGATGTTATTTCTTTTTCTCTGTATGTATTCAAAAACGTGAAGATATAATATACATGTAATTCCGTCTGAATTTATTCTGCCTAATCAAAAACTATTGTAGGATTTATTTTCATAATAAATAGAAACAAAATAATATTTTCTCAAGCGCTGGAGTATTTTTGATTTGTATTTCTTCTGTAATATCCTTCAGTTATCGATACGAGACGCTCCGCTCGCTGAGACAGTCGGATAGGACATATTAGAGAACGGAAAATCCATTATCTATTATTTACTATCTATAACTACCGAGAATTATTACAGAGATTTACACGTCATTGCGCAGCATTGAATGTGTATAGGTAGACTGCCAGCGAATACGGTTCATTTCACAGAATTCATCACTCGGGTTTAATATCGCAGTAAATGCGCCGCAAATACTTGATAATAAACTATATCTCTTAACTCAAACTCTGGTGTATTGATATGAGTTAAGTGTAATACTGATGTACTGAATGCTCTCATATCACGATACCATTTGCTGTTCATCGAGACGGCATTGAAAAATTCAACTTACCTCTTTCTATACTTATACCTAGTCGATGATAATGATAATAATAATAATAATAAGAGATATCGAAATTCTATTGTCTTGAGTACCAGTGCAAGTTAAGGATAAGTGTTAGTATGTCTGCGAGGATTCATGTGTATTTTATGATTTATCCATCTTCCTTTTGAATTTTTATCGGTAAACATTCACATCAACATCATACTTTATATAAAATTTTATTTTTACGAATTTAAAGAAGTTACGTAACATAATTCAAGTAAAAAAATTTTTTTTTATAAGCCTTTACTTACCAAGAAATTTAGTATCGTTTGGAATGTGCTATAATCTAAGACTTGTGGTATCACTTTAAGTCTAACAGTTTCATAGAAGCCGGAGAGTAAAAAAATTATGCATTTTAATGTTTATTTTTTTTTACTATGAAAATTTTTATATTTTAGTAGTTGAATAAAATGAAGACTTATGTCAGATAAGCTCTTTAAAAATGCTACACTGATAGAAGGATTTGTTTATAGTTAAAAATATTTGTTAATATTTAACAAATCATTTATTAGAGACCACTTTTTAGTCCTTAACAAATATTTCTTAGTATTTAAAAAGATTTATTAATATTTAATAAATGAATATCTGATTTATTAAATACAAACAAATCATTTTAAATACTAAGAAATATTTGTTTGATACTAAAAAATGGTCTCTAATAAATGATTTGTTAACTATTAACAAATATTTTTTTAATACAAATAAATCCTTCTATCAGTGTAGGCAAATAATTTTTATTAGTGCCATTATTATGAAAAGTTAAAATTTGGGATGAATAACCAAAAGTATTTAAAAATAACGAGATATCTTTTTTATAGAAAATTTGATTCACTATAAAGAAGGTTCTTGTTAATTTTATTATGTGTTTAATATTTTAGTAAAAATTTCATAAAAATTTTGTAAAATCAGAAAATCACAAGTTCATATTTAAAAATTAAAATTTTGGGTTAAATATAAAGAATATGCAAAAATATCAGAACTTATTTATAGAAAATTTTATGCTCTACAAAAAAAGATCATGGTCAATTGCACGCCTCATAAGCGAAGCGTTGAGGTAGTGCTCTACTCTCGACATTTCAAAAAAGCAGTTTTCTCGAAACTGAAATTGATTTTTTTTTATTTATATCGCACTTACAGGTTAATCTGAGTGTACTAATATCAAGTCAAATAATTTGTCAGGCACATAAAATATATTTCAATAACAATTATTTTGTTTAACATAGTAAATAATAACATTAAGAATAATCTTTTCTGGACGTCCGTGTGTCTGTGTTTATGGATTGGTGTATGTGGCAGGGAAATTGCTCGAAAAAATGATCGTACCGGAATAAGTTTTTTTTTATTATCTAAAGTAACACACTTAGGACTTTTTCAATTAATATAAGCGTTCAATTCACTGTCGTTAAATTATTATTCATAAAAAACTAATATATGACTGTATATTTTTTTGTATATCTATCAATACATTTTATTATAGTATTTTTTTTCCTCACCTTAGAATTATCGCGCCACTAAACCATAGCAGAGTTTTCTGTTTTTTATTATTTTGCTTTTTATATTTTATTTTAATCAATTTTATTGTGAAAAACGAGATTATGAGGCGTGCATTTTTGGATTTTCCAAACTTTTTTATTATCTTTAATATTTTGGTCAATATTTCAAAAAAATAATGAAATTACGTGTTCAAAATTAAGGATCCAAGTTTTGAATTAAAAATAAAATTATCATTATTATTATTATCATTATTGCAAATGAGATTGAGAATAAAAGAGATTGATAAGCGAGAAAAGTCAGCGACATCTTTCCACAACGTTGGGTTCAGTTGTTATTATTTAAAACGAACCGGCGTCACATGGAAGCTCGGTGATTCGATATCTTTTTTTGTTATTTCTGAAAAGTCATACACTTGAATGTTTACCCTCGGCATATCCGCGATGACACATACGGTCACTCAAATAAAGTCTGGTAAAATATAAAGTTTATAGCTGCACTTCCTGTTATGTATAAATATACAAATATATGTCTCTATCTAGTATAAACGTTTATATCTTCTATTTTATGTACATATATATGTCTACATAATTTATATGTTTTGTAAACAAATATGTGAACGTGCGAGTCCAGGCCATTAATTCGCAACTTTAAGTCCTTAATTTTACACACGGATCCAACTATCTCCAGTAATTTGTCACAGTATGAATAAATTAGTTATTTTGCGCGCTCTCAGTTTAGTTATTAATTTAAATAATTAATATATTTTTGGAATTTATTAGCTTCAATGGTGTAACTTTGTTCTAGAAATTTAATTATGAACATTTTAGACTTTTAGTAGAAAATTTTATCAGACGATTTTTTTTTTTTTTTTTAAAGTAATTTTATTAAAAAATTTAAAAGAAATGAACGAATTAAAAAAGTAAAATTAGCGTATAACCATCGCGATAACTTTTTCTACGTAAAGTTTAACGTCTCTGACACAAAACTGAGCCCGCGAGGAGGATCTCATCGCCTATGGAGCTCTTTAGGTATTATGCTAATGCTTCGCGTTACGGATAACCCGTAACAATATTCCTCTTGACGACGATTCCGAGGATCCTCTGACGATACTGCCACCTGGTACGTTCTAGTCCCCTCAGTCCTATTCCGCTTTTCGCTGTGGGGGGTACGAGGTAGGTAAAGGACATAATTTGCGTGAGGAAAGTAAAGACCAAGGGGCGGCAAACGGCGCCAATGGGCTCACAAAAGAGACAGCAATCTCTCTGTCTCTTTTAACCCAAAAAGATAAAATTTATAAAATAAAATAAAATAAGAAACGTATCTGAGCCGAAAATAAACAAGCGGTGAATTTCCCTGGAACCTCCAATCGAATAGAATGCGTACGCTCTACTCACTCAGGGGACTGAGATTCGATCTCTCTTCTACCCTTCTGCTTCTGCTTATACTTTTATTTTTTTTTTCCTTCAAAGTAAATTTCTCGATTTAAAAAATGGCTCTTATTCTTTTTGAATTCAGAAGATATACTAGATATAAAAAAAAGAAATGAAACCAAACTGTCGGCCAGGATAATATTATGTAAACTTTGGTAAGATAAGCGATTCCGTCAATTTCATCAAAAATGAGGGCAAAAAGTCCAGCTTTGTTTTTTTTTTTTTTTTTGCATAAAACAAGAAAGGAATTGTGACATATTGTAGCTTCATAAAAAAATTCGATTTCTTTCTGGAAAAATTGCATTGTATGGCCTTATATGAAAATTTGATATGAAAATTGACTATATTAGGTCATATACGGACATACCTGGTTTTGTATGACTTGTTAGGCGCATATTAAGCCATATACGGTCATGTAAGACCTGTCAACAGATGGAACATAATCGCTAAATCTTCTCACAAGAGAATTAATTTTCCCGTAATAAGTTACAAAAAAGTTTGGAAAATCCAAAAGTGCTCGCCTCATAATCTCATTTTTCACAATAAAATTGATTAAAATAAAATATAAAAAACAAAATAACAAAAATTAGAAAACTTTGCTATGGTTTAGTGGCGCCATAATTCTAAGGTGAGGAAAAAAATACTATAATAAAATGTATTGATAGATATTCAAAAAAATTCATAGTTATATATTAGTTTTTTTACAATAATAATTTAACGACAGTGAATTGAACGCTTATATTAATTGAGAAAGTCCTAAGTGTGTTACTTTAGATAATAAAAAAAAAATTATTCCAGTACGATCATTTTTTCGAGCAATTTCCCTACCACATACATTAATCCATAAACACAGACACACGGACGTCCAGAAAAGATTATTTTTAATGTTACTATTTACTATGTTAAACAAAATAATTGTTATTGAAATATATTTTATGTCCCTGACAAATTATTTGACTTGATATTAGTACACTCAGATTAACCTGTACGTGCGATATAAATAAAAAAAATCAATTTCAGTTTCGAGAAAACTGCTTTTTTTGAATTGTCGAGAGTAGAGCACTACCTCAACGCTTCGCTTATGAGGTGTGCAATTTACAATGATCTTTTTTGTAGATTGTAGAGCATAAAATTTTCTACCCATAAGTTCTGATATTTTTGCATATACATAATAAAATTAACAAGAACCTTTTATTTAGAGAATCAAGTTTTCTATAAAAAAGATCACTTATGACTTTTATGTATCTTTATCCCAAATTTTAATTTTTGATAATAATTACACTAACAATACTAATTTTTGAAAAAAAATTAACTTTAGGCTTAAATTGATAACAAGAATAAAAATGTCAATTGAATAAAACCGTTCACATTGATATCCGTATCTACGTATGTATGAAATGGTTTGTGGCTTGGTGCGATAAAATTCTGGCGTTAATCAGAATCTTGTTTCCACAAGAGAGACGCTTACTCGCCCGCGGGATTCGCTAACGAGGGGGCCGCCATTGTAACCATTTACACAATTACATACATTTCCGTTTCCCTCGGGGCTTTTTCTTTCCCACTAATACACCCAAATTGTCAACGTTTTACATCAATAACCCCCGCTTTTTAAAAATACACACACTACATCCCGTACTATACCATACTACATGAAGGATAACTCTCCCCTACCCGACAATATAATGTAATTTTGTAATATTACATATTTCGAGGGCTTTGTACTTGCATTCACGTGAAAAACGAGCTAATCAATAAATGGATCCTATATTATATTGTGTATTACAATATTATACTAATGTTGGCTAATAATTACAGATATAATCAATTTAAAAACATAAATAACTTTTTGTTTCATTCAAAACTAAAAATAACATTAAATTTATGATAAATTATTAATAAATACTGTTTAAAACATTATAATCATGATTTTAACAGTTAATTTATGAAATTTATTATTCAAATATTACAATTCAATAATTATATAGAAAAAAATAGCATTTCAAACAGTAATAAAGGCTATGTAAATGTCGCAAAATCTTAAGTATAATAATTAATACTTCCAACTTATATTTTTATTATTTAGCACATAAAAGATTATCGTTTGATATGCAAAAAATATCAAGAAAGGTTACTAAATTTCTATAGTTAGAATTTAACATTTAAATATAGCCAACGTCAACATTTACAAGGTGAAATAGTAAATTTAAACCACAACGATAAAAACGAGACTATAATTATTGACTTGGCGCTTTTAACTACTTGAAACGATAATTTTTAAAGAATGAGAGTCGTTATTTACTATAGCAACCGCTACAAATCACTTTTTTTTCAATATTAAATTTTAAATGTTGACTTTTATACTTTTTAAAATAATATTTCGTAACATTAAATGTTATGCCACCCCGAAATTCAATGTACTATTTGAAACACTAAAAAGAAACCAGAATCTGAGTGAATTTTACTATTCAGTTTTTTGTATAAAGCGTGAATCAAAGTTGAATTTCAATTCCTAAAAGTTTCCCTCTTTTTCTTGAATATTAACAGCGTTTCCTTTAGTGGAAAAAAGCGAAATAAAAACCCAAGTGCCATTCTGAGAATCGCCAGTGAGTCAGCCTGTGTTTATCTGTGTATGAGTTCTGCGTGCGCTTGCGTGACGGGGTAGTTGAACGCAGTGATGGTGACGTCGAGTTTAGGTCCCGGGGGTGTAGGTGGTTATATTACTCGAAAAGAGGGACAGAGATACTAGATGATGCGAACAGAATAGAATAGAAGGAACGAAATGGAAAGCGGTTCGGTGGTTGAAGGTAGAAGGTAGAAGGGAATGGCATTATACATACAATATTACAATGTACGGGCCAGGAAGGGCGCAGATAAGGTGTGGGAGACACATCGAAGGCCAAAGTGCGTGTGAGTTCTACTTGCCGGTCGGGTATGTGTTGGTGTCATTGTGTGTGTGTGAGGGTTAGATTGACTGGAGCTATATGTGATGTGTGGTTGTGGATGTGGGAGTAAGTGTCGGTGCGTGCACACGTGGTATTGATCGTCCTTTCCTTTCCATTCCATTCCTATCTGAACTCTGTACTATCCTGTGGAGTGCGTTAACGTTAACGTTAACGCTTACGTTACGTTGGCAGGCTCCAGGGGTGCCAACTGAACCACGATTTTCAGTTCAGACTCTATTTTTATGGTACAAGGGAAATTCTATCAATAAAAATCATATATGTTTTCATATGTGTTCACGTGGTCATATGTGATCATGTGTTCACATGTCTATAATTGCATTCATATGTTCATGGGTTCATGTATTACCATATATGATCATATGTGTTCATTTGATCATGTGTGACCATATCGACGGTCTAATTAGCAATTGGTCTAACTCCTAATTTTTTAGAGGGTGATTTTTTAACATTTTGATATAGCAACAGTCCAATTATAAATTATTTGAATGATCTTAGACAAAATAGTATACCTCTATTAGATATTAAATTGTTTTTTAACGTGATAATAAATTTTGAACCAATACAAGTTTTTTCGTACAAATGGAAGATTCTCTAAAATGGAGTTAAACAATTTGCTAATTAGAACGTCGATTTACGATAACATGTTTTCACGTGTTTATATGTGTCTGAATGCATTCATGAGTTCATATTCTTACAAATATGTTCATTCGTTCATATGTGATGGTAAGCCTTGCAAATTGTATGATTGTATTCTTACACAAAAAAAATAAAAATCAAAAAATTACATTATAAATATTAATAAGCGTCGATTCGTATAAAAAAAAAAACTAGAAAAATTGCAATTCGAAATAATATTTTTCTGAATTCAAATTTTGAAGGTTAATTTTCAGAGCTTTCAATGTAATATTTACATTTTACAATGTAATTCTTACAGAATCTGTGATAATTACAATTTCAAACTGTAATTTTTCTAGTTTTATATACGGAACGCCACGTTATACTATATAATGTCATTTTTCTATTTTTCTTGTTTCCGTGCATCTTCATATGATCCAAGAATATGTTCATGTGTTTATATATGACCACGAGTGATCAAAAGTCTTCACTTTTTCACATGTAATCATGTTTTGACATGCTTACAAATGTATCCGTATATTCAAGCAAGATCATCAGCGGTTGTGTTTATTCGTATAGATTCATTCATTTTTTCATCTGTGATCATATATAGTCACATAAATGCATTATGTATATACCATCATAACACATACGTGTTTATGGGTGATCATATGTGTTGATCTGTTTGTGGGTAACCATATGTTTATCTGTTTATGAATGAGGAGTTGAATTTCAAGTGGGTATCTTATCATTTTTGATTTATCGAGACAAAAAAACTGGTTATTTTCAATTATAAATATTTTTATTGAACTTTTTTAATTTAGATATAAAGTGCTATCGGTTACGAAGCTACAATTCGATTTTTATTTAGAAATCTTGAAGTAATTAATATTAAAAAGTTCAAAAAAATGCTCTTTTAAAATATTAAAAGATATTCTATTGAAAATTAGTTCCTCGAATGTCATCGTATCTTCATAGATTGACAAATATTTTCATGTCTTTTATAAATGATCATTCTTCCATAAGTAGTAACATATGACCACAAATAATGTCCACATATATGTGATCATATGTGTAAATATGTTCTCATGTGAACAAATGTGTACAGATAGATATTATATGTATCTAATATGATATGATATGAGATCTGCATGTATTCTTTCAGTCTCAGTCTCAGAACATATTCGGTATTTAGTATTTGTACTTGTATGAAGCTGAGTACGCGTTATGTATCTGAATTCCACCCCCGGCGCTCAGTATATTGCGTATATGTGGAACAGAACTATAGTTCTGTTCCACATATACGTTATATGAACATTGCCGACTCAAACATAGACATATTCACTAAAAGTCACTACGCTAGATATGAAAATTTTCATTACTCTGTATTACAAGCCCGTTATTTTGGTTTTATTTTATTTATTACACTTTATAGGTATAGTGTAGACATAACAAGCTGTTACTAATTGCAATTGTCAAAGTTTCCATGTATAGCTTTAGTTTTTATTTATCAGAGGGTAATGTATTTTTATTTTTTGTTCCTATTCCATTACCATGAGACTGATCATTATAATTGCGATTAAGCTTTATAAAAATGATTAATAAATTTCATTTAAGCCCAGAATTCAATCCAATTGAACAAAAAATAAATGATACTCAATACACTTGTATTGTATCTATGTTAACAATGTAATTCGATATCATAGTCAGTTGTAATTTGCGTTGTTTTATACTTTTCAATGGATGTACATCGAAATTCAATACATATTTGGGAAACGTTAAATTTTCCACAGCTACACAAAAATGTATTCTAAAATTTGTAATTAAGCTGACTATTGACCGGAATTCCAGTATCGGAGTTTTTATCTCCACGAAAATCATGAAAATTGACGCATTATGTATATTTTTTTTTTTTTTTCGCACCAGCAATTTATATGAATCGTGAGGAAATTCATGTAGGTTGTGTGTAGTGTGGTGAGCAATTGCTGTGAAAAAAGTACCCTTGCGTGTTCGCAAAAATGAGTCGAAGGGAGTAGAGTGAAAGCGACTTCGGCGTAGTATACTTATAATGTAACATAATATAGCTGCGACATACGAATATAACTTCTTCTATGTACGCGTAATCACATAGTATAGTATATTGTAGTATTATTAAGGAAATAGGGAAAGAAATGACGCAGCACTGCAAGTATATGTGCATAAAATAAAACTGTTCCCGGTATCTGTTCTTAGAAATTAAAAATACAAATGACAATTCATTAAATCAAGCTTTCGTTAAAAATTTATAAAATTCAAAAATTTTTTATCGTTAAAAAATCAAATAATTTTTTGTGAAAAAAAATAAATTAATCTAATTATTCAACTCTTGTGTCCTCGCTATTAAATAAAATAAAACTTTCTCTCTTCGAAATGAAGTCCAAAAATAATGTCCGAATTTAGACGATGGTACTTTTAGTATCGAGTAAATTGATGTGTATTACAATATATATGGAGCTTACTAAAAAATAAAACCGTACATTTATTAATTGCAACGATCCCTTGGGGTGATTTACCTGACTGCAAGTACTCCCTTTGTGCGAGTCTATTTCTCGTGACGGATGAAAATCACATGCACCCTCGGTATCACCGTCTTTTTCCGCACATATCTGTCAATGTTGCTCTCTCTTGCACACACAAACCGAGCATTGAAACAAACGGATTGGTAGATAGACTGCAGATGTGTTTGGACTGTTAGATTCCTGAATGATCGAACAACTACCGGGCGATTTGCGGGCAGAAATGCACCAAAATGTTTGCCAGCATGTTCATAGTGATAATAATATTATTGTAGATGTATTTGCGGATTAGTTGAGTAGAAAATTCGAGTTTAGTGTCGAACAACTGTATTGTAGAGATTACTATCGTGATTATGATGATGATTATGATTATGAGTATGATTATGATCGCACTTGCCATCAAAATCAACATCAGCATCACGTTTTCCTTGTACATTTCGATTATAGTATTGCGGCTTTTGTGGAAATTAATTTGGCATGTTCGTGCACCTGGAAAACCTTCATTTGTTAACCGAGACCGAGAGCTACAAACCTAACTATTCTATTGTATTTAACAGCAGTTCCTGGGGCTTACCACCAGAGGGATTTTGTGACTTTGAATTTGACCGCAACATGTCGCGTTATGCATTCGCTTTTTAAAATTTAAGAATTTTTTGATCCTAAAATTTTGATAAAAAATTGAAGCTTAACTATTAAAGATATGGACAACTTTTTTGAGCTACAATTTAAAAACTTCTATAAGCTTAAGCCAAAAAAAAACTTTCCACTGTTTTTTCTCCATTTTAGCAAATTAAACTCGGCCTTTTTTCATTTTACTGTAAATAATACTTTATTAATACCAGCAATGATTAGTTCACTCCAGCAGTGCGTGTGTTAACAATAAAGTCTACTATCGAATTAAATTCGTTTTATTTAGATTTTTTGTTACTTCAAAGAATGAAACCGAGGAAGCGAAAATTTGCTGCAGGCTATTTTGCTGCACGCTACCCTTTGCATGTGAGTATATAGTAAAACACACACACACACACACTTACACCCTTACGCTCTAACACACACATGAATACATTGATGTTCATTAAATCCCCCGTTTATAAGTCGGCAAGTCTGGGGAAAGCACCTAATGATACAGAGGGCGATTAAAAGGTACTGAGCGCGTCATTTGGCTTCATCCGTCCAAATATTCATAACTTTTCATTCGCAGCTCCTTTTTGCTGGCATATATCATACGTGTACTCTTTACATACCACACACACATCATGCATTCCTCATTCCTCATAAACCCACCAGCAATGCGCTCTTTGATCTAATTATAGTCCGGAAACCCCTCAAGATCATCCGCTGCATTGTTTTCCACAAACTTCGATAAACTAACAAGCATTCATCTAAATAGCTCTTCCTTATCATTAATTACCAACCATATCATCATCAATTCCTCCAAATTTACCCAATAATCATCAACATTTCCAGTCTATTTTACACGACTAAAAAACTACTTTAATTTCGGGTGAAATTCAATAAAGTTAGAGTATTTCCATCCACACATAAACGTTGCCCCGCTTACTCACACATCTAAGCGGGTAGACTTTTGAATTGGGTTTAAAAACATGGCGAATGCCATTAGGGACTCGAATAACATAGCTTACAATAAAGTCCTCCATAATACTTTCGTAAGTAGGTACTGACACCCGTTTATATTCACACACACACTAAGAAAACATCGTATGGAAAGATAACATGTGTGCGAGCAGCATCACATCACCATCAACATCAACATCAACAGTATCAAGTACAGCAGCCAATACGACCCAAGTATTGCAATAATATCTGTCCAGACTGAGCGGACTGCTTAGATCCGCTGTATTCCGAGGTCAAGCTTGTCTGCACAATACTATCTAGCTATGAATTCAACATTCGCAAACTATTGTTCAAGTCTTGCAACTACCAACTGTTTGCTTCTATTCTAGATCTAAATTTGGTTCTAGTTATAGTTACTGGACCTATTAGGGATGATGATGATGATTCCAAACCTAGATCTTGAAGACACTGAAGAGGTTTGAACAGCTAACATGCTCAAGAAGATTTTGGAGAGCAAAATTTGATCATCAACAAGCTGAATATATCAAAGAACCAAAATCAAGATATAGTAGACCAAAAAATTTATGTTTTTCTTTTTATTAATTTCAATTTACAACGTTTCGTCAGCATAATTCTGACTTCATCAGGTAACTTATGTGTAAAAAATATAATAAAATTAATTAAAACAATTACAACCAACTTATTAAGAACATTATCAAAATTAAAATAAATAATACCTTGAAATATTTAACAAAAACACATAGTCACATGATTCCAAATATTACGTTAGACATTTCGAAAATACAAACAAAAGTCATGATCAACAAATATTTTTACAATTGTTAATAATTATAATTTTTTCTAAAAATTCTGTGTTCAGAATAAATATTCCCCATGAAAAAAAAAATATATTTCGTTATATATAAGAAATGTATTTTAAATATGTTAAAAATATATTTTAAATATATAAATATACAAAAAATATGTATAATAAATATATTTTTACTATTCAAAATATATTTTTAGCTATGTATTTTTTATGTATTTTAAGATATATTTTGAATATATCTATAATATATTTAAAATATATATAAAAATCGGCCAAAAGTTAGTTATTAAAAATATATTTACTATACATATTTTTTATAGATTTTTAATATATTTAAAATATATTTTTTATATATTACGAAATACATTTTTTTTTCATGGGGGATTCAAACGTTATTAATTAATAAGTAGAAAATTACTAATAACAACCTCCAAAACTGAATATATCTCTAAAATTTGGTAAAAACTTCACAATTGAAACAACAGTTTAAGAATTGAATGCATTTTTCATGCAGAATTCTGGATTTACTAAAATTCAACTTAAAAGTTTCGAGCTTGTGATATATTATGATTTTGAAATTTGATATCAAAGACACTGAAGAGGCTTGCTCAGTCAACATGGTCGAAACTTCCAAAGAGCGAAATTTGATCACCCAGAAGCTGGATGTGCAGAAACACATATGATGCAAAAGCATGATCTAGAATAAGTGCAGAGAAAAGGATATAAGCTCGGTCTTTATTCCTTTAAAATGCCATTGCTTGACGCTGATGTTCTCTTTTCTGGGTAGGTATAGTGTTTTCGTAGCGTTTAGTGCCATTGTTAGATTCTGGTCGTTGATGTTAGTCTTGGTTATCGCGGCAGAGAGAATACGGAGATGGGTATATTCGCTGATTTTACGCTTAAACTGCTGATACTTTTTCGCTTGATCTGCATAAACGATCTCTGATGTCTGATCTGGATCCCAGATCGCGCTACTGTTGCGACGGATCTATATTGGACACTGTTATAGGGGAATGAAGAATAATTGCGATAGTCGGTTGAATTGTCTTTCTGAAATTCACGTTTAAACTCCAGGCAATAACGATTTCAGTTTAGTTGATAAAAATAGAGCAATTGGATTACACTTTTTAGTTTAAGGAATTGCTAAGATTGTTTTACGCGCTATTTCATGAGAAAAAGAAGTGTCCAAATGAGGTATAAATTTGGCTTTATAGAGACATATTTTCTTATTGATTTTCGTTAAATCTTCCACGAAAATTCTGCTAATATTTACACTGAATAATCTTGGAATTTTCTCATTTCTAATCAAAGTGTTCAGACACTTTGAAGATAATATCGCAGAATTACCGTAATTGGTTATGACAATTATAATTTCAATAGTAAAACGTGCTGATGGAGTAACTGTAATTTTTGAAGCAGTTGTGAATGCAATACATGATACTATTTCTGATAAAGATAACTATCATGCTTGTGGTTAGTAACATTGTAATTACTCTTCAAGCAACTGATTTTATCACTGGAATATTTGTTGTGAGTATAACAATTATGTGTTGTGCCTACGCTTAGATTTTTTCTATGATAATATTCCAATTCATAAGAATTTGATAAATAGTATAATAATGAAATAGTTGTTATCGTTATTATTGTTATCAAGTTGTGAAAAGTTCTATCTTATCTTCTAACACTTTGAAAATTCCACTTACGTTCTTTAAGATCAAGAAATTCTTTGAATGAATAAAAAAAAAAAAAAATAATTATAATGATAATAGAAACTTCTATTTTACAGAATTATCATTTTTACTATCCTCAGTAATTTCAGCAGGTTAATTTTTTTAATTTTTATTTTTATTACTATTTACTATGGCCCATAAGTACTAAATAATGTGTTTGTGACATACAACCTATATTAACAGTAATTATTCAAAATATGAATATTCACTGACGACTTTTCCCAGAGGCTTCGCTTCCGCGCTTTTATTAATCACGAAAATTTACAATATTTACACCAGAGAGCTTAAACGAGTCCATTAAAAATAGATACGCTGGCACGGTAATTTTGAATATCCATTGTAACCAAAGTTAAATAAAATTCACTATACAATTAGTTATTTAAAAACAAAAAGTACTCTCACGGTCGTTATATTATACGATGTATTATATTAATAAAATTTGAGCTTCATTCAATTCTGGGATGGTTTTAAAATGTAGAAGTATTATTTATTTATTTATTTATTAGATTTATATGCCAAAGTTTAGCCGGATGGCAATAATATAAAGTTTAGATATAATTCATGAGTAATAATTAAATAGTATAGTTAAATAATAAAGCAGAAACATTATGGTACAATGCAATACAAAAAATCATATAAGTAACATATGAGTAAATCCAAACAAGCCAAACTGGATAATTAATAGGGTTATAAACTGTTTGATAGTTCAAGATCGGCGTGAAAACAGTAACTTTTTGATTTTTTGAAAATCATTAATTTTCTGAGCGTGAAGTTAAAAAAAGTTTGTCAGCAGTTATTTATTATTAATATTAAATTCATATAGATGAGATTACATCACTTGAAAATGCATATCGTGTATGTGTATGTAGCAGAGCTTTTTAACAAAACAGAACCGACACACGGCGGATTTCTCTCACATACTGTATATTATATGTAGTGTATTCTATCTACTTTCTCTATTCGGTCCTCGTACGCTAAATTAATTACAAGAGCTATCTTTTATTTTCATTTCCCTCTATACTAATGAATGTGAACATCCCCTCTGATGTTTTGCTGCTAAAATTTTATACGAACGTATGGGATAATATTAAAAAAAGTAACACTTCATAAAAATGAATTCATAAAATAATCTATTATTTTAAAAGTAAGTTTTGAGCTTATTGCTAATGGAATTTCGCTAAATTAAATAACAAGCTGCATCTACACCTTCAGGATGATTATTTTTTTTCATTTAATTACTATTTTCAATTTCGTGAACTCTGTTAATAATTTTAGGGTTAACGTGAACTTAATTTATTTCATTAGTGTTAAAGTTACGATAAATACAGCCATTAACTTTCTGATTATCCGGAATTTTAAATTTAATATTTAATTTTTGATAGTTACACTGATAGAAGGATTTGTTTATAGTTAAAAATATTTGTTAATATTTAACAAATCATTTATTAGAGACCACTTTTTAGTCCTTAACAAATATTTCTTAGTATTTAAAAAGATTTATTAATATTTAATAAATGAATATCTGATTTATTAAATACAAACAAATCATTTTAAATACTAAGAAATATTTGTTTGATACTAAAAAATGGTCTCTTAACTATTAACAAATATTTTTTTAATACAAATAAATCCTTCTATGAGTGTAATTGTGAACAAAATATTGGAGATTCAAACAAATTATATGAGACTTTTTTACGGAAATTTAATTCTTTATAAGAAAGGTTCTTTTCACTTTTTTCATATGTCGCATTTATGATATAAACTTATAAATACAAATATACATCAATTACGTTTCATACTATCAAAAAGCCCTATATTCTTCTTTACATTTTTTTTCAAATCAATTTTAAAAATATTAATTCGTTTTTTTGATTATAATTTCACTTGGAAGCTTGTTGTACCAATTTAAATCTCTATAAACAATAGATTTTTCTGCAGTTAGTGTCCTGGTTTTTGATAAAGTTAAAGAATTCATTAAATAAATATTCATTGAATTCATTTAATAAATATTTAGGAAGCAGATTATTTAAAATTTTGTATATAAAGAGACATGAATTAAAAACTATTTTTTGCCTTACAGACATCCAACTTAAAGTTCCAATCATAGGTTCCAATCATAGGTTCTTGGGTACCTATTGACATTTAATATAATGCACATAGCGCGACTTTGAAGTTTTTGTAATTTATTCAAAATATTTTCATCATAATTTAACATTATTGTACAGATTTCAAAGTATCGTTATTATAAATATTTTCAAATTTTCAAGTACAGTTTTCCCAAATTTTCAAACACTAAACTCAAAATTTTTGGATAAGGATTAAAGTTATAAAAAAATTACAAGACATTTTTTTTGTAGAATATTTGATTATCTATAAAAAAGAACCTGATTAATTTTTTCATATCTTGCATTTCCTAATCAGAATTTTATTTTTAAAGTCATAATTACAAAATATTTTAAAGTTTTAAAATTTTTCAGATTTCTAAAATTAAAAAAATCAAAAACTCAAAATGCTACCTTAAGGATTGAAGACACAAAAAAATAAAAATAAATGTTTTTTATAAAAAAATTGAATTCTCTACAAAAAAATTTCCTGTGACTTTTTCCACATCTCTCATCCTTTACCCAGACTTCAAACTTTTCTAAAATTCAACCTCAAAAATTTAGAGCGCGTAAAAAATAGTGTTTTTCTCGATGAGGGTAATTGCTTCAGCAGATAGCTAGATATATACGAATGTATGTAAGAAAGGTCGGTTAAGTTAAGCATAAGTCTTGTAGCTCGGAAAAGAGTGTTGGAGATAAACAGACGGAGAAAGCCAGGAGAAGAGTAATGGGCCACACTGGTAGAGAAGGTTTTTGCCGAGTTTCGCGAAGATGAAGCCGTCGTGTAATTACTGGGCTCGTTAGGCGAACGAGCTACGGCAACGGCTACGTGAACGTGAATGTGAACGGGAGCTACCAGCTTGCACGCCAGTGTCAGTGGGACTCGTATTTAATTAGTGTTATCGTCGTGCGTACATACCAGAGTCTCTGAGCTTAATTTAAGACCCTCTCCTCTTCTCTTCTCCTATTATATTCCTGTTATTATTATTATTATCATTATCATTGTGCTTGTTTGTTATTATTTCAAGCCACTGTCTCTTTCACTCTACACGCAGCGGTACGGGCATTATTTTTATCAACATTTGTAACCCTCGTTGAATTACGCGTGTTGCAATTCAAACGGTCTCGCATTTCATACAATATATTATATACATAAACACAAAGATACCCATACGTTTTTAACCGCGTGCTGGGCATTTTTTAGGTAAATTCCTTTTACAAGATAATAACACCCATACAGATATGTAATTACGCTTATGTAATTGTATCTTCTGACCATAACACGCTAACTTTTATTTTTCAATATTTTTTTCTTTCACTTATTCCCAGCTTCTTTCTGCATTCATTTATTATTTTTAATTTTTTTCTGTCCACATAAATTCACCGATTTTTTTTATTATTTCACACTATACATCATAAAATTTTATTTTTATTCTAAAATTAAAATATGAAAGGTGGACTAAAACTCGCTAAAATTCAATGAAATCACTTTGTTACATATCATGCAGATCATTACATTCAAAAGTGACTATCAAATCATCTGACATACACATCAAAGAAATCTAATGAGAATTTATCAGCTATTTACTTACATGACATTCTAAATAATTCAATGAAATTTCACAATCTAGAGTCTTAGCTCATAATTTAAGATTTGATTGGCGTTTACAAACAACCAGTCATCCAACAGAATAAGTATCTGCCGTTGGCCGTTATCACCCGTGTTAATTAATCACTGAGTGTTTCAGTCAATTAGTATCAGTAATATCAACTAAACTCAGAAAATATTGATTACTAAACTTGTAGAACATGACACACTGTCATTGGATTATCCAAATCACATATCCAAAACTTAAGGAGGTCTTGTGCAAAATCACTTTTCTTACAATATTCTTCAATTTTTGAATACGCGTACTTCTAAGTGTTCTCTCTACGAATAAATTATTTTTAATTGTCCTTGCGGTGATAATTTTCGAAATATTAGCAATTAAAAATCGTACATTTAACATGTATTCCCTATCCTCTGACTGTAGTTAGTGTGAACATTTTATTGAATAACAACTATACTTTTCTTAGGATTTTTTTGAAAAACTGACAATATTAAATTGAAATTATAACAAGTATTTTTTTATAAAAATAACACAAACGAGCGCTATTCATTTTTTTATAAGAAATATTTGAAGTTAGTGACTTTCGATATTTTACGTGAGTGGAAGTAAGTGAGCGATAGTCTGTAAAGATAGGCAGCACTAGTAGTGCGTGAATAAGAAACCAATAGCCATAACCTATTGGTGTCTTTTTCTTGCCGCAATACCTCCTTAAAATCGAAAACCCATCAAAATAATTAATTACATAGCCAAAAAGACACGTCACATTTTTTTGAAGCATGCAACTTTTCTTCGTCTTAGATATCCGTAAAAATGTCCTAATATGGCTTGATATGCCTATATATAAGTTTTTGATCGAAAGTAGTATTGAAAATTTCCAACAGATGGCGCATGATCGCTAAATTTTCTCCCTTCAAGAAAGTTAAGCCTTAAGTATTTAGTTTTAAAATAGAAAATTTGTTTTTTTTACTTTTCTAGAGAGCTTATCTGGCATCAATTTTTGGTTTAATCAACAACAATTAATTATTGTTTTAATTTAATCCAAATCTTACATCCAAGAACAGCAATATAGTTATTAACAGTAATTATTCTTTATAGCATAAAAAATATAAGCTCAAAAAAGTTTTCTAGCTTTCTAATTATTGAATACGTTTTTTGTTATTTGTCTTGAGCTTCTCGTTGTATAATTGATGATGCTCTCACACGTCGTTATACATGAGTACATAATGCAAAAGCACGTGCACTGAGCGTATTTGAGTTAGCAGTACTAGTCTATTTACACACATACATATTATTATTCTATCCTACTGTATTTGTGAACCGAAACTAACACATGCTGTCACTTTGTAGCAATAATGGAGAAGAAAGGTTGAACCTTTTGATCTCCGTGCTCATGCATGACGTCATCACCGTATGTGTCGCATAATCCCGCCTTTTTTTATTTATTCAACTCTCATCCCATTTAAACAAAACCAAACTCTCCTCATATCAACTCTCTGTCCGTCCAGATCCACATCACATGCTCACATGCTATTGCAGAAGTGGTTGGGGCTTTTTTGGCCCATCGTCTATCCTCCATCGTCTATCGAAATTCCAGGCGGCGTACGGGTCTAATATTCTAATACATAACACAACAGCAGCGGCGCTCACGTTTATAGTTAGTTATTGGGATAGTGTGTTCAATATATATGTGTTGGGAGGGCAGATCCAGCGCGTTCCACTTACTGAGAACCGGTTTAGTTAAACTCTGGTCTGGTAGGAGCCCTATCACCCTATCGGTCCATTTGTTGCCGTTCTCCTCTTCGTAACTGCTTCGCTTCTATTCGTTTACCTTTTTTTACTCACCACTCCAACTCAATACAGTTTCATTAATCATTTTTTAGCTATCCGACAACGACTGTGGATAAATTTCATGTTAGGTAATCATTTATTTCTGGAATTGGCACACCACACTCCGAGTAGTTGACTCCGAGTAGACCGTATTATCGTAAAAGATAAAAAAAAATGCCACAATTCGTATAAATTATCGTTGTTGATTGATAATTCGCTTAGGATGTCAAGTGGAATTATTGCTGATAGATAAATAACTGAAGAAGATATCTATCATGTATAAAGTATCTAAAAGAAATATGTTGTTGCTGCTAGAATTCGATCTTTTGTCTTCCACTAGAACATTAATTAAAATATTATCGACTTGTTTCAAAAATACTAATAATTGCACGACTCATGATGCGAAGCATCAGAGAGTGCTTTACGATCAAAAAATTTTTTTCGCCTCATTTCGGCAACTATTTTCATTATTATAGTCTTGTTAGTTCACGGAATCAAGATAGTTTGCATACTATTGTCAAGATAATTTAATGGAGATTAATTTGACACTTTTCAAAAATTGATTTAGTGCACTAGAAACGGAAAAAAAACATCAAAATAGGTCAAAAAATTTTCCTGTCCGTCATGTATGAAACTCTGAAAACACTAGGTCACTGAAAATTTACATAGATGGTGATATATCTCTACATATTATGGACATTTATTCCACCAGGGGCGCCTGTACATTACCTTCGTAGTACAGCTGTTTTTTCTGCAACTAATTTTGAACAACTTGTTGTTTTTTTTTTTTTTTTTTGTTTTTTTTTTTTATTTCATTATTAAATGAGCATTATGAATCGTGCATTATTGGATTTTCCAAACTTTGTTTTAATTTCTGTTATTTTTTATTCTTTTGAAAAAAAGCTGCAAACACTCTTCAGAATAACTTTTTACGAAGGATTTGTTCTAGCGTAAGAAAAAAATCAATTTATTAATTTAAAATTAGTAGTCATAGTCTAAATCCCCAACAGGTTATAGGCCCAGTCGCAAAACAACCTAGAGTTAAAGTAATTGTATTTAAAACCATTTTAAAGCAAACAAATGTTTTTTTAAAACAAATTCCTTGTAGGACAACGTCGATAGATTTTTCGATTTACCAAATTCAAGCTTTACAACACTGTCATTCGATCCACAGTACTTTATTTTCACGTGTACATATGAGCTCATGGTGAAGTTGCTTTATAGCACTAGTGTATTGTGTGCAGTTAATGAAATAGCGCGCGTGTATCGTGACACCCACGGTAATCACCGGGATGTCATTCGTTTTTGCGATCTTATCAGCTCGGTTATCAGCCGTGCGATTTATCGTTGCTGGTGTAGTGTTATATACAATGTACCATATACATAAATATAGAGTGTGTGCACATCTACTGGTGCAAAACTAAAGAATTGTTGAAAGAGAGAAAAAAAATATTAACGCTAACACATCCTTGACATCATTCACATATTCATATAACACGAGTTTCCAGAAAGCTTCACACGCTAATTAATTTATGTTGTTTTATGTTTCAGGTGAGCAACTTTGCAGATCCAGATCTGGCCCTGGGTCCAAAATTGTCGCGTTGGTTAATACTGAACCATTTGAGTATAATTTATACAATTTATGTAACATTTATATCCACGGTACCTAAACTGGCAGTGCGTCTTAGAAAGTTTTCGACTGGTTAAATTTCCGATGCCCAGTTACCCACGATTCGTTATTCGGTTGCGAACAGTTTCCAGCTAAACGGATGAGTCATTGCGACATCTATCTCCTCGCAGCCTCCCTCAGCGCTTCTTTGGATATTTCTTAAAGCTAGACTTAAGAAGACTTATCGCGCGTTACCCGAGGATTACTGTAGCGATCTGAAACTTTTTAGTTGGCTGTTCACTTTTTGCCCCTTTTTCATCACCTTTTTTCCTTTTGCTGCGTTCTATGGCGCCTCGAGAACCGACCAAGTTAAATATCCCAGTAAGTCACCGCATTCATGCTCGTACCTGTGTTCAAAATGCTGGAAATTGTTCTGATCTATAAATACCAGTTACTATATACACTTTAGCCGCATTCTCTTACCATAAAAAAATTTTTCGATATGCTCGATTTACAAGGGTGAATATATATGACCATATCAGGCTGTGTATGGTAATAAAAAAAAAAATTATATTTTGTAATTTCACCAAAAATTGACAATTTAGGATATGTTCAATTTTAAACTTGAATAACCTGTAAAGAAGTTAATTTATCGACAAATCATAAGATACCTTTTTTGTGGACGTTCAATTTCATACAAAAAATATGTGTCTTACTTTCCGGTACGTTATTTGTAGGACGTGATATAAAATTTCAAAGTTTAAAAATTTTTTTTTGATATCAGAAATTTAAATTTTAACAGGATTCTTATTTTGGAATTTTCTGACGGAATTTAAAGATCATTTGGAAGGAAAAATTTCTCAATATTTGTTATGCCCATATATAAGTTTTTTACTGAAGATAGTTTTGAAAATTTCCGATATGTGGCGCATGATCGCTAAATTTTCTCCCTAGTAGAAAGTTAAGTTCAAGGTATTTAGTTTTGAATTAACAAAATTTTTATTAGTCACCTTGGAAATCAATTTTGTTTCAGTAAATTTGCTAGATAGTGCATAAAAATGATTGAATATAGTAAAAATTCATCATTTTTTCTCATATGAATTCTAATATGACCATAAATTTTTTATATATAAATTTTTTACTGAAGATAGTTTTGAAAATTTCTGACAGGTGGCGCATGATCGCAAAATTTTCTCCTTACTAGAGAGTTAAGTTCAAGATATTTAGTTTTAAATTAACAAAATTTTTATTAATTATCTTGGAAATCAATTTTGGTTCAGTAAATTTTCTAGATAGTGCATGAAAATGATTAAATATAATGAAAATTCATCATTTTTTTTCATATGAATTTTAATATGACCATAAATGACCAGATTAACCTACATTAGACCTAATATAATAATTAGCCGTATTAAAAAATTTAATTACGGATAAAAAAATGCTCTTCCTCTGGACCATATCAATACTTTAGCGATATGTAAATAACGGCAGTAAAAACAAAAAATGTCCGAGTGTTTAGTTGCTAAATAGAATGAGTAGCTCGAGGCTATTGGAGTGACACAGTTTCTAAACAGAAATCAGCTAGTAGACACTGAGACACCGAGTGAAAGCTGGTTGTAGAGGTCGTAGGCCTCTTGTCATACAATGTCTGCGTTTCTTCCTTATGACTCGCTGTTTAATTTACACATTGTTGTCTCACTCATGTATTATACAACATCTATGGAGGCTAAATTAACAACGCTGGCAAATAATTTTATTTTTAACGGGCTGCTTTTTATAATTCAAAACTTGGAGATCTGAATATTTAACTTCTCCAGACCGTTATTAACGCACAACAAATCTCAAAGATACAACTGGAGATAAAACTATTTCAAGTTCCAAGTAACTAAAATGTCATCAGAGGATTGATCGATATCGTGATAGGATTTAACAAGTAAAAGGATTCGAGGTAACCTAAAGGAACAGCAAAATTAACCAATAAAAAGGCTCCAAGATGTGTGGTATTGTTTATCGACAGGAGCAGAAACGGGAGCAGGAGCAAGAGGTGCAGAAGAGATTGATTTTAAAGCCCTGAAGAAATAAAGGAAGAAACGCCGTTGGGGATGAAATGAAAAAAATAAATAAAAGGTCCGAGTATTAACTTGCTTTCTTCTCTCTTGGTCTGTTTTTATCGGTTTCATTTCATCCCTCTTGCTCTGGAATCGAACAATGAACGTAGTCGATTTACGAGCAAACGGATTAGTGACGACGCAATTCGAAAGAAGTGAGCTTATATCCACGTCACTTAATGCTCTTATGCTTCTACTCGATACATGCTGCCCGTCTACATGACCAGCTACACCATTTACGGCAACATGTGTTACAATAAATATTATATTTTGTTTTATTGAGCTATTTTTCTTCAAACCGTTTAACGATCTAAATTTATAATACCGTTTTTATCGCCACACGATGCCTTTTTTTTTAGTTTCACACCCTTTACACATTATGTAATGTGTAATCAACCAGATGCTTTATGATTATCGGCAGTTCAATTTCAAAACACAGTAACTGACAATTTTAAGATTTTTACAAATTTTTTTTATAAATAGAAAATACTTGAATATCAATATTTTTAAGAAAAGATACTTAAAATTAAGGTCTAAAAGTTATAAAAATGCAGCAATACTAAAAAAAATCAGGTACAAAAATTTTGCAGTTACTGTGTTTTAAAATTGGCCAGCCATTATGAAGGAAAGACGTATCGAAAATGCAAGATGGTATTTTTTGCAAAAAATGCGTTTCAAAAATTTCTTCGTAGCATTTTGGAAAAAGTTTTAGGAAGTTTGTATGTTTTGATAATTATTCAGAAAAATAAATATTGTTTTCCCCAAAATAGTTAAACTAGGCCCATAACCTGTTAGGAGATTTAGAGTATCAGTAGTTTTTATTGTAAATTGATTAAAACTAAGAATAATTTTTTAGTCTAAAAATTTTTCAACACGATTCATGGCATTTAAGTTCGTCAAAATAATATTTTTAGTTAAAAATTTTTTCCCTTCAGTTAAGTTAATGTTTCTACCTAGATCCATTTTTTATGAGATCCAATAAAATTCGGTACATCAAGCCATGCATCTGACTTAATATGACACGATTCCAATATATGAAAATTTTTCTACGTGTTGTAACAGTGATAAATATCGTACATTGTACGTACATGCTTTTGCACACGAATACTTAATACATATTGCCACATAATATTATGACTAAGGGCAGAAAGTTTATGGAAACCCATTGATAATACTTGACACATTCCAATTGGTAAGTTGTGTAGCCTCTATATTATCTAAAAATACATACATGCATGCATACATATAGGCGGGTGTATAGAATGCATCAGGGTTATGATCCTCGGTTATGCTCACATGTACCGAGCTATTTGTATTCATATATACACCGCACTATAAAGTTATATACCTAAGTTCTAAGAAATACTATACCGTAGAACTATATAGTATAACGTAGTGCACACAGTACAAAGTGTTGTATACAACATTATACATTGTCATTAACCCCGCAGATATTGCACAGAGCAGCACCCTGCACCCTCAGAGTATAAAGGGGACAGCAGGTTGTATATGCACTTATTCGATCGACTCGGAAAAACTTCAAGAAGATTTATTTTCGCATTATCAACTCACATCGTACATCATCATCTTTGAATTTATGTATATAGCTCTGACATTTGCACTTATAACTTAAACGTCTAAAAGTTCGTGTAGTTCATAGTTCACAAACTTTAAGTTCTTATTTTAAATACTGTTCTTTTCTGTGTCAACAATTGATTCCCCATCTACAATCTGTATTTTTGTATTTTAATACTGGAGCCTGATTCTAAATTTAGTTAAAGATGTTCCACTTGGCAATAACCAGTGACATTTTTGATGTTCCAAAAAAATTTTTTGATTTCCTTTAACGCATAAAAATTCTCAATATATATTCAAAAAAGCATAAAATATTCTATACCCCAGAATACATTTATCCAATATCCATAATTTATAAAAATCAAGCTTCTGGTGGCGCCCGAAGATGAAATATATCCTCAGGACTCTTCCTTTCTACCTTATATTACATCACAAATCCTGATATGATCCGGATACGCATAAACGTAGAAAGTAGGTGTAGGCGGAAAATAGATTCGCTCAAACCGAATTTATGTCGGACATCTCAGTCTAGTCTCAGATTTATCATCTTGTCTGTCTGATTATGGAACTCGAGTATCAATACAGCTTCTCCAATCGAATGTAAGCTCTGTGCTTTCTACATCTGCCGGCTCACCACCCTCAGCTAGTGCATCTCACTGGTATCCTCAATGCTCTACTTATACAGCTTGCTACTACTACGATCCTCAATTCTTCATCCTCTATCTTCTATCTCTTTTCGTCTTCCAAGCGGTATTGGTGATCGAATCTCCGATATGTTCTATCAATCACTCTGCTACTTCCTGACACCTCCCCCTCATTCCTTGCCAACCTTGGAAGCTAGAGTACCATACGTGATTTTGGTTCAATATCGTTGACCATCTCTATATGAATGACAATTGCAGCAATCTAATCAAATCAAACAAAATCGAATCAATTCAATTCGTCGTATCCTAGAAGCAGATCTTCTGATTAAAATAACCGGAATTAGTGTGGAAGATCAATTTTTATTTAACCCAGAGTACATAAATTCAGAAGGAATATAATTTATCTGTATGAAGTAGAGTAGTGCGGTAGCTAAAGCACCAAAAGTAGAAGCAGGAGCTAAATATAAAGCACCAGGAGCAGGAGCATGACCAGGAGCAGACTTATACTTAAGAGTGAGAGGAGAAAAAGCAACAACAGCTAAATGCACCGTTGGAGCGATAGAGAAAGGGGATACATTCTCAGTTTCAGCTCGGCAGCCATGATTTACGTCCCAGAGGGGTCTCGGGCCACGGTTACAATGGGAGAATAATGAAGGCTCAGACGGGTCCAGCCGCAGGATAGGAGCTGTCCGGTCTCGGGAGGCCCGGCTTAGCAAATTAGAAGGAGAATGGACGAGAGCGTGGACACGTAAACGTGGGTTACTTCTCTGTACCTATGTCCTGTATGCAGTCTCCGTCCTGGTGAGCAACATATAGGGCTTCTTTGCTACTCTCTGCGATTACCCAGCGGGTGTGTGAGATGAAATAGGTTGTAGGTTCCTGGGGTGGAGGTTCGAGGTTGTGGGTTGTTGGGAAATAGGATGGGAGGTGGGAGATGGAAGATGAGAGGAGAAACAAGGGGCTGGGTATTGTGACCGCTCAAAATAACCCCTAGCGAGTGTTGAGTGCTGGGTATGTTGGGCTATTGTGCACGGCGAGTGCTTACTATGCGCGACGCTGGTCCTCCCATACTACCTTCCTGCGTTTGTGTTGCTTTATTTGGAAGGTACAAGTTTGCAAAGAGAGAAAAAGGCTGGGAATGTTCGGACTAAATTTCAATGTCTTGATATGGTTAATTATGAAATCGAAACGTATTGAAAATTCTATATGGACGGATGGACAATTAAGAAGCATATTCTATTGTAAAGCTTGCATCTTTTCGGTAGAATCAGGATTAAAGTTCCTGTGTTAGGTTCATACCAAAAGCGCTGAATGCTGTGAGTTATGTTCCGTCGTTTTGTAGCGAAACAATGTCATAGGTGCATACGAAACTTTTGGTGAATGTGACGCAAATTCAGTAAAACGTGATAAGCTTGTACTTGGAAGTTTAAATGCTCGTTTGACTTAGGGTTAGGTGGCGTTTTAACTCCATTTGAATGTACCGGCGTTGTTGGATGAAGTCTGCATGTGAATTACAGAATGTTTACATGATTTAGTGCTGTTGAGTGTGCACTCCGAGAACAAGGCTTGGAGCCGGTGAACTAAGGTGTGCGTGAAGTGCAGTCCAATATTAGTGAGCGAGGACTACTCAGGAACCAAGACTCCTTCCGAGAAACTGCCTGAAGAAAGATAGATGGTAGCGTACAATGTGTCGTACATGGAGTTTCCATTTTGGTAGGGCCCAGTCAGTCTGATGGCAAAGCTTGGAAGCGTTTACACCCAGCGCCAGCGGTAGGAAGTGTCGTGACTGGAAGTTTACCTAACTGATTTAGCCTCTTTGTCAAATGGAAAAGGCAAATGCCTCTTGTGTGTAACTCTGGCTCTTGTCTCTCTTTATTAAAGTTACCAAGTTAAGTTGGAGGTTGTTTCCCATCGCGAAAGGAGACCAGACTTGGTACTTGGTCTCTATGGAAACCCCAGCTTGGTATTAACACTAACTGGGGAAACGTGAGCCAAGTGTCTCCGGATACGACACGGAAAAATATTAAGAACCAACAAAGTATATATCAACTAGACATTTATGTACCGAGGGCTTATAGGTCCTATGCTGGTTACTTGGTCCTACCTAGACTGGGCTTTGTTGATCGTGTATAGGAGTCTAAGGGCTAACTAAGGTGGGCTGTAGCCGAAGGGCACGGTCACCCGATTAAGCTGGTAATCCGTAATGGATCTATATCAACCTTAATGGATGCAAGGGAGCTATTTTCGCCGGATTATACCTTGATGTAGATTTAGATTTGGTGGATCTGGATGTATATTCATCATTACATCACCAAGTATACCTTGAACTAGCTGATTCTCGCATTACCATTGCCAATTGGATCTTCATCTCTATCGATTGAAAAAACGGCAGACTCGTTATGTTGCGAAAGCAACGACTCGATAAAATAGGCTTTCAAGGAACCGGTGAATGGAACAGCAGCTGTAAGAGCATCAGCCAGTGATCCTTGTCTTTCTTAAGGTGAATATCTTGGACCGTAGGAATTACTCTTATCCTCCCTTTTCTTGTCTCTGGTCTCTTGTCTCTTATCCTGGAATATAGGGGTAAAAAACAGAGGAAACCTTGAATCGCCGTATTCGGAGGAAGAGCAATCGAGCGACTAGTATGCGAGAGCACTCTTGACGAGCGATGCTGGCTGCTGAAAGCGAAGGGGATGGGAACCATTGTATGCCCATTTTCTTCGTCTTACTCTTCAGTCTTGCCTCTGGAGTCTGCTGTCTCTCAGTACTAAAATTCTACCATACAAACCTGATGTGATGACCGTCTGCTGGCTGGTTGTTGAGCGAAACGGAAAAAAATTTCCATCGATTTACTCAATTGAATTGTAAAGCAATTGAGCTTAGACCTTGCCATTACCATTATCGTTATCATTATCATTACTAGCATCATTGGATAAAGCTTAGATTATGGATTACTTTGTTTGGATACTAGACTACCGTGTTCATCATTCATAGGAACTTCCGTGTTGATGAAAGTTTGGATTTAAGATAGATGACTTGTACCACCTGCTAATACTAAGAATCAATAGAGTTCATGCCCAGAGAAATTCTACTTTAGATTACATGGATGGACTGCTGTATGTTAAACCAGCCACCAGATTGTACCCAACCGACTAAAACTTTAAATTTAACGAAAACTTAGAGTGGATTAGGTGCACGTGCTTTGCGTGCGTGCGCATATTTTACAGACACTTGTTTGTTCAGAATATATGGTGTAGTTATACAATGGAGGAAGGTAGGTGTTAAAATGACGATAGGGTCCAAACCATCATCGCTTAAGTCCTTGATCCTTACTCAACTCTCGTGCGAAAATTTATATATATATTTCAACCGGTCAATGTCATCTTAATGGTTTTGGGATCCATGGAAATGGAATAAATTTAGTTTTGATGAAATATTCGTGCTGAGAGAAAGAATGGAGGATTTGTAGATGGGGTGAATATTGGGTGAGAATTTTAGGGTACTAGGAAAACGCAATGGACATTAGAAATAAGTAGGGGACTTTAGATATAATTGGAACTTTCGATATTAAAATTGGCTTTGCTTATAGGCTATAATTAATCAATCCTATTTTGAACAATGTAACCTTTTTAGGCTGTTCCTAAAAGTTTTTATCATTTTCGAGCTTAATAAGCATAACAACGTTTCAATTAGCTCATTTTAGACCTAATCAAGGCCAAAAATTTTATTATTTATTTAAGCCAATACTTTTTAAAAAATTTTTATCCTGCAATATTTTCGATTTTAAAACTCTTGATATGTCTTTAAAAGGACTTGACCGATTGACTTCTAAATTTTATTA
This sequence comes from Cotesia glomerata, assembly GCF_020080835.1. Classification (NCBI taxonomy): domain Eukaryota; kingdom Metazoa; phylum Arthropoda; class Insecta; order Hymenoptera; family Braconidae; genus Cotesia; species Cotesia glomerata. Next base: position 25,058,925 of record NC_058163.1, read on the forward strand.
AACTATTAAATCTTATAAAAATTTTCAATTTTTAAGAACGTAAAATAGAAAAATTGAATAATATTGATTCTCCATCAAAAATATCCAGAAAAAATAATCAAAAGTTGAAAACCTGCTTAAATTTCGAACAATTCAAAACTTCACAATTTATCGACCGATTTCATTTCACACGGTATGTGTGTGTGAAGTTGTAGTTGTACAAAAATTACTCGAGAGATATATAGTTCTGAAATAAAAGTGAATGTTGGATGAATAGGAAAAAAAAGAAGGAAAAAAAAAGAAAAGCGTAGAAAAGCATGAAAACTACGAGGAATGCAGTGCCAGTGAATGGGATGAACTCAAAGAGTATTTCCTAATGACTGGCGAAGGGTGTAGATGGGTTGGGGGTTAGAGTTGGAGCTGGAGGACGAGTTGGTAGCAGGGGTAGATATAGAGGGATTGGCAGACGGTCGATATGCCGACATACTAATGACCCGTACGGAGTCGGGGCCAACAGACTGCTGGCTAGACGCAATGGCACCACGCTCTGACGGCCAGTTTTCCCTCAATTATAAATTGAATTACTCGGCTCTACGACTACTCTACTCTACTCTGTTCCACTATGTTGTGCTCTTCTCTTCTCTACTCATCCTTCAGCACGAACTTTCGAAATTGCCACGTGCTCTCGCTGAAAACCCTCCACCCGCTCAAAAACCCAGACATTTTTCATATTTAATAGCGTTATCATTACACTGAAGTTTTGATGATTCATCAGCTGCTCAGATTGACATTGATCAGTTGATATATCAAATAATATACATACACATGTTAGTCACTTATATTGCGACGATGACTGCGCCGGAAGACGGCTTACTCATTCCAAACATTCAATTTTAACTTCCTCACATTTTTTATTTATATTTAATGCTATCGCTAATGACTGATGATGATGATGATGAGTAATGACTAATTGAGAATTAATTAAATGCCTCGTTAATTTTTAAAAATTCAGTTAACGATATCACACACTTTATTTTAGTAATTGTATGACGGATGGAAGAAAAATGCTGATAAGATACGAGCTATAAAAAGCTTTGTTTATCAGGGCCAAACAAGGCAGTAAAACATTTAATTCACTTTAACGAGTTAACTCATTCTTCAGTATTTACTAAATACCAATTTAACGCTGATAACTGAATTGATAAAAATGATCTCATAAAAACTCAATGGCCTTTCCAAGTGAGAAATTTTTAAACACTGACTAACTTATAAAACTTCGAATTCAAATTATGGATTAAATATTGAAGTTATGAAAAAATTGCAAGAAATCTTTTTTATAGAGAATTTTATTTTTTTCAAAAATAGTTCTTATCAAATTTTCTTTATTTAACATTCTCTAGACATATTTTGAACTAGCTGTTACTCGCCCGCTCCGCTGGGCATTTTATAGAATTCCATTTTTAGATCTAGACTTGAAATTTAATTAGAGTATTATTTTGACTTGCACAGATTTCCAATTCTAACGAATTAGCATGCACTTTTTATCCATGTAATTATTCTAGCTAATATTCATTGTAACTTTCAATGTGCAATAATTATAACATTCCCGTGTCTTTCTTACAAAAATTAATAATAATTGATATGAAAAAAAAATTTGTAATGAGCATTGAAAGTTTCAGTTAAAGAAATTGCAGGTCTCATAAGTAAATAAATCTGCCTAGTATATAAACATAACCATTATAATTAAAAAATTTATTTTAAACAAATGACAATCGAATAGAATAAATTTAGTTACAATAAAAATTCATTATTTCTAAGTCAAAAAAATATAGATTCCGGATAAGTAATCACCACCATATCATATACTAAAGCCTTCTCCGAAACACGCTGCATCTTATGGTATAAGTATTATTCCGATTGGTTCAGTAGTTTTCGCAGTATAACCGGACAAAAAAATCGGCTCTTCATTTATTAGTATAGATTTAAAGTTCATATAGTTCGTAAGAGTGTCCATTAAGTTGTATGACAAATATTATCATCAATTTTAATTCAAAAATTCGGATTTGAGCTCTGATTTTTTTTTTATAGGGATCTAACGATTAAGATACGCAGCAAAGTGACAAAAAATTAGATCTATTGGTCCATTACTTTCATAGTTATTAAAATTACTAAGTGTCTTAAAATCAGATGTTCAGATTTGCAAAATCTTTAATAAAATTCACTTTAAAATCACGAATTAAAAATTGAAGATACAAAAAATTCACCTTTTTTTGTAGAAAATAAAATTTTCTATAAAAAAAGTATCCTATCTTTTCTTTTCGTATTTTTCATTTTTCAGCCAGAAAATCAATATAAAAATTTTTAAAATAATCAAATTATTCGAGTGGTATAAACACTTTAATTTATTAAGTTATCCCTGTTAACCCTATAGGTTGTGGAGTTATGAATATCCATAAGCTGATTGGTTCCCTCTAAGCGAATCCCGGAAGTTGAATCAGGTTTAAAATGGAATTCGAACGTGACACTCACGGAAATGCGGCAAGTAAATGCCGTTTCATAATTTCCGGTTGTCAGAAAAAACCCGACCCTGATCCGGTTTTCGCATGCTTGAGCTTGACTACGCCAAACACCAGCCAGCCAACCAGCCTTTAGCTCTTACTCTACTTCTGCTAGAGTAACTCTAGGTTGTTCTCAATGCGTGAAAAATTCAAAGTAATTTGAAATAAATGCAATTTCCCGCCGTGACCTTTAAATTCAACACCTCACATCAGCATCAATATCTACAAATCCAACATTTACACAAGATTAAGATATTAATTTACATTTACACAAACTAATCCGTTATTAATTCATAAATGGTTTTTTATTAATTTTACTTAATTGTAAGACTAATTATAATTACTCGGCTTCATTTTATTTTATGTACCATCATAATCAGAGTCATAACCAGAGTCGAGATAATACACTACCGTCCGCTTGCAAGATTAAAGGCGGCATTTTTAGCTTTATCACTCTACTATTCGTAGAGAAGAACGACGTACATATACGAGAAATTTAAACTTATACACACATACTGTACCATTTGCCCGTATTGTCACGTAGCCCATCTGTCCACCTACAACCTATGAATGTGGTAAACTCCACCAGCTTCCTACTTATTTTAGATCCAAGTAGTGATGCCGAGCTAATTGTAACATCCCGTGTGCTACCACAGTCATCTACTAAACGAACTGCCATCTCTAATACCTGTTATCAACTTAGTAGCTTCTCTATTGATAATAACTCCTGATGAGCAGTCGTATGCAAGCCCTAAGATAGTTTTCCGACTTTAAACTCAAACTCTGCTAGATAATTACCACCTAATCAGTCTTGTGTTTCATCTTTATCTTTTAATATACCTTTCGTATCACCTCTACTGATGTTTAGATTAAAGTATTCTCAAGAGTTCATAATTGAGCTGCTAATAAACATCTTGTTGGAGATTAATGCTTCAAAATTTAATGCACTACTACAAAGACTGTTCGGTTTAACTTTAATCAAAACGAGAATCAGTGTTGGTTAAATTTCTGTCAATGCCGGAGTGTTTCTTCAGTCGAGTCTCAATTTTATCTTTTAGGATCATTTTCTATCCAAATTTTCCCTTCAAAAATTTTTTTTTGCATACACTGATAAAAGGATTTATTTACTATTAATAATTTAATTTATTTGAAGACAATTATTTAATTTATTAAATTTTAATAAATATTTATTAACATTTAATAATTATTTATTTGGGAGGCAAGTACATTTATTAACAGTTAATTAGTATTTATTAATAGCTAAAAAGTATTTACTAACAGTTAGTAAATATTTTGTTGAGTAAATTTGTTTCGCTTGCAATGTCATATGATATGAAGATTGCTTATAAATAAAAATTATCTTTATAAATTATTTGCATTAATTATATTACATTATAATAACGTTTATTGTAAAATACCAAATTCTAACACAGCTAATAATTATCTTTTATGTTTTTAAATATTAAAAACGTTAATTTCTTTAGTGAATTTAATTATTATCATGTATTCCAGTTATAGAATTATAAAAAGTGTCAAAAGAAAATTGCTATTTTTGCTTTTGATTTTAAATAAATATTTGTTAACAGTTAACAAATATTCATTAACAATTAATAAATATTTATTAATAGTTAATAAACTGTACTTAATAATTATCATAATAATTATTAACGTAATAAATATTTATTAAATCCTATAATGTTAAAAAATCATATATTAACAGATAATAAAGCTTATTAAATATAAATAAATCCTTCTATCAGTATAGACAATTTTTACTTCATGCTAAAATTCGTGGTATGACCATTTATAAATGGATCAGAAAAGTTTTTGACAGGTTGAAGGAATAACTTAGTATCTAAACTCGTACTCTGAATTTAACGGGATCAAAAATCTAAAACAATGAAGATGAATCGAATTATCCAAAAATTATAATCTCATGTACCTGAAGTTCCGAACGTTCGTGAAACGAAATAGTTTTTCATTCATAATTTCAACGATATTAAAAAGATCACGCCAAATATTTCTGAAAAACGTTCTTTTGGGGTCTCAAAGGTATGAAAAAAATTTGAATCCTCTCGGACTTCCGGAACATCCCCTAAATCCTACCCTTAACTTTAAAAAATTCATTACTCCGTGTCTATTAAAAAGATCACGCCAATTTTTGCTAAAAATCTTTATTTTGGGTACTCAAAGGTATAAAAAAAATTGGAACCCTCTCCGACTTCCGGAACACCCCCTTATGCCCCTTTAAATACCACCTTTAACGTTAAAAAATTCATTAATTCGCGTCTATTAAAAAGATCACGCCAATTCTCGCTGAGAATTTTTATTTATAATCTCTATACTGAGAAAAAAAATACTTTTACTCAATTACCAATTTCTTAGTTCAAAAAATTCGATGACGATCAAATATTCTATTATTATTAATTTCTAAAGAGAAGAGTATCAATATTTATCTTTGAATAATAGATAAACAAGAGAATAGTTTTATTTAAATTAAGCAAAATTATTTCAATCAATTTAACAAGTTCTTGAGTTAAAAATATATATTCTTGAAAATTTTCAAGAATATGAATTCTTGTATCAAGAAAATTTTTTTAATAAAAGTATTTTTTTTTTTTTTAGTGTATGAATCACACCGAAATAATTTCAATTTCCAAAGCTGAATAATTGCCATTGGGTACTTTTTCGAGGACTGTGACTTATAAATATTAATTTTATAATTACGGGACAAAGTGATTTACGTAGCGCATAAAAGTTGCCACATTACTCACAAGCGCATCCCCATGAGATAGCTCAAAATCGTATAGGTTTTTTGCTTGCATGATTCTGTCCTAAACCCACCCTCTATCCACAATCCAGGGCAAAATTTTCACACCAACCAAAAAGTATAAATCTGGTTGGGAACATTTGCCTGTTTGTCTTATTGGAAATGCTTTTCGCAACCGTTTTATTTTATTATATTATATTTTTTTATTGTTTTTGGTATTGGAATAGAATGAAAGAACAGAATTGTTAACTTAGCTATTTTACCGCAGAATAGTTTGGCAATAAATCTTTTAGGTGGAATCGTTGTTAAGCCCAACAATAAATCCAATCGGATCGATGATACAACCGGTCGGTACTTTACGTATATAACACTTGCCGGTGATTCCTATTCCTGTATTATAACCTCTTCTACATCCTCCATCCTACATTCTACACTTGTCTATGTCGTTACTAAATTCGGTCACATATCTCCTCTTCTTCTATGTATCCAATAGTACAGCTCTGAACATTCTACATATACATTCTACATTCTATTCAACTAGCTTTCTTCTTTTTATTTTTCTTTTTTTATTTTTTTTTTCTCTTTTAGTTCTTGTCTCCTATCCGGTAGTTTTCCCATCCTAACTAAACCAAAATACGAATTCTCTGGCCACACCAACACTCACGCGTACATCGTTACACTTACCGCAATGAAATCAATACGAGAGCGACAACAAGGACTAAAAGGAGACAAACCTACGAGCTAGTTTGTCGCTCTTCTTATTTCTCCAATCGTATTTTAAAAACTCAAAATTTTTCATCAATTACAACGTCCAACACTCAAATACAAAATATATCAGAATAAAAATAAATTCTTTTCTAATGAACTAACCCGTGTAAAAAAAATCGTCTCAAAAGTGTCTTAAAATTGTCGTTTGTTTAAGATCTTAAACGTGACACAAAGCAAAACTGTTTTAAGACTCTTTTAAGACGCCAAAGAAAAAAAAAATTCCAAGAGCAGATTTTTCAAAATTTGGTTTTTGAATTTATTATGAAAATTAATTTTTAGACGATTTTGCAAGTTTCTTTCAAAAAATCTTGAAAAAAAATTTAGAGACTATTTTTAGATTAGTTCACAGCGACGAAACTTTGGAACATTAAAATGGAGCGTTTCAAAAAAGTCTTAAAATTGTCGGATAATAATTTTTCAACAATTTCAAACTCAATTTAAAAAGAGCGTATTTAAAAATATTGCGGTTAAAAACTCGCAAAATCATCCAAAAAATGTCTAAAAATAAGTTTTCATAACAAATTCGAGAACCAAATTTCAAAAATATGCTCTTGGAATTTTTTTTTTTTTTTTGGCGTCTTAAAAAAGTCTTAAAAGTTTTGCTTTGTGTCACGTTTAAGATCTTAAACAAACGACAATTTTAAGACAATTTTTTTTTTTACTCGGGAAGTTATTTTCTTGATTTAAATTTTTTAATTTTAATAGTTTAAAAAAATTTTTAATCAAGAAAAAAAGACCTTTTTTAGTCCAAGAAAAAATTTTTAAAGACCAAAATATTCTAGGCTTAAATTAACCCTTTTTTTCTGTGTACATTTATTTACCTTAAGCTCCACTATCGAGAAATTTTAATGCTAATCCGTCGATTATTTTTTGTTCCAGGTAAGAATATAACCGATATCACCTTTTACTCCCACCACATCACCACGATTGAGATACCACAATATAGACAGTGACTAAGACTCTAAGAAGTAAGTTGATCTGCATCCACCTTTCATTTCTGGTCTGTAGTCTTGTCTGGAAAACAATATTCTGAGTAACGAAGAAACGGATCTCGCGCATAAGAAAATAGTTGAGTAAAATGAAGTGAAGTTGAAGCCGAAGCTGAAGGAGCTAGAGACTAGAAGCTAGTAAAGCTCAGGAAATTTCTCGTCCAATTTCGCATCCACCGCACAGCTGTTGCTGAAGTCTTAAATCAATTGCTGTCGGCTAAGGTTGCACTCAACTCCATAATTAGTTGGAGGAAGACTTGCCGAATAGTACTCCTGTGCGGCTTCTATTCGTCCTCTTTCGCGTTCGTCTCTTCATCTTCATCTCTATCTCTATCTTCGACCATCCTTCTCTCTTTTGCGAACTTTTCCCTTCCCCGGAGCTCCAATTTAATATCTTAACACTCGTTTAACAGCGCGTCTCTTGGAAAATTTGTCCTGTTACCATTGGCAAGTGGGAAACTTCACCTGAGCTACTATTAGCTACTCAAAGTTTCTGCATTTACAACTCTTATCCTTGCCGGCGTGTCTAAGCAACTTTCCAGACTCAAACCACCCGAATATATTGCTGTAATCTATTTTTTATTAAACTTACAATTGGATTTGCTGTTTTCTTATTAGTTGCTCTCATAAATGAACTATTTGTAGTTTATACATTAATAAAAAAAATAAAAAGTACTCGATTCAAATGAAATATTTTCAAAAAAATAGACATGCTAAAATTATATCTAGATTTATATCTCGAGTCATCACAAAAAGTTCTTAAGCATATGGATGATTCTCTGTAAGGATGTTTTTTGCTGTCCCAGGCATTTTTTATTAGAAAAATTGTTATTTTGTTACTAAAAAAAATTTATTACGAAAGTAAAAAAACATTTTTATTTGGAGCATTGAAAATTACAATGAAATAAATTTTGGTTTTTTTTACTATAAATTTGTAAACCACCGAAATAACAGTCCCTCGGGCTGTCCCATTCCCAAAATTAAAACTTTGAGATTGAATTTTAAGTTATTCGTTCATAATATATAATTTGGTCCATAATGTTTATAAACTTAATCAGTTAACTAACAATCTTCTTCAATAAAAAGTACCGAAAATTAATTTGTTTCATTAAATTCATTAAACCAAAGTTTGTCCCAGGCATTTTAAGAACAGTCCCCTGCCAGAAGTTCAAAGCCAAAAAAAAAAATTCAGCGTGTTATTTTACCTTTTGTAGGGTTTATAAGGACCTAACTAGCCTTGAGTTAATAACTATAGGGCTGTTAGCGCTTTATTGGCATTTTATTTAGTGTCAAAGCACCATTTGTGCTGGAAATATGTGTCTGGGCCACTTCAAAACTCAGTCCCCTGGCAGCTATTTTTATTTATAATTTATTTATAAAATTGGATCCATAAGTCTCAATATTATTCTAATTAATGTAAATATTCATTGAGAACTTGAAAAGTTGAATGCATTGAAATAGTTTGCTTGATTTTTCTTAATTTGATAAAAAAAAACAGTCCTCTGGCAAACAGTCCCTGTCATGTTATATGGCAAAAGATACACAAGTATCGAAAAAGCAAAAATTAAATCGGCTGTTTATTTGCTATGATTAAGCTGATAGTTTTGTAGCCCTTGTTAATTTTTTTTCTAAGAAAATCAAAAATAATTTGGTCGGACAATTTTGTACAGATTTAAGACGTCCTTACAGAGAATCACCCATATATGTCGATTTTTTCCGTAGGTCCGAACCAAGAAAATTATTTTTAATCCAACCTTGATCATTATTCTTAAATCATCTAGTTTTTTTCAGCGTATTGGTACTCTTATCTACATTGTACGGAGGCTATTTTTACCAGAAATGAACCGGGTCAGCGTTCAGATAGCTCGACTCGTTGATGTAAAAGCAGAGAGGAATAATTTAAATTTGCGAAAATACTTAACCCAGTAGAGTGAATAAACGGAAAGAGTAAAACGTTAAACGGAACAGAGCTCTTGTTGTTATTTAAACTCCTGGCACTATCTTAATCAAGCCAATTAGCGTCTTCTTATCAGGACTACTCTGACCAAGAGATTAAAAATGACAAGACGTAAGACCCGAGATCTAAGACGTAAACAGTTTAAAGAAAATAACTTTTAAAAACAAAAGTTTAAATAAAAGTACAAACTTTATTTATTTGTAAATATAATTAAACACTCAGCAGTTTCAAAACGAATAGCGCAGACGTCTTGCTCATTTTGTTCGACGTTCATTTCCACTTGACAAATGTAATTAGTCTTCGTCAGTGAACGCTAAATCAGTTTCCAAGTTTCGTATCGGCTCTGCTTCTATCGAGTGTGTGCCGCACAGAGTTTCTCGAGAATTAAACCCAACCATCGTCTGTTTCCGTGTCTATGCTTTGCGCTATAGATTTTTAGAGGAACATAGGATCAGATTATAGATATTATATCGGTTTAGTTCGTCAAGAGTATTCGAGAAGCACCATCACCACAGTCGAGAATCTCCTGGATCGTTTTCAACGCAATTAGTATTGGTCACCAGTACACGTTAAATCATGATAGATATATTTCCCACGAGTAGCATATGCGAAGCAAACTTTAGTCCTATCGAACCGGGGTCATCGATCATGCCCTAGTTAGCCGTTTCCTCATCGAATCACGAGTTTAAAACCCAAAAAAGTTAGGAAAATTCAAAAGTGCACGACTTATAATGCTCATTTAATTATGAAATCCTAGCTGTCACTCGCCCGCTCCGCTGGGCGCTTTATAGAATTGCATTTTTAGATCTAGACTTGAAATTTAATTAGAATATTGTTTTGACTTGCACAGATTCCCAATTCTATCGAATTGGCATGCACCTTTAATCCATGTAATTATTCTAGCTAATATTCGTTGTAATTTTCAATGTGCAATCATTATAACATTCCCGTGTTTTTCTTAAAAAAATGAGTAATAATTGATGTGAAAAAAGAAAATTTGTAATGAGCATTGAAAGTTTCAGTTAAAGAAACTGCAGGACTCATAAGTGAAGAAATCTGCCTAGTATATAAACATAACAGTTAGAATTAAAAAATTTATTTTAAACAAATGGCAATCGAATAGAATAAATTTAGTTACAATAAAAATTCATTATTTCTAAGTCAAAAAAATATAGGTTCCGGATAAGTAATCACCACTATATCATATACTAAAGCCTTCTCCGAAACACGCTGCATCTTATGGTATAAGTATTATTCCGATCGGTTCAGTAGTTTTCACAGTATAACCGGACAAAAAAAAACCGGCTCTCCATTTATTAGTATAGATTAAAAAAAAAAGAAAAAAAAACATAATTCGTTCAAAGTTAGTTGCCGAAAAAACAGCTGTACTAGGAAGGTAATGCACAGGGCCCCTGGTGGAATAAATGTCCATAATATGTATAGATATATCACTATCCTTGTAAATTTTACATAGATATATATAGATATACAGTCTTCTGGTTTTTTTATTTTGTTAATTGTACATGAATGACACTGAATTACCTAACCATTCGCATTCAGTGACCTACAATTCTCCTAAAGAATTTTTAAAAAAAAATTTAACTGAATTGATGCATTTTTTCGCAAGTTATAGTGTTTTCAGAGTTTCATACATGACGGACAGGAACATTTTTTGACCTATTTTGATGTTTTTTTCCGTTTCTAGTGCACTAAATCAATTTTTGAAAAGTGTCAAATTAATCTCCATTAAATTATCTTGACTATAGTATGCAAAATATCTTGATTCCGTGAACTAACAAGACTATAATAATGAAAATAGTTGCCGAAATGAGGCAAAAAAAATTTTCAATCGTAAAGCACTCTCTGATGCTTCGCATCATGAGTCGTGCAATAAGGCACGAGCGAATCAACACAATCATGATTTTCATTTGAATTGTTTATCATACTTAATATCGCGATAACGATGTTGATTCAGTCGATCAAACATCAATTATAGCCTTGATTCTCTTACCTGACGGAAATTCCCCTCATCTTGACCCAGTCGTCACATTGCTGATGTAAACATTTGTGATGTCATCACCCGAGAATTCCATTTCAGTAAACTTTTGGCCGCTTGGCCTTTCTAAATCCGAGCTGTTGTCGTAACCAGAGAAACCAACTCACGCTGGATGACGTCATTTATGTGAAACAACACGGTCTATTGATTATTTCGAGTATGAAATTAAACAGTCAAACGTCACAATTTATTTAAAACCTCTAAAATCGATCTGATATGAATTTCTGTTTCTATTTTCATCCATATTTCATTCGTATCCTTTGTCCGTATAGTTCTCTCTTTAGCTTTTCTTTAGTTTTATTCTCGTCACCTTCGAATACTTGATCCTTATATTTGCTCGCGTCCCAGAGGGATTGACCCTTTTGGTTGCATCAAAAAACACCTGTACCAATCGATTAATCGATCCTGTCTGATTCCCAAAGCGTCAAACGTCACCCCCGGAGATTTTCGCTTCTGAACTTTATCAAATGGTTACTTGCTTTCTGCACAGAGTTTAAATGGAAACGGAATTATCTATAGATACATTAATTTTTCTCTATATCAGCGGACAAATCTATTCTGAATGTTTTCTGGATAAAATTACATTAGGCCAGTTGAATTTTAGAAATTTATTTTTAATTTTGTGCACGACTTATAATGCAGCTATTTTGATTTTTGTATTCTTGTAAATTTATGGACGTCATCATTATTTGTACACCATCAAACCAATAATTACATTTTTTTATGGTACACGGAAAAAAGTAAACTATAATAAATAACAGTCGATTTATAATAAGTCATGATCAACTGCTAAAAATTACCATTTCAAACAATAAAATCGTGATTTTACTATTCACTATATAATATTTACCATTTAAACGTTACAATTTACTCTTTACATGGAAGAAAATACTATTTCAAACAGTGATATTCGCTATGTAAATGTCTAAAATGTTAAAGAATAATAATTAAGAATTCAGACTTTGATATTTATTATTTCGTACCTAAAAAATGATCTTATGATATGTAAAAAGTATAAAATAAAGTCAGTAAATTTTTAATACAAGCAACGTCAATATTTACAAAGTAAAATAGTAAATTTCAAACGCAACGCTAAAAATCAAACTGTAATTATTGACTTGCTTGGACTGTTAAGATGTATATTTTAAAAGTATAATTTTTACTGTTTCAAATGTTAAATTTTCCCAGAGTGAGACCCCCTTCTCTTTCATCTGAGTTCCCCTTCTCCTCATAATATGGACTTCATATTGAAATGGCAATTTTTACTGTTTGAAACTGTAATTTTTTAAGATGAAAGAGTCGTTATTTACTGTAGTAACAGCTACTAATCACTTATTTTGGATATTAAATTATAAATTGTGGCTTTTATACTTTCTACATTAAGTTCTGTAATATTTATATTTTTGCCACCTCGATGTCTATTTTACTGTTTGAAACTATAAAAGTTAACCGGAATCCGAGTGAATATTACAGTTTACTTTTCCCGTGTATTCGGTTCTTTTTGGAGAATAAATTATATCAAATATCTGACAACAATCTCTTCCATTTAACTTTATAAATTAGCAATATAATATAATTTTATTAAAAATTCAATTTGCAGTTCAATTATAAGTCGTGTATTTTAGGATTTTCGAAATTTCTTCTATTCTATAATATTATTATAGCTTATAGCGTACAACATAACCCTTCATTACAAATCCAGGAATGTAACGAGGCAGGATATCTAATAAGGTCTTTGCGATCGAACATCGAATAGTGGTTATACTGCACCGAACCCGGTGAGTAGAGAACAAACGGTACAGGGAGGTCTCGATAAACGAAATTTATCACGAGCCGAGCCAAAGCCCGTACGTGACTATCTAAGCCAGACCGGATAATTTACCTCAAGCGATATCTCCGGGGCATAATTCGAAGAGATATTTTCGACGGGAGAATAGGGGAGGAGACACCCGGTTGTTCCATACACTCACATCCTATCTAATACTGCCAATATATTGTCTAGGTGGTGGTGTTGTGATTTTCCCATTCGCTTCCACATGGATGTATGCGCTATTCTCCAATTATACATGAGACTTTGCTCAGTTCTGTTCCGCCAAACGCAAATCTATAGCAATCAGTCATACATATCCTAGCAAATCACCACACATTTTCTAGACCATAAACGCAGTATCTACTTATTGGAGCTAACAGCTCTTGATAAGATACCTCATTTGATATGTTGCGTACAACCATTTAGATATATATTATATCAAGAGTGCTCTGCCTTTCTGCTGATCATGTCTCTGATAATATTCATCCTCTTATATACAAGACATCACACGCTTGAACTCACACTTCTATTCAATGTTTAATTGCTACACCATTTCGTCACAAACTTAATACCTTGCTGATACTCTTAGTATCTCGGATATTTTGTTCTATATCTTCAACCAATTACAGACTACTAACCACTTACATTTACTGAGCGATTACATCGTTAACTTAGAAACTGGGACACTATTATCAGCATCGATAGTTGTCACTAAAAATAAATTTTTTTATTTATTTATTTCCCCTATAAAACATACAATAATTGATCTATATATGGGTGATTCTCTGTGAGAATGTTTTTTGCTGTCCCAGGCATTTTTTATTAGAAAAATTGTTATTTTGTTACTAAAAAAAATTTATTACGAAAGTAAAAAAACATTTCTATTTGGAGCATTGAGAACTAAAATGAAATAAATTTCGGGTTTTTTGCTATAAATTCGTAAACCACCGAAATAACAGTCCCCTGGGCTGTCCCATTCTCAAACTTAAAACTTTAAAATTAAATTTTAAGTTATTCGTCCATAATATATAATTTGGTCCATAATATTTATTAACTTAATTAGTTAACTTACAATCTTCTTCAATAAAAAGTACCCAAAATTAATTTGTTTCATTAAATTCATTAAACCAAAGTTTGTCCCAGGCATTGAAATAGTTTGCTTGATTTTTCTCAATTTGATAAAAAAAAAACAGTCCTCTGGCAAACAGTCCCCTGTCATGTTATATGGCAAAAGATACACAAATATCGAAAAAGCAAAAATTAAATCGGATGTTTATTTATTATGATTAAGCTGATAGTTTTGTAGCCCTTGTTAATTTTTTTTCTAATAAAATCAAAAATAATTTCGTCGGACAATTTTGTACAGATTTAAGACGTTCTTACAGAGAATCACCCATATAGGTTGCGAAAAAAAACAGACTGTTGTTCATTTATATTAAAATCAATAACACTGTACTTATAATCAAAAAATGATTGGAAACTTCAGAGCTCAAAAATCTGAGCATTATTTCCGAAAAACCTTTTTTTGATGATTTTAAAATTGTGATAGCTTTTGAACGCATTATTCAATTTTAAGTTTCAAAACGTGAAGATTGTATGATAGATTAATTTTTCTGATTCAATATTGTCATCAATTTCCAAAGCTAGAAACCAAAAATCTCAGTAAGCGAATTAGAACCCTTATTGTCGACTATTTGCTATTGAATAAACAAAATCAAATAGATCTAATGTTTAATCGGTAATGTAAATACTTGAAAAAACTATTTTGATCGACCATTATTAGTGATTCTGATTGCCAACGATATCAGCAGACATAGGCATTAAAAGTAAGAGCCTGACGCACGAAAGCAGTCTTATGTTATCTCTCACTAATATATCTAGCGCAAGTATGTGTCTGTATGTGTACTGAAGAATAACATGTGTAACATAAAAAGTAGGCTAAGTGCCCGTCATGGTGTCTGGATGGTTATAACATAGGGTGACTTTGAGTGCACCGCAAGAGAATGGGATATCAAGTGACAGATAGCGTTAGCTTTTCCCTCTTGTATTTGCTTGGATGCCTATCCACACAACCACATACGTTCCCAATATAACTCCAGTGAGGTGCGTGTAGAGGTTATCACCATTCCAAGCTAGCCTGAGAAGAATAGATTCTCTTCTAGTTCAGCACATAAAATATATGTATGAGGTAGACGGAAATAAGTGAATAGAGGGTTCATATTCTACTACATCTTCGGTTTATATCTTTTGCTAAGGTTTACTGTGCTCAAGAAAGGCAACAAGAGGCTAACGTAACAGGGTCAGGTTCCCACCGGCCAGCGATGTTGCCACGTCCTGAAAATATCAAAACTCCCCTACCTTTGTTTCATAACAAATTCCCTTTCATTCGTTCACAATTTAAGATACCTGTTCTCAATCTTCGGCCCGATCACCCGGGTTTCAACTCGTATTAGGCAGTTTGGTTTCTTTTTGACGCATGGAAGAAACAATGTTGCCAGGTATTAGAGAATAATCTCAAGTACCTGCTTAGTGTGACCGGATGTGTTAGAATCATTCAAGATAAATTATGTATTAACTGCAATAAAGTCCAAAAACACCACGGTCTTATTCGAAATTTTTTTTTTAATTAATAGAATAAATATTTTTATTACGTTATCTTGTCGTAATAATAAAAAATAAATAAAAAGTTTGGAAAATCCAAAAGTGCACGACTCATAATGCTCAATTATGAAATATTAAAAAAAAAAACATTAGTCGTTTAAAATTAGTTGCCGAAAAAACAACTGTACTAGGAAGGTAATGCACAGGCGCCCCTGGTGGAATAAATGTACATAATATGTATAGATATATCATCATCCATGTAAATTTTACATGGATATATATAGATATAGTCTTCTGGTTTTTTTATTTTGTTAATTGTACATGAATGACACTGAATTATCTAACCATTCGCATTCGGTGACTAACAATTCTCCTAAAGAAATTTTTGAAAGAAATTTAACTTAATTGATGCATTTTTTCGCAAGTTATAGTGTTTTCAGAGTTTCATACATGACGGACAGGAAAATTTTTTGACCTATTCTGATGTTTTTTTCCGTTTCTAGTGCACTAAATCAATTTTTGAAAAGTGTCAAATTAATCTCCATTATATTATCTTGACAATAGCATGCAAAATATCTTGATTCCGTGAACTAACAAGACTATAATAATGAAAATAGTTGCCGAAATGAGGCGAAAAAAATTTTTCGATCGTAAAGCACTCTCTGATGCTTCGCATCATGAGTCGTGCAATAACTAGTATTAAAAATTTTTAAATAAGAAAATAACTTTTTCATTCAAAAATAATTTATTATTTAACTAATCTGAAAGAAATTTTCATTGAACTGCAAATATTCCATACAGTTATTAATAAATATAAGTATGAAGTGATATGACTAAAAAGAGAATTAACTGGATGTATTTGAAAGCATTAGTAAGGTATATGGGTAAAACGGGTGTAGGGTTCTCTTATTTCAGGTGAGCACCTGCGGCTTCAGTAATATTTACCATGAGTCAGACTCGTGGGGCACTAAAGAAAAAATACAATAGCGCACCTGATACTGGTATTGAATGAAACCACTCGTCAGATTATATTAATACAAGTTACAAGGCATAAGAAGCTAAGCTAAAACACTTATTTTTAATAACAGCGTTAAGAAACCACATGCCAAGGCAACAACTCTCACTTTAACGGTGCAGTCTATTGACTCGCGTTCATCGAATAATTAGTTTAACAACTTAGCATCAAAATTGCTAGAGCAGGCATTTCTTGGGGATGAAAAATTTGACTGTACCTGATTTGTGCCATCTTTTTTGCACAGAAGATTGATAATGATAGAAGGGTTTTTGTTTATTGTGGGTTATTGCTTATATATTAAGGATACACTCCGATAAGCGGTTCAATTTCAAAGACGAGTCTTAGGCACTTGCCTGTCTAATATAATAAACAACCTGCAGTAGGGATTCTAAATACCCAGAACCCAAAAGAATTTCCTAGCAGGTATAAATTTACTTGACTTAAGCCAAAGCGTTTTCAGTGAAATCATTGAAATTTTAATAGCATAAAAGCCAGAAAAGGTTTAGTCATGGAATGACAATAGTTAAAAATGAAAACAAAGGAGTGTAATAGTACGTTTGATTGTATAGTGACTATATTTCATTATTTCTCGTCACCTGTAAGCTTGACTGGTTTGTATATAGCAGCAGAACCAGCGTCAGGGAGAGAGAAATCGTGAATGAGTCGGTCATTGACTTTACTCGTCTGTTGTAAGAGCAGTCGCGTACTCTGGCTGCACCGTACTGTGTACTTTGTACGCTGGATAGAGCGAAGGGGAATTGTATGGAAGAGTTTGTGCCTTCTTCAGCATTGAATTTCTCAGCTGGATATGCACGTATACATGTATAAGTATGGATATGGAGGTCCCTGTGATACTGCCACGATACTGTGAGTGGAGAGTGCGGTTAACTGAGTCTTTTTTGTCCTTGTAGCTTGGCAAACCTGACTTCTCTTCCAGTGTTATGTGTGGCATAATGCCTCTTCGCGCGTACCGTTTCACGTTCCACCATTGTAAGGGCTCCCCTCGCTTCCTCGGCACACTTACCCATTGTCGAAGGAGCTCCCTTCTTCCTTTCTCTTCCGTGTACAATACACGCCTAAATCTTTTAAGTGTGCTATGGAATCCCCAGTGACGCAGATGCGAACCTAAACCGAGTCCAGAAGCACCAGCACCAGCACCAGCATCCAGGAATAGAAACACTACCAACTACAACCAGAGAAAATTCTACGTATATCCAATAGATCAAGTACTCACGCGTGCAGACACATTGATGGTGCTCTTATCTCCCTAGCAGCACGTCGCCACATGTAAGCTTCATTGTTGTGACTCAGTCTTTTGCTGACGGGATTTTGACTCGCTTCTGTTTAAAAAGTTCTATTGTGTGCTATTGGATGTTACGAATCGGAGGAAGTCTCGGTTTAATTATTCAGTCTGCAAAGGGGGAGTTTTTTAAAAATGCTTCTAGTTAGTTTCAAAAAGCTTGGGATGTTTTGAGTGACCTATTTCCCTTAATTGGTACAAACATTTTTTACCACTAAAGTCTGGTAATATACCACACATTTATCACGAAGGCATACAATAACGGTGATGATGCTTTATGCTTGCGAATAACTTATTTGGATGTCACTTTAAATATTCAAAGGGAGCTATTCATTCTGGACAATATGCTCGTGCTTGAATTTCTGTGGCTATGTTACTATTGCTATAGCGAATAGTGTGCGATGTAATATACTGACCCAGGCCAGACAATAAAAGGTCCTGTTGAACGCCCGATGGGATCTGTTAAATATTACGTGTGTCCCTAGCCTTGATCTGTGTGCGGGTACTTTCAGAAATTGATAATTCCTTAATAAACTGACCTGTTCATAAACATCAGTCTATTGTGTGCTTTTATTGATTGTAAAGAGTCACCAGAATAGAAAGAGACGCTGAAAGAGAAGCAAAAATGATACGGAGGGTGTGAAATGAAAATCCATGTGAGTAGAAAGGTAAGGTGAAGAGGCGCACAATTCGTAATATGGAAATGCTTTGTGCCGAGGACGTCAAACGGTCCAAGAGACAAGATTTCACGGTCCCGCATCTCGCGTTTCCGGAACTGTGACTCAGATTTTTGAACCGGTAAAGGGGGAATAGAAGAAGAGAGAAAACTTGGTAAAATTTCTTTATAAAAGTTGTGAGCTCTCGTCTCAGCATCTTCACCTATTCTGCACTTTCCAGTATATTTATATTTAACTTTTTAGTCTTTTCTCGCTCTAGACCGCCGCTGAGATATTTTCAATACCAAATCGAAGAGCTCTCTCAAACTTGCTGGGAGATATATCTATGGGCTGTACTGAGTATTGCAAGAAGTGAATCGAAACAGGAAGACGAAGATTCTACTTGAAGAAACGCAAATCTCAAGCATTCGACTTTACGTGAAAAATATTTCGATAAAAATTTGTTTCTATTCTTATCTTCCATTCCTTCTTCTTCTTTCTCACTTTTTCCGCTATTCCCTTTACCCACAGCACATCGAATAATTCATAAACTTTCAGCGAATCTCCGCATCACGTTTCGTCGAGCATTGATTTCCAGTTAAATTTCATCCAGCACCCACTTATGTTATTTTATTAAACCCATAGCTAAGAACGTTTTTTTTTTCAAGCTTAGTATGAGTAGTACATGTCTTAAGCCCAAACTGAATGGAAGGCAAAACCGTGCTTTGGAAATCAATACTACCTCCACTTCCTCTAATTACACTGTACATAACTAGCTGATAAATTTGCGAGGAATGATTGTCCTTCAACTCTCCCCTCCCGTCAATTGACTGGTTGTCTATTCATGAATTGAAGGGGCGCCATCGCTCATTGAAACTGCATTTTCTGGTTGGTATGCTACTGCTACTAAATATAAACAGCCGGGCGAGCACGATGGTGATTCATAAACGCATTTTATCTCCTTTCTCCTTCTGACTTACTGATCAGATCACCAAGACCCGTGCAGTTGCGTTATGAGATTAATGAACAAACAGTTCTCTTGTCGAAGGGAAGGAGCGGATGAACCCAACATGGCTGAGGCTGATAGATGCATAATGCAACAACCAAGAAGCAACCTCCATAGGACTTACAATCAGGATTAATCATAACACTATGCAATAAACCATAAGTCAAAACATCACGAAACATACCTTGAGTTGAAAGTTTGCTGGTTTTTTTCCGACAATTAAACTCAGACTAATTCAAACAATATAACTTGATAAAAACCTCCAGCTCTAATTTGCAAAGTGAGCCCTAATGGCGACTTATGATGATTATCTTATTCAGAAAAAATTTTTTAATTATCATAAAAAAGGCTCGAGTTATTTTTAGTAGCATTAATTTAAGATATCCCTGGTATTACGAGAGTTTCTGGACTTTGTTATCGCCAGACCGGAGTGAGGTTGGGTCACTAGACGCAGACACGGACACAGACAAGAAGATTGAGATGGAAAGTATAAAGGATGGAGGAAGGCGAGTGATCAATAAAGGAGAAGGGTTTTAGAACAACCGAAAGTTCTCCGTCGAACAGTGAAGCTATTGTTTTGTGGTTTGAATCTCTCGGGCATGAGGTTAAAACCACAAGGCACACCATGTTATATAGAGGATCGTGAGCTCGTCTCAAATCCTTTCCCTTTTGCTCTTTGCTCTTTATTCTGTATAATTGTATCCCTAGCACTTGCCCATCGCGTGCAGACGCCAGAAAATTGTATTGTAGTGAAGAAGAGAGGTTGGTGAATCCAAATTATGCATCGTACCACTTTTGTGATGGAAATTACCAAGTGTAGACAACGTGTCTTTCCTAATAGTTACACATACTCATTGGATAGGACGTACTTCTGTGTAATCGATGATGTGATGTGACGATAAGGATGTGAGGATGATGACATACGCAGTGTATCACTTCGATTACTACTTGCATGCGTCGTTGACGTCTAGAGTCTTGTTGATATTCTCTGTATTGAAGTCGTATCGCTTACACTGTCCAACATCGAACATCCAAGTAGCAAGGATGTGTCTACAGTCTGGATTCTACACGGACACATGTGGACATATAAGTTGTCTGTATAGCGGACTGGCCGGTAGATGCAACAGCATTGGAGTTTGTCGAATGTAGTTGGAGATTCGCGTGAACGATCAACTCGACAGAGGCGGCTAACACAATTGTCCGGACTAAATCCTCCCGGTAATTCAATGCCCACTCGCGCTTCTACGGGTTTATAACGGCGTAAGCGTCGCCTCGTTTCTGTCTGCAGTCTCTAGTCTACTCCAGTAGTCAGTAGTCTGTGTGCACGTGTGCGAAAGCGATTCATTGTCGCTTTGACAAAGAGGATATAAAGAGGATGATTGAGAGTAAAAGTGAGAGGGATACCATTCACCAGGCAGATAGATAGACAGATAGAAACGTTAATGGCGGGACAAACCGACACTGGTAGTTCCAATGATCGGTCCTCTGATCGATTGTAGAGTCGTTGAACGTTTCGAATAGGAAATCGCGGAATTAATATTCCCAAGGGCGAATAAGAGCCAGAAATCTCCGAGTCCACGATTTACCCGGGGCTAATTTCCCCGAGGAAATTCGCAAAACCGAATCGATATAACAAGCCACGCCTACCGAACCAAACAGTTGATGATTCAAATCAAGACAAGACAAGATAATTATCTTGGATTTCTTATATCACTTTTGTTGGATATTTTATGGATTTTTATGTCAATTATCAACGGACTCTTGAAGGGATTTAGTGTTGCTGATCATCAAATTATGTATAGGCCAGGCTGGAGTATACCTCGTGCTGTTTAAAGTCGAAATTGAGCATGAGGTATGGTTGTAATTCTGGAGCTACCAAGAATGGCTCGCTCGACGGGGCACCTGTTGGCTTCGTTCTCTCGTGTTTCATTCCGTCCCTTTTATTCCTTTCGGCATGATTCTAAATCTTATGCTCTAGGATAAGGTGACTAGACTTGACTTTCTTGATTTCGTCAGAGAATTTCTTACCTTAAGCGAGCATAATGTATACATTTAAGCCAAAAAGAGTGACAGGTTTTTATCTATTATTTAAAACTTTAAATTTAAATCAAGGGTTAAGTACTAGGCGGACAAAATTTTATAGTAGAGTTTATTATCTGATTATGGTAAATTATGATTAAATTCGGATTGAATTTATATTTAAATTTTTATTTTCCTAAAACAAGTTTCAACGCCAAATTTTAAAAAAAAATTTTTAATTTCCAAAAAAATCAAAATTTTCAATAGAATTCAAATTAAAAAAAAAATTGAAATTTCAAAAAAAAATTTTAAATCTTACAAAAAATTTTTAAAAAACACAATTTTTAAACATTATGTCAGTCAAAGTTATCAATAACAGCTCTAATATTTGGAAATTTTTATCATATATGGATTTAAACGATTGTGTTATTACTTGTTTTAATATTTTAAAGGAAAAAATGTACATAACTAAAATATGGATGCAAATAAAGAATTTAATTAAATAAATTTATACTATTTTTTCTTTCAGAATTTTTACAATCTGAGATGGTTACAGTTACCATCTTCGATTATAGCAGTTATAATTTTTAATAATTACAATTATCATTTTCGATAGTAATCGTTACCATTATCAATAGTAACTATTACAATTGTCAATTATACCACCTATTAATTAGTGACTAATTAATTTTATTACCATTTCAATAGGAATTAATATTTTTGCATAGTAAATAGTATAATTAATTTTTCTCCGTGTAGTGTAAAAAAATGATGATAAAATTTTTTGTAAAGAACCCTTTGATCAATATTTTGAAAACAAAAATTCAGTAAAATAATTGCAGTTAAAAACAATAAACACACCATCTACATACATGAATGTAAAACAAAATGAGTTTGCATTTAAACTGTTATAATTAAAATAATATCCCAAAAACAAAATATATAAACGAAGTTTGATTAATTAGTTAGTTTTATATTAAAAATTCAAATTCTCATCCCATAAAGTTATTCTCACCTTTGGACATCGGAGCTACTGCGTTAATGCTGTGTATGTCGTCCAGCCGGGGCAGCATTACCGGAATTAATTGCACAAGCTAAAACAACAACGAGCGTACCATCGTACCAGCTTATAAACTTCTGTTCTGGTGAATATGAAACGGTACAAAATATTTGACAGCAGACAGACCGGCAGCACTTCCAGAGTCCAGGTCACGGTACACCGTACACCCGGGTGAATAAGGGGGACATTCAGAAAGTGTGTACTCGGTGTTCGGTGTTGACGTACGAGTGCTACAAACTAAAACTAAATTACAATATCTCACTTCAATGTCCCACGCAAAAGTTGTATAATAAATAGGAATACGTATCCGAGTACGCGAGTAGCCCAACTAAAAATTCATAGTTTCTAGCTCCTAGACTACACTCCCAGACTAGCGTTAACAAATTACGAATTTAAATATTTATTATTATTTTTATGATTGTTTTACTGCATCTGGAGTTGTAGATGCAACTGCAAGCTAAAGGATACCAATTGAAATAAAATCGAATTTATTATGTTTTTTTTGTTCTTTATCGAGTAGGCAAATAAAAAAAAGGTTTTCAAGCACCCGTCAGAAAGAGGAGAGTAGAAGGACGCATGGAAGAGACGTTACCGGGCCCCTACCACCGAATTTGAATTTCTAATTGAACTAGGAAGTGAAAGAGACCGGGAACCACCCAAATTGAGAGGTAGAAAAAGATAGAAATCCAATTACTCGCGCATTCCCCCTTTCAACGGAGGAACACCAGACTAGAGTAGAGCGATCGAGAGCTTTTACAGGAAATTCCAGTTACTATTCATAAAGGAACGAGATGAGAAGGAGACTGCTTGTTATATATATATCCGAAATCAACGAGGGTCCTTCTCTTCTGGTCTGTAGAAGAGTTTATCATTAGTTTTGGCACCCATTTTCAAAATTATCAACGCTAGAGATTATCATTGAATATAATAGTATCCCACACTGATAGAAAGATATAGTACGGAGTACTAAATTGATTTAGCAACAAAATTTTTATTCATTTATTTGGGAGAAACAATAGTATATTACACATCTAGGGCAGTAAAATAAGAAATGTCTCAGATCACATGTAATTGTTGTCCGAAGCGAAGCCGAGGTCAATAAACATGTGATCTGAGGCTTTCTTATTTACTGCCCGTGGTGTGTATACTATTTTTCTCCTCGACGGAGGCGGAAAGCGGCATTTTCGTTTAGCGCAGCGGGAGGAAAATTGACGCTTTCCGCCCGGAGGTGAGAAAATATTTTGTATCCATCAATATTATTTGTTACAGTTTAAAAAATGATTTCTTTATATGAAAAAAGTCTTATTACATGGAAATAAATATTTATTTCCACCAAATAATATTTAGTAACGGGTACTAAATATTTATTTGACAAGTATTGTCGGTAGATGGCTATGCTTTAATTCCAATGTTTATGTGATACATAACCTATTCACTGACTTAGATTATTTTATTCAACTCGATTTTGGGAGATTTATCAAACCTTTAAAAACACATATGCTCCCAATAAATGGCTTCTATTTATGTCTTTTCTCAGTGGAGTTGAGTTTACATTTTTCAATTTGTCTATTATTATTATGTTAAAAACTTGTTTAATTTTAAATTTTATAAATGTCTCAAACAAAAAAATATAATTTAATGAGATTCTTTTCTTTATAATATCTTATATTTTTACTGAAAATTATTTATTTTAATTATTTTGATTTATTTTAAGTTAAAAAATTCGGTTACACGCTAAAATTAGTCAAAAAATTAATTTCTTTGATACCAAAAAATGATTTATTGAGTACTACTAAATATTTATTTGGTGGAACTTAATTGGCTTTAATAAATGATTTAGTACCTATTACTAAATATTTGTTACTAAATTATTTAGTATCAGTTACTAAATCTTATTAAATAGAACTAAATCCTTCTATCAGTGCATAGATGGAATCACCATGCAAAATAAACTTTTCTATTTTATTAGTATGCTTGGGAACCGGTACCAAAATTTTTATACCTGCTCAAATAATTTATTACCGTTAATTATCCTTTGAATATTTTTGAACAGGAGGATTGGATTATGTAACTATGGAATACAAAAAAAAAGGTCAGGAGTTTCTAATCCTTGTGCGTGTAACACTTTAGAGGTATTCTATGGTGATTTTTGAATTATTTAAAGATTCAATAATGACTATTCTATTGTAGTTGATTTGTATACTATAGGACCTCTCATGCAAAATTTGGTTGCTTTGTATGTATACCTGCCTGCAGTCTAAGGATTCATTTTGGTTTTTATGATCCCAGGTATTTTTTTTCCTTTCCAGAGAGATACTGTAAATATCAAACACCTTCCATACACATTTAATAAAAAATAAAATAAAAAGAATTATTTTATTTATATTGAAAATTTAAGTATTAGACATTTTATTTTGACTTGTAAATTTTTTATTATTTTTTATTTACATGGAAAAAAACTCAAGTGTCATGATTGTCAAGTCAATGGCTCAATTAACTTGATCTCGATGACACTTAATTCACACACGAGGGCATTCAGGCATAAAAGAATCCAGGAGACAGAATGCGTCAGGATAATTGGTCCTTGGTCCGACGTACTCTCGACGTACTCTATAAATATACTTCCTACTTTAAAAAATTATTCAATTTCAAAGCGACAAGTTTAAAGAAAAATTTATTATTAATGTATGATTATAAACTACACGGAGAAAACTTAATTGTAATTGTACTATTTACTATACAAAAATATTAACTCCTACTATTTGAAATGGTAATAAAATTAATTAGTCACAAATTAATAGGTGGTATAGTTGACAATTGTAATAGTTACTATTAATAATGGTAACGATTACTATCTAATTACTAATTAATTTTATGATTTATTAGGACATATTAAAAGTTATGTATGCACGGAGAAAAATTAATTGTACTATTTACTATACAAAAATATTAACTCCTTCTATCTGAAATGGTAATAAAATTAATAGGTGGTATAATTGACAATTGTAATAGTTACTATTAATAATGGTAACGATTACTATCGAAAATGATAATTGTAATTATTAAAAATTATAACTGCTATAATCGAAGATGGTAACTGTAACCATCTCAGATTGTAAAAATTCTGAAAGAAAAAATAGTATAAATTTATTTAATTAAATTCTTTATTTGCATCCATATTTTAGTTATGTACATTTTTTCTTTTAAAATATTAAAACAAGTAATAACACAATCGTTTAAATCCATATATGATAAAAATTTCGAAATATTAGAGCTGTTATTGATTACTTTGACTGACATAATGTTTAAAAATTATGTTTTTTTAAAATTTTTTGTAAGATTTAAAATTTTTTTTTGAAATTTCAATTTTTTTTTAATTTGAATTCTATTGAAAATTTTGATTTTTTTGAAAATTTCAAATTTTTTTTGAAAAATTTGGCGTTGAAACTTGTTTTAGGAAAATAAAAATTTAAATATAAATTCAATCCGAATTTAATCCCGATTTTTCGTGCACTAAACTGCGCTACAACTGCTTTTAGTTAATTCAGAAATGCATCCACGCTAATGCAGATTCTTAATTTTTTAAATATTTTCTACTAGCTTAGATAGTAACTATTATTATTACTGATGGTAACTGCAACCATCAGGTTATATTAGGAATTACGATTTTGATAATAGTAGTAACTAGTTAAAATAATAAAAGCTATTATTACTGATTACCATCAGAATAGTAGTAGTTACCATCAGGATGGTAACTACTACAATTCAGATGGTTTAAATAATTATTTAAACAATATATTTACTACTATCGAATTCAGTTAATAGATTTTACTATAACTGGATAATAAACTCTACTATAAAATTTTCTCCGTATGATAATAAGCATTTAAATGTTTTTTTTTTTTTACTTTTAATAATCATTATTATTAAAAAAAAGTCAATTTATGTGAAACATATTTGAATACTAATGAATTAGCAGATATTATCAGTAATTAAAAAAGAGTATGGTTCTCTAATTGGGTAGTGGAGTCTCGACAAGCTCAATCCCCAATATGTAATGTAAAATATTCTCTAGCCGTCGAGTCGCATCAATCAGCCTTGCGCCGAGCAGAGGAATTTTACATAATTGATTACGTCGCGTTGTCTGTTGATATCGGCAAACGAGAATGAACGATCGATTACGCGAGGCGAGAAAATTATAACGGTCTACTCTCGTCTGCACACAAATAACATACCTCACACATACACAGACTATACATCAGCCAGCAGCACTACAGCGAAACAAGATAAATAATAAAAAGCCAGTAAAAAAGTTACAAAATAAAACAACTTCATGCACACTCTTTACCCAGCAAATTATGTAATGAAATTAATCATTAAAATTACTGTCGGCCTTGGATCGAATTAACGGTGATAAAAATTACAAAGAACTAACCGCGCAAGAGTAAAACGTTATTAGTTATTATTATTATTATATTATGTATCGGAACTGGCGAAGCATAATACTCGGTATGTATTGAAGAATAAAGTGCTGATATATTTTAGCTCAATAACAAAATAACTAAAAGGCTAGCGCACATATGTAAGAGATAATAAGACGAAAATACCAATAAACATCTGGGTTTATTATTGATATTATTATTAGTGGAACAATTTTAATACATAAAAAGTCAACAGTTGTTCTGCTTGCTATTCAATAAATGAAACTGCAAGTGTTCCGTTCAGTTTATGTAACGCAGTACATAATAGACGGCAAACGATCCTAAGTCTAGAAGCACCATCATCGTCGTTATGTCATCGCACCTGTTATAGTGCTCATGGAAAATCGAGATAACGTTAACTACTTCCATGATGACAGAACAGGAAATCTACGATATAGTTCTCATAATTAATTATTTAACTAATTCTTAAATCATACTGGATATAAATTGAATTTTTTCAATATTAAAATATTAACGCTCCAATTGATTATCCTTGTTTTTTTGCAACTAAATTATTTTTTGATACTCAAGTTAAAACAAGTCGGCTGCCCAATTTTAAAACAGAGTAACTGCAAAATTTTTATACCTGATTTTTTTTAATACTACTGCATTTTTTATAACTCTTAGACCTTAATTTTAAGTGTTTTTTTCTTAAAAATATTTATATTCAAATATTTTTTATTCATAAATCTAATTTTTCATCAATTTTGGAATCTTTCCAAAAATTATGGGAATGGTTCCTATAATAAAATAATCATTATAGGTATCAATCCTATGCTCATTATAAGAACCATACTCATCGTTTATTTGAAATGGTTCCTATACAATAATGGAATAATAGCTTCAATATATTATGGGAATGGTTCCTGTGATATTATAGGAATGGTCCCTATATTATTAAAGGAATAGTTCCTTTAATATTATAGGAATAGTTTCTATACTATTAAATGAATGGTTCCTATAATATTATAGGAAAGATGCACATAATAATAGAAAAATGTTTATTTTCATAATAATGAAGCAATCACTTCAAAAATATAAAGTAATTACTATATATTTTTCTGCTAATAAATTTTTTTTTTATGAATAAAAATTGATCTTTCACTAGAGTGAAAAAATTTCTTTTTCATAATTTTTATTCACGTGTGTACTTAATCTTAAATTGTTTATTCCAACTCAGTTATTATTGTATTAGATAATATTGAAAAATATTGTAGCAATTCTGAAGTTTCTCTAATAAAAGGGATATATTCTCACTATACAATTAGAGGAGCAAAATAAATATGGAAATTCATTGTTTATTTTTACAATTTCATTTTATTTTTGAAACAAATTATTTATTTACAATACATACGTTGAATATTTATTAAATCTACCTGTTGGGTATGTAACTTTTAATGTTTATATGAACAATATTACTTATTTTACATATTTCAAATGATGTTATTGGGAAGCAAGTAAAATTATCGAAATTACTAATGATTTCAAATGCTTCAAAGTGGTCATCGAAGTCACAAATAACTTGAGTTGTAATGATAAATATCTCAATGTTATTAGGCCTCATCACTATAATATTATGGGAATGGTTCCCATCATATTATAGGAATGGTTCCTATAATATTATAGAAACTATACCTATATATTATAGGAACCATTCCTATATATTATGGGAATCATGCCGAGATTACAGTTATAATTATAGGTATCGTTCCTATAATTATAGGAACCATTCCCATAATTATAGTAACATTTCCCAAAAATTATGGGTACAATTCCCATAATTTAAGTAATCGCTCCTAAAATGGTATAGGAAAACATTTCATTAAAATTATAGGAGTGATTTCCACATTTTTCTCTCCATGCAGGCAACTGTTTTTTAATAAGAAAAATTTAAAAAAATTTTTAAATGTTAGTTACTGTGTTTTGAAATTGGGCAGCCGAAGTCCCGAAGTAAATTTTTGCGCATCACTCTGGGCAAAAAGGAAGCTGGAGCGTGTGTGCAGAGAATGTATATGTATAAATAAACTGCTTATATTACCTACATAGTAGAGTGGTTTGAATGGATTTGATTGTCGTGATGAAATGGTTATTTTACTCGGGTAACTGAACCACCTAATGGGCCGCAGAGATCAGGATGCTGGCATGTAGGTGGAGGTGTAGTAAGCCCATCGCGTCGAGAGGATGCTCCTGATAAAATTTACGACTCTGAATTACCGATGAACACACACATGTGTAGAAGTGTGTGTGTGTGTGTGTGTTCATATGCGCCACGAGTATGAACTATGAGCGTGTCCCCGCAGGACTATGAGCCCCGGCCACGAAATTCGCAAGTGTGGCATTTTAATGCAGCTCTATGTAGCTTCCACGGCTTGTTAATTACGCATACGCGACCCAATGAGAACGACGGGCACATGTGTGTGTGTGTGTGTGTGTGTGTGTGTGTGTGTGTGTGTGTGTGTGAGTTAACTAAAACCAAGGTGTGCATGTGAATTTACGTCAAGCGCACTCGTAAACATACATGTTCACACACTCTTACACATTGTGAAATTAACATGCTACCGAGAACGTGATTATAGATCCTGTATATTTAATATTTACATTTGTTTTTAATTATAATAAATATTTGCTTGGATTACTTTTAAATTACACGCGTCTATTATGTTATTTGATTTTAATAAAACATATTTAATATTTAATGTTGAAATAAAAATCGAAAAAAAAAAACTTTGTCGAGAGCCGAGTTCTTAGAAAACCGAGTCAAGGATATTAAACTGCCAACTTGGATTAAATATCACTTTATGTTGGTTGTTGGTAATAATAAGATACAATATAAATATTAATTTAAAAAACCCAAATGATATATAATAATAAAAATAGTATGTAAAAAGAGAAATTAAAACGAAATGGAGGCTCAAAATTCGAAAACTTTTATATTATATTATAATGCTCTGTAAACACGTCTTTTTAGTATGTTTTATATTTTTCTGTACGTTCATAAAACTGAGTAAGTAATTACCCGATTTTGTTATTCACTCTTTATTATTGTTTATCCAGAAACTCCAGCAGGATTTAACGGTGGCGTTTTCGCTCGGTCTAAGCTTTTACCTCTCGAGGGTACTGTGCGTTCTCATTTACGCTCGACAGAGACTTGAGCGGCTAAAAATGGAAATTGTGTCACGTATATAACGTATCACCAACTCTGTGTGCGCTTTACTCATACACATACTCGTATTCATAATTAATATTTACACACATGCATGAGTATGTTGATTTTATCAATATTTTACTCATAAGGTTGATTTTTAGTTTTCGATAATCATTAGATGCATTTAGTGATTACACAGAGAGAAATTCATAGGAACCTTTCCAAAAATTATGGAAATGGTTCCTATAATAAAATGATCATTATAGGTATCAATCCTATGCTCATTATGGGAACCATACCCATAGTTTATTGTAAATGGTTCCTATACAATAATGGAATAGCTTCAATATATTATGGGAATGGTTCCTGTAATATTATAGGAATGGTCCCTATATTATTAAAGGAATAGTTCCTTTAATATTATAGGAATGGTTTCTATACTATTAAAGGAATGGTTCCTATAATATTATAGGAAAGATGCACATAATAATAGAAAAATGTTTATATTCATAATAATGAAGCAATCACTTCAAAAATATAAAGTAATTACTATATATTTTTCTGCTAATAAATTTTTTTTTTATAAATAAAAATTGATCTTTCACTAGAGTGAAAAAATTTCTTTTTCATAATTATTATTCGTGTGTACTTAATCTTAAATTGTTTATTCCAACTCAGTTATTATTGTGTTAGATAATATTGAAAAATATTGTAGCAATTCTAAAGCTTCTCTAATAAAAGGGATATTTTCTCACTGTACAATTAGAGGAGCCAAGTAGATATGGAAATTCATTGTTTATTTTTACAATTTCATTTTATTTTTAAAACAAATGATTTATTTACAAAACATACGTTGAATATTTATTAAATCCACCTTTTGGGTATATAACTTTTATTGTTTATATGAACAATATTACTTTTTTTACATATTTCAAATGATGCTATTGGGAAGCAAGTAAAATTATCAAAATTACTAATAATTTCAAATGCTTCAAAGTGGACATTGAAGTCACAAATAACTTGAGTTGTAATGATAAATATCTCAATATTATTAGGCATCATCACTATAATATTATGGGAATGGTTCCTGTAATATTATAGGAATGGTTCCTATAATATTATAGAAACTATACCTATATATTATGGGAACCATTCCTATAGATTATGAAAATCATGCCGATATTACACTTATAATTATAGATATCGTTCGTATAAATATAGGAACCATTCCCATAATTTTAGTAACATTTCCCAAAAATGATGGGTACAATTCCCATAATCTAAGTAATCGCTCCTGAAATAGTATAGGAAAAAATTTCATTAAAATTATAGAAATGATTTCCACATTTTTCTCTCCGTGCACAAAATTTCTTTTCTGAATTTCAAATTCGAATTTTGGCTGAAGGACAGGAAAAAAATATAAAAAAAAAAGGATAAGGACTTTTTTTTATAGATCATCAAATTTTCCACAAAAATAGTCTCTTATAATTTTTTCATCAAAATTTCATTCCAAATTTAAATCAAAAAACCCCAAAAACTTGACATAAATATCTAGCAAGTTCCTTCCAGACCTGGCTTAGTCTCACAGCGCAATTATACCAAGTAAAGATTTAGTCGTTTTGTCGCGGGACGGCGTTTACGGTCGGGTTTTATAGCCTCCTGGTTCCCGCTTGTAAATTGTCGGTTCGAGATCTGCGGATAAGACGATTAGCCTTTTCTTAGCACATCTACGTGGCTTCTACTTCCATACTTAAACTTCTCTTTGTCTACTTATTTCCTCTCAAGTTGGTGTTGTTCAGCTCCCGATTAACCGTAATTGGTGGGGCTTAAGGCGAATCTAAATCTGTTTCAATAGTGACTGGCATCATTGTATTACCCCTCTCTTTAAAGATTATTTAAAACCCATTAACTTGTTGTTTGCCGATTATTTTCGTTAACATACACTGTTAGAGGCATTACATCCGTATCCATTCACCAAAATCACCGACAGAACAGAATAATCAAGTCTCCATAACCATTATCTTAAATAGTTATTCAAAGTTGTGTCATCCATTTAAGCAGTACTATTCCTCTAAGTACTTTTAACTTACTCCATTTCAATTGACGTCTTAACTAATAGCACCCATCAGAGTTAGGTTTCCCTCAACCTTAGAGCTTCTTAGAGTTCTCTTACACACGACTATCAACCTCAACTAAAGGTCTTCCAAGAGAAATCTCTACCACCAGTTTGCCAAGATCACTATCAAAATCAAGCTACCTATCCAATCTATCATTCATTCCATTCCAATATCTCCATCTTCTGATCTAGATCTAGACTCGATTCTCGAACCCTTCTCTTCCAGCACGCTATCACTTTTGGTAGCGTACATCCAAGCTTAACCGTAAGTCTGCGGTTCCGTCGGTTAACCAGAATCTCAATGAATGCAAAGGGCAGGACCTAAGAAGGGTTTCTACCAGCGATAGCCATCCAACTGGAGCTCCCATCTGGTATTTAATCGGGCTGGACCCAACAAATGCAATTCTACGAATTCCGGTTTCTGTGTTCACACTGTTGACGGGTTCTACTGGATATAATTAATTTCTGATGAAAGCTTTAGCAAATCTGGATCTAAGACTGCTTACTACTACTGACAGTAATTATAATTCCGATTGTGATTAGGTGTAGGATGCTTCTTATTCTAAGAGCGGCTGGTTTAACAATGCCGGAATAACGGGTATCTGATTATTGCATGCCTGGATGATAGCTGGTTGATTATCATCTGGTTGGAGTATAAGTTAACGATAGAGGTAAAAATATCGAGGTCGAAACCTTGTCTTAGAGTAATCGTCAACATCCCGTTTAGATATTTGCATGAGAACAGGAATTCGCGGTTGTGTAAGTGACTCGTAAATAGTCATTAATTGATGCCTGCTTAAGGAAGAGATCCACTTTGTCTATTTAAGGAGAAGTTAAATCGGGGTAATATATCTTTCAAGAGATATGCTATTTGTTATGTCATTGTTTTGGATATTATGCTTGACGTATTTTCAGGATGGAATGTTATGAGCGTAGACTTTGATCAAATCAAATCAACTAATCAGATAGTTTCTTCAATATAAATTAATACAAAAAGACTTTGCAGAATATCTCAGAAATTTTTCACTATTTTCGAACTAGAAATCCTTCATAATTTACTTATTTATTGATTTTTTACACTGATAGAAGGATTTAATACAGAGTACTAAGCTGATTTAGTAACAAAATTTTTATTCATTTATTTGGGAGAAACAAATATTTTGTACCCATTAATATTATTTGTTACAGTTTAATAAATGATTTCTCTGTATGAACAAAGCCTTATTACATGGAAATAAATATTTATTTCCACCAAATAATATTTAATAACGGGTACTAAATATTTATTTGACAAGTATTGTCGGTAGATGGCTATGCTTTAATTCCAATGTTTATGTGATACATAACCTATTCACTGACTTAGATTATTTTATTCAGCTCGATTTTGGGAGATTTATCAAGCCTTTACAAACACACATACTCCCAATAAATGTCTTCTATTTATGTCTTTTCTCAGTGGAGTTTAGTTTACATTTTTCAATTTGTCTATTATTGATATGTTAAAAACTCGTTTAATTTTAAATTTTGTAAATGTCTCAAACAAAAAAATATAATTTAATGAGATTCTTTTCTTTATAATACCTTATATTTTTACTTAAAATTATTAATTTTAATTATTTTTATTTACTTTAAGTTAAAAAGTTAGGTTACACGCTAAAATTAGTTAAAAAATTAATTTCTTTGATACCAATAAACGATTTATTGAGTAGCAATAAATCATTTGTTAAATACTACTAAATATTTATTTGGTGGAACTAAATGGGCTTTAATAAATGATTTAGTACCTTTTACTAAATATTTGGTAATGAAAGGTTTGTTACTAAATCATTTAGTGTCTGTTACTAAATCTTATTAAATAGAACTAAATCCTATCAGTATAGCTCAAAAATGTAAGAACTGTTTCAGAACAGTTCTTTTCAGAAATTTTTCAAACTCCTTTGTCTTTCAAACGCTTAAAATTGAATTTTAATTTACTAAATAAAAGTTTACATGAAAAGTTTGCAAATACTATTAAATATCTAGTTTAAATAAATAATCATAGATCTTATTTTTTAAAATATCTAAGCTTGAGGAATCAACAATATCAGATGGTAACTCCTCCCATAAACGTATAACAGTAATAACGAAAGAGTTTTCATATTGTGTTGTTGCATAATTAGGCAATTTAAAATTGATATTATTTTTCTTAGCCGCCAATTTACCAAACCAAGACAATTTAACTGTCCCATATATTTCTCTCTATGATCTCCACTCTTCCGATCACCCTTTAACCTTCAACCCCTTCCCTAAAAACACTGTTTTGTCACAGTACAATAGAAATAAAGCAACCTAACAGAATTCTATTTCTAACCAATTCGCTTCTGTCAATGTCGACTTGTTCCATTGAGTAAACGATGCGAGTACAAGCACACAATTCTACGGTATCGTGTTGAATGTCATAGCTATTACTAATGTTGTCTCATTGACACCTACAACCCTTTCTTCATTCCTCTTTAAACTTTGCTCCAAATAGATTTGATAAAAATTCCTCTTTCACTGATAACTGATTCGGTTCTTCTCCGAATCATCAATTGCTTTTCAAACAGAAATAGGAGCACCTTAGCTTATAACTTCGGGTGCTTAGCTTATCTGCAGCTTAACTGCATTCCATACTTATCACCACCACACCACTGACCATCACAATCAAGGCGAAACTTTGAAAGTACTACGTGTTAAGCTCAGTCCATCCTTCCAGCGCTGTACTTTGGCAATTACCTTGGTCGTAGAACAGCTACGTGAGATTTCTCAGCGCTGCACCCGGGCTAGGCCCTCAGGAAGAGAACCAGATGATGTAGAAATAGAAGATGATGAAGTAGCAAAACCTGAACCAGAAGCAAGAAGTAAAGTAGGAAATTTCGAAATTAAGAAACTAAAGTCCTTTTTCTATCTCTATTTCTTGCTCAAAGTTGATGAAAAGTTACATTGAGATACTCAACCTTTTCACGGAGTTTATTTTTCACGTTCCAACCCTCATAATTTCTTTTTCCGTTGGCTTCCTTCATATCCAGTGTAAACGGGATTCGCTACGCTCCCTCCCGGTTCTGCTTTTTCGTCTTCATCTATTTTTTTTTTATCTTGTAGCTCACGTGTCTCGAAACTATCCCATCCCAGTCAACTAAACAAACACACACGATCGAAGCCAACGGGAATTTACAGACGTCCAATACTTTATTGGATACCTAACGTCCAAACGAATCAGTTTGTGTTCAATTTTACTTTAGACTTATATAGTAGTGTAGTATTATATTTATTCAGTCTTTTTATTTTGTTTTTATTCTCAGTACGTATTTTATCGCTGGTTGGGTTTATTCCCAGCTTGACGCTTTTTAGCGATCCAATATTTAACCAAATTGTTTGATAAATCCACTTAGTTAACTATTCAGAATGATATTTGCCATAATTTAGATTTTTATCTTTTTTAGTTGAAACTTAACTCCTATCTGGATACAGCTCCTGGTAGTTTCATAGATTAAATAAGGTCAAAACTATAAGAGCAAAGTTTGCTTTAGTATATGCAAAGAGTGAACAGCGAGTTAACTTGCTCCTCGCTCTACAACACGTTATTATATACAATATAGACACAGATACGGTTATACGTTTCGGTGTAAGGTATAGAGTCTCCATGCTCCACCAGGATCCTGTAATAATGATTATCCTTTGGATCCACATGTATGAACTAGAGATATAACAACCCTGGATAAAATAACAACCGGAATACTTGAGAAACCATTAAGAGAGTTTCCTTCGGGGTTGGATTATCATTTTTCGGAAAATTTCATTTTAGTTTACTCTTTATCATCGAAATTTAGTGTCCAAAATTATAATGAAACCCTTTTTTTGAGTTTCTTTTGAATTAAGAAGAAAAAAAAATTATACGGAAAAAACAAGATGACACTGGATATCATCCCAAATTCGAATTAATTACTAATTAACAAATGATTTTTGCATGTTTTTCACATTTTTAGTCTCATCTTCATCATATCTAAGCCTATTTTTCAATAATCGTACTATATTTAAGCCTGCTTCTGAGCGTTTTTGGTACAGTGTTCAATTATTTCACCATATGTAGAACTACTTTTTTAATTTTTACGTTTATTTCGACCATATCTAGTCATTTTTTCAACGAGTCGACTACATTTGGGATTATTTCTGGACAATTGAGGACTTCTTCATAATGATTACTGACTACTTCATCAAATTTGCGCTTAATTTTTAACAATTCCATCAAATTTCTGACTCTCTTTACGGTTTACAACTCAACTTGTAAAATTAGCACTTGATAAAATAATTATTGATTATTATTCAATCTTAAAGTCATTATTGACTCGTTTATGCACCATATTGATTAGAAATTATGATTATTATGATGACAAGGTTATATACGACCTTATATCAACAACTCTACTATATTTTCAAATTCGAAATTTATTTTGCTCTCTTAAATTTTGCACGGAGTGTACAATAATTGAATTTCCATTATATTTATTGATAGTAATAATGATTTACCTTTCAACTTTTTCGATAATAAATAATTTTTATTAAAAATGGTTGCGAAAATTCAATTAGTGACCACTTATCATCATCATCAGCAGAAGTCTGCATAAGCAGTTAAAAAATCGCGGCTTTTTGACATTAATGACGCAAATATTCAACAATTTGACGAACTCACGGATCAATAATCAAGCACACTTGATGAATTTTGCAAATTCGGCTGGTTTAACTGAAAGTTTCGCATCGATTGTAGATTAACAAGCTCAAATAAATAATCCCGGTTTGTTATTTAAAATTTTCAGTTTTAGCTTACTAACGTTTTCATTATAAAAAATGTTTTTTATCGATACACACTGTATACCGTTTTATTTCAGTCCTATTCTATTTGTCATCCAGACAATTTTTATTGGGAGCTTGTTACAAATTTGAATTAAATCGAGATCGAGTAAAATGAAAAATAAAACAAATTAAAATAAATCAATAAAACAAAAAAAACAACACACATACACTCACACCTTAAAATAGTTTAAAATTCCAGGATCGTCACGTATTTGTGAAAGTTTTTGTATGCATACAGTGACACTTAACCATGTGCGTATCATTTTTTTATCCAACTGGCTCACGTGCCAAATGAAAAACAATCATCTCTATAGCTTTATACCGCTCATGCTCGTGTTGTCTCGCTTCTACTCCCGAACTATCTGAACTGAATATAAATTTATTGTTATTTGTTAGTAAAGCCGGAATTATTTTTTTTTTTTTTTTTTTGTTATTTTAATACACACTGCGATACATACAACATCACGAGATTGACTTTTGTTACTCTTTGGATCTTCTCATTCTCGGTTTTATTGTCATTTTGGTGGATGTGTTTCATGACAAAAAATTTATCCGTAATTGTAAAAAATAAGTCTCGTTAACAAGACTCCCGAGCGTGTGAAACGACGTAGAAATATCCGAACGTACATCCCGAATTGCTCGTTCGAGTATCAGAGATGTATTTTACTCGTTAACACGCTCATAAAATTGTTCCAGAGGAGGGACTACTCGCGAATCTGTGACACCAGCCGTTATATTCACATTCTACGCGATATACAATTTGCTGTATACTGTTTATTGTGCAGTGAACAGTGTACGTGCATGGGTATAACCATAGACACATTGATTTTTTTTAGTTTTTTATTTTAAACGTCCAAATAAAGAGATAGCCTAAAGTTTTTAGAGGAAAGCGGAATAATACCAATAACATGTGTTAATAATGGAAAATAAAATTCTGGTAATTTTTACTAAAAATACAACAAAACAAAAAGATTGATTGGCCATTAAAAAATTGAAGTATTCAAAATTCTTGTGATGAAACGTAATTTTGACTTCTTTAATGATAGTTTCAAGGTAAGAACTAGATGACAAACTAAAAAAGTTTGGAAAATCCAAAAGTGCACGACTCATAATGCTCATTTAATTATGAAATATTAAAAAAAAAAAACATAAGTCGTTCAAAATTAGTTGCTGAAAAAACAGCTGTACTAGGAAGGTAATCCACAGGCGCCCTTGGTGGAATAAATGTACATAATATGTATAGATATATCACCATCCATGTAATTTTTACATGGATATATACAGATATACAGTCTTCTGGCTTTTTTATTTTGTTAATTGTACATGAATGACACTGAATTACCTAACCATTCGCATTCGGTGACTAACAATTCTCCTAAAGAAATTTTTGAAAGAAATTTAACTTAATTGATGCATTTTTTTGCAAGTTATAGTGTTTTCAGAGTTTCATACATGACGGACAGGAAATTTTTTTGACCCATTTTGATGTTTTTTTCCGTTTCTAGTGCACTAAATCAATTTTTGAAAAGTGTCAAATTAATCTCCATTAAATTATCTTGACAATAGTATGCAAGATATCTTGATTCTGTGAACTAACAAGACTATAATAATGAAAATAGTTGCCGCAATGAGGTGAAAAAAATTTTTCGATCGTAAAGCACTCTCTGATGCTTCGCATCATGAGTCGTGCTAAAATTCAGCATTGAGAAATCTACTTCAATTTTGAATCCTAAATAGCTATTTTTTAGGCATTGGCGAGAAAAAATAACGTGTGTTGTAAAAATAATGACAGTAGTGATACTAAAAAGAGGATTTTAGCGTTCTGCAAACGGCAACAAAATCGGAAAAGGGTCGGTATTAAAAATAACGTTTTGGATTGTGTGCAAACAAAGTAAACCTGGTCTGAATGTGGGACACTGGCGGTGCTGGTTATTATTGTATTGAGTGTTTCGTAGGTTGTTTGGAGCTTTAACGAATTGTCAATACCTAGACATGTGTGTGTGTGAGTTTGTGTATAGGTAAGCTTGTTTACTACACCTGCTGCTAAATTGGACGCGGGTCTTTAATCTCGTTGGTTCAATTACATGTGCTGGAAAAATTCGACATATCCACAAATTTATTGAATTTAATCTTGGTAATTCTTTTTAATTAAGACTAAATTAAGAAATTTTCTTTTTAATTTAATTGATTTAATTTTTTTTGCACAGTAATTTTTAGTATTTTTGTAAATAATTATTAAAAGAATTGTAATTAGATCAGGAATTGGGGGATTTCCTGCAATAACTGTAATTTTCACGGTAATTTTTGAAGAACATTTATTTTCTTGTGGACATATTGAATTTTTAGATTTATTTTTTTTTTTTTTTTTTCACTAATTGTAAAAGACTTTGAATATCAATTAAACCTAGAAACAGAAAACAAAACTAATTAGCGTGGCAAAAATAGTTATCCGAGAGAATTAATTGGTTATGGTTATGGAACATATCCGGCTTAACATACTTGGTGTAAAGTTTTCCATAGTTGTATTGGTACTACTCTGGAAACTGCAATAGGCGAACTGTTGCGATTAACAATTTGTATCAGGAGCGGAGTTGTAGGTTGTAGACGAGGGTGTCGACCACAATGCCAGGAGCTTCCAGAATGTGGATCGTTTCATTATTCAGAGCAGGGCATTCGCTTTGCGGACAGAACGATGTAGGACACATGGTTCTACTCCCAGCTTTTCTTCCCCGTCACCATTTTGTGTCCGCTGGCATTACACACGACAACCATTTTAACAACTAACGGCCCCAAGCTAAATGGTTATCGCATCCGACATTGATAATTAATGTGATGTGTCCCAAACCAAGTTAGCTTGTCACTGGAATCAATCCAGAATCGAAACTTGATCACAATACAGAGTACAGATCCTTAACTCAGTCCCGTAAATCCTTCAAGCTTAGGTTTATTTTTAAAAGTTTAAATTAAAATTTAAATTCATTCTTTACGAGGAACATAAAATTTTATCGCGTATTATGTTATATAATGCTGTGCAAAACCGCTTTATAAAGAGATTATGGTATACAACACAGTTCATTCAACATTTTCATCGCTCTGAAATAATTAAATCCTTGGCCAATTACAATTAGCCTGGTAATGTCTAATAAAAAACTATCCCACAGGCTACGTGATTAAAATCCCGCAACACTGCTATGCGGGACGTCTGAAAAAACAACTGGCTATATACTGAATCTACCGGCCAGCTGAATATCAAGCTGACGACCACTAGATTTAATAAGTTACATTTTTACGTGCCTTACTTTTTTTTTTTTTATTAACTTTTCGCTGAAAAAATTAAAAATTTTCATGTTAATTTGATTATTTGGTGAAAATTTAGGTTATCAATCACTCTACTGAGCTACTTTCGATACATAAAAATCGAGAAGAAAATTTTTTTACGTTTTTCATATCTTTTTATAACTTTCACATTTTCTAACCAATTGCCCTAAGTCCCCATAAAAATTTTTAGTGCTTGAAAAACTCGAATTTCTTCAAGCAAATCTAAATCGAATGCGTTCAAAAGATATTGCAGCTTAAATATTAAAAAAAAAGAGCTTTTCTTAAAATAATTCTAAGATTTTTTAGCTCGGAGATATTTTTTTACACTGAATAAAAATTAATTTGATTTAAGAGAAAAATTTTGGTAACAAAAAATATTTTTGAAAAGCTTCATCGTCTTAATTTAAATAAAAAAATTCTTGGACTAAGAATTTTTTTATCAATTTAAATGAATCTTATTTAATTTAATAATTTTTGGTCTTGATTCAAGACATTGAAACATTTAAAAATAATGTTTTTAAAATGACAATTGCAGTCGTAATAACTTTTGAAAATTTCAACGATCTATTTTCATTTGAACCTATAAAAAATTTCTTACATGCACCGAAAAAAAAATGTTCTTGAATCAAGTATAATTTTGAAGAACTTTATTTTCTTGATTTGAGTAAAAAAATTCTTAAACTTAAAAATTTTTACTTAGCTTAAGTAAATTTTATTTATTTATTGCACAAGAACGCAATCGGCAGTGTACATTAATTATAACAATCAATTATTATAAGTGATATTTGAATTTAATGTAAATATAAAAATAAATAATAAGAATGAGGCTATTTTACTTGATTTCAGAATTTTTTTTCTTGATTTAAGACAATTACTCCCTTCAAAATTATTTTCTTGGTTCAAGAATTTTCCTCTCGAATCAAGTTAATTTTTTTTTTCAGTGTGGACGTTTCAGAAATTTTTTTCACGGGTAATGTTTGAATTTGAAGGTAATGGTAATAGCGATAGAATGAGATAGATGATAAATGATAAATGATGGGTGATAGAGAATCGAAATTCCTCGGTGTATGTTAAAGTTATGCAGATCTCCGAAGGTTCGCGAATAGGTTACGATTTGGTATGCCGAGGTGAGCTACGGCATTTGATATATTCTATTCCGGGTGATGAGTCGCGATATAGAGGTATGTTGCTGATTCTTCGCATCCTTGGTGCGTTCTTCGCATCCTACTGATATATCTACCGACTAGCAGAAGGTAATCCGATAGATATATTAAATATATATGGACGCGAAAGTATTATTTGATTAAGTGTAGAGCAGTATAAATATTATGTTTTAATTTGAAGGATCTTCTTTCGAAACTATTGTATGACGATTAAATATAAATCGTGAGGTTTTAATTTGAAATATCTCTCCACTAATCTAAATCTGGACTTGTTTGACTTTGATCGATCTTCTTTTATGTGCTCAACCCACTTGTCGAACTTCGTTTTCTGTATTTCGTATTTTTCTTTGGCACTAGCCGTTACATTTCTTTGTGTGATTATCGCGATGTTATTTTCAGTCAATCGTAGGATTTAATTATTGTAATTGTTTTTGTGGGCGGAATTTATTATAATTTGTTTTTTCAAGGTTTTTAACTGTCAAAAAAAATTTTTTATTAAACAAAACATGGATTTTATAAAAAAAAAAATTTAGTACAATATGCCGCGAAATTTAGAAGAAAAACTATAAACAATTAGTTAATTGCCAATTAAATCGTGATTGGATTTTTCGAAAATAATAATAGCATAAAAAAATATGTATACAATTTAATTTAAGTGAAGGAATTCAATATTAGTTGCTCTTAAATTATTTTTCATA
The DNA here is from genome assembly GCF_020080835.1 of Cotesia glomerata. NCBI lineage: Eukaryota > Metazoa > Arthropoda > Insecta > Hymenoptera > Braconidae > Cotesia > Cotesia glomerata. The sequence goes on from NC_058163.1 coordinate 25,101,259, forward strand.
AAAACTTTATACTCATATTGTTGAAAAAAATTAGTATTTGTCGAAAATGAATGTCCCTGCGAAAGGTATCTTGCAATTGTTTGTATCATCAATCATTAACTCAAAAGTACGAGTATGAAGTTATTAGAGATTTTGGAAATCTAAACCTGACAAAAATTTTAAATCACTTTGTAATTGTAATAATTTTCTACAAAAAAAAAAAAATTCCAATAATTTTCCCGTATTTTAAATCTTCATGCCGTAATTTCAGTTTTAAAGTTCTTATATTTTTGTTTTGAACAAGAAATTTCTCATTAATCAAACTTGAAGAAAGATATTTCCATACAAGTGCAAACGGGTAATTAGAAGGTTTCATGTGACCTTCAATAATTATTGAAAATAAATTTCAACATACCAAATTCATTAAATACAAGTTTTTCATTAATGAACTACTAATTATTGAGTATAAAAATTAATTATCTATTAATTAGTAATTTAAGATTTTTCGTTTTATTTGTAAAGATAAATGTTATCAATGCTTAATATTCGAAAAACAAATGTTAAAATCAATTAATATTTATAAATCATTTATTTTAGGCAATTACAAATTGTACACTTTTTACAAATTAAAATTTGACCTTTTACAATGCAACGAATAATATTTCTTCAAAACAACTTACTTTCACACTTCAATACATATATTATGAATAGAAAACTTCTGAAGGTTATTTAGATCGTTCTTAAAATACCCGGCTTGTATGACTCGTCAAAATAAACCAGTCAAAACAACCAAAAATCATTGTTATGTTAGGTATCCGACCTTTTGAGGTGCTGTTATTGTTATGGGTTACTTTGGCTCTTATGTTCAGTTATGGATCGCTTGCAATTCATCATTTTAAACCCTTTAATGCATGAAATTTGTTAAGTACACTTAATTTAATTTTATACCAAATTGTTAAGTACAAAAAAAATTTCTTTTGGAATCAAACATTAATTTAAAAGTTTTTTTCTATTTATATTATGATTAAAATTGTTTATTTTTTTTTTCAATTTAATTATTTAGTGGAGAAACTTTAATAAGCCTTTAAAGGGACCAAAAAAGATTAGACAAATAAAAATTTTCAATGCACAAAATTAATTAAAACTCGGAGCTTCGGTCAGCCTACAAAAATAGAACTTAGAACTCATTCTCACCTAAGCACTCATATAAAATAATAATATAAAGGAAATGAGAATGACAATACTCATAACAACATTAATGTATGAAACACAGACAACTTGAGGCTAATTAAAAAAATCAATTACCGCAAATCGATGTCTCAGTATCTAACAACCAATAATTCATAGCCTCAGTCACAGTCATAACCATATCTCGGCAATTATAGATAAAGATAACTGGGGATTAAACTATGGTTATAACATAAGTATAAACAACCTAATGTTAAGCTAATGATCAATTTACAGCCGGCGATTAAAATTCTTCCTCGAACTTGAGTAAAAAGGAAAAAAAAAAAGCATTTATATTTATATTTATCTATTCATAAATTATATGATTTCACTAAAATTAATTATCAGTTAGTCATCGTTTAGCGTATTCGAAAAATTCAACGACATGATTCGATAATACGACAAACATAGTGTGATATAAATAACTCATTCCTCCGATGACTGATTAATAATGAAGGTTACGCGTAACAGGAAAAAAATTTATGAATGAAGAATGAAACAGCATAAATTACGAATAAGCTTTTAAAAATATCTTCAACACGTTTTATTTAAAAAATTTTATATTTTTGGTTTATTATTCGAAATTCCAATAAATCTAATTAAATTTTTTAAAATATTACAAAATGCAACTATAAATTACTCAACATTTTTAATGTTTCTTAATAATTTTTTAGGTAATTATTAAAAGAATTCATTAAATAAAAAATTATCAATGAAACTAACATTTTTAATGTGTTTTTAAAAAATTTTAAAGGGCTTAAACTCATAGAATTTTATTTTTACCGATTCATTCCTTTAAATTTAACAATTTGTCTTTGTAAATTTTTCTTGACTTACACAGTAAAAAATTTTGCGTCAAAAAACTTAGTGTTAAATATTTAATACTTTAATGTGTAAATTTAAAATTTATTTTGTTAAATCAACATTAAAAAGTGTTAAATATTTGACATAAAAATTTTTAACATAAAATTTTTTGACGCAATGACGCAAAATTGTTTATTGTGTAATTTGAACCAATAATTTCGACACAAAAGTCAAAATTTTAAAAGAATATCAAATATTGCATGACTCATGATGCGAAGCATCAGAGAGTGCTTTACGATCGAAAAATTTTTTTCGCCTCATTTCGGCAACTCTTTCATTATTATAGTCTTGTTAGTTCACGGAATCAAGATATTTTGCATACTATTGTCAAGATAATTTAATGAAGATTAATTTGACACTTCAAAAATTGATTTAGTGCACTAGAAACGGAAAAAAACATCAAAATAAGTCAAAAAATTTTCCTGTCCGTCATGTATGAAACTCTGAAAACACTATAACTTGCGAAAAAATGCATCAATTAAGTTAAATTTTTTTTTTTTAAATTCTTTAGGTGAATTGCAAGTCACCGAATGTGAATGGTTAGGTAATTCAGTGTCATTCATGTACAATTAACAAAATAAAAAAGCCAGAAGACTGTATATCTGTATATATCCATGTAAAAATTACATGGATGGTGATATATCTATACATATTATGTACATTTATTCCACCAGGGGCGCCTGTGGATTACCTTCCTAGTACAGCTGTTTTTTCAGCAACTAATTTTGAACGACTTATGTTTTTTTTCAATATTTCATAATTAAATGAGCATTATGAGTCGTGCACTTTTGGATGTTCCAAACTTTTTTTTTTATATTTGCGACTATGATTAAGATTATAAAAATACAAATATGCTATAGAATAATATCATACATATATGTTCATACTACAGCCGGTATCTAATCACGGTCTATAAATAGCCGTCGAGTTTAGCCTTTACATTACTCAATCGTTGGCGATGCAAGGCTGGTATGCTGGTAACATGAACCCGTGGGACGACCTACGATCACATATGTGTATGATTCCGCCTATGAGTATGTAGCGTTGTTCTGAGCATGTATGTGTGAGTTATAGCACAGAGTATGATCCTTTGCTCGAGCATCTATCAGTCGACTTTACACTCACACATTCAAAGTCCATCAAGGCACACTCCAGTGTCATTCCTTGACTACTTAAGCGGTCGTTAACTTAATTAACTGACGGACGTGGCTGCGGTCCTCGACTCTATCGTGAAATCCCTATCGTGTTGAGAGGAAGAAAAGAGACAGATAACAGAGAAAGTAATATGGATGGAGTATGGATGGATGTAATATAAATTCAGAAAGGGTCCTCGACAACTACTACTGCGTTTTACAAAGGCATAAATGTACTCAAGTGTACGTACAAATTATCTGTGTGGGTAATAGTCCATTCCAGTCAACTTGATGTTTCCTCTTATGCTTACATCAGCTTACGTCAGCTACCGGCTCAGTAAATTTTGCTAATTAGTAATTACTAATTACTAATGACCAATCCAAAAAGTTTGGTCACTCTACGCATCCAATTATTGGAATTTGGGAGGAAAAATGATCAATTTATTGAGCAAAATGTTGACATGCTTTGAATAGTTTGCTTCCAAGACAAAAAATAAGAAAATACAGACGAAGACTCTTGAATTTCTAATCCTGTTTGAAGGGAAGTCTTTCCGAAACCCGAATTCGAGATTGAATTGATAAAGTCAGAAGTTTGGAAACGGTAAATGCTAACTAGAAACCACAATGTGTAAAAAAGGATGGATGGAAATAGAATAGAAGGTAGAAGGTGTCTTGGCTTCAAGAGCAGCTGAACAAACAGGATCTCCGTTAAGTATATATTTTGGTTCGTCCAGGTCGGAGGAAACCCTTAAGAAGAGAAAACAAACTTCTGATTCTACGTTGATTCTTATTCGGGTTATCCGGAAGGCTAATTCACCAATGGTTAGAATATTTCTGTCTCAAAAAGCTTCTAGCTTTTGCTAGTTTTTCATCAAGAATCAACACTTTGAATTTATTCCGGAGGAAAGCTTTTGAATCTACCTGTTGGATGTTTAATTTCACTCCCTTTTAGAGGTGATTGGTACTTTTGAGGTTTTCTTACGCGCTTAAGTCTAGTTTTCTGGGGCGAAACTCTTTGTTTTTTAAATTTTGACAGAGCTTTAGAGAAATTTTGAATTTTTTCTCGCACAAAATAAGTTAATTTTTAATTAGAGCTTAAAAAACCTCTCAAAAAATTTTCTATGATTTTATACATTGATATTTCCTAAGATGAAAATTAGTAAAATCATAATATGTTAAAATAATGTAATTAAAGTAAATTTTTACAAATTATACATCACAAATTTTATACAAATGATAATTGCATACAGAGAATAGCTCTTGTAAATATATTTAGTTTCGTCAAAACAGGCAACTGTTTCGTTAACGTGAGGATCTGTATAGTTGAATTAACTAAATGTAACGCTAAAATAATGATATGGATCGTCATTTTGATGATCCGCTGTATAGCTGAATTGGCTGTACAGCGTATATCTCTAAAAAAATGACTATACGGCGTATAGTCAGAATAACGATACGTATCCTTATTCTAACAATATTTTTTTCTCCGTGTAATAATTATTCTCGTTAATTTTTCACGTTATTATTTTGTACGTGTAACAGTAGTAAAAATTAATTGTAGACCTCTTCATTTTTTAAAATATGTTTTTAAATAATTACTAAAAGAATTGTAATTAGATCAGAAATTACAAAAAATCTCACAATAATTTTTAAATAAACTTTACAAACTCCAAAAAAATGTATAAAACTTAAAACTGAAAATAAAATTTTTTTTTTTAATTCTGAAATATCTTTCTACGGGACACTATTGAAAAACAAAATTCTACTTCCAACTAAAACTTAATTCAGTCGATTTCCATTAGATTCACGTAAGCAACTGCAGAGAAATTACAAGTTAAACGGTTAATTTAAAACTGCTGAAACTTATTCATACAAAAAAAGGTATAAATGCGTATTCGAGTTCTTAACAGGGTTGCGATTTGCATAAACCGAATCATAATCGGGCTGTATCAAGCCCTCTATATCCAGATTACAGATAATATTAGTTGATACTGCAAAAACGTTGATAAAAAAGACAAAGACCGAGTAGAGAGAGGGCGCGCTGCAGAGAAAGAGAAACTTTAAAAGGTCAATGAGATTATAATACCAGAGGGGGTTATATTCCCGGTCGATTAAAGCCTCGCTAATATCACCCTTTCCCTTTCGCCGGCTCATACGTTCAAATTTTGAGGACGGTCCGAGCCATTAAAACCGATTAAAGCTTCACTAATTTTCATGTACCGAACAGAACATCGGTGAACCTTTACCTTTTTCAGCGTAACGAGAACCGGTGATCAATAATGTTAATTATAATTACAATTATAACTATAATTATAACTATCTTTGTTCTACCGCACTAATACTAATACTAATATTACTGTAATCCAGAATCAATTAATTTTTTTATTCCTTCATCTGAGAATAATCCTATTACACCGAAATCTTTATCAAGAAAAAATAACCCTCCATTATTGCAATAATTGTCGAGATTATCTTCAGACGAATAAGATAGTGACATCTTCTTTTAGGAAGGCGAACTAATAACCGTGCATTGATTTTTCTTATTCTTGTACAAATTGTATATATATTTATAAGCTCAACTAATTTATCTAGACGTTTATTTCCATCAGAGAGACACAGAGTTAAATCAGTGTCTTTTTTGCCACTGGGAATTTCAAGCAAAAAATAATGTATTTCTTCTTAAGAAGAAATTTACCTTACCACGATATCGTATTTTGTTGGGTGATAAAAAAGCTCATAGAAAACGAGATTTCCCTTAGTTGTTTTACGTCTTTGTTCCGGTGCTTTTTACCACTGAATATAGTTGTTGCTTTTAATTACACGCAATTACTTTCAGTTGAGAAGAAGAAGTAGTAGTAACTTAGTCGTTTTCCACCAAAAAGTACTACTTTACTTCAAAGTCGTTAGAGATGAAATTTATGACAGATTTTCTGTCTGTTAGAACTTTTTTATGCCTACAGAATATACTATAATGACGATATTAAGCTCTAATGACATGTTATACTGTAGATAAATAGCCAATAGTCCGTAATTTTATAGTTTCAACTTTGGTGAGCCAGTAACGAGACGTCATGAATGTAGACTGTTTAATTTGAGACTTCGTGGTTGAGATTGCGACACTATACAAGACGGAAATGACATTGTATGTTACGACATATCACATATATTGCGGTGATAAACCTTTGAATTGACAGTTACACTTAATTAGTTCTACAATGTGACCTTATAATGTGATAATTTCGAGTTTTGGTATCAATGTTACGCTTTGGTTGGAGAAATTGTTTAAGTAATGTTCTTATGATGAAGAAAGTTTGAGATTTTATTTAGAGGTCTGAACAATATCATGCACAGAAAGAGAAATTTATTGACTTGACTGGACTTGACTTTTGATGCCCAGACTAGAGATCAAAATTCTTGGCTCAAGAAAATTTTCAGGTGCCTGAAGGAAGACCGAAGTTGTGTTGGCCGAAGTAAAAATTTTTCTTGAAATTCTATTCTTGGTGAAAGTAATTTTTTCTTAATTTAAATTATGATAAATTCTTGATACAATAAATTTTTATATCTAATCAAGATTTTTAGATACTTTAGGGAAGCAGCGCCACCTACTTCAGCTGAGAAAAAAATTTTCTCACCTTGCGAAAATTTTTCTCGAGAATATTTGATACCCATTTTATATTATTTTAGCGTGCAATTATACATATTGAATGAAAAAAAATGATGAAATATTATTTGATCTTCTCATTTGACATGTTAATCAATAAAAATATTAATGACAATTTACTTCTATCTTTATATTTAATTTTTTGGAGCAAAAGAGAAATTTTCTCAAGACAAGAAAATTTACTTCTATCAAGAACTAAATTTTTTGGAGCTCGAGGCTGAATTTTCTCAAAACAGCAAGATTTTCTTGACTTAAATAAATTTTCTTGGATCAAGATACGTATTTCTTAAAGCAAGAGAATTAATTATGTTGGAATAAGTGAAATTTCTTGTGTCAAAATTTTTTTTTCGCTCAAGACAATTATTAAATTATTAAAGACAATTATTAAATTAGGAAGTAAAATATTTTCTTGGCTCAAGTGAACCTTTTTTTCTGTATGATTTTTGACATCTAAAAACGCTCTAAATTATGTCCGTCATTTAGAATCACAAAGTTATAAAGTTTTGATCAAAATTGAACTCAAATTCATTAAAAAACGATAAATTTTTATATCTCTGATATACATGATTTAATAATGATACTACAACAAAAAATAACGCAGCAGATGAATCATAACCGAGTCATGAGTTAAATCTCTGGTTATTTTATTTAAATGCTAGCTATTAAAATGTTGAATGTATACGACTGTTGTCCGTGTTATTATTCAATAAAATATATTATGCAACATGGATGAATAAATCCTTTAAATTACAGAAATAACTTGATGAATTGGGAGACATTAAATTATTTTTACCCATAATAAGATAAAAATTAGAGCATAAAACCGTCGTTATCACGAGCATGAATGTTGTTTTTATTGTTGTTGTTGCTACTGCTCCTGCTGGATATCACAAACTTTTCATTCGTTGTTATTAAATCCATCCAGTGGATGGGATCGGTATTGGAGCCATTCGTATAGCTATTACGAGGACACATTGTAAGCATTAACCGAATAGAAGAGAATGTAGCTGTTAGCGTTAAAAAAATAACCGCGGATTTTTATCAGTTTACTATCATGTTTGTTTGTCTGCTTGCTTCTGCATATATGTGAATATTCAGGAGTTAGCTCGATATCCACCGAAATATTACCGCTAAATTCGGCTCACAATCCTCAATTGTATCCAAATATAAATACAAATAAATGCGTATCTAGATAAAACGCTAAATGCTGATGATAAATCGCTGAAATTCGAGTTGAATTATTTAAAAAAAGTATTATTATTCTGAATGATAAAAGTCAATAGGAAGTGAGACAGCAGAACATTGTGCCAGGTAGCGTTCAATGAATGGAACTCTGGAGGGATGAGTCTGAATTGAACGACGTCTGACTAGACACCGAATATATCTACGTTTCTTCCGGGGAAGCATCGGCTCGACGAGTGTATTGTGTTGCACTGTGAATACAGGGGTTGCATCTAAATAAGGGGAAGGCTGCTGCGGGAGGGTAACACTGAGTTGAGAGAAAGGTCGAGCCAAGACAAAGCTTCGTTCGACGGGTTTGAGTTTCTAGTAGGGACATGTCTGACAATAAGGTGTCGCTGAGAAGACTCCTGGAGATTCAAATGGTGGTTTCTTCGTCTTGTCATTCCTTTTCCTTGCCTCTTCATTGATGCCTCTACCTCCTAACTTGGGTTAATTTTCATCCGGGAAATCAACCAGTCCCTCTGTACTGTGAATCCCCTGGTGGTGCTTTGCCGTGTACAATCGTCTTCTTCAAAGAATCCACTTTTTCTTGGACCCAAAGTTTATAACTCTATTTTCCAGCTTGGTGAATTAACAGTGAAGTAAAGGGTGTACATAGAGGATAGAATACTTTATTACCAATGTAGAATGGTAATCATTGCTATGGGAGATGGTATAGAGGATTCTTCTAAATAAATATCATGAATTTTATTTTATATAGTATTATTTACAATCTTGTTAAAAGTAAGGCTATTTAGTGTATACTAGCAATCTTGCAGTTACTATGTGACTGCCGTGATTTGTGAACTATAAATAAATGAAATTTTGTTTTATTAAATAATGACTTTTGTTAAATTGCACTGTATTTTCTTAACTATTGACATTTTCAAAGATATAAGCTCATTCCGATGTTACACTCATCAAGAGCTTTCATTTGAGTACCCACATGAATTTTTGATACATTTTTCATATATACATATATATAATATACGTAAATATATGAAATATATGAAAAATTGATGTGGGTGCTCAAATGAAAGGTCTTGATGAGTGTAACATCGGGATGAGCTTATATTTTTAAAAATATCATTAGTTGACAAGATAGCAATGTCAGTTCCTAATTATTGACATTTTTAAAAATATAAGCTCATCCCGATGTTACACTCATCAAGACCTTTCATTTGAGTACCCACATGCACTTTTGATATACTTTTCATATATACATATATATAAATATATAAAATATATGAAAAATTGATGTGGGTACTTAAATGAAAGGTCTTAATTAGTGTAACATCGGGATGAGCTTAGATCTTTAAAAATATCATTAGTTGACAAGATACAATGTCATTTCTTAATTATTGTTTTTAAAGATATAAGCTCATCCCGATGCTTCACTGATCAAGATCTTTCATTTGAGTACCTACTTGCATTTTTGATATATTTTTCATATATACATATATATATAATATACACAAATATATAAAATAAATGAAAAATTGATGTGGGTACTTAAATAAAAGGTCTTGATGAGTGTAACATCGGGATGAGCTTATATTTTTAAAAATTTAAATATTTCATGAGATACAGGGCCATTTCTTAATTATGTATCGAGAGATAGAGCATTTTCGAATGCAGCCTAAATACTTATCATCATTAATTGACTATTGGTGAGAATGATATGAAACCATTATAAGGCACAACTCCAGGTCAAGACTTTTCCAACGATACTAAATTTAACCATATAAACTCATTTTATCATCTAAATACACTGGCCATAAAATTTTGCTTATCCTCTTAATAATATATATTTAAAATTCCAAATAATAAAATCTACTTTTCTACGTATAGGAAATAGAAACTGTGATAAATTAAGGTGTTAAACTGTCAGATCAATGCGAAATTTCATAAAAAATATTTAAAAGGTTTCACTACTGCTGGAACACACTTTTTGATAGGGACATTTAGCAGTAGTCGGGTTGATGAAGATGTTATTGCGTCTGGAGGAGCAATAGCGTACTCTGAAATGGCACTTGTACGCTGTAAGGTACTGTCTTGTCTTGCTGAATTTGCGAGGACGTTTTGCGAGCGTGATAAAGAGTAGAGTTACAGCCTTGTCCGTGCCAACAATCTGGCTGTGTTGGAACGTGCTTAAATGTGATTGTTGCTAAAAAGACATGAGTTTAGAGTTGTGTAGGGTAAATCGAGGAAATCAAGACAAAAAAGAGAGAGAGAGCTAAATCATTCTCTTCCTATCCATCTCTTTTTGCTGTCCCTACAGTGCCTAACATCAACGAGCACCTCGAACTCATTCTCTTGTTACTACATTCGCGAGGGTCGTAACAGAACTTTGTGAGAAAGTTAGCGCCAAGTTTGAGTCCCGTATGGCCTCCTAGAAAGCTCCTCCTGCTGATAGGGTCTCTCAGGACCCTAAAAAAAATACGAATGAGAGTTTCTTTTCTACCCTATTTCTATTCTCCCTCAAATAACTTCTCCAGCGTCTCTACCGCCAGCTGAACTTCTATTAAATCCAATAATGCCAATAAAATCTTTTCCGAGTTACGCTTTTTTTCAGCCTTACACAACAAACGCCGTTAACAATGTTACCCTTGTTTTGTTAAACGCAGTATCAACTTAACTTTTTATCAACACTTACTGTTACACGGAGAGAAATTTATAGGAACTTTTCCAAAAATTATGGGAATGATTCCTATAATAAAATTATCATTATAGGTATCAATCCTATGCTCATTGTGGGAACCATACTCATAGTTCATTGGAAACGTTCCTATACAATAATGGAATAGCTTCATTATATTCTGGGAATGGTTCCTGTAATATTATAGGAATGGTCCCTATATTATTAAAGGAATGGTTCCTATAATATTATGGGAACGACGCTCATAATAATAGAAAAATGTTTGTTCATAATAATGAAGCAATCACTTCAAAAATATAAAGTAATTATTATACATTTTTTTGCTAATAAATTTTTTTTTGTAAATAAAAATTGATCTTTCACTAGAGTGAAAAAATTTCTTTTTCATAATTTTTATTCACGTGTGTACTTAATCTTAAATTGTTTATTCTAACTCAGTTATTATTGTGTTAAATAATATTGAAAAATATTGTAGCAATTCTAAAGCTTCTCTAATAAAAGGGATATTTTCTCACTATACAATTAGAGGAGCCAAGTAGATATGGAAATTCATTGTTTATTTTTACAATTTCATTTTATTTTTGAAACAAATTATTTATTTACAATACATACGTTGAATATTTATTAAATCCACCTTTTGAGTATGTAACTTTTATTGTTTATATGAACAATATTACTTATTTTACATATTTCAAATGATGTTATTGGGAAGCAAGTAAAATTATCGAAATTACTAATAATTTCAAATGCTTCAAAGTGGTCATCGAAGTCACAAATAACTTGAGTTGTAATGATAAATATCTCAATATTATTAGGCATCATCACTATAATATTATGAGAATGGTTCCTGTAATATTATAGGAATAGTTCCTATAATATTATAAAAACTATTCCTATATATTATGGGAACCATTCCTATATATTATGGGAATCATGCCGATATTACAGTTATAATTATAGGTATCGTTCCTATAATTATAGGAACCATTTCCATAACTATAGTAACATTACCCAAAAATTATCAGTACAATTCCCATAATTTAAGTAATCGCTCCTAAAATGGTATAGGAATAAATTTCATTAAAATTATAGGAATTATTTCCATATTTTTCTCTCCGTGTATTACAATAAAACAATCGGTCAAAAAATATTCTAATATGATCTTTTTTAATAACCTCAATTTTTAATTGTTTGTTTCAGGTGAGTGATGTCAAAGTCTCTGTTCTCCGTTTTCTCTTTTACGGAATTCAGTTCTAGAAGTAAGTAACTAGATAGATGAAATAAGGTGGAAGGGTAAGAGAGGATGGACGATCCACCACAGTGGAGGATTCGAGACGAACATAGCATAGAGCAGAGAGTAATCAGGACTCAGCAGCAGAAGTGCATTGAGTGTCGAAGAATGCTCGAGGCACGTGGTTAACTCCAAACTAATCCTCCTCTTATTGAAACGAGGCGCTGCAGTGAGTATCCCGGTGATTCAGTATGAGTATTAACCAGCAAGTCCATAGAGAGCCCAAACCTGGTAAAATGAAACTCCTGAACCCTTTTAGAGTGTAGGACGAATAAGATACCGGGTGGTCTATTCAGGATCCATTTTGGAGCAATGAAATTCTCGTTCAGACCAATAAATGTGAATGGACCGCTTACCAGTCTCCAGTTTCCAATCTCTGGTCTGTGAAACCGCGAATATAGAAGTTACGAGAATAGATCCATGGATTTTTACAACCACCTGGATGTAACCAGTCAAACCGATTATTAATTAATTAATTAGAACATAATAATTAGCTGAACGATAACGGATGATCGATAATCAGATAGTCTCATCGGCAGATCACTTGATCTAGTTCCCAGGGCATCTAGCAGCAACATGATAGGATGATAGCATCCCATGCTCGGAGCTACGTGTCTCACGTCGTCAATTCAAACTCATGATTCGTCGCACTGCGTCATCGCAAATAGCGTAGCAGAAGCATCAGAGCCGGGTATACATATGCGACCTCGTCATCCCTGTGTCATCATCAATACCCGTCCCTTCAGCTCCCCTTTGTCCTCTTGCCTTTAGTTTTGCTCGGCGGTCTCTCCCTCTGTGGCTCTCGGTCTCCACTCGCAACCGCGATTCATCGTCATCGTGTTGTGTGTATCCTACTGCGGATGAGTGCTAGGGAAGAGAGGAGGAGAGATGGAGAATACGATCAGACAAGTGTGTGCATTCGCCATCCTGCATCACCGATCGAACTCCACACTACACTCTCTGTCACGTACAGAGCAGACCGTTTGTCGCTTGCCCTCCTCTCTGCTCCTCAATTTACTCTCTGATGTAGTTCTACATTCACCCAACACATTACACACATCGTGGACCGTCCAACGCACACTGGCAACAGTAATCCCCAGATTTGATCATATTTCATTTCAATTGTACCACCAACACACACTTGTCATCTGATTATTCATAAGATTTAATATTTAATCAGTTTTATTTACCATTCAGATGATTGTCATTGTTGCTCCAGATCATCCCAACACGGAAAAAAATAAACTGTAATATTCACTCGGATTTCGGTTAGTTTTTATAGTTTCAAACAGTAAAGCGGACATCGGGGTGGCAAAAATATAAATATTACAGAACTTAATGTAGAAAGTATAAAAGCCACAATTTATAATTTAATATCCAAAATAAGTGATTAGTAGCTGTCACTATAGTAAATAACGACTCTTTCATCTTAAAAAATTACAGTTTCAAACAGTAAAAATTGCCATTTCAATATATAGTCCATATTATGAGGAGAAGGGGAACTCAGATGAAAGAGAAGGGGGTCTCACTCTGGGAGAATTTAACATTTCAAACAGTAAAAATTATACTTTTAAAATATACATTTTATTAGTCCAAGCAAGTCAATAATTACAATTTGATTTTTAGCGTTGCGTTTAAAATTTATCATTTTATTTTGTAAATATTGACGTTGCTTGTATTAGAAATTTACTAACTTTATTTTATACTTTTTACATATCATAAGATCATTTTTTAGGTACGAAATGATAAATATCAGTCTGAATACTTAATTATTATTCTTTAACATTTTAGACATTTACATAGCGAATATTACTGTTTGAAATAGTATTTTCTCCATGTAAAGAATAAATTGTAACGCTTAAATGATAAATATTATAAAGTTAATAGTAAAATCACGATTTTACTGTTTGAAATGGTAATTTTTAGCAGTTGATCATTACTTATTATAAATCGACTGTTATTTATTATAGTTTATTTTTTTCCGTGAATCGAATTGTTCCAAGTGATTATGTCTCATTATTATATCTTCGGTAAAACTTGCGAAATTTCGAGCTGAAAGCTTCCTGGCTTGCAACTTTTCGGCTTTCTTCTTCCAACTGGATACTTTTAACTACGAAAGACTCAGCTCTATAGCCTCCATCACCGTCGTCAAGATAAGCCCGATGAAAGGCGCGAGTTGACTAATTACGTTACGCGCACTGTCTTGTAGAACCCCACCGCTAGCAACATTTTACAACTTGTCCAATTAATTATTCCGCAAGATTTCTTCCTGTGATTTAAATACCATTTTATACTTTCATCATTATCTATAATCTTCCTTTGAATTTAAAATTACTCGCCTGGTCCTTGTCACACAAATTCCACTTAAAAGATTATGTAGCCCCTAGTTTATCAAAATCAGTCTAGTTCACAATGATAAGAGTGATTGATGTCTGAAATATGTTTGCAGATATTTAATATTCTCAAGCGTGATGATAAGCGAATTTATCCTGAGGTTCATATATGGCTCAGTCAATAACCAAATGTCGCAGTCACGGTAAGCGACGCGACCTTTTACACCGAGCAATATTAGGTGATTGAGAAAATTGTGGATTGAAGAGTATAATCGGGCTAATATTATACGGTCTTTATATTGGATGAAAGAGCGACAAGGATGGAATGATGTGACGAAGGTATGAGCTGGAATCCCTTTTCCCATCCAAGGGTTTTAATCTTCAATTCATTTTTCACGACAGCTAGTCCTGTATAAACCTAAACCCATCACAACCCTCCATTCGTTGTTAGATAGCGCAAAAATAAGCCTTCATTCCTTCGGTGATATGATGGTTCGTGTGCACACAATTTTGGCTGAAAGAATTCAGAGCTAGACCCATTCGAGCAAAATAAATTAGACGATGGTTGTCATGAAGCAAGTCATGCAGAACAGGACAGTTTTATACATTGCGTGGAACTCAGCTAGCAAGTTAAGGTTACTCGACAATTCCGTGCCGAGATGTTAAGATAAAGATAGAGACAAGTTCGTCTTAGTCTTGAGGTAGTGCAGTTAACGAGACAATTGTAGATGAATCGGCATACACGCGTATAAGCAGACTGTCGTAGGCGGTGATCCATGATTACCCATCATTTCTCTCAGCTCTTTTTGGTCTATCTTCTTATTTTTATTCTTTGGTTTATTTTCTTTCATCATCATCATTTCTCTTTGGCGAACCTTCCACGCCTCTTCATCGTTACACTCGTGTTTCTTATGAATTATGGAAATTAATACACTCGAGTTGGCAAACTCTCCGTTAATTCGTTTTCCTTGAGCCTGCTCTTTTGCATTCCACCTCTTTTTACTATTTATTTTATAGAGTTTCTCACTCCCAGGCTTGAACTTGCTTTGCACATCCAAGGAACTTAACTTCTGCTCATTTTTCTCTGGCAATTAATGAACCAAGCCATAAGTTAAGATTACAAATTTGCGAGTGTGAAATCAGAAGAACTAGCTAGCTACTCCAGAGATATTCTGCTACACATGAATCAATTTTAAAAACAGTTGGGTTAACAAAAAAAGATTATTCGTCAGCCGAAATGGAAGTAGATTTCATTTTATTACTTATCAATCAAAATTACAATTGAATTTTAACGTATGATTTTTATTGTAATCATTACAATAAAAGTGTTCTAATGGAAAAAATAAAATGAAAATTTTATAAAACGAATGCAATAGCAAATTTCATAATTGGCAGAACGGAATAAGACATAATTTTGGGACTACAGAAATGATATTCTGTACTCAAATTGAAGCTTATTTAAAGAGCTTTCAGATGCAATTTACAGAGATTCAATAAGTTATCCCATTCAAAAGTTATTCGAGTAAAAATGTGAAGAAATATGAATTTTTATAATTTTGAAAATTTTTAAATCCTGGCATTCTAAATTACTTGACCAATTAAGCTCATCTTCGAACTTGACTTCGGTATCTATCTGTAGAATAAGTATGTTGAGTTTGGTAAAGATCTGTTGTAAATTGGCGACTCTATCGTCGTGACAAGGCGCGTTATATCGTATACTAGCTGATACTCGCCCGCTCCGCTGGGCGCTTTATAGAATTGCATTTTTAGATTCTATCGAATTGGTATGCATCTTTTATCCATATAATTATTCTAGCTAATATTCATTGTAACTTTCAATGTGCAATCATTATAACATTCCCGTGTCTTTCTTACAATAATCAATAATAATTGATATGAAAAAAAAAAATTTTGTATCTGCCTAGTATATGAACATAACCAATAGAATTAAAAAATTTATTTTAAAAAAATGACAATCGAATAGAATGAATTTAGTTACAATAAAAATTCATTATTTCTAAGTCAAAAAAATATAGGTTCCGGATAAGTAATCACCACCATATCATATACTAAAACCTTCTCCGAAACACGCTGCATCTTATAGTATAAGTATTATTCCGATCGGTTCAGTAGTTTTTGCAGTATAACCGGACAAAAAAACCGACTCTCCATTTATTAGTATATATATATATATTTATATTAGGGTGTGCCAAAATGTAACTTCCGTGGAGAACATTTTAAAATTGGAATTTTGAGTTCCACTTTTGACAGCAGCTGTATTTGGGCATTTCCTGAGATATTTCAGGTTGAGAGAATTCATTTGATTATTTATAGGATTTTTAACAGGAGATTTAATAGGGCGCTTTCGGTCAAATTTTGAATTTTCACCGGAAATACCCAAACTAAGCTTCTGTTAAAAAATTCTATGAAAATCAAATACATTGTCTCACACCAAAATATATCAAAATGCCACAACGCAGCCCCTGTTAAAAGCGGAACTAAAAATTCCAATTTTAAAAGGTTCTCCACGGGAGTTACATTTTGGCACACCCTAATATATATATATATATATATATATATATATATATATATATATATATATATATATATATATATATATATATATATAAACTTTTGAACCATGTGTATTTTCTGACTCAGCTCGTCGAGTTAAGTCGGAACATAGCAAAATTTTGCAATAGTTAGATTTCTATGAAATCTACTAAAAACGATTGGTCATTCTGAAAAAAAGCGAATCGCTAATGGCCTAAATGGTTTTTTTTTCTCTACTTTATTTATTATTTTCTCTTTCCTGAATTAATGTACCGTATGAAATGGTAACCAGTGTCGAGCTTTCGATTCAGAGACATGTAATTTACTACGTGGACATTAATTCGCTTAAAAATTGTTTTTCGGGGATTCACCGCTAATGGACGTACTGATGTTTTTGATAATACTTTTAGTGAGGCTCTCGAATTCGAACAAAAAATTAATGACCATGAGTGTTTTTCGCCCTCGTCATCGTGATATTATATGCCGCTCAATATTGTCAACGAATAATAAAAGCGGTTGCTCTATAAACAGAGTGTGTGAGTACGCAACATGTTGAGAACATAATAAAATTCATAGCCTTTTATTGGAGATGCATATGCGAAACAGCAAAGGCGCGAACAAGACACTTGAAAACTTGTTGGAATACGTGCTATATTGAGTTGTGTAAAAGTATAAGTGTACGTGCACGTAATACTGGAGTTTTGTCACCCCTTCATCTCATTGTTTGCCACCAACACCAAAAAGGGTCGTTGAGACGCCTGTAATGATAACTTGTTCACTCTATCAGCCATTAAAATTTAATTGTGATGTTTTTAAGTCAAGAAGGGGTTCCAAGGATGGGGATAACTCATAAACAGGGGTTCTACAAGAGCTCACTTCACTTGGTCTCTTTGTCAGAATACTTCTACGTTTAAAACTGCTCAATTCTTTCATCATTTTCTCTCTAGTACAAACTTCAAAGTAAAAAAATAACACAATTAATTCAATTACAAATGTCAAGATTGTCTGAAATTTTGATCAAGGTTGCAATTAATTCCCTACCGCTCCTAAAAGGAGTTCTAGAAGGCTGAAACTGTTTCACCGCAATCTCAAAACAATAATATCAGGCCAAGACTATAAACTCCAAGTGAATTTTGACTGTGAATGCACAATAAACACTCCAGCCAGCTTCTCTATTGTTTAAAATGTCTATCTCAGTTATATGTGGTCGTCTGGGCTGTTATTGCTGCTGCCAACCGAGTCTTCTCTCAAATAAAATTCATTTTTTAGCTGCATAACGACACAACACGTATAGAAGATGATAAAAAACAAGAGGTAATAAAAATACTTTTTTGTTAGCGCTGTCCGCCAAATTTGTCCACGCTCGGAAAAACTTTTACCAACTTTTATAAAAGATTATATTCGACTGACTAAAGAGGAATGAAAGCCACTAGTTTTCTGCGTTGATTTTTTTTTTATTATAACAGTTATAAAGATATTGTTGGATACTTTTGCTTGGATCTTTAAAATATCTCGTGCTTCTTATTGTATTGAATGATCGGCATTTCATTCTTTCCTTTCATTTTCTGAGAGTAACTTTTCATAATAAAAACATTAGTCAAGTTAACCCAAAGAAACTTTATGCAAGAATACTGTCAATAACAACAATAGTATCATAAAAATCAATACAATCGCTCAGGCATTGTATAGAGATACTCAACAGAAAACGCAAACGTTGAAGAATCACCCACCCTCTATCTCCATACTTTCACAAGTTTTGACTCTAAGTCTTGATATGTAGCCTTAAGAATCCTCAGATTTCAAATTAAGGAAAATTGCAAATACTTTCTTGTTAAGTTTAAACTCTTAACACAGCCCACGTTCTGATATGCATCATTTTTCCCCGACTCTCAGTTCACCTTTTTCTACAAAGTTGTTTCTCAGCGTCGCTTTGGTTGCGAATTGCGGTCTTCTCGATGCACTCACCCTTCAAGAGCTTACTCCTCCCCCTCTTTCTCCTGGTATTTAAACTTTCGGAATTGAAATTGTTTTCGATATCCAGGTGAGTGCTCTCCAAAGACGACGCCTCGGAAATTGCCATTCAGGGTTCTTTCCCACTTGTAAAATTTACTTTTCCTCATCCCACAACTTCCCTAAAACTAATCCTTAACTAAAAAAACCCGCTTAAATTCATCTCATCATCTTAATTGGTCCATTTTCACAAAATCTTCCACGTTAGAACTTCAACGTCTCAATCCCTACTGAGACTTATCTAAACGGGTGCTTTACAACCGAGTACAGACAAAATACCCAGCCTCAGACAAAGCGTTAAAACTTTTCATATGCATCACGTATGCATAATCTACGTAACCATGTGTCTTACATTCGCGATAACTTAAACTATTTAAAAGTACGTTTCTCTTTTCCGCTCCTCTCACATCTCTACCCGTTTTATGGTTCGCGACAATAATTAAGTGATTTACGAGGCATTTGCATGTGGATAAGTTCTTTTCATTTTTTTTTAATTCTCATTCAACATTTTACGCTGCAACATTGTTCAAAAGTTTTAATGCAAAACGTGTTTTCCAATCGCACGTACTGCTCCGTCATTATTTACGATGTAGGTTGATCGCCGTTCTCCCCTGTCTGTCGATACGGCATTTGTTGTTTCTTCAGCAAACTTGGTTTCTTTTCACATGCCACACGGAGAAAAATTAATTGTACTATTTACTATACAAAAATATTAACTCCTACTATCTGAAATGGTAATAAAATTAATTAGTCATAAATTAATAGGTGGTATAATTGACAATTGTAATAGTTACTATTAATAATGGTAACGATTACTATCGAAAATGATAATTGTAATTATTAAAAATTATAACTGCTATAATCGAAGATGGTAACTGTAACTATCTCAGATTGTAAAAATTCTGAAAGAAAAAAATAATATAAATTCTTTATTTGGATCCATATTTTAGTTGTGTACATTTTTTCCTTTAAAATATTAAAACAAGTAATAACACAATCGTTTAAATCCATATATGATAAAAATTTCCAAATATTAGAGCTGTTATTGATTACTTTAAATGACATAATTTTTGGAAATTATGTTTTTTAAAAATTTTTTGTAAGATTTAAAAATTTTTTTTAAAATTTCAATTTTTTTTTTAATTTGAATTTTATTGAAAATTTTGATTTTTTTGGAAATTTCAAACTTTTTTTTGAAAAATTTGGCGTTGAAACTTGTTTTAGACAAATAAAAATTTAAATATAAATTCAATCCGAATTTAATCCCGATTTTTTGTGCACTAAACTGCGCTACAACTGCTTTTAGTTAAATCAGAATTGCATCCACCCTAACGCAGATTCTCAATTTTTTAAATATTTTTTACTAGCTTAGATAGTAACTATTATTATTACTGATGGTAACTGCAACCATCAGGTTATATTAGGAATTACGATTTTGATAATAGTAATAACTAGTTAAAATAATAAAAGCTATTATTACTGATTACCATCATAATAGTAGTAGTTACCATCAGGATGGTAATTACTGCAATCCAGATGGTTTACATAATTATTTAAATAATATTTACTACTATCGAATTCAATTAATAGATTTTACCATAACTAGATAATAAGCTACTATAAAATTTTCTCCGTGCAGGCATAATAATACGCTGGAAAATATGTGTCATTGAATACACCACACACGTTTTTTCTTTATTTTACATAAAAAAGTCAGTCATCGATCCTCCATCATCAATTAATTCATCAATCATCAATCATCCAGCCCCAACGCTGCTATTTTTTCAGCTCAATAACCAATCAATAAACAACATCATCGCCGTTATTACCCAACATTATTAATTCATGAAAAGTATGGTTAAACCAGCCAGGATTTTCCCCGATAAAAAATAATTAATTCAAAACAACCCATGTCCCATGAAGTTAATAACTAAATTTACCCCACCACCAGCATCAGCCAAGTCCAATTTGGTTGTGTTGCAGCGTATACTTGCACGACCAGCGAGTCGCGTATAAATAACTAATCTCAAATCCCGGCATATCGAGAAAACTTTGATCAGTTTGCGGGACGCGAGGTTCTCCCCTCACGCTTCACTGCCCTCTTCACCAAGTTCCCTCATCCTCGCCTTGCCTTCTCGTTCCATGGGACCCTCGACATGCATACTTTATGTGGTTACATCAAGTACGCAAAGTTTCACCGTCACGGCTCAATAGCTCTCACTCTCCTCCGACACACTGTATTACGCTTCGGCTCGGTCTCACTCACTCCAAACTTTTTATAGCTCCCTCCTTTTCCCTTTCCGTTACCTTGACTAGCCGCTCACTTCTTCCCAGCCGCGAAAGTGTAAACATCATGTTTCCTTAATTTTTATACTCTCTCTACACCCACCAATATATAATATAACAACTACGTGTCGGCTGCATGAAGCGTGCTAACGTACGTTGTTCACTATTTTTTCATGAAATATTCTATTTAGATGGATGGGACAGTCTAGCTAGCTTTATAATGAAATCATGTGTGCACGCAAAAAAAAATTTTGTTAAGATAACCTAAGATATGTTGTGGTAACAAATGAATTTGTTAACATAGGGATAACAAATTACTTGTTGAAATAACAAAATTTAGTTTATAACAAGTTATTGATATGTTATAACAACAAAACAATTTGGTTACTATAGCAAAATCTTTAAGTAGATTCGACAAAATAATTTAGTTGGTATAAACAATTTTTTTTGTTGAAACACCAAAATTATTCTAATAAAATAATAAATAAATTTGTTACATTAAATTTTATAAGAATCCATAATTTAAAAATATGCTATAATCAGTGATGTCTGATTTGGAAAATATTTTAGCACCAAATTAGTTTTGTTATTGCAATAAAATGATTTCGTTAGGACAACAAATTGATTTTGTGATTTAACAAACTGGTTTGATAGTACAACTTGAAACATTTTGTTAATGCAACTAATAAATTTGTTGCTATAACTACACTCATTTGTAACCAGAACATATTTTTTAGTTATCCCGTCTTTTGTTATTTCAACAAAATTGTTTTAATGCGTCTGAGTTGTGATGATATCAACACCAAGTTTATATTTGGTTAAATAGACAACCTTTAAGATTACTGCATTTGTTGACACCAAAAGACTAATCACTGATTCAGGAAATAAAATCTCTACTACTGCCTTGATATTCCTGTTGATACATCTGCTCTTTCGTAACTAAAACATCCAACATAGAAAGTTAATGAATGCCGTCTATAGAGTTTAAATGAAAATATTAAGTCAAAGGTCAACATTGTAGCAGCAGTGACGTTCATTCCAGCATACAGGCCAAATTCGGACTAGCTTTTCTTCCTCCTCACGTCGGCTTCATAAGACTGTCATGGATGAGTTTATTAAGTCAACCCGTGACTCGCCTTATTTTTAGAGTCTCGTTTCGCTTCACCCTAAAGCAAGCTTTCCACCAGGATGCAGAGAAAACTCTTTCCAACCACCACCCTCTTTTTCTTCTCTCACCGAAAGGGGGTGACCATCGCTATGTCGGAGTGTGCCGACCGTAAATTCATATCTCGAATAATTTTCACCCGGTGGCCGGTGCAGAGACCACCATCAGAGGCTGGTTTTGGCTCACAGCCAGCGGCTCTCGTAACTTTCTCTTCTCTCGACGATCCATCTCCATCCTGCATACCTTTTCTTCTTTCACTCCCTTGCCGGTCTTCTCGGTAAACTGCATGCACACATTTTATCACCGTACATATTCAACCATATATTAACTTTTAAAACATTTAGCCGCACGCTTTAATCACTTGTTCAGCTAATTCCTCAATTACCATCTTCTTTTTCTTCTCACAAATTAAACTCTTGCCTGAGGAATGAATCCATAAATAAATAAATACATAAATAAATGTATAAATTTATCCCAGAATTCTTTAAATTCGTGTATCAACAATTTTTTGTGCTCTTTGTTGTTGTTGTTTTTTTTTTTTTTTTTTTTTTTTTCACTTTCTCTTTGCCGTATATATTTCTTGTTATTCTTCCGTCTCTTTGTTTGTGCTTTTCATTCCCGAAGTACAACCGAGCTTGGAACTCGTTTCACACACAAAGCACGAGTGAAATGCAAACATACGAGACGTAAGAAGGAGAATGAAGAGGTGAGGAGGCTGGGAACAAGCTCAGAAGACTCCAAGAGCTGCTACAATGAGAAAAATACGTCACAGGGTTGTGCTGATACATACACTAGTTTAACGACAAAAAGCTCCCTCGATGTTTAAAGTGAAATAGTAGCAAGACGAATGCTAACCACGAAAAGTATAAATTTATGGAAAAACGCCCAAGCATTTATGTACATATACATTTAAATTTAAACTGAACAATATTTTCACGGATGCCAACTACCAAAAAAAAAACTAATGACAATCACAATTTATCCTACTTTTATTTACGTCGAAAATGATGAATGCCGAAATTTTTATCGCCGATCAATTACAGCCTTCGTCCACATGATGAATTTCTTCCCCTCATCAAGAAAACGAGTGACATATCTCGTTATTGGACGAGAAAACTGAGTCTTTAGAAAAATGAAAATCCCTCAGGAAGACGCATAGCTGCTGGTTGTACATATATATATTCCCGGATCCTGTCCGATCGGCAATATGGGTTGCGTCAAGGGCAGAACGGAAGAAAGGAAAGAAAAGGAAAAGAAGGGGCTAAGCAGGAGAAACAGCCCCTTTGGGAGGCCCTTTGGATGTAGTCACTAGGATATTAGTATTCCGCGAACGGTACGGGGAACCTCGGTGGTGTTTCCGGCGCGTGCATATGAGCCCGATTCTTTTATCCTTATTTTATTCTTCCCTCGGTTGACTAGCTGCGTGAGTTACCGTGACTATGACAAGGAAAAGGGAACGGGAAAACGCGGCTTAAATATAAAATGGCCTACTCGCTAAGAAAATTCTCGCCTCATACCGAAGGACACGAAAAAAAGCTTCTATATCATAGGCTTTCTTCTATCTTCGTCCGGACGGAAGTGTGATCACAACGCAAGACGCTTTTGAAATATTTTAAGGGATTCCTATACAATCTATGTTCAACTGAAGACCTTTTGAGAAACTCTATGATCATATTAGACTTGTTAATTGAAGAATCTACATCGTATCCACGCAGAAAAAAATTTTGTTAAGACAACCTAAGATATGTTATGGTAAAAAATGAATTTGTTAATATAGGGATAACAAATTATAAGTCAAAATAACAAAATTTAGGTTATAACAAGTTATTGATATGCTATAACAACAAAACAGTTTTGTTACTATAGCAAAATCTTTAAGTTGATTCGACAAAATACTTTAGTTGGTATAACAATTTTTTTTTGTTGAAACAGCAGAATTATTCTATTAAAATAATAAAGAGAATTCATTGGAGTAACAAAGACAATTTGTTGAAGTAATAGAGAGAATTTTCAATAATAACAATGAGAATTTGTTGGAATAACAAATAAATTTGTTACAGTAAATTTTATAAGAATACATTTAAAAATATGCTATAATCAGCTATATAGCTGATTCGGAAAATATTTTGGCAACAAATTGATTTTGTGATTTAAAAAACTGGTTTATTAGTACAACTTGAAACATTTTGTTAATGCAACTAATGGATTTGTGGCTATAACTACATTCATTTGTTACCACAACATATTTTTCAGTTATCCCGTCTTTTGTTATTTCAACAAAATTGTTTTATGCGTGTCCCGTGAAAAAAAATTATGTGTTATTTTGGATTAGGTATGTTCCAAAAGATAATATTCTTTTATAGATGATGATATGGCAAATTTTCTTATCAAGTAATACTTAAAATTCTAGAATGAAAAAAAATTTTTTTTTGTGATATAGACACTTATATCTTGGATATGGACACTCATATCTTGCCTAATACGACCTATTTTTATATCAGGACACATCAAAAGTTATAAATAACCTCCAGCGAATACAATCGAGATCATTACATCAGAAGGTAGTTTGCATACTAATGACCCAGAGAGTCTATCTGAGACTGGATTCTATAGATTCGATTACGAGTCGTGTCGCGCGAATGGGCTTAATGACGTTTGCTAGGCGATACTTGCAGGATGAGTCTCTATTACGAAATATCTATCCCTATCTATCTATCTGTATGCAGATAGATATATGAGCACACAACCATACATTACATTAATATCAAGACGAGATATGTGTGCACAGAATGGGCGTAGGTATATATAGAAGGTAATAATACGCGCGCCATTCCACAGGGGGCCAATGATGAGATAGCACACGGCATACAATCGGTCTCATCTCTCTCGAGATCTCTTGGAACCCGTGATCCTGGAAATGCCAGCCGACATATAGTCTCGAGAGATCGATCGTTACCTTGGCTTCAAAATTTCAATCTTCCTTCTTCGACCAGCTCTAGCTTCTAACTTCTCCATCCTGTCACTTGTAGTGATATATCATCTCCATGCTAATGCTTAACTTTAGAACTAGCAAAACAACATATTTTCCCAGTGAATAAAAAGTAATTGTTTTGACTGATGGAAATTGGCTACGTGATTACTCTATCCAGCAACATATCAAGTACCGAGAAACAAGAAGAGAATCACATGTAATGGCATCAACAGGGCTCCAATCCGTATACCCTTTAGTACCCTTCATCTCTCGAGATCCACTGGATTCCGTGGTGGAATTCGAAATCTCTCTCTCCAAACCTAGTTTGCATATTAACGATTAACCGATCCTCTATTCAAGGTAAATAGATCCACATCCACAGTTACAATCCACATCCACATGGTGTCTCTGTTGCACGGCTTATCTCTTCATCTCTCTTCATCCCTTCAATAGACCCATCCGCTGACGACACTCCTGATTCTAGCATATGCCGACGATTTTCCATCCGAGCGTCAAATTTGACTCTCTAGCACCCTATGGGTATGCTAGTAATAAGAATAATAATAATAATAATAATAATAATAATAATAATAATAATAGTATTAAATGTTGATGTTGGCGTTGGTGCATCTGTACTGTAACCCTCGAATTTCTCTTGTACGCATCAGTACATTTGTCGAATACTTGTGTGTATATTGTCATGGCTATATTTGGATACAAACTGATGTTCGGTGTCTAGCTTTCATGCGGAAATATTCACATGAAAAGACACTAAAATTATTAAAGCTCTAAATCAATATTTCCCAACTCCAATAAAAGTTTTATAGATTCCCACATACTAGAGAACTTTTTCCACCGAAAAAGTAAACAATAACCAAAAAAAAAAAAGTATACATCTACAGTTATTTTTTGTTCGACATAAATGATTTTTTTTTCTGCCAACTCATTTTCTGCGGCAATATATTGGTCAACTTCATAAAACGGTAATTAATTAAATTTGGGTGATAAAGTGTATTAGCGTGACGGCATACTGTGTTGTGATTAAGGGGTATCTTAGTGGATTGATAGAGGAAACTATTGTCGTAATTCATCCACCAGAAAATTAATAATCATTTGATTAATTTTGTTATGGCTTATTATAATTTGTGATTGACATGGTCAATATTACATATAGAAATTCATATTGTAACTTGATAAAAAAGTAAAAATGTTATTTTTTTACGTTCTGATGTCGAAATTTAACCAGCTGAAGCTGAGCGTGTGCGTCATCCACTGGTATAGCATGTGTATGAACCTTCTGACCCTCGTTTGCAACAACCAAGAGGGTTGGTTTCTTCGTAGTACACGCAAACATGCGACAAAGTAGTGAGTCATTTCTGAAAAAAAAACTCGATGGATAAAACATACTTTGTAACTCGGGCATATAAATTATTAGCCGCTGAAAAATTCGACGCACGAGGGAGCACTGTGAGCTGGAATTAATTAATGGGAGTTTGGTAAATTCTAATCCTCGTATTTTTAGCATTTCTGCATCAGCTAGAGTGGAATTATTAAAGGGACCTATGAAAAATGGATTCACGGAGAAAAATTAATTGTACTATTTACTATACAAAAATATTAACTCCTACTATCTGAAATGGTAATAAAATTAATTAATCACAAATTGATAGGTGGTATAATTGACAATTGTAATAGTTACTATTAATAATGGTAACGATTACTATCGAAAATGATAATTGTAATTATTAAAAATTATAACTGTTATAATCAAAGATGGTAAATGTAACCATCTCAGATTGTAAAAATTCTGAAAGAAAAAATAATATAAATTTATTTAATTAAATTCTTTATTTGCATCCATATTTTAATTATGTACATTTTTTGCTTTAAAATATTAAAACAAGTAATAACACCGTCGTTTAAATCCATGTATGATAAGGATTTCCAAATATTAGAGCTGTTATTGATTACTTTGAATGACATAATTTTTGAAAATGATGTTTTTTAAAAATTTTTTGTAAGATTTGAAATTTTTTTTTGAAATTTCAATTTTTGTTTAAATTTGAATTTTATTGAAAATTTTGATTTTTTTGGAAATTTTAAATTTTTTTTTAAATTTGGCGTTGAAACTTGCTTTAGACAAATAAAAATTTAAATATTAATTCAATCCGAATTTAATCCCGATTTTTCGTGCACTACACTGCGTTACAACTGCTTTTAGTTAATTCAGAAATGCATCCACGCTATCGCAGATTCTTAATTTTCTAAATATTTTTTACTAGCTTAGACAGTAACTATTATGATTACTGATGGTAACTGCAACCATCAGGTTATATTAGGAATTACGATTTTGATAATAGTAGTAACTAGTTAAAATAATAAAAGCTATTATTACTGATTACCATCATAATAGTAGTAGTTACCATCAGGATGATAATTACTACAATCCAGATGGTTTACATAATTATTTAAATAATATTTACGACTATCGAATTCAGCTAATAGATTTTACCATAACTTAATAATAAACTCCACTATAAAATTTTCTCCGTGTATTCATAACACCTCCCCAATGAAAAAGCGCAGTTTTGATGCTGACAGGAAGTAAACATCGAAAGATGGAAGATGATTCTCCTTTTGGTAAAAGCATATCTAATTATTCAACGATTCCGTTTGAACTCTATTTATACATATGTGTAGACTCGTTCCCTTACTCTTAACATACGTCCCTTGCTTAAGTTTGAGGAGGATCTTTGACGCTCAAGTACCACCCGGAGATGAAAGGGAGGCTCGCTATCGTGTTTAACACAATGTGTGTTGAACGAGAGTCAGCGGTTGTTTGAAACCACGCGTGGAGATCAACGACGTGGCCAAGTGGTTTCGTGTCGGCGAATCACGCGCTGTTGCAACGCAAAATTTACTCGAGCATTATCGTGTTTCCAGATCAACTCATTCAACAACAACAACCCTCATACCCTTCTCCTGCTCCACTACTCCAGTGATTCCCTCCTTGCCTTTCCCTTCCGTTGATATCCCATCTATCCAACACACATCTCCCCACCCACATGTATAATAATAACAAATGTATGTTCAATGCATAAGTAGATTATTTATTAACTTCCGTCATCCAGTTTCCGCTGGAATATTTAAAAGCCGAATGCTAATAACACGATTAACGATTACATCAATTACAGCAATAATTGAAATGATAATTCAAACAATCTATCGCTGGGCTTCGTAATTATAGAATAATTATTTATAACAATAACGTTTTTGGTAGACGGTGAATTTGAAATAAAATTCATGATATTAAATACTCGAAACAATGCACTACTCATCGTTAATATTTTAGAGTAGCACTAACCCGAAGCAGAAATTGACCACTTGATAATATCAACATAAACGTGGATATAAATGTCGAGAGTTATGTACGCATGTTTCAAATTACCAACCGCTAACTCAACTGGATTCAGTGTATCCTGCTTGAAGGATGTATCATTTTATACAGAAGTGGTCGCTTTCAAGAGGCATTACGCGGCCTGCCCTACTGCTGTTGCTATCATAAAGCTTCACTGATTCTGATCCAGAGCCCCATTAGGCAGACAATCTAATCATCTGATCGGGGTAGATGTCTCCATTGAATAGAATGAATGAAAATGATAAACTGAGAAAATTTTATAGTAGAGTTTATTATCTAGTTATGGTAAAATCTATTAACTGAATTCTATAGTAGTAAATATTATTTAAATAATTATGTAAACTATCTGAATTGTAGTAGTTACCATCTTGATGGTAACTAGTACTATTATGATGGTAATCAGTAATAATAGCTTTTATTATTTTAACTAGTTACTACTAGTATCAAAATCGTAATTCCTAATATAACCTGATGGTTGCAGTTACCATCAGTAATAATAATAGTTACTATCTAAGCTAGTAAAAAATATTTAGAAAATTAAGAATCTGCGTTAGCGTGGATGCATTTCTGAATTAACTAAAAGCATTAACAAAATTCGGATTGAATTTATATTTAAATTTTTATTTGTCTAAAATAAGTTTCAACGCGAAATTTTTCAAAAAAAATTTGAAATTTCCAAAAAAATCAAAATTTTCAATAGAATTCAAATTTAAAAAAAAAATTGAAATTTCAAAAAAAAATTTTAAATCTTACAAAAAATTTTTAAAAAACATAATTTCCAAAAATTATGTCATTTAAAGTAATCGATAACAGCTCTAATATTTGGAAATTTTTATCATACATGGATTTAAACGATGGTGTTATTACTTGTTTTAATATTTTAAAGGAAAAAATGTACATAACTAAAATATGGATGCAAATAAAGAATTTAATTAAATAAATTTATATTATTTTTTCTTTCAGAATTTTTCCAATCTGAGATGGTTACAGTTACCATCTTCGATTATAGCAGTCATAATTTTTAATAATTACAATTATAATTTTCGATAGTAATCGTTACCATTATTAAGAGTAACTGTTAAAATTGTCAATTATACCACCTATTAATTTGTGACTAATTAATTTTATTACCATTTCAGATAGTAGGAGTTAATATTTTAGTATAGTAAATAGTACAATTAATTTTTTTCCGTGGCTGAATTGATTTTTACGCCCAAGACTGATATTGTATTTGCAGTGGATTTAATGCTTGCCGGATTGACTCGTCAGTCAGTTTAACTTCCATTGATCAGAATCAATCAAACATGATGATAATTATTACGAAAGCACGCAAATAATTACTTATCGGGTCAATATGATTCGCTCGCTTTGCTTCTTTGTCCTCTGAACGCCATAGGTATCCATAGATAGCGCTATGGACTCTGGACAACAGAAAGGGCCCTAAATTTAAAAAACAGACAAACAACAATTCGAGGTCCACATGATCAACTACAACAACAACAACAACAACAACAACAACAACAGCGAGGAGCCGAACCGGTCAGGTGCAATACGGGATAAACATAAATAATTGTCAGACATTTCGGTGACCGAATAAACGACACGCCCCGAGCATCCGATAGTAATAATTTCAATGAGAGCATGAGTGCTGCTTCATGCTATTAAATATCATTGGCAGGCATTGTACCAAATATTTAAATAAATAAACTTGATTTTAAATTTATCATGCCAAAGTATTTATGAAAAGTTTTACTGACAATGAAATATATACGCTCACTGAGAGCGAAAGAGATAGATAGATAGATGAATGAAGATAAAAAGAAATGGAGATAGAAGTAGACTTCTAGGAAGAAAAATAGCTCAACTTTATTTAAAACTTATAAAAGAGAAAAGAATAAGAAAGCGAGAAAAGAATACGGATGATGGGAATTGAAAATCGTGAGGGATTTTTAAAGAATTGTTGGAGAAAAACCAGCCAGCCAGTCAGCCTGGAGCATACGGATGAATTTATGATTAAATTTGTTCATTGTTTCGTGAGTTAAATTTCAACTGACGGATAAAATCGATTGCTATTAACGGGAAACTTACAGCTGGACCGAAAATTAAACATCATTAAATTACAAAATTGACTTTCACTGGAACTTTAAAGTTCACTTGCTAAAAGTTGATACTTGCAGGGACTAGGATCTGTAGAGTAAGAGGTGAATGTTTGTAGCTTGCCAGTGATGATATTGAAGCGTCAGTAGTGCAGGATGAAGCAAAACTTGGCTTAAAACTAGCACACGAGAGTAGAGTCTCTTACGTAAATACATAATATGTCGCGGCGGAAACGTTGCGTCGCATTACCGAGTTTTAATTAACAGCTGCGGGACCAGAATCCCAGTACTGCTACAGCTAAGCCGAGTTGTCTGGTGTGTGAGGCTGCTAGAGATCTTGGTTATAGTTGTACAGAACTAAACCTAGTTGGTACTAATACGACGAGTACTCGGTGCCATTAAGAAGCAGTAAAGCAATCCCACATAAGGAAGCTCAACCCATTGCTATTGATCTATCATTTTCACTTATCGCAGTTATAGTTTGTTGCTACTGTCGCATCGGCTTATTTGCAACGTTTTAATGATGTGCCATCTAGCATCCAGTTGAGAAATTGGTAACATTTTATGTAAAAGTCTGATATGCTGCTCTTTCAAACTGGTATGATGAGAAGTTTTGCGCAGAAAAACAGACATGGATAGGTAGATTTATTGTTTGAATATTGAAAAAAACACCTTATTAACAGGTAATAATGTCCTAAAATTTATTTTTTAATATATTTTTGCAAATAATGATATGAGACCGACTACAACAAATAGATATTCAAAAACATCTACCTAAAGAATAGAATTTGTTACAGATGAAAGTCATTTGATGATACAAGCTAAAAGTGAATTTATTTTTGATTTTTTTTAATTTTCCAAACTTTGAAATAAATTGAAAAAAGTATCAAAAGGTGATGAATAATCGCTCAAATTGAAGATAATCATGTAAATTTTAACATAAATTTGATAAATTCAAGCTATCTTTTACGGTTTAAAAATTATTTAAAGAAAAAGGGCTGAAATACGTTAATTGAAAAATTTTTTTAATTCACGGAATTAATAAAAAAAATTATCAAAACTAGACGAATAATAGTTTAAATTGATAGTAATTAAATGAAGTTTAGCATAAATTTGATAGATTTTATTTATCTTTTACATCTGGAAGATTATTTTCATAAAAAATACAAAATTCAAAATTTTTTGAAAATGAAAAAAATTTTCCAACACCCACAACTCGTAAACTAATTGGCCAATTTTGCTCATCTTCGAACTTGATCTTGATATTGATCCACAGAATAAGCCCACAAAATTTCATAAAGATCGGTTGAGAACTGTGGGCGCAATCCTGCTGACATGACGAGTTATATCACATATATAAATATACATACATAAACTTTTGATCCAATGCCATTTTTTGAAATTACTCGATGAAATAAAACATATTATGATAAAATTTTCCTAAAATCACATCATGAGACTTGCTACAATAGTTAGATTTCTATAGAAATCTACCTAAAAATACTTGATTAGAGAAAAAAATTCTATTGAAATTTTCACTCTTGCTTAAAAATATCCAGTTTGAAATAATTTTCTTAAATCAAAAATGTATTTCTTCAATCTAGAAGTTTTTTTTTCAGTCTAACTTACCAACCTATTCAAAAATTAACCGGCAAAAAAGCAGACGCATATGGTCTCTGAAAAAGGCGTCTTTTCGTTTCGTTAGGTTGTATTTTTTTTTTATATTTTTCCACATGTGTGTACCGGCGTCGTGAATATTTCTTTTGTGAGCCAGAGCCAGTTTAAACTCAGCGTCATCGTCTCTCTTTGCAGTTGAGAAAATTTTATTTTTAAAAATAGTAGAGAGAATTCAATGCTCTCAAATATGTTGTCAGGAGAAAGGATGCCAAAAAGAGAAAAATATTCCTTCTCCTCTTACTCGTACTTCTTATCCTACTCCTACTACTTTTTCAGAGCTCTAAGAGCTTTACATATGTGCTTCATATTTGTGTATTTGTATTTATATTCATATTTTGCTGTCTGTATAGAAATAGATACAGATACTGATGCAAGGATTATTTACTTGACGAAACGTATAAATAAAGTGGAGTGAGAGTAAATCTAATGGTAAGCTCCAAGCAGACAACAATAAAAGAATTGAACTAATGGTATATAGGCTCCGTGGAACCGAAAATATGCCAGGAAAATTAAGTTTCTTTCCTTCCCTAGGGTACATACTTACGAGTGAGGATGTATAATAGGCGTCGTAGACTATTTATTTAAAATCTCATATTTTTTTTTTTTAACTGACGAACTGTCTTCATTCATCTAAAATTATATTTTCAAGCTGGATTAGAAAATTCTTACGAATTCTGACTTTTTGACTCAAAAAAATTAATTTAAAGTAAATATCTTGAAGAAAATTTTGAAAAAATTATTTTTTATTCAAATTAAAGGACCTTTTGTTTGAGTGCAGAATGGATGGATTAAGAGTACATTGAAGTAATTCAAACATTTATTTTATTCGATTTCAACACACTGATAGAAGAATTTAGTATGGAATACTAATCCGATTTAGTAAAAAAATTTTTATTCATTTATTTGGGAGAAACAAATTTTTCGTACCCATTAATATTATTTGTTACAGTTTAACAAATGATTTTTTTATATGAACAAAGCCTTATTACATGGAAATAAATATTTATTTCCACCAAATAATATTTAGTAACAGGTACTAAATATCTATTTGGTAAGTATTGTCGGTAGATGGCTATGCTTTAATTCCAATGTTTATGTGATACATAACCTATTTACTGACTCAGATTATTTTATTCAGCTCGATTTTGGGAGATTTATCAAACCTTTACAAACACGCATACTCCCATTAAATGTCTTCTATTTATGTCTTTTCTCAGTGGAGGTTAGTTTACATTTTTCAATTTGTCTATTATTGATATGTTAAAAATTTGTTTAATTTTAAATTTTATAAATGTCTCAAACAAAAAAATTAGAAAAACGGTTGACCCTGAAGGCCATCCCTGCAACTTCCCGCTAATTCCATACTTAGGCGCTTAAAATTGCACCAATGACGTTTTTGAGCTCTTCGAGTTTAAAAATACAATTAATGGGTTATTTTGAGCTCTCCGAGCTCAAAGAGATTGCTTTCCTATGCTTTTGAGCTCTTCGAGCTCAAAAGTCTGATAGAGATTTGATAAGACACTATTTTTTGAATTTTTAAACCGCAATAACTTTTGAATGAATAAACCGATCTTCACGCGGTTGGCAGCATTCGACGCAGTTTTTCAAGCCTCACAAAGAATCTCAAATTTTGAATTGATCGAGCTAGGAATTTCGGAGTTATTCCGAAAAAAACACTTTTTTCGGTTTTCTTTCGTTCACGATATATCTCGAACGAATCAACCGATTTTGACCGGACCGGTTTTTTGAAGTTAAAAGCTGATAAGTTTTTGGAATTGAACCATCAAGCCGTTTAAAAGTTATTCCAAAAAAACCACATTTGAAAAAAATTTTTTTATCAGTTTTTTGAAGATTTCTCAAAATCTATTGATCTGAATTGGTCCAAATAGTTTTCAAAATCTAAGTTTGGTCAAGCCCTTACGAATGGCACCAACCGCGATGAAATCGGTCAAGCCGTTCAAAAGTTATAAGCTATTCACATACTTTCACACACACACACACATACACATACATACAGACACCGTGACAACCTTGCGGGGATAGTCAGGAAAGCTTCCTGTGATCTTCAAACGTCGTGATCTGATGAAAACTCGATTTTTGCAAAACGGGGTGAAAACAATAACTTCCTGGTTTTTGAAAATCTTCGATTTTCTTAGCGGGAAGTTAAAAATATAATTTAATCAGATTCTTTTCGTTATAATACCTTATATTTTTACTTAAAATTACTTAATTTAATTATGTTTATTTAGTTTAAGTTAAAAAGTTAGGTTACACGCTAAAATTAGTTAAAAAATTAATTTCTTTGATACCAATAAACGATTTATTGAGTACCAATAAATAATTTGTTAAATACTACTAAATATTTAGTAGGTGGAACTAAATGGGCTTTAATAAATGATTTAGTACCTATTACTAAATATTTGGTAATGAAAGGTTTGTTACTAAATTATTTAGTATCAGTTACTAAATCTTATTAAATAGAACTAAATCCTTCTATCAGTAGCAAAAGACTAAAAATCAGATTCGCATACAAAGTCTAGGTATGAAAGTTTATTGGTTAAGCATTTAAATGCGTATTTTTGAAAAACATGAGTGTGTATTAGAACGTTAACTGTTGTACAAATACTTTATTGCAGTAGGTATATTTTAAGCTTGTGAGAAAATTTTGTAGAGAATATATATATATGAATTTATATTGAACACATGCGTGCGAATGGAGCCGGTAGATTGGAGAAGAGACAGGAAATTGCAAATTGCCGAGAGGCATACATGCCCAGGGTTCAGGGGCAGCGTTTGGGAAGCGGGTGAAAATGCTGTCCAACTCTGTTGGATACAAAATAATCAGATGAAGAGGGAGTCGACTCTAGAACCGAGAGTTCCCAGTTGAATCTGTAAATTGAGATTGGTTTCAAGTTTGATGAGAAGTTATGGATAACCAACTCAACTGTACATCAATCCTCCCCTCAGCGGAAGCCGCTGATAATTCAATTTAATTGATATGAAAAGCCGTATTTCTATTACGATCATCATTATTATTATTATTACTATTTCAAGTCTGCGTATCCGTTGATCTACCATCCCGATCGGTTTATTAAATTAGAGAGCAGTGAAATATTATTTTAGAATCAATGGTTTATCCATTTAAACAGAAATTTGCGTTCAATTTATTAATTTGTGACAGCTTCGTTCTTTTTATCAATTGATTAAAAATTTATTGGGAGGCTTGTCGAGCAGTGGATCAAGACCAGTGTGATCAGACGCGACGTTAACTGGTTTACTGCTCCGAAGCTTTCTTCTCCTTGAGGTATGTCATGTCGATTATAGTGTCTTGAGACAAGAGCCGAAATGAGAACAAGGGCTTGTCACCAAGGGCAACGCCGGTGAGCTTCCCGAGAAACTTCAAGCAAAAAGAGAAGCTTTAAGGAAAAAGAAAAACACCAAGAGGGTGGTTTATCTTCTTACGCCCCCGCTTTCTGTGAAAAGAGTTCTTTTGCTAAAGTCAAGTGGTTGCTCACTTTAAGATTAATATTTCTCTTTTTTTTCTTAATGCTGTTTTTACATTGTAAAACAATAATATTATGATAATTACGCGCTCTGAGAGCTGATGAATTATTTATTTAGGTTATGTTAACGATTGGTTGTTTATTTTCAGTAGTAGTTTCAAAAGCTTTTTTTTATATGCCCACACGGAGAAAATTTTATAGTAGAGTTTATTATCTAGTTACGGTAAAATCTATTAACTGAATTCGATAGTAGTAAATATTATTTAAATAATTATGTAAACCATCTGAATTGTAGTAGTTACCATTCTGATGGTAACTACTACTATTATGATGGTAATCAGTAATAATAGCTTTTATTATTTTAACTAGTTACTACTATTATCAAAATCGTAATTCCTAATATAACCTGATGGTTGCAGTTACCATCAGTAATAATAATAGTTACTATCTAAGCTAGTAAAAAATATTTAGAAAATTAAAAATCTGCGATAGCGTGGATGCATTTCTGACACGCAAAGTCGTGAAGCGTTCCACATTTTTACAAATATAAATAACGCTGTGAAGCAGGAAAGAATAGGAGTTACGGTAATTATTACGTGAAGCGTTCCACATTCACGTAACAGGATATTGGTAGGAAAGGATTGAGAAAGGAATGTGGAGAGGATCATCTTAATGTGAGTTTATAGAATATGCGAGAAAAAATTATTAGATAGCTCGGACTGGGATTCGAACCCAGAACCTTCCGAAGACATGTCGGCTACTCTACCATTTGAGCTATCCGGTCTATACTAAATTTCCTATATTCGGCCATACCAAATTATTAACTAAAAGCAGTTGTAACGCAGTGTAGTGCACGAAAAATCGGGATTAAATTCGGATTGAATTTATATTTAAATTTTCATTTGTCTAAAACAAGTTTCAACGTGAAATTTTTCGAAAAAAATTTGAAATTTAAAAAACATAATTTTCAAAAATTATGTCATTCAAAGTAATCAATAACAGCTCTAATATTTGGAAATTTTTATCATACATGGATTTAAACGCTGGTGTTATTACTTGTTTTAATATTTTAAAGCAAAAAATTTACATAACTAAAATGTGGAAGCAAATAAAGAATTTAATTAAATAAATTTATATTATTTTTTCTTTCAGAATTTTTACAATCTGAGATGGTTACAGTTACCATCTTCGATTATAACAGTTATAATTTTTAATAATTACATCTATCATTTTCGATAGTAATCGTTACCATTATTAATAGTATCTATTACAATTGTCAATTATACCACCTATGAATTTTATTACCATTTCAGATAGTAGGAGTTAATATTTTTGTATAGTAAATAGTACAATTAATTTTTCTCCGTGCATACATAACTTTTAATATGTCCTGATAAATCATAAAATTTTTTCACGGGTAGTTTAAAAAGTTACCATTAAATTTTAAACTTGGATCAATACAGACTATTAACAATTGTTTAATATTTTTTGTTGCAGGTAAGCTGGAAGAACTCTTTTTTTTATAACCCGTTATCCGGCGGCTTATGTGCTGAAAATCATTAAGAGGTACATGCTCCAAAGTGCTGCCAGGTACATGTATATATATATATTTCGGGGATTGGTTTTGTAGCCGGGTTTTAATTAAATGATATAACTTTCTGTTCACGATCCGGTGTAGAAAGTTTAATCGGGAATGCAGCGATATCGGAATAGTAGCCGGAGAAATAAGAAGCCAGCTCGAGGATTTGATAAATGTAAGAAAGGAAAGAGAAGGGTAAATTTTGTGTACTGGCAATGGCGACAGTAGGTTGGAAAACCCTTGGAGGATGAAATTAGCCCTTTCCTTCTTACCTTTGGTTTAGTTCCTGAAGTAGAAGCATAATTCACGCCTTTCCATTATCCTGTGCTCATTTTCCCGTGAATCCTACTCCCAACGCCCCCTAACTCATCTATGCAACGTCATCCCTCGAGCTGTTTATACTCGTATAGCATCCGGCGGGCTAAGAGCTGCTTATATACTGTATATACTACCACTCTTGCTATCTGGATCTATATACAATATATATCTGTAGATGTGTACACAGGATGGAGCGAAAAAGGCTCATCATCTTTCCAACAATTTTCTTACCGCTAAAATATCAAGAGTCGTTGAGACTAAGCTTGCTGGATTTTATTAATCGCTTTTCCTTTTTATTAATCATCAAAAGAGCTGGATCTTGTTCGGTAAATATTTTAACATCATTTGTCTGTAATTTTTCAA
Organism: Cotesia glomerata; assembly: GCF_020080835.1. NCBI lineage: Eukaryota > Metazoa > Arthropoda > Insecta > Hymenoptera > Braconidae > Cotesia > Cotesia glomerata. The sequence goes on from NC_058163.1 coordinate 25,139,566, forward strand.
TTAGTTATCTCAAACATTAAACGAGCCTTGAACTTTTTCATTTTAAATTGATAAATAGTAATTAAATATTATATTAAAATTCTATAAAAAGCCAACAAACCTTTCTCATTTCCTTTTTCCGTCTTTTTCTGCCCTCGCTTTGTTAAACTTAGCTAACAACAGTGGACGGAGAGAAATTTATAGGAACCTTTCCAAAAGTTATGGAAATGGTTCCTATAATAAAATGATCATTATAGGTATCAATCTTATACTCATTATGGGAACCATACCCATAGTTTATTGGAAACGTTCCTATACAATAATAGAATAGCGTCAATATATTATGGGAATGGTTCCTATAATATTATAGGAATGGTCCCTATATTATTAAAGGAATGGTTCCTATAATATTATGGAAACGACGCACATAATAATAAAAAAATGTTTATGTTCATAATAATGAAGCAATCACTTCAAAAATATAGAGTAATTATTATATATTTTTTTGCTAACAAAATTTTTTTTGTAAATAAAATTTGATCTTTCGCTAAAGTAAAAAAATTTCTTTTTCATAATTTTTATTCACGTGTGTACTTAATCTTAAATTGTTTATTCCAACTCAGTTATTATTGCGTTAGATAATATTGAAAAATATTGTAGCAATTCTAAAGTTTCTCTAATAAAAGGGATATTTTTCCACTATACAATTAGAGGAGCCAAGTAGATATGGAAATTCATTGTTTATTTTTACAATTTCATTTTATTTTTAAAACAAATTATTTATTTATAATACATACGTTGAATATTTATTAAATCCACTTTTTGGGTATGTAACTTTTATTATTTATATGAACAATGTTACTTATTTTATATATTTCAAATGATGTTATTGGGAAGCAAGAAAAATTATCAAAATTACTAATAATTTCAAATGCTTCAAAGTGGTCATCGAAGTCACAAATAACTTGAGTTGTAATGATAAATATCACAATATTATTAGGCATCATCACTATAATATCATGGGATTGGTTCCCATATTATTATAGGAATGGTTCCTATAATATAGAAACTATTCCTCTATATTATGGGAACCATTCCTATATATTATGGAAATCATGCCGATATTACAGTTATAATTATAGGTATCGTTCCTATAATTATAGGAACCATTTTCATAATTATAGTAACATTTCCCAAAAATTATGGGTACAATTCCCATAATTTAAGTAATCGCTCCTAAAATGGTATAGGAAAACATTTCATTAATATTATAGGAATGATTTCCATATTTTTCTCTCCGTGTGCACAATATATGAATGCGAAGGCAATTGGGCACAGTCAAGTGTACCGATATTTTTCCCATGTCCGTTAAATTTCGCGACTTATTCAATTGTAAAGGACAATTTGATATTTGGACAGTAATTTGAGGATACGAGAAGAGGAAGATGAAACCACAAGCATTCTCATTCTACCCTATCTTCATGAAATCTCGGGTAGGGGTTTCCCTTGTCCCTGGACGTACGGCGAAAACCGTTTTGGTCATATGACGGGATTTTAATACGATTACCAGTGGATTCGTGTGGTAACCTGCGTGCTTTTAACCAAATGGACTATCTGGACTACAACGGTGATGTATATGTACATAGTTGGAACTACATTAAATGAGAGAAGAGAGCGAACCCCAGTGGAAGTGCCTTTCCTACTCGATTTCGAACCTCGTTGGTATTGTCCAGCAAAACTAAAAGGAAATGTGTTACGTGCTCGAAAGGAAGACAGGTTGGCTATCAAATTAGACGCAAGCTAACCTACAAAGTTATATCCACGGCAACAACCGATGGCTTTTAAGCTCCTCCCTGGTTCCTGGACCTTCAAAGTATCATTTAATTACACCTCAGCATTCCTTAATTTATTTACATTTATGTATTTATGTAGTGAATATTACTTTACCCTGCAGTGTGTCATCATTTACCAATTTTCGTTCCAACATGGAGCTTGGCATGTTGATGTTGATGGCTTTTCTTGATGACCCAGCAAACAGCTGGTATGACAACCTGGAAAATGCTGGTTTTGTTGTGCTTGAAACTGCATGTGTCGATAGAAGATTTACGGTGATTTTATAATGGTTAATTTCAATCATTAACGATGGAGCTAACGGCAGTTTGATGATCATCATACTTCCAGATTTCATCGTAATAATTTTCATTTATAAGTTGGAACTTTAACTGTGAGTTAAAAGGCAACGAACATATAAGTGTATCTATGGGGATGGACTAAACACGAAGTGGTAGATTCTACTCCAGTGAGATTACATTCATCCGGTAGATTTAGTGTGCGCTAAAAGCTGGACAAAGTTGAGTAAAAAGCTGAAAATCCTAAACAAGAATAATAAAATAAAAGTAAAAAAAACTAGTAACCAACAGTTACTAGACAGTAATTTATACTGTAAGTTGCAAAGTGAGAAAAATAGTACTGGGTTGTAGAATTTCACCGCCAAGACAACACACAGTGGTTTATGTTGACTAAGCCATGTATAGTAGCTGGCGTAAGGGGTTGACAATGTTTACGAGTTTTTACTTCGCTTCAGCCCTCCTTTCATCCTCCCCTTGGCAGACCCATAGTACCAGGGGTGTGTTAAAGTATAGTCAAGTGTGTAAATTCAGACAGGTACACTGCAAGGGAAAAACGTGCACCCCAGCTCGACAGCCAACCTACCGTTAACAATATTTTTTATTTAACTTTTTCTGCTCTACACTACGGCATATTTATCACTTTTATACCTACGATCTCTATATTTATGAAAAATATATAGATTACTTATTCATACCTTTATCAAAGATTTATTCGGCATTGCAAACAGCTCCCAGCTTTGATCGATTTTACCGACGTACAAAGTTACGGATCAGGTTATTTTACTACACTGAAACTGTTAAATTCGAGTAGATAGCGCTTACCTAACCTCTATTTATATGAACTTTAATGACAGTTCATAGAACTTATTACGACGTTAGTGCGCTGCTAAAGGATCAGATCTTTGGAACCAGTAACTTTTTTTAGTTCTTTTTTGGATCGTAAATTTTACGAGCTTTTCTTTGGTAAATAGGATATAAATCATTCCCATTTAATTCGAAGTGGAAGGCTTCAATATTTTTGAATATCCATTCAATAGGCAAAAAATTGATATGTTAAATTTCTTATAAAAACACTAGCTGTTACTTGCCCGCTCCGCGGGGCGCTTTATAGAATTGCATTTTTAGATCTAGACTTGAAATTTAATTAGAGTATTGTTTTGACTTGCACAGATTCCCAATTCTATCGAATTGGTATGCACCTTTTATCCATGTAATTATTCTAGCTAATATTCATTGTAACTTTCAATGTGCAATCACTATAACGTTTCCGTGTCTTTTTTACAAAAATGAATAATAATTGATATGAAAAAAAAAATTTGTAATGAGCATTGAAAGTTTGAGTTGAAGAAACTGCAGGTCTCATAAGTGAAGAAATCTGCTTAGTATATAAACATAACCAATAGAATTAAAAAATTTAATCTAAACAAATGACAATTGAATAGAATAAATTTAGTTACAATAAAAATTCATTATTTCTAAGTCAAAAAAATATAGGTTCCGGATAAGTAATCGACAACATATCAGATACTAAAACCTTCTCCGAAACACGCTGCATCTTATGGTATAAGTATTATTCCGATCAGTTCAGTAGTTTTCGCAGTATAACCGGACAAAAAAACCAGCTCTCCATTTATTAGTATAGATAAAGTTATTCAATTACACTATGGATGCTCGTATGATAAAAACGTCAGTCAAAACTTACAAATCAAGAAAACAGATGATGGAAAATTGAAATGTAGCGTTTACATCGCTGCAAAATAGTTAATAGGTTAATAAACGTTGTAACAAGCTAAACTGACCAAATGTTTGTGTAAACGTTAAATAACTTAGTTTCCGGTAGCGTCCATGATAGCCATTTACCGGTTTGGATTCTAATGCTTCAGTGTACACCAGAAATATGAATTTTTGATGTATTTTTTTCCTTTTTGAAGAATAAAGCAAATGGGATAATAAAAATGATAAAGGAAAAAAAATAGGACCCGGATTTTAAATGGAAGAAAAAATATTTGATAGACAATAAACGAATTTTCTATGACATCTCTCGTGTATTCAATCGCACGAATAAAATCTCTTGCGACTAAAATCGGACGTCAGTTGAGAGAGCGATCCAATTTATCAATCCGCCAATTAATGGAGGTATTCGTAGAGAGTGTGAAAGAGTGCGATTTGGCGCGGGTGGTGGTATAGCGAGTACCCAGCGCAGAATGCTGAATATAGCGGTGTAGATAGTGGATAGCAGATACCAGGTATAGAGAATAGAGTATAGACTATAAACTATATGTATGTATAGCAGAGAGAATAGACAGACGGGTGTGTTGGAAAAGCTGTGAATAGTGTGCTGCTGGAGTAAATCGATATCCATTCCTAATTCACTGCCGGCAGTAGATCGGAATTTAAATACTCTGGCCCGTATTCACATAGCTACGAGAGCTGAGAGTTTAGAGTTTGAGGAGAATGAAGGGTAGGGTGAGCAGTATCCTGGTTCGATAACGGATGAGCTTTCGGGTCACCATCACCATCACCAAAGAGACGATACCACCTTCCACCTACAGCAGGAGGCAAGAGGCTCAAACATAGGACCTCCTGTAGCAGCCTCCTGATCGCAGTCTTGGTATCTCTAATTTCCACAGGCATCTGAACCCTCCTCAGTTAACCATTGCAGCCAAGGGTGACTTGAAGGATTAGTCTCAAGGTCTAATTATTTGAGCGAGCTACCCTCTAGGATTTTCTCTAGTTAAATCATCCGGAAGATTTTACGCTTCCTCGTTGAAACCACGTGCTCAAGCTGAAAAGTTAATCTCATTTCCCGAGAAAATTATCCAGCATTTTAATCTCGCCTACTTTATCTTTATGATTCCAACATTTCAACATTTCTTTTTAGGTTTATGCTTTCCGTAAACTTTTGTTTGCGTGGATTCTACAGAAAGAAAACTAAATGACTCAATAGCATTCATTTTCATTCAACAATCTTGAGTGCAATGTTCCGTGAAAAAAAAAAAAGTAAGGTAGATAATTTTCATATCAGGCTAAATATAACTGCATTAAATTTTTAGATATAATAGAGACAAATTAGGCTATCTACAAAAATTTTTCGTTGGGTGAGTAATTTAAATCGGATATTCAGTCAAGTTTCCTGGAGTGTTGTTCAATGTTTGTCACGTGAACCCCAAGAAATAAGGCATACAAGCAATAAGTGTGTATACAACCACTTTATTTTTTTTTCTCGACGATTTTTATCTCGAAAAGCAGTGCAGGAGTAGACGAACGTGTGTTTACAACAAGGAAGACCTGCTGTGACCCGCACCTACAGAACAATAAATAACATCAGGAGTGAGGGTGCCTTGGATTCGATTTGTTTTCCCTTGAGCTTCACAGTCGGGCGCGAACGATGCCGATCAATCGTCGTGGCGAAGGGGTTGCGTTGGCAAAGGACAAAGACACTTAGATATCTCTTTCTCTGTCAAGCTACCTCGCTTATATTGCCAGGATTGTTCACTGCTCAACACGGAAAAGTGAACCGGATGCCAAATAGAACTGCCAAGCCTTCTATGGGCAACGGAGAAGCGGAAGTTTATGTCCAAAGGGAGCCCCGATATCAGGTTATTGGACAGGAGAGCTTTCATTAACAACAACCTTTTGAGCCGTACAACTACTGGTCAGTCCATTCTCTGGCAATCTTGATCTTCAATAGACTCCGGCTGTCAATAGCCATCCCTTTGTAAGGATTGTTGATTACCCATTTGCCGATGCGACCCGATTGTCGCCGGGAGACACTTTATGGGAGCTATTTTTCATATCTAATGATCCGACATCGTGCTATTGATTATCAACTTACGCTCCAGCAAGGCCGAAGCTTGTCTCACGAGCCAGCTTTTAGAAAGAAACTTGAACCGCTCACTCACGATGTAACTTTGTGTCATCTATGAGTTATTGCCTGGGAGTCTCACTGCTTGGAAAAAGCTACTTAAAACTTTTTAAGTGTCCCCTAAGTGACGTTATGAGGCAATTACTTGCGTTTCCTTCCTTTCGGTTTCCACTCCAGTGCCAGACTAATTTTTTCCAGGTCATTCCATATTTTTGCTCTAACATTCAGATTTAAACTTGCCTTGTTTACTTTTTTGTGTTTCAACCATTTCACTAAAAACTTTACATCTATATTTCCATTCGTACATTGTTGAAAAATTATGAGCTCGTAGAATGTGGGCTGATAGTAATAGTAGGTAGTCTACTCGTACGAATACGATCTACGTCGATTTTAATGCATGATTATGTGAATGAATTCCGCGTTGAGGGTCTTTAAGCTCTACGCTCTACGCTCAACGGTGGTAAGCCCCACTACGCGTGTACTAAAATCGATAGGCTTGCGTTGGAGCTCTGCTGTTGGATAGTTACCTGCAGTTTGCGCAAGTTTAAACGCCATGTCCTCCTCTTTTTAAGCCTTTTTTATCCCCTAACAATGGGAATTGAAATTTTTAATTGCCCATCATTGTCCTGATCCTCGTTTTCGTCCTCACTGCAGGCATACTACTAGTTCATGAAAAAAGAGACTACAAAGTTGCATTAAGATGCAAGAGGAATGGGAAAAACAAGGAAGACACCTGATATATTGTATCGAATACACGTATCATCCATCTTCGAAGCTGTAACGCCCGGTGCATACGATATCCCAGCGGCACATTCATGGATATGATATCGTATCGAGAGACACCGAGAATATCGGCGTGCACGTCTCGTGGGACCTTTTCACGATAGCCAGACGATAGTGCACTTGTTACTTCAACAGCTCTTACCTTATTGCTAAACTACCCAACCTTTCAGAGACATATTTCTGTCTGGATATCATTTTATGCTGAACCTTTCTATTGTGTTATTATTATTGCACGCTATATTGTACTTTATCGATGCACACAAACTTATATTTTAATAAACAAAAACAAGCTGGAGTTTAAACTGATACAAAATCAGCCCGATGATTTAATAAGAAAAGCTCCGTTAATTTATCATACTTTTATTCTATTGAATATTCTTGTGTAAGTATGTACCTTAAAGTTGCTCGAAGTCTATACAGCCGTGGTTTCTTGGTTATAAGTTAACCATAGAAAAGTTGGCTGGTGTATAAGACAGGATGAGGACGACGACGACAACGAGTTCCAGGACTTTAATTCACCCCCGGCAGATCCACGACCCCCGTTTGGCTACTGCCGAGGGATTAGAACTCTCCGGGAGAAACTGCATAAGCTGCCGTAGTTGTAGTACCAGTGGGAGGAGTACAAGAAGTAGGAGGAGCTCGTAAAATGATGAGCAAGAGTGAGATAAGAGAAGAGGTGATGAAAATAAGGGCAGTGTTGTGAGAGCCAGGGTAAACGAAATACGTGTTTTTCTTGGTTAAGTTCTGCTTAGAGTCACACCAGAGCTGAAACTACCAGGCTGTTATATTTTAAAGGAAATTCAAGCTTACCCGCTTCTTGCTGGTTCGTTAGTACAACCGAGTTTAAGCGCCGCCATTTGTCACTGTTCTATCCTTGGATACATGAACACCGTTTGGAACTCAGACATCAGGTGTGGATTTGTTAGTTTCTTTTGCTCCTACCAAACTTTTGCTTGATCCAACGATATTGGAGTACAATTTTTGGTTAATCCATTGAAACAAATCTTGAGCATTAATCCTTGTGCTGAACAGACCAGACTAAAATGGAGTGAGAGTAAGAAAGATAAGTTATAAGTTATAAGTTATGAGTAATGATATCAACAGTTGGTGCCGGATATTGTGCGTTAAAAACACACTCAGCCAACAATAATCCCTTGGAGATGAAGCAGTCTAAGGCTGGACATTTCTCCACTCAGTTACGTTGGAATATCCATTAGTTACAACAAAACCGGCTCTGTTGACGAAGCACGGTATTTCCCTTGTGTACAGCGTCTGGTTTACCTCACCCCTTCGTAGCTACCCTCTTTGTGGTGTCCCTGGTGTACCGGCGTCGTACGACGTACGACCTACGACGCGCGTGTACCTTTACCGTTTATTTGCCGGAAGCACAGAAGTAAGAGGACGTTCAGGGAGAAGACATTGCATACAGCCCCTCCTAAATACACATATACCTCTATGTATATTTACATCTGCATGTACATGTTTGAGGAGATATGTGTGGGTTATAAATACATATACCTATATACGTACACATACTCCTATATCCATATATATATGGATATCCTTCAGCCACAGTCTCAGCCTCAGCCTCAACCGATTGAATTTCATGATGGAGCGGCAGAAACCCTCGGGATCGTCAGCACGAATCAATTTCGCATCGCGGTTAAATTGCTCTTATCCCGTACAGATCTCTATGTGATTAATAAATAGTTGATTGTATGACTGTACGACTACTCAGTATACAGTATACTGTTGTTATAGAGTGGAATTTCTGCCTCCAAAAGAATGATGCTGAAAAAGATGAATTTCATGAACAGACCCTTGAAAAAACATTAGACCAATCAATTTGGTTGTTCCCCTTTGATTGTTCTTGTAAGTGTTTTCCAGAATTATTAACCCCTGCAGGTTGGTTGTTACCCAAACAATATTAAATCTGTGAACTCTAAATTAAAATGCGAATAACTTTGAATGTAAAAAGCTGTAAAGGAAACAAAGAGAATGATAGAGGGTAGTGAAGACTAGAGGGTTTGATGACTATCACAGAAGTAGGAGAAGAACTATGAACAACAGAGCTGAGAGTATTAGTGAATGTATATATCCTAACTGAGGAAAATCCGGGCAGTGTTAATTTTCCAGTGGACGATCGCATGCCGGAAACTCACGAGCACACCCTGCATCAGCTTGAATAAGAGAGCCTCTACGAGGGTTACAATGGACTAGCAAATGCAATATAGAGTTTGATTGAAGACAGGGATAAGGGCGATGTGCAGCAAGTATCTGCCCAGCTACTGGTCTCAAATTATTTTTGATTAAAGGCATTGTCGGTGAGCTTCAGTATAATCTGATGCACTCCCAACTGACTTTGAGATTTACCCTTTATAAACTCTCCTGTAGCAGCTATCGGGCTGCTCGCCAGTCATCAGTCACCAGTGACCAGTCGACATAGCATCCATCCAGTATTTACTGATTTTAATACCGGGCAACTCGTCTCGTGGGAGCAAATCAACGCACAAAGGGTGACCAAGAAATGAATAAACGAGAGTTTTAAAACCCTGGGAGCGAGAGAGACAGACTGGGTGTGTATTGACGGACGTGTGTGTCAGGGCGGGAGAGGTCGTATGTCACAGGATGGTAAAATTAGAGGAAACCAACGAGCCACCCCTTGACAGCTTTCAATTTCACGGCCGGGGCACTTTCCTGCGTGCACTCTCTGTGCCATGGACCAGTGTCTCTTCTCTCTTACTGGTTGACGCTCATCATACTCCGCTAGCTGCTAATATATATGTCCATTATATGGTCTTGTGTGCACTTGAAAGCTTTCGGTGCCTGGTACAAGTCAAACTTCACTGCACTAACTTAACAAACTCGCATCAACGGTTATTCATTGACGCTTGCTGTCACTCGGAGCTTCAGTACTTACTTTTGCTTTCAACACCTATTCATAATTCAAGTAGTGTAACCAATCCCATCAACTATAAGTCTAGTCTTTTGATAGAAGAGGTTTATAAAAAGTCATCGCAACACACATGGGTCCAACGAATACTCTATTTGTTTGGGTAGCTCGTAAATCCTTTTAATGGGGTGATTCTTCAGTCAACATTTACGTCAAGATGATGATAGTGTGCGTAGGTAATACCAAAAAAGGTCGAGAGGGCAACCTAAACTCCTCCATACTCTACAGAACTCTCTGAAACTATAGACTCTAAGTTGATTGAGGTACTAAGACACCTCAGAGAAAAGAGATTGAGAATGGCTGAGCGAAAAAGGGTCTTATAAAAAACCTTACACCTCCCCTTTTCTTCTTTAAGTCGCCTCAGGGCTAACAGACTACATAATCATAGCCACGGGAAAGCTCAGCACGGAGAAATCTTTATATCTCGGTATAATGACGTCGTTATACCAACGACATACTCAAATAATCAGATATTTTAATAGTTTAGATGAAAAATAAGATTTTATATTATGTAAATATTCGTATAAACATGAACTGAAAAAAATTTTTTGTCAAGACTACATCAGATACGTTGTGGTGACAAACTATCCCGTTAGCATAGATATAACAAATCATGTAATATGATGGCAAAACGTACGTTGTATTAAACAATTTATATTTTAAATCAACAAATAGTTTTGTTGAGACAAATTATTGATTTTGTGACATTGCAAACAGATTTAATATTGTAACTTAAGTCAATTTGTTAAAAAACTAATCAATTTATTACTGCAAGTAAATTAATTTGTAACTATAACATATTTTTATGAAATCCTGTCTTTTTTTTATTATAAAAAAAATTGTTTTTATGAGTGTAAATATCAATGGAAATATGAATAAATATTGCACAATAGATGAGTTAAATCCGAAGTAACATTTCATTAAACTTTGTTGATGTTTACCCGGCTGTTCGTAAATTCGAATTCATACACGAGTGTATATAAATTATCATTGTTTCCTCTTGAAAAATGAACCAGATAAACCAAAAGCGAATAGAGATGGAGCCAGGAGCAGAGACCGAAACAGATAACGTTAATCCAATAAAAAAATCTACGTTAGTGAATTTAAGAACTCATGTACGTCGTATTCGAATGTAATAATTTGGCTCTAGCGATGCTAAAGTATTAGTAACAAAGAAGATATATTTACAAGTACGTACATTATTATATATTATACATGAATGTGGGTTGTAGGTGAACGAAAATAAAGCTCCTGTCGAGTAGATTAAGAGTGCGCACGTCGTTTCTCTTATCCTTTCCTCTCCTGTACTTCCTTACCAGCATTTTCTTTCTTAATCTTTAAGGTTTATCGAGGCCGACGTAAATCTGCCGCGGGGCGCCAGACCCTCCCCACATCTCTTATCGACTGAGTCCGCCCTTTCTTCCTCTTACGCCAACTCTGAATCTATTTCCTTCTCTTCGTAACCACACACTCATGTCTCATGTCTTTGGTTTCGTTTTCCCTCCGTCCACGTGGGATTTTTTCTTAGCTCTCTCTCTTCTAGATCAATACTTGTACATAACCCACCAAAGAGCCGTTTAAAAATGATTCATTCCGTTTAATAATCTCGTTCGAAAATATTATATCGCTGTTTTCAGCCCAAATAGTGCGATAGACTACATGGTTGTTAAACTTTTTCCGAACAGCGTTGAGTAATTCAGGTCAAATGGAGTCAGCTCCACATTTTGTGCCCACGACAGAGACCGTCATAGACGTGGACGTAAATAATTCACGAGGCGCCGCTGCTAGAGAGGTCGTCATGGCGACAGATTACGAGAAAGAGAAGAGAGAGGGTGAAAAAAACGAACCAGTGCAAAATAAAATAAAAGAATCTACTTACTCTCGTCTTCTAGAAATCGACTACTCAATTCTTTGTTTATAGCAGAGTAGTACTCTCTTTCTCAAAGAAAAGCACGGCATTTATTCCAACGAATTCCTCCGACTTGCTCCTACGGACTGGTAATTTAGTTCATCCTCGCTCCTATTTGCTGAAACAAACACTCAGATTTTATACTTTACGAGTCCCTTCAACCTTAAACTTGCGTTGTTTTTCCCAACGGAGAGTTTTTTTTCATTTTATACTACACGGAGAAAAAAATATGGAAATCATTCCTATAATTTTAATGAAATGTTTTCCTATACCATTTTAGGAGCGATTACTTTAACTATGGGAATTGTACCCATAATTTTTGGGAAATGTTCCTATAATTATGGAAATGATTCCTATAATTATAGAAACGATACCTATAATTATAACTGTAATATCGGCGTGATTCCTATAATATTATAGTGATGATGCCTAATAATATTGAGATATTTATCATTACAACTCAAGTTATTTGTGACTTCAATGTCCACTTTGAAGCATTTGAAATTATTAGTAATTTCGATAATTTTACTTGCTTCCTAATAACATCATTTGAAATATGTAAAATAAGTAATATTGTTCATATAAACAATAAAAGTTACATACCCAAAAGGTGGATTTAATAAATATTCAACGTATGTGTTGTAAATAAATAATTTGTTTTAAAAATAAAATAAAATTGTAAAAATAAACAATGGATTTCCATATCTACTTGGCTCCTCTAACTGTATAGTGAGAAAATATCCTTTTTATTAGAGAAACTTTAGAATTGCTACAATATTTTTCAATATTATCTAACACAATAATAACTGAGTTGGAATAAACAATTTAAGATTAAGTACACACGTGAATAAAAATTATGAAAAAGAAATTTTTTCACTCTAGTGAAAGATCAATTTTTATTTACAAAAAAAAATTTATTAGAAAAAAAATATATAATAATTACTTTATATTTTTGATGTGATTGCTTCATTATTATGAATAAACATTTTTCTATTATTATGTGCATCGTTCCCATAATATTATAGGAACCATTCTTTTAATAGTATAGGAGCCATTCTCATAATATATTGAAGCTATTCCATTACTGTATAGGAATGTTTCCAATAAACTATGGGTATGGATCCCATAATAAGCATAGGATTGATAATTATAATGATCATTTTATTATAGGAACCATTCCCATAATTATTGGAAAGGTTCCTATAAATTTCTCACCGTGTACCAAATACTTTTTTATTAATGATTGTTAGGCGTAATAAAATACGAATACACTTGCTATGTACGTTATTGCGGAACAGGCTTAGATTCATGAAATAAAGTTTGCACTGTGATCTTATTGATGCACATGGAGCGTCTGTAGAGCCAACGTCTTTCATAAAAACAGCCAAGGTAAAATGCAACAAGCAACAAGCCGTCTATTCACCGTCTGAGAGTGTCTTAATCAGTGTAACCAAGGCTCGGGAGTTTCACGGCCTAATTCCTGAGAACACAAGCTCTCTTTAGAGCTTTTGATCGTCGTTGCCATCGTTCTTTGGTCAATCTACGGCCACATATTGCCTTGCCGTCATAAATATTTACTTAAGCTGTCTAAATTGTCCTTAGACTCGAAAAAGGCTCAACTGCTTTCAGTTTAATTGCTAGAACGGGAAAAGTCATTTTTACCAGTACTCGGTAAAAAAAAAAAAAAAAAAAAAAAAAAAAAAAAATTAAAGGTAAAGTTGGAATTAAAGGGTAAGAGCAAAAGTAAGGGTCGATTTATGTACCGAGTGAGGAATGACATTGCTGCTACTGAGGGAAGCCCGTTCATTGGATTTGTTTTTTATTCTTGCTTATTGAAAGCCGCGTGGAACTTGAATTAGAGAAACACTCGACCAAGCTAGATGCAATTTCTTTTCAATTACATCTACTTGACTTTAAGAGGAATGGTAAAAGCTCAATGAGGGTCCGCTATTTTTTACTTTTTTTTTTTTCTTGAGAATAGACTGGAACATAAAATGTAATCTCGGCACGATAAAAAAGCCTTCTACGGATAGATCGGGTAAGCGAGTATACAAAGAAAGGATGGTTTGAGTTTGTAGAAGGGCGCACTTGTCCCACACACCGGCGAGGTAATTTTACTCTAAAACATCCAATGAATTTCATAAGCTCGAGTGCTGCGAATGTTACTTTGTTGAGTAAAATGTTGTACAAAATCATCCCTAAAAAAATTTTTAATTATTTTTGAGTTGTTTCATGGCTTGTTTTTAACGTTTGGTAAAAAATTTTTTAGTTTACCCGATTTATTATAACACTAGTGGTTACTCACCCGCTCCGCTGAGCGCTTTATAGAATTGAATTTTTAGATCTAGACTTGAAATTTAATTAGAGTATTGTTTTGACTAGCATCGATTCTCAATTCTATCGAATTGGCATGCACTTTTTATCCATGTAATTATTCTAGCTAATATTCATTGTAACTTTCAATGTGCAATCATTATAACATTCCCGGGTCTTTCTTACAAAAATGAATAATAATTGATATGAAAAAAAAAAAATTTGTAATGAGCATTGAAAGTTTCAGTTAAAGAAATTGCAGGTCTCATAAGTGAAGAAATCTGCTTAGTATGTAAACATAACCAATAGAATTAAAAAATTTAATCTAAACAAATGACGATCGAATAGAATAAATTTAGTTACAATAAAAATTCATTATTTCTAAGTCAAAAAAATATAGCTTCCGGATAAGTAATCACCAACATATCATATACTAAAACCTTCTCCGAAACACGCTGCATCTTATGGTATAAGTATTATTCCGATCGGTTCAGTAGTTTTCACAGTATAACCGGACAAAAATTCGGCTCTCTCTTTATGAGTATAAATTAACGAGTCTGGTTAAATCGATAATATTATTATGAAAGGGTATTTAATTGAGCGTTCTTATAAAACCCCAAGTATATTACTTAACGCGTTGTTTGTAATTGATTTCCATTTTCAATCTACTCTGTTCACATTATATTTTAATAAAATAGAGCTTTGGGGGCATTATCATAAAAGAGTCTAAAATAAGAAAAATGAATACATAAAGCAGCAAAGAACGGTTCTTGGTTGTCGGTAGTCGGTAGTTGGTGGGTATATTATAATATACCAGGATTTTCATCGGCTCCTATACTACAACAGGACGATGGGAGTCCCGCAGGTGGTGAAAGACTGAGAGTAATAGCGAATCACCGATGCAATCTCAAAGGTTGACGCTGCGGAGTAGAATAAAAAGGGTGAAGATGAAAAAAATTTAAAATAGAAAAGGAACAAGAGTAAAAAATACGAAGGCGAAGTGGTTGCCGTGTGACCCTCGTCAACAAGCGTGCGTCCGCTATCTGGAGGCGGAATCGATCGCTGGTTCGGGTGGAATCTTAATGGATCCAGGGGATTGCTTGGGATCTTCACTCGAGGCAAACAAACGTAATTGCACGCGTATACCGGCGTCAAGAAAAAGCGGCAAGAACTTGCTGGAAAGGCTAAAGCGAGGCAAATACCCGAAGAATACAAGAAGAATAGGGACGGAGAAATAGGTACGACTATAGAGAAAACTCCTGTGAGCGACAGGACCAAAAAGAACAGAATAAGTAGTCAGATGAGAAAGGAGAATGATTCAATCGATGAGCTCCTGTTAAATTATTATCGCCCAAGAACACCAGATGGTTAATAGCCTGCATAGAAAAAAAAAGATATCTTGAATCAAGAATAAAATTGTTGCCTATAAAATTTTTTGAGAAAAAGAATGAGTATCTTGATTTAAAAAAAGTTTGAACAATCCAAAAATGTACGACTCATAATGCTCATTTAATTATGAAATATTAAAAAAAAAAAAAACAAGTCGTTCAAAATTAGTTGCCAAAAAAACATCTGTACTAGAAAGGTAATGCACAGGCGCCCCTGGTGGAATAAATGTACATAATATGTGTAGATATATCACCATCCATGTAAATTTTACATAGATATATATAGATATACAGTCTTCTGGCTTTTTTATTTTGTTAATTGCACATGAATAACACTGAATTACCTAACCATTCGCATTCGGTGACCTACAATTCTCCTAAAGAATTTTTTAAAAAAACATTTAACTTAATTGATGCATTTTTTTGCAAGTTATAGTGTTTTCAGAGTTTCATACATGACGGACAGGAAAATTTTTTGACCTATTTTGATGTTTTTTCCCTTTCTAGTGCATTAAATCTATTTTTGAAAAGTGTCAAATTAATTTCCATTAAATTATCTTGACAATAGTATGCAAAATATCTTGATTCCGTGAACTAACAAGACTATAATAATGAAAATAGTTGCCGAAATGAGGCGAAAAAAATTTTTCGATCATAAAGCACTCTCTGATGCTTCGCATATTTTTTTATTTTTCCATTAAAACTGAGATAAAAATATCTTATTTCCTTAAATTAAGACTAAATAATTTTCCAATTAATTAAAAATAAATTTCTTGAACAATAAACGACTCTACAGTTTCCAAACAAATTTCTAAAAATAAATAGTTAATCATTTTAAGTTAACCTTATTTTCTGTACAGCAATTGTTGATCGTCTTGTTCTTGCCATCACTCTATCAATTATCTTTGACTTCCAATTAATTTATAAATATTCCCTTTTTACTCGCCCTTTATTTTTTATCACGCTATAAAAATTCACAAAGCCCCTCTCGAGGTGTCGATAAATGACGCTTGACATTACCGGAAAGAATTTTTAGCAAATAATTTTTTAAGGCACGTCAGTTATTCTTCCACTATTCTCTGTATATAGTTTATGAACCTACAATTATTTCAGCTGAAAATTTTCCAAAGAGCTGCTTCGTAAAAAAGAATTTCATTTATGACGGCAAAAATCTGTAAAAGAAGCTGGATGATCTTTTGCATAAACACCTTGAATATATTGAATTTTCTAAATTATTAAGAAGATAAAGAACCTGAGATTGCCTTGGAATAATAAAAGTAAAGTATACCGTGCCTTTGGCTCAGACAATCCTTTTTTCCAGTGAGAAAGAGTGTTAGCAGAAGAGCGTCAAACTTTATCAAAGTTTGACGTTTCTAGGTAGTTCTTATTCGGCTGGACTTGGTACGTTTTACGTAGATAGTAGGAACGAATCTGGAAGGAGAAAGTGAGAAACTCGAGGATTTAGGTAGTTGGCGGTAGAATATTTTCCTGACAGAAAGAAAGGAATCTCATTAATTTGCCAACCGGGTCGTTGTGAGTGACGCGAAAACTTTCCACCAGGTTGGAATGCGGGAGCGTATTCTCTTTTCTGGACTGCTGTCCCGTGCGAATAAAAAATTATAAAAAAGCTAAATTGTTCGAACGGTTTTAAAAGCTGAGATTCATCGAAATCCAGGGAACTGGGAATAACACTTGAGTAGTCATTCGGTATCCAGCCACCCCTAGCTTGAATCTCGAGAAAAATGCCCGTGGACGCTTCAGATAAGAGTCCTTTATTTCAAATCAATCCTTTTTTTCTCTTTTTCTCTTTCCCGGCGTCTTTACTCTACAATAATTATTTAAATTAAACTCTTTCACCGTTTTTAATGAAATAACGATCGACGATCGGTGGACAGAGATAGCTGCAGCTGATGAACACGCTTCAGCGAAAGGAAATTAATATTCGATGGTTAGTTTTATGTTCAAACACTCACACTTATACTGTGATGTAGAAAAGGAAAAGCTCGCAACAAGCTGGTGGTGTGTCAAAGTCTACTTCACGTTCAATTTATAATAAATCAATCCTTTCTGGTAAGGCCGTCCCTTTTCAAATTCAGGGTATATTGAGCACGATCTCTGGTTCGCTCACTCGACCAGAAACTCCATTTTACGATTCTAGATTATAGAGAATGCTCGAGTACTAGAACAAGGTCTTGGGTAGAAGTCGGTTCTGGCGGACATGCAGTTTTCCTTCCCCATTAACTGCTGTTTTAAAAGCCCAATCTGCTTCGCTAAGTCTACTGTAACGGTTCATTGAAAAATTATTGCTTTCCGACCAGCAGATCAAGTTGGGATAGGTTAGGATTATCCAGAGCAGGAGAGTAAGAAGGGAAATGCTGATGGAGGGATTTATTGAAAAGATCAAAATCTAGAAATCTAGAAAATAAAACGTCTGAAAATATTTTCTTTTGATTTATTTTTGAGCCCAAAAAACTACCGTGAAATTTTGAACTTGTACACGGAGAAAAATTGTACTATTTAGTATACAAAAATATTAACTCCTGCTATCCTGAAATGGTAATAAAATTAATTAGTCACAAACCAATAGGTGGTATAATTGACAATTGTAATAGTTACTATTAATAATAGTAACGATTACTATCGAAAATGATCATTGTAATTATTAAAAATTATAACTGCTATAATCGAAGATGGTAGCTGTAACTATCTCGGATTGTGAAAATTCTGAAAGAAAAAATAATATAAATTTATTTAATCAAATTCTTTATTTGCATCCATATTTTAGTTATGTACATTTTTTCCTTTAAAATATTAAAACAAGTAATAATACAATCGTTTAAATCCATATATGATAAAAATTCCCAAATATTAGAGCTGTTATTGATTACTTTGAATGACATAATTTTTGAAAATTATTTTTTATAAAAATTTTTTGTAAGATTTAAAATTTTTTTTTGAAATTTCAATTTTTTTTAAATTTGAATTTTATTGAAAATTTTTATTTTTTGGAAATTTCAAATTTTTTTTGAAAAATTTCGCGTTGAAACTTGTTTTAGACAAATAAAGATTCAAATATAAATTCAATCCGAATTTAATCCCGATTTTTTGTGCACTTCACTGCGCTACAACTGCTTTTAGTTAATTCAGAAATGCATCCACGCTAACGCAGATTCTTAATTTTTTAAATATTTTTTACTAGCTTAGATAGTAACTATTATTATAACTGATGGTAACTGCAACCATCAGGATATATTAGGAATTACGATTTTGATAATAGTAGTAACTAGTTAAAATAATAAAAGCTATTATTACTGATTACCATCATAATAGTAGTAGTTACCATCAAGATGGTAACTACTACAATTCAGATGGTTTACATAATTATTTAAATAATATTTACTACTATCAAATGCAATTAATAGATTTTACTATAACTAGATAATAAACTCTGTTATAAAATTTTCTCCGTGTATTAGTACAGACTATTAACAATTAATTTATTATTAATTAATTAATTATTAATTATTATTAATTAATTATTAGATTAATACAGACTATTAACAATTGTTTAACCTTTTTTGTTTCAGGTAAGCTGGGAGAACAAATGGAGGAACAAGTTAGAAAACTCATAGACGATGAACCTGGAAGCATTTTTCTGCTAAGATTTTTCTTAGACTCGATCCAAAAAAAACGGAAATATTTGATTCATCCTTCTCTGACAGTACCGTTTTCATTTTCCTCTTTAATTTTTTAATCTACCGTTTCTTCATCTCGCAATTCAGGTTGAATTTTTTGTTAAATTCGCTTTCGTTAATTTAGACCTTTTTTTTTTTTTGCAAAACTTTATCTTCCTCTCGTTCCACTTCTTTAGATCCTCGAAAGGACATTTTCAAAGGAAAAAGAGTTTTGTTGCGACAAAGAAGCACCCCAGGTAAGACCCGGTCTCATAGAAATCTCATTAATTTGTCGAAGAAAGAATACGAGAAGTGAAGCGAGAGTTAATGGAGGAAAGATGGAGGAAGCGATAGATAGTGAGCGAGGAGGACTGAGAAACTTTTCGAACCCTCTTGTGATAAGTTTTGTTGACATCTTCGCTCTCTTTTATCCACTTATTATCTCCTCATCTCGCCTTTGCGTTCTCGCTCCGAGTACACCAGACTCTGCTCTGAGGTATAATAAAGTGAAGGTGAAATAATGCACGTCGTCATTTAGTCTCGAAGCTAATTTAGGCTTTCAGAATCCAATTCTGGAAACAAAAAGAACCAGGTCAAGATAAATTCTAAAGTAAAAGCCTTTAATTCATCATTACCGTCCATCATCGCCGTTCAGTATCACCTTTCATTGAATATAGAATCAATTTTAATAAAACAATGAGTAATTGAGGATCGATTGATGCCTAATAATAAATTGTAAGAGAGTATCTAGCTAATGGCTAATGGTGGGCTATGATAGCAAAGAAAACGCATCAAAGATGAAAAGGAATTGTCGATAAAGGAAACCACCAATTGACTTTGCTTTACCAAAGACCAAAGACTAGAATACTTGTGGCTTCTGCAATAGCTGTCTATCTGCTAATAGCAGTACCCACTGCCAGGTTTCCTTTCCTTTTTCTTTTTCTCCTTCATCTCTATCTTCTGCAACAACTTTTATCAAGCTCTTAGGAATGGATGACGTCTGAAAGTCCTCGACAGATTAATAGCAAGTTATGCGAAAAATTAAACTAGAAATAATTCAACGGTTCATACTTCCCGACAATAATTGGCATTTAATGATCAGAATTTAATAATTCACAAATACTTGCGATTCTTAGACTTTACTTAAGTCAACATTCTTTAGTCTTAAAATTTTCATGTCCTAATAAAACCTTTTTTAATGTAACACGTCAAATTTAACTCTCTTATTAGATGATTTTGCGATCAGGCGCCCTCTGTCGGAATTTTTAAAACTATTTTTGATAAAAAGAATATATCAGCTAGATATAACCTGATAATTCTAAATTTTTTGTCAAAATATATTAACACTAGCTGTTACTCGCCCGCTCCGCTGGGCGCTTTATAGAATTGCATTTTTAGATCTAGACTTGAAATTTAATTAGAGTATTGTTTTGACTTGCACAGATTCCCAATTCTATCGAATTGGCATGCACCTTTTATCCATGTAATTATTCTAGCTAATATTCATTGTAACTTTCAATGTGCAATCAATATAACATTCCCGTGTCTTTCTTACAAAAATTTATGATAATTGGTATGGAAAAAAAAAATTTGTAATGAGCATTGAAAGTTTAAGTTAAAGAAATTGCAGGTCTCGTAAATAAAGAAATCTGCCTAGTATGTAAAAATAACCAATAGAATTAAAAAATTTAATCTAAACAAATGACAATCGAATAGAATAAATTTAGTTACAATAAAAATTCATTATTTCTAAGTCAAAAAAATATAGGTTTCGGATAAGTAATCACCACCATCTCATATACTAAAACATTCTCCAAAACACGCTGCATCTTATGGTAAAAGTATTATTCCGATCGGTTCAGTAGTTTTCGCAGTATAACTGAACAAAAAAACCGGCTCTTCATTTATTAGTATAGAAGACTAGCTATTACTCGCCCGCTCCGCTGGACGCTTTATAGAATTGCATTTTTAGATCTAGACTTGAAATTTAATTAGAGTATTGTTTTGACTTGCACAGATTCCCAATTCTATCGAATTGGCATGCACCTTTTATCCATGTAATTATTCTAACTAATATTCATTGTAACTTTCAATGTGCAATCATTATAACATTCCCGTGTCTTTCTTACAAAAATCAATAATAATTGATATGAAAAAAAAAAATTTGTAATGAGCATTGAAAGTTTCAGTTAAAGAAATTGCAGGTCTTATAAGTGAAGAAATCTGCCTAGTATGTAAACATAACCAATAGAATTAAAAAATTTATTTTAAACAAATGACAATCGAATAGAATAAATTTAGATACAATAAAAAACTCATTATTTCTAAGTCAAAAAAATATAGCTTCCGATAAGTAATCACCACCATATCATATGCTAAAACATTCTCCAAAACACGCTGCATCTTATGGTATAAGTATTATTCCGATCGGTTCAGTAGTTTTCGCAGTATAACCGGACAAAAAAACCATTTATTAGTATAGATTTATCAACAATGTTATATCAGAAAATTTTTTCACAGACTTGTCAGTTGAAAAAAAAAGTTTTAGTTACTCCCCAATAATAACTGTCGCATGTATCCAAACGATAATGAATCCAGTGTAAATTGATAGCATAATCACAAGTATCATCAATGGTTTAATGTAGAGGCGTGATGTGTGCGCACACCTAGTCTGATTGAGTAAATTTCTCGCACGTTGATACGCGTCCCGTAGATATAGATTGACAGAATAATGCACAGCTAATGCAGTACCGAGCGACAGAGAACATTTAATGTAGATATTGAATATATTCCAACCAAAAGGGCCAGAGAATATACAGACCCTCGAATTACTACCCGTGATAATTTAAACACGTTGTTTTAGAAGAACCCGCCCCTTTTGATGGTATCAACACTATCACTGGTCCTGTTATATATATGATTATACATTGTAAGTGATTCCTTTACTAAAAATACATCAGCCAAACAAAAGCAATGAACGAGTAATAGCCGACTAAAGCAGAATAAATCGAACCAAAAATTAAATAAATTAACAGCGGCCATTGGTGCTATTTATCGAATCACGTATTTTACTTGCATACAGCAACTACAAGCCGATAAAACAACCTATGACTGGTAAAATTGATTTATTCATACATTTATTTTAAACATTTAGCTGGTTTATCTCCAGAGACAATATTTAAAAGCTGATAATTGATAACGATTGTGATTAAACCAGCGTACTCGGAAAAGATAAACAGTATTTGCTACAAACGATGCGATGACAATTGCGTTTTTTTATGACAATTGCTGATTATAGTGAAGCATTAGAGGCAGAAAATAGCAATGTTAGTTTTCTTGGCTTTTGTCGCTGATAGCGGCTGCGAATTTGGTCGTAATGAATCTGAGCATATGCGTACCAGGATCGTTAATGTCGTAAATACCTTTCAGCCTCGGCTACGTCGCAATGGTAATTAACGATCGTACGTATCGGTTGTTGTAATTCCAGCGACTAGTGTGCACAGATAATTAATGCGATTCCTCGTTGGTAACCGGGCGAGAAATTTCATTTCGTTTGTACGCTCTCTCACTCTGTAACTCTAGTTGCTGCTGGCTCGGATTGTGCTCTGAGTCTCTACTTGCCGAAGCGCTCCCTTTCGCACACAAGCCCTCCAGCCAATTGGGTTGTTAACCTCGCAATGATTTATTGAGATTATAAGGTCGAGTGCATTTTATTATTGCTTGTTTCGGTTCTGAAAATAATTCGATTTGCTGGGAAAATAATTAGAGTTCAAAAGTTTTCTAAATCTAAATTTAATTGTTTATTTGAGAAACTCTATAAGTCAAAAATACTAAATTTTTCAGGAAAAGCAATAAACATTTTTCTAGGTTAAGTTTGAATTAACATCATGAACCAATTATTGATAATAATAATAATGATAGCACCCCCAAATAAGATTCGAGCATGGAAAAATTTAATTGTTAATCACTACTATTAATAATAATGATTTAAAGTTGATTGACTTATGGGGTTTCTCACAAAAACGAACAAAATAGTAAGAAAATCATTAATTTATCAATTTTTCCCGTCAATTATTAATTATATTTATAAAATAAAGTACTAAATATATATATATATTGAAATTACAATTAAAATAAATAATCATTCATTTTTAAATTGAAATTAGTGAACTGAGAGTCAACAATAAAACAACATATTTTTAATTTTAATCCATTAAGCGAATATTGTAAAATTCAAGTATTTAAAAGTGAATTTAGTTTCTAATTATCTAATAATCCATTATTTTAAAATTCAAGTCAGTGAAATCACATCAAACAACAAAAAAATAATTTTATTTAATTTTTTCTCAAACTAACATTGCAAAAATTATTAATTGAAGTATTTTGCATTGAACTGAATTTTTTCTACTGAGAAGAAGTTTTTTTTTTAAAAAAAAAACTTATTTTTGGAATTTTGAGATTGAATGTTTATTCGAAAAACCCCATAAGACACTGACTCATAGGGTTTCTCAACTAAACAAAATTTGTATCAACCGATTGGTTAGGTTCTGGCCACGGAATTAATATTTTTTGGTGCGGTATACGTGAAGAAAAATTCAAAGAACCGAAAAATGCAAAAAACCCGATTCAAAAAAAAATATGACATAAGGTTTCTCATATAAACGATTCAATTATTCTTGAGAATTTTTGGTTTGGAAAGAATTCTAATGCTTATTTGCAAATGTTGAAAGATTTTTCAATCATCAAATCGACTTTTAGACCATAAGATAATTTTATTAAGGTAACAGGTTGATTTTTTTATATAAAAAACTGATTTATTATTAGAATTTGGCTCACTTTGTTGAAAAAAATGAACTAATTTATGGCCATACGTGAATTAATTCGGTACTACAATATATTTTTCACATATATAAGCCATATAGAAGCTTATAAAATCAGATATGTCCATATATAACCCAATATTCCTATATTTGACCTGACATGGCCAATTTCTACGTACGACCATATCCAAAAACTTTTTCACAGGAAAGCATAACTTCTGCTCCATAACTAGAGTTTTATCTGACAAAGTTTTGGACGCGAATAAATTTATCAGAGGACCAGAAATCCATTTTCATATTCGTAGTTATACTCGAAAGCAGAGCTATCATATTAGTAACGATGGTACTTGTCATTCGTAAAAAATATGTTAGAGTAACAAAAAATTGTAAATAACGAAATATATGAGTGTTGATATTACCACATGAATTTCTCCCCCATATCCATTACTACTTTATAATCCAACTTTGTCTGCGGACATGAGTAAAGTCGAGTTGAACAGTATGTTATATACGCGGAGAAACTTTTCCGAGCGGGAACGAGCTTCGAACTCGCAACTGCTAGCGTTAACTAGTACCTATACACATCACTTTTTCTTCTGTAACAGTACTATATACAGTACAGTAGCAGTATTAGTAGTTGTAGCAGGATTTGAACTCGCTTGCACAGCTTTTTATACTATTGCATCCTAGAATATCGAGCAAATGTTTCGTACACTTTGTCAAGTTCACGTAATTATATTCTGAATAGTAGTAATTAGAAATTTAGGAGGAAATTTCATGGTTATGTTTCATATTTGTGTTATTCTGCTATTTGTTGATGATATTATGCTCATTATTGGTGTATAATTTTATATACCTGTTGGAGTATTTATTTTTTGGAAATTCAAATTTGGCTTAGAGCAAAATAATTAACTGGCTTTTTGATTATTTTGTCCTTAAGTTAAAGGTACCTTGAAGGTACTTTACAAGCAGATCAAATCGTAGAATGGTATTATCAGTTATGTGAGTTCTAAGTTAGTAAATGAATATTGTTCAAAAGTTAATACACCTAAGCAAACATCCAATCTAAAGTCAACAGTCTCGTTGACAATAATCCTTTTCAAGTGATTATTGCAATCAAGGTGAGAATGAGCCAAGATTAATTGCTCCAGAAGACGAAATTGCGCTTCGGAGTGATTTAACTTCAATTCAGCTTTTCTATTGCAAAATTTTGAGACTTTAAAAAGTACAATTGTAAGAAATCATGTTAGAAAAATTAATTTAGAACAATTTGAGCTTAAAATTTGAACTAAAGACGCTTTTTATCATAAAAATAATGATTTAAAAATGATAGAATGCCTGATAGAACCAGATGTGAGTCATCAAGCGTCAATACGAGGATTATTGCTGGATTGGTAGCTAAAGATCGATCGGAATTCCGGAATTGAGAAGCCGAAAGCCCGACAGCGGTTGCATTCCGCGGATAGATAGAGGTCTACCCTCCTTCTCTAACACTAGCGTTTAGATATAATCCCTCCGGCAATATCAATAGTGGATGCGGTCCATTTCAAAATGATCGATATCGAGAGAAATCATCGGGATCAGAGTATTGTCCGAGTGGTGAGTCTTGAACACACGCTCTTCTACTCATTCTACAGCATTCATTCTTTCGTTATCAGACCTGGTTACTTAAATATAAAATATATTAACTATTTTCAGAATTCATTCCAGGATTGATTTATGCCGAAAGGACTGATTGGTTATTCAAGCCTCCTGTGTCGGTGAATAAATCACTTTTATCATTACCCAGGTGCTAATTTATAGCTGATCCGCCGGCCTTGGCACTTTCTTTTCCTCCTGATCTCCCTCGGGATTATAAATAAATACATTAATTGCCTAAGCTTTGCCTTAAAAATGTGTCACATTAAAGTAACAGGAATTAACAATTCAACATTTATAAAAATGAATTATAATAAAATAATAAAATAATAAATAAAATAATAAAAGTCGGGATTAATTAATTGTTTAATTAATTATAAATGATATAATATATTAATTATTTATTATAACCTATAATTTGTTAACAAAATTTATTTCATGAAGTTTTAAAAAAAAATTTCAGATGGATTTTATATTTTGTGTATATATTTATTTAAATATATATAAATTGAAACTTAGGCTTGTCAGAAAGAGCTGAAACGACGGTGAATAGATTGTCATTTCGTCGTTTTCTTTATAAAAGCTTGCATTTAATTCATGCGAAAATATAAAAGCCCCAATTTAGTATGCAAATGCTGGTATTGCTGCCGGTTGAAGAAGAGAAATAGACGTAGCAAGAGAAGGAGGTGGAGGAGAAGAAGAAGGAGGAGGAGGAGGAGGAGGAGGAGGAGGAGGAAAAGGAGGGTCCAAATGGGTACAGAGCTGTGAGTAATACAGAAGAGGGAGCATCAAATGTTGGGTGTATCGCAGTTTATGGCAAGAGTAGCAAGAGTATTCGAAGTCGAGTGGTTAGTAGTAATGGTGATGAAGTAGTTGTGGTGGAAGACGCTGGATTAGACTGAAATAAACAGAGACAGACTGGGAATCTGTGTGGAATCGACGGAGATTCTGTTGGGAAAACGTTGGTGATGTTAGAGGGATGAGGAATCACCAAGGCCTACACTACACTACACTAGGTGAGTTGGCGGGCCAACTCAGAGGAAGCTTTCACGGTATAATCAAGATGTTTGTTGATGCTGAGTGCTGCAGATCGAAAAGGGGGGTTTCAAATAAACCAAAAAAATGAGGAGGATTCCGTTTTTTTTGCTCACCACTGTTTATGCGAACGTTGAAAGTAAATACACTGGAAGTTTTAAAGGAGTAATAGGTGTTTACTGAAAATAAATAAATAGTTTTTTTGATTCACTATAACCCACAAGCATTCCAAGTCAAATTCTTTGAGGAAGAATGAGATGGAACGAGTCTTTAGTTCTAAGCTCAACTGCAAGTTGCGAATGATGGAGCCATTTGCAGAAGAATGAAGCTGAACTGAGCGAGGATTTACTGCTAGTCTTACACCGTTCCTGTAATGAAGAGGTTGATGATGTTGGAACGGCATTCACTGGATAGGATAGCGCTGATCCCGTTGACGGCTACCTCCGTGGTTGCTACTCCGAAAGACGTTTTACGAGCCTACCATCTGCAGTAGTTAACTCTTTACGGTGCCCGGCTGTCGGCTGTGGGTTTTGCAGATTAATGATTTCATTTTATCTATGATGAATTCAGATTTAATTAATTCTTAAAGGATTTTTATCTCTTTCTAAGTGTTAAATAAGTAAGGAGGAAATTGTAATAAAGTTTGTACTAAAAAATTTTTTTATTTTACGGCGTATGCTGCGATAGATGTTGGACATTTTTTTTTATCATACTTTAAGATTTGGTGTCTCTATTTTATTAACTTGCCCGTAAAGAAAACCTCATTTTTTTAAAAGTGTAATTTTAAGGAAATTTTATAACTCAGCAGGATAGTAAGAGTCGATTTGGGCTCAGAAGTTAGTGGTTTTAAAATTAATGCTGATGCAGATAATCGCAGATTCGAAATCCCAAAATATTCGATTCACTAGTCATCAGTTATGAGCATAGCCCTACGAGGGATGTAAGAAAATCTATATTTTTATAGCATGGAAATAAAAAATTAAGTATCTTTTAGTGTGAACGTGGCAGAAGTATTATCTGCCATGATGCTGATGGAAGGAAAGATTCGTCGAAAGCATCAACTTACCGATGGATTACATCGCGGAAGAGGATGTTTTATAAGGATTTTAATACGAATATCATTTTATGGAGACTAATACCTAAAAACTAGGAACTGGCAGTGCATACCCTTATCCTCGTTTGCCGTCTCGCTGAGAAAAGAGGCAATCGATTTGGATTTAAGAGAGGACAAAAGGGATGGAAAAAAATATCAATCGTTCAGAGAAGAGGGCTTTAGCCACATCACAACTCTGCAACCAGTTACGAATTCTAGGACAACTCTGAACTCTTTCCAGAGGTAGAGTTCCAGGTGAGCTAGCCTCACTTTGTAGAATGTAGAATGTTGAAAGTGGAATGTAGGATAATCGAGGTTTTTCGATTCGAAAATGTCGACTCCAAGCTCTGTCACGTGACTCGGAATACTCGATCCATCCAATTCGTTCTCGGCCCTCTGGAGACGCATAAAAATGGCGAATTATTCATGCGCTATTAAATTTCTACTGTTCAATGACGAATGGCTCAATGCTTGATATTATTCTCCTCTTCTCCTTTTTCTCAGCCTTTTTTCGTCTCTTCAAACACTCATCTCGTGCTTTAGCTCGGCTCGAACCTCTAGAAAAAGGTTTGACGGTAAAAAAAGAAATAAAAAAAGATTCATGTCGTCAAGCACTTTTTCATTTAAATACTGAATTTTGTTGAGATATCAAGCCCGACATTCAGCGATTACATTTTCACGTTATTGTAATGCTGCAAGATTGGAATACCTTGAAATGACAGACGTAACTAAACCGAGAAAACTATTGTGATCTGTCGGGGAAGAATGATAGCTTGATCGCTGCTGCCGGAGGACTAAATAGAAGAGAGCTACCGACTGACGATGCCGTTTTCATTTTTACTGCAGTACGTTTAATGTTTGATGAACTATTTTACGGTAGTTTTTGCGGGCTCAAAATACACTTATATTTTTGCTACCTCATAAATCATCATTTACTTAAAGGGACATAATTGAGAATGTCCTAAAAAAAACGTAGACGATTTCTATCAAAAGTTACAAAAAAAAAAACAGCATCTAGTAGTTTTTTCAAGCTAAAAATAGTAAATAGTCTAGCTACCTCACGTTTATATCTGAGTAATTTTATAGCAGCGTCACAGAAGCAATCCCTGAGCTTATTTTCCGGATCCCCAAGAGAAAGTGAGTTTGAATCAAAAAAACTTGTCAAAAAAACCCGAACACGTATTACTAAAATGTCACAGCAACTTTTCTAATGTTTGAGATTGAATGTAAAGCGAACCTTTTTAAGCCAGACGTCGCTCCCACGTTAAAGTAACAAACTTTTTATTTATACCCTGAAAATATAATCATTTTGCACACATTATACCGAGTTTACAGAGACAAGCTATCAAGTTGACACCTTCGAAATTCAATCAACAACCATGATTCATACTCCATAAAACTGGTGCAATGGATACTTAGCTCACCATTCCCGGGGAAATAATTCTTTTCATAAATGAAAAAAGACACCCGAGGGTAGAGCAGTAGCCAACTCTCTGGGTTGCGTTCCGCTTTGCAGCGTACAGCCGACCTGGTTGAATTATGCATCGTCCAAGTAAAGAGAAACCTAGTTCGCTTAGTGTTAACGAGCCTGGATGGGCGCCACCGCCGGAGGAGCAGAGACCAGAGATAAAATAAAATGAAGAAAGAAATAGTGGTAGCAGTGTGAGGGTGAATTTATTGTTAAACTTTTTAACCTTTTTCCGAGTTAAATAAACGAATGTTTGTTTGTTGAGAAAAAATAGCCGTTCATTAATCGACCAGTCGGGTACGTAATGCCCCTCCTCGCATGAGTGTTAATAACATATACCTCGCTCTGGAACTGGATCTCTTGCCATAAACAAAAATCCAGGGATTTTTTGTTTACCTGGAGAGAGTTTCAGCCTCACCACTCGCCAGATCAGGTCGAACACTCGGAATTTAACTCGAAATTGGCAGAGTGAATATCCGAATGCGAATCTGGAGCGTCGACCCTCATCGTTTTCATAGGTACGCCCCGAGAGGGCAGCCGGGAGCGCAATCGTAATTTCGCGAAACAACCAGAACTCGTTAATTGTTCCGTTTCCTGGTCCACGTGACTGGAGTAGCGAACTATCCATCGGTTCCTTTGGAGAGCTTGCCTCTATCAGTCTGATGCAAAACAACTGCTAGTAGGGAGTTAGTGCATGCTCGCCCTCACCCTCCCTGTTGCTTTTTTCCACTGACTACCCCACACGATTTTTCTCTCGCTTTTTTCCAATTATTTCCGTACTTTGTACAGTAATTATTGTGGCCCTCTTGCTCCTCCTTCGCCAGAGTTGCTTTGCTATTCTGCAGGGTTGTTGCCACAACAATTCACGATAAAAACTAAATAAATAAAACAGTATAAACACATTTTAGCTGATGCGAGTAAACACCTTTACTTTATTTAACTTTTTTTTCCTCTCGATCCTGTTTAATTTTACTCCAGTTAAATTTACTCGGTAAATGTATCAATTATGGGTTTAATTGATGTCGAGTTTAATCTATTTATAAGTTTGGATTTATTGTTTGTTGGATTTTGTTTTGCAACCCGAGGAGGCTTGGTCAATCATTGTGATTTGATTATGCGTGGTTTTGATGATAAATAATGACGCTCATAATTTGATTGTGGATGAATCATTATTATAATGACGAGAGATGAATTCAAATGCGTTTATGGTGAAAAAATGATCGAAAATCGGTAATTGGGGATGATTTAATGAATTTGTACAAAGCATCAAAAATAATTTGACAGAAATTAATGCTTTATACTAGAAAAAAACTACGCGGAGAGAAATTTATAGGAACCTTTTCAAAAATTATGGGAATGATTCCTATAATAAAATGATCATTATAGGTATCAATCCTATGCTCATTATGGGAACCATACCCATAATTTCTTAGAAACATTCCTATACAATAATGGAATAGCTTCAATATATTATGGGAATGGTTCCTATAATATTATAGGAATGGTTCCTATGATATTATGGGAATGACGCACATAATAATAGAAAAATGTTTATGTTCATAATAATGGAGCAATCACATCAAAAATATAAAGTAATTATTATATATTTTTTTGCTAATAAATTTTTTTTTGTAAATAAAAATTGATCTTTCACTAGAGTGAAAAAATTTCTTTTTCATAATTTTTATTCACGTGTGTACTTAATCTTAAATTGTTCATTCCAACTCAGTTATTATTGTGTTAGATAATATTGAAAAATATTGGAGCAATTCTAAAGTTTCTCTAATAAAAGGGATATTTTCTCACTATATAATTAGAGGAGCAAGGTAGATATGGAAATTCATTGTTTATTTTTACAATTTCATTTTATTTTTAAAACAAATTATTTATTTACAACACATACGTTGAATATTTATTAAATCCACCTGTTGGGTATGTAACTTTTATTGTTTATATGAACAATATTACTTATTTTACATATTTCAAATGATGTTATTGGGAAGCAAGTAAAATTATCAAAATTACTAATAATTTCAAATGCTTCAAAGTGGTCATCAAAGTCACAAATAACTTGAGTTGTAATGATAAATATCACAATATTATTAGGCATCATCACTATAATATTATGGGAATGGTTCCCATAATATTGTAGGAATGGTTTCTATAATATTATAAAAATTATTCCTATATATTATGGGAACCACTCCTATACATTATGGAAATCATGCCGATATTACCGTTATAATTATAGGTATCGCTCCTATAATTATAGGAACCATTCCCATACTTATAGTAACATTTCCCAAAAATTATGGGTACAATTCCCATAATTTAAGTAATTGCTCCTAACATGGTATAGGAAAACATTTCATTAAAATTATAGGAATGATTTCCATATTTTTCTCTCCGTGTACCCGTTAAAATTTTAATTTTTATTAAAAATAATTTTTAACTTTTTAGTTTTTTATCAAAATATTTTTTTCAATTTTTCAAGCTATAATTTACATGATTGTATGCATGATACACTGAAAAAAACATAATAATGAATGGCTTACTCAAGCAAAAACATGATTCGAGTCTCCTCCAGGAGCAATAAGCCCGCCTTGTAAAATTGTAAAATCCTCTTGTTCCAGCCCCAATAAAAACAGTATCTAAAGAATAAAAGGAAAAGCACGATAGCTCTCTATCAGCAAGCTCTTGAAAATAATTTTAAATAAAAAATATCTCTGTAATACAAAGAATTTAGCTGATGAAAATAAAAAATTTCTGGCTCCTACTTTCCGCCCCCATTCCGAACCTCTTATCACTCAGTGCTCAGTTACTCAGTACTCGACGGCGATACTCGAGTAATGTAACACAGCATAGTCTCCATCCGAGCGGCTCGAAAATTATGGCCGTGAGTTCGAAGCCATTTTCGCTCGACTCGGGATCGGGATTTATGTTTGTCGAGCTCCGGAAACCGTTGGGACGCTAGAAGCTGCTAGCTTCCACACATTTACACACAAGCACACCAGAAATGAGAGAATTCTATGCAGTTTCAATCTAAAAACCCATTTCTTTTTTACGCTCCCAACCTGAACCAAGCGCAACTGAAAGCTGTAAGCAAACAGGATAACGGATCTATAAAAAAAGCTCAAAATGAATAATAATTCCGAGTATAATTACTACCGGTAATATAAGAGCTATTGAAATTATACATTTTCCATCATTATGCGTCACCCCCAACACCTAGAAGATGCTTTAAATCTTTTCTTTTCTGTCACCTTGTAAAACCTGAGACCCAATGTTTTCCTTGGTGGAAGCTTGGGATGATAAAAAAGCATAATAAAGGATACCATCTCGCCCTCAAAGCTCCCTTTTAACGAGCGAATATCATATCTATTGTAAAAAGTCGTAAAGTGGCTCATTAAAACCGTTCAGGGGTGCCGTCGTTTTATGAATGGTGATAAACTTCCACCTGTCCTTTATACGGAGTATTTAACCGGTTTCTTTGGTGATGCCCTTTGTCATGCCAGTCTGTGGGACTCTAGTCTAGTTTACAGCCTGTGCTTAGTACCAAAGAATAGAAGCTTAATATCAGTGTCAACAGAGTTAAAAAAAGACGAAATGTTGATGTGGGATTTGTCTTGCATTGAATTATTGTCAATATATCACGTCCTGATTGCAAAAAGACATGCAATTTGAGATTACAACCTATTGGTATGTGAAACGCGATGTAGAAGTTGATCTGGCTGAAAATTTCTTTCGATGTGTCCATTTGATAGATTGTCCATTTTGAAGATGACAGGGTTCAACTGAAAAATTAATAATTAATTATAAACGCGTAAGTGAAAAAAAATATTAACCAGATTAATAATAAATACGATAGTATTTTTAGAAAATACAATAGATAAATATTGTTTTTAGATGAATATTAATTTTTTATAAGCTATTTCTTACCTCATCTCTAAAATCGTCATTTTTGAGATATGAGGCGGCTGCCCAATTTCAAAACACAGTAACTAACATTTAAAAATTTTTCTTTTTAAAAAATAGTTTGCCTGCCAAATTGACGAAACATTTGATTTATGAATAGAAAATACTTGAATATAAATATTTTTAAGAAAAAATACTTGAAATTAAAGTCTAAAAGTCATAACAAATGCGGCAATATTAAA
Organism: Cotesia glomerata; assembly: GCF_020080835.1. NCBI lineage: Eukaryota > Metazoa > Arthropoda > Insecta > Hymenoptera > Braconidae > Cotesia > Cotesia glomerata. The sequence goes on from NC_058163.1 coordinate 25,172,770, forward strand.
AAAAATTAGGTATAAAAATTTTGCAGTTACTGTGTTTTAATATTGGGCAGCCGGAGGTTGCGTTAGAAAACCATCGATATCTGGCCTGATATAGTTTGATATGCAATAACTAATTTTTTGGTCAAAGGTAGTGTTGAAAACTGTCAACAAATGGCGCATGATCTAAATAATAGTAATTATTTTTCATTCTTTGAGGGAGCTTATATGTCATGAATTATCAGTATAATCAATTTCTATTTACGATATGTTAATTGACTTATAGAGTATCTAGAAATTAAATAAAAATCAATAATCAAAAAGAATGTTTTTTATACTTGATATATTGACGGTCTAATTAGCAATTTGTCTAACTCCTTATTTTTTAGAGGGAGATTTTTTAACATTTTCATGTAGCAATAGCCCAATTATAAATTATTTGAATGATTCAAACGAAAATATCTCTATTAAATATTAATGATGTTAAATGGTTTTTTGAAGTGATAATAAATTTTGAACTAACTGTTTTTTTCGTACAAATGGAAGATTCTCTAAAATGGAGTTAGACAATTTGCTAATTAGAACGTCGATATGTAGTCTTGATTCATCTCCATTTCTTTTTCTTTTCTTATTTCTTTAGTTACTAAGCTATCTGTTAATTATAATAATCACCCAAATATTAAGCTTTAGTTTATATAGAGCCATACATTAACTTAAGTTTCCTACACTGTCAAAATCTTCAACATTGTAAAAAATTTAAGTAACCCTGTTATTGATCCTTTGGGCTGTTGGGTTTATGTAATGGAAAATAAATATAGCCTTACGTAACCAAATCAATCCATATCAGACGTGACAATTGTCCTTATCATAAACTTCATTGACAGAAATGGATCATTACATTGTTTGTAACTCGAAAAAGCTTTCTCAGGACGTTTTGACGGTAAATTCTTGTGAAAAATACGACAAGATCTTACTGATATTTTCTCTTATGAGATCCTTCAGACCGGAGGTGGTATTCTGATGCGAACTAGCAATCCTATTCATTATCAACCTTGCGGTGAAGTGGAAAAGGGAATGGCATCGCATTCGCATTCACATTCTCATTCCTATTCCCATTCCTATTTCCATTGGGCGGGTTTGGTTCAGTCTATGTATAAACAGAAAGATTTAGAGAGAGAGACAGAGATTGATCCTTGGCATGAGAATCCTTCAAGACCAGAGGCCGAGTTCTAGAATCCGCGGTTATATGCAGTTCATGTCCCCAAGATAGGATGTCACGTCAGTAGAACGTGAGTCCTGCCTCTTGCCTCTTGTCTCTTACCTTCAGTCTCTAGTAGAGCCTCTTGCGCTGTTATCCGCTTTTACTTCCAGTGGATGTTGAATGTAGATGTGTTCTGATGCTGGGCGGGTGCTACTTCGTCCTTCGTCTTTCAGGAAGAATATATGCTACACGTACGCTGGCACTCAGTCTTCAAGGGATGGATAATAGCATGTAGAAATACGTACCCTGGATGCTGAGGACTGAGGTGTTATGCATCAACAGAGTGGATGAGGATGTAGATATACATATATATCCAGTGCGGTGATGTTCTTCTACACTGAAAAGAATGAGAATGTAGAGTAGTGTCTCTACGCTCTGGTGTGACATCCATAATGTCTATCTATTCACTACTCAGCCTCGGACGAGGCTGCTTCTGACGGGACATGAATTTAAACTTCAATGTGTATTGTCGCTGCTTGAATTAATACACCACTCGGTCGTTATATTTAATAAACCGTTGCGTTAAATTCCAAGGCTTATTTATGCCAGTGAAATCTAATTACCAGAGTGTCCAATCGAAAATTTGGTCAACGCCATGAACAAGGCTTCCTGAATTATGACCCAATGTCACTTTCATTACGTAATTTTGATTTGCATTCAACTACTTTGATATTTAAATCAAGCTTTTATAAATCGTAATTTTTTATGCTTTCACTTTCAGCTCTAACGTTTTGATTTTATTGGATACAGTCATTGGAGTTAAACATTAAAATTAATAAATCAATGAGTTATAAATATCTGAAATCATGAACAATATTTACTTTCGAGGTTAATATTCCAGTTAATAATTCATAGCCGATTGAACCAATTCACTAATGAGATACTATTGATTGTCCCGTGTTCTAGTTATAATTATTTTGGGTTACATGGTATCCAAGCCTGTAGTTTAAAACTGTAGTTTTAGCTGGGTCAAAATCTATACTAATAAATGGAGAGCCGGCTTTTTTGTCCGGTTATACTGTGAAAACTACTGAACTGATCGGAATAATACTTATACCATAGGATGCAGCGTGTTTCAGTGAAGGATTTAGTATATGATATGGTGGTGATAACTTATCCGGAACCTATATTTTTTTGACTTAGAAATAATGAATTTTTATTGTAACTAAATTTATTCTATTCGATTGTCATTTGTTTAAAATAAATTTTCTAATTCTATTGGTTATGTTTACATACTTAGGCAGATTTCTTCACTTATGAGACCTGCAATTTCTTTAACTGAAACTTTCAATGCTCATTACAAATTTTTTTTTTCATATCAATTATTATTGATTTTTGTAAGAAAGACACGGGAATGTTATAATGATTGTACATTGAAAGTTACAATGAATATTAGCTAGAATAATTACATGGATAAAAGGTGCATGCCAATTCGATAGAATTGGGAATCTGTGCAAGTAAAAACAATACTCTAATTAAATTTCAAGTCTAGATCTAAAAATGCAATTCCATAAAGGGCGAGTAACAGCTAGTATTTGTAATAAAAAGATAAATATCAATAAATTTTAATGTTAATCATTATTTAAGAATACTAAGCATATCATACTCGCTCTTATTCATTCAAAAATCCCACCATTATTCAGTCAACCAACCAACAACCTAATAAAAAGCTTACAGAGTGACGTAAAACGACTAAACATCCAAAATCAACTTTTAACAAAGTTATTTTCTGTGAAATATTAACTAAAAGTAGTATTGTTTACTATTGACAAAGAAAAAATGATAAAATGTTCAATACTACTGAATTTTCCAAGATATTTATAGCTTCGAACATCTTTTTCAATATTAATATCCAAAGACAAGAACTATTTATCTCGTACATCGACTAGAACTTGAAGAATTCCAGCAATATTGATGCGTTCCAGCATAGATACTTGAGAGATCCCCGTCGTTTCTTGACGGTGAGTGAAACGGAGGACATATCGACATCTCGCCACCCTCTAGCACCAACCCCAATACCAGTATCCAGAACGCAGCACTACAAACTACAACTCACCCACTTACAAAACGCGTTTCTCGGCATTTATCCCCAACATAAAGCTTACTTTTTATGTGTTATGCTTTATACTTACACATGTGGACGGCTGCTCCCGTACTCGTTCATATTAACTGGTCAGAGTGGCACGACGGATACATATTTCACAATGCACTGGACTGACGATGCATGCGTTATAGCTTCCCAGTGCTCAATACTCCAACAATCCAACAATCCAACTGTCGATTCGTGTTCCACGTAAACTACTGCTGGAAATAAAAATCCGTATTTGGAGTTTGTACCATCAACCACTCGAATTTCGCATCGAATCTGGCCCAGCGAGAACCATAACAAAAATTTATTCCCATCGGCCACAGGCGTAAGCAGTAATGCCTGCTTTATTTTCAGCTTTATCTTTTGAATTTTTAGATATAAATAATTTATTAACGCAATAGATCTTGGAATATATATATCCTGCCGCCCCGATTCACTGCTCATGGATCATTACCCAGGATAATAATGGTCCTACTAAATACATAAATAACTTTTTTTTATTGACCGCTAAAATATTTACAGCAAAAACTCGGGCCCTACCTCAGTGAGGGTGGTCTAGTCTATTAACCATAAAATCCCTATTCCAGTTCCCGAGTGGCAGTAGGATAGCAGAGCAAGGGTAGGTTATTTTTTCCACCTGCATGGACGTGAATCAACGTTTCAAAGCTACAGCCTATGCGGTGGTGTTATTCCCTATAACTGACATGTTGCTCGATGTAACTTGTCATGTTTGTTCACAGCGGTGAAGGGTTTGCACGGATTTCAAAACGAGTGAAGGGTAGTTTTGCACATTCATCCAAAAAAAAAAAAAAAAAACTATAAATAAAAATAACGCGATGGGAAACAAACATACACGCAAATATTTTCACAGATCTATTCCCCTATACTCTTTACTCGTATGACGGCGATTCGAGGATACAATCAAGCAGTGCAGACTGGCTTCGATAGCCATCGTTGTTTGCAGAGTTAAAGAGATTTTTATGATTGAAACTAGATCCATCATTGCGATGAGTAACTCGTTGCTTTGATGGATAAATAAATAAATAAACAAATGGAGGAAGTTTGAGCGGAAAGATAATTAGATTTTCTGCTAATTTTGGTTCAAAACTGACCTTAAAAAACCGAAAATTCATAATGTTTTACAGAACAAAGCAACAAATTATATAAAGTGCAGTTGGTAATTAACGATATGACGTCAACGTAAATTGTTAATGCCAGATACAATGATAATACGTGATGAATGGGAATAAAAATGGCTTACATTGAATTAGCAATTGTCCAAGCTATTTGTGCTTGATTCTGACACATCTGTCGCAACTGGTGTTATTACACTCCGCGGATCCAAGAAAGAGAAAAAGAGAAAAACACCAGTAGAGCTAAATTGGTCGCCAGTGTAAGTGTACACTTTGAGGCTTGTTAGTGCTTGGGTAACCCTGACCTCAGGAGCATGGCCATTTAAAATCTCTCTTCTTTTGCTAAATTTACTCCTCTTTGCGTTAAGTAGTCATTTTTTTACTATTGCTTTCTATTTCAATACAATCTATCGAAAATGAAAGCACTTAAAAAGGAGAAGAAAAAAAAATAAAGTTTGGAAAATCCAAAAGTGCACGACTCATAATGCTCATTTAATTATGAAATAAAAAAAAAAAAAAAAAAAAAAAAACAAGCCGTTCAAAATTAGTTGCCGAAGAAACAGCTGTTCTAGGAAGGTAATGCACAGACGCCCCTGGTGGAATAAATGTACATAATATGTATAGATATATCACCATCCATGTAAATTTTACATGGATATATATAGATATACAGTCTTCTAGCTTTTTTATTTTGTTAATTGTACATGAATGACACCGAATTACCTAATCATTCGCATTCGGTGACCTACAATTCTTCTAAAGAATTTAAAAAAAAAAAATTTAACTCAATTGATGCATTTTTTGGCAAGTTATAGTGTTTTCAGAGTTTCTTACATGACGGACAGGAAAATTTTTTGACCTATTTTGATGTTTTTTTTCCGTTTCTAGTGCACTAAATCAATTTTTGAAAAGTGTCAAATTAATCTCTATTAAATTATCTTGACAATAGTATGCAAAATATCTTGATTCCGTGAACTAACAAGACTATAATAATGAAAATAGTTGCCGAAATGAGGCAAAAAAAATTTTTCGATCGTAAAGCACTCTCTGATGCTTCGCATCATAAGTCGTGCAAAATTAAACAATAGTGTTTCTAAATTAAATAAATTCTTAGGTTTACTGCACCCTTAAAGCTGTGGGAATTTTTTTAACGGGTTGGCATTTTGCCATAAAGTTATTTTATTTCATTTTACTTGAGCCTCTCTTGCTCCTCTCTTCTGAGTATTTTTCAGTTATGTGTTTTCTGCTGGAGGGCATTGACGCCCTCTAAGATTACATGGGATAAAAAGAAGAAAGTATCTGAGCGAAAGAATATAAGAATTTAGGGAGACTGGAAAAGACTTGGGTCCCCGGAAGATCAGAAGAAGCAAAAAGAGAAGAAGAAGAAGAAGAAGAAGAAGAAGAAGAAGAAGAAGAAGAAGAAGAAGAAGAAGAAGAAGAAGAAGAAGAAGAAGAAGAAGAAGAAGAAGAAGAAGAAGAAGAAGAAGAAGAAGAAGAAGAAGAAGAAGAAGAAGAAGAAGAAGAAGAAGAAGAAGAAGAAGAAGAAGAAGAAGAAGAAGAAGAAGAAGAAGAAGGAGAAAACAGTTGTGGAAAGAAATGACCATGAAGTGTATAGCATGGAGAAATAGCGAGAAGTGAGAAGAGAGTTTTAGAGTAGTAGCAGTTATCATTCATTTTCTGAGAAGCGGAGCCGCGAAAAAGCTCTGTTAATGACAGTCGCCTGGAATTACGGCGCAACTTCTCATTGGTGAACCCGGACGGTGGAAGGTGGAAGGAATAAAGACTGGGAAACAGAGAAAGAGAGGAAGAGGGAGCGCAAACTGTGCAGAACTTGAAGATTATCTCCACCCTCCAGTACTTGACGCTCGCCTATTTTTTATTTTTTACGTCCGCTTTATGCTCAGGCTCTATTCGGCTGTCCCTCATACCTCATATCTGGCACACCTCCTCGGTCCCTAACTTCTAGCTTCTAACTATCACATCATCTTTGTCTTCTCTCGGATTTTTATTTTATTTCCTCTTCACCTGATCTACAACACGAGCATTTTATCCTGTCGTTACTACCAGGTTCTATCTAATTGTTTCAGCTGACAACCCTTTTATGCCATCGCCATCGCACTCGGATATTTTTTAAACACTCTTACAGTAAATCGGAGCAACGTTTAGCCCAGTTGTCATAAGTGCACTCTCGTTTTATCAGACTTTGCTTTTTGAATCTGCAGAAAATGTTTTTTAATAAAATTTACTTGGTACTTATCGGATTTATATATTACACTGATAGAAAGATTTGTTTATATTTAATAACCTTTATTAACTGTTAATAAATGATTTTTTAACATCATAGGACTTTAAAAATATTTATTAACTGTTAATTAATATTTGTTATGTACTTTCCTCCCAAATAAATATTTATTGAATATTAAAAAATATTTATTAAAATTTAATAAATTTAATTATTAATAGTTAATAGCAGAATCTTTTAGTTAGCAAACTTATTTGTTACTTCAAAATATTTTTCTGTCTTTTAATATTTTTTCAAGTGCAAACTTTAATTTTAATTTTGAGATTTATTGATAATTTTCTATAAACATTATTTTTAATAACATGTTAAATAAATACAAATAGAACTAAAGCAAGAAATAGAACAAAAATTTGGGTACATAATATTTTTTGTTTCTATTAAATTAACTATTGTTTATTTTTTAAAAAAAAAGTAGAATAACATTCAGTATATTTGAGAAACTCCCCTCGAAAAGGAGACAATACTTTTAACCCGTTGAAATATTACCATTATTTTGAATTTAACGGCGCCAATAAGAAAATAAAAGCGGTAAAATTTCTTATACAGCAGATAGTTTATGTAGGTAGAACGTTAGTAATGCTATCTTACAAAAGTCATAAAGTTTCGGGTCACTTAACTAGAAAGCTCGCTGGTAGCTTCAGCTGGTTACTTTCTTACACTGCATGGAAAAGTCTTACGGGCCGTTAACCAGAGGATACTGGGTTTTAGATTCGCTGTCAGTTTGATATTTATTCATGAAACAATAAAAAGAGGACTAACAAAAAAATACTCCAGTTTACTTGTCAATGACTATTTTCAATTATAAAAATCAAATTTTTTCTCCACTAATTATAAGAATAAATCAGCTTAATAACAATATTCTTGTCCAAAGACAATTTTATTAATTAAAAAAAATAATACTAAAGTTAGCCGACAATTTTAATTTTTTGATTTATTTTTTAATAATTAAATTAGAACAAAAAAATATTTTTTAAAAATTGCACTTACGGTTTTTAAAGTGAGATTTTTTTTTTATTTTTTTGTAATCATTTCTTCAATAAAAAAAAATTCTAAAAATTTTTAGATGTCGGCTAACTTAATTTTCATTTAAAAAAAGTTTTTTTAGTCGAAGAAAAAATTTTTCAAGACAATATTTTTAGTTTTTCAAATTGTTAATTACTTATTTTGTTGTTCCAGACTTGCTATGAGATGGAGAGGTACCTGAAAGATGAACCTAAGCTACAATCGTACAAAAAACTGCCCACAGAACTGGACACAGCGCCTTGGAACCTTTTCAGAGCGCCACCGATCTCCTGGACGGCGACGACTTGTACCACAACCGCACAATTTGAACCCCAAATCAAAATGGAGGTAAGTGATCAATTTTTTCTATTTATATCCATTAATTGCTTCAGTTTCGGTCATTTTTATTATTTTATTCCGTTGTATCGGACAGAGCAGTAGATTGAAATCTAAATTAGAGGTCCGGCTGCTGAAGCTAAAAAGTAACTTACTTTTTAGGTGACCGCATCACCAGATGACAGGGATCCCCTGTGTTTGGATGACATCAAATTCAGTCCTGGTGACCACAACCACAATGGCCGAGACAGGGATTTGCTTGATCGTCATCTCGATTCCCTCTCTATGTCATCTGCTAGCTCAGCGTGCTCCGCGCTTTCATGGGACGGCTCGCCGACCTTATCATGCCGGGCGCTTATTTTGAAAAAGGAGCCCAGCGAGGACTTGGAGGAAGACGAGGAGCATGAGGTTTGTTGTTTTTTTGTGACAAAAACTACAAACTAGAGTTTTTTAAGAGAAAAGAATCAATCAAACAAATTGGTGAATAACGGGGAAGTTTTTTGGTTTTATTTTATTAATACTAACTGCAACTGTCTGGTCAATCTATTTTGAAGTCAATCAATCGAGTGTATTGATAGAAGCTTCCGGCTGGCATGTGGACCAAATTTGTTAAAAATTGTTACAGATTGTTGTTTACACTTCAAGCGAGAATTGGGGTTTTTAATTAGTTTTTGCACACCTCAAACTCAAGCTTTTTTAGTTACGTTAAATTTTTGTTAAAATAATCATTCTAGGATATGAATCTGTAGTTTCTAATCTTTACTCATTTTTAATTTTAATATAAATATAGATACTTTTTAAATTCGCTGTTTGAACTTTAATTAAAAAAAATAATTTTTAGTTTAAAAATTATCTGGGCAATTAAATTATTTAAACATTTTTTCTTTGTCTTAATTTATTAAAATTTTGTTTTATTAAATGATAACTGTTGTTAAATTGCACTGTACTTTCTTAAATATTGACGTTTTTAAAGATATAAGCTCATCCTGAGAATACACTCATCAAGAGCTTTCATTTGAGTACCCACATGCATTTTGATATATTTTTCATATATACATATATATAATATATAATATATATAAATATATGAAAAATTGATGTGGGTACTCAAATGAAAGGTCTCGATGAGTGTAACATCGGGATGAGCTTATATCTTTAAAAATATTATTTTTTGACCAGATAGCAATGTCAGTTCTTAAATATTGACTTTTTTAAAGATATAAGCTCATCCCGATGTTACACTCATCAAAAGTTTTCATTTGAGTACCCACATGCATTTTCATATATTTTTCATATATACATATATATAATATATATAAATATACAAAATATATGAAAAATTGATGTGGGTACTCAAATAAAAGGTCTTGATGAGTGTAATATCGGGATGAGCTTATATTTTTAAAAATATCAATAGTGCACAAGATGTAAGGTCATTTCTTAAATATTGACATTTTTAAAGATATAAGCTCATCCCGATGTTACACTCATCAAAAGCTTTCATTTGAGTACCCACATGCATTTTCATATATTTTTCATATATACATATATATAATATATATAAATATATGAAAAATTGATGTGGGTACTCAAATGAAAGGTCTCGATGAGTATAACATCAGAATGAGCTTATATCTTTAAGAATGTCAATATTTCACAAGATAAAAGATCATTTCTTAATTATGTATCTAGAGATAGAGCATTTTTGAATGCAACTTAAATACTTATCATAATATAGATTATTTTTATTAAAAATAAAAATAACAATAATAATAAATCATTAAAAGTTAAGATTGAGATTTTTTTAAATAAAATTTTTGAGAAATAAAAAAAGTAAAAATTTATGATTGTTAAATGTATTTCAGGAAATTGAAGAAGAAGAAGACAGCGGATGCGAAGGAGAAGGCCAAATTCTTACACCACCGTCGAGTCCAGAATCGGGACAAGGTCATTCAAATTCCAGTAATTCGTCGAGTGGCAGTTCCATGTTAGATGTACACAATTTAAATTTACATGGGGCTGGCGGACGAAATGCGATCGTTAGGGTCACTGCAACAAATGGGCAAGGCGTCGCCAGGTAAGTAACTCGTATAAAAAATAAATTATAATTTACAATAGATAATAATAAGACACTAACTTTAATATTTCATGTTTTAAATTTAACAGATTAATCTCCGTGACGGCAAATGATTTCCCAGTAGTTACAAATACGCAACATCAGCACACAGGTACAACAGCAGTTCCAACGACAGTAACAAGCAGGCATCACGCCAGAAGTCACGAACACAGTCCCCAAGACACTAAACGTAGAATACACAAATGTACATTTCCAGGATGTAAAAAAGTTTATACCAAGAGCTCGCATCTGAAAGCACACCAGAGAACGCACACGGGTAAGTCATTTTTTATTTTTTTGTTTAAATGTTCTGTCACTGAATATTTAGATTCTGAAATAAGCTTGACAATTTATTAAAATGTTTTTAAAAACTCTCTTCATATAAAAAGTATAAAATATTTTATTTTTTTAAATAAAAACTTTAATTATTTCTTTTTCTAAAAAATTCTAAAAAAAATATTATTAAAAAATATTTATTTAATATTATCAAAAATTTAAATAAGAGTTGTTAAATTAATTAATATTTTTTTTTATTAAAAATAAAAATTCAGTAAATGAATTAATAATGAAAAGTGAATTGAAAATGGCATGAGTTTAAACAATTTTTAATTAAACATTTTTGCTCTGAATATTATGAATACATAATTTCATTTCTCTCTCTCATAATATGAACAATATTTATTTATATTTATTAAAATTAATTGGCCCGAGAACAAGTGTTCCTTTAAGGCGATAAGCGGTATAAAAGTACATGAATTATCAATGCAATGTTAAATATGTATTATTAAAATCATAAAATATTAAAACAAAAGTTTGAAATATTGAATGTACACAACTTGAATGTATCTCTTTAAAAAAATAATGAGAATAATCGTACATATTTATTTAAATTTCGTAAAATTGATACTTAAAAACTTTTTAATGATTCGAAATAATTTATCGATAAAACGAAACTAGTTAAAAAATAATCTTACACTAATTTATTGCCGAGAATTGCGAATAAAGAAAAATCTTTTTTTTTTTGTGAAATTTCACTTTTTAATTAGTGAAAAATTAATTAATTCAAAATTCATGATACTGAATTTAATAGACATCTAACAATTTTTTTATATTTTTATAATAGTGTAATTAAAATGAAAAAAATTTAGCGAAAAAATTCCGCATGTAGAAATTTTTAAAAATTATAAATGTGAATTTTCAAAATTTTACCATCATACATAATTAAGAATTGACCTTGTAACTCGTGAACTATTGACATTTTTAAAGATATAAGCTCACTGCGACATTACACTCATCGAAACCTTTCATTTGAGTACCCACATCAATTTTTCATATATTTTATATATTTATATATATTATATAGATGTATATATGAAAAATATATCAAAAATACATGTGGGTACTCAAATGAAAGCTCTTAATGAGTGTAACATCGGGAGGAGCTTATATCGTTAAAAATGTCAATAATTAAGAACTGATATTGCTATCTTGTCAACTAATGATATGTTTAAAGATATAAGCTCATCCCGATGTTACACTCATCGAGACCTTTCATTTGAGTACCCACATCAATTTTTCATATATTTATATATATTATGTATATGTATATATGAAAAATATATAAAAATGCATGTGGGTACTCAAACGAAAGCTCTTGATGAGTGTAACATTGGGATGAGCTTATATCTTTAAAAATGTCAATAATTAAGAAAACTAACATTGCTATCTCGTGAACTATTGACATTTTTTAAGATATAAGCTCACCCCGATGTTATACTCATCAAGACCTTTCATTTGAGTACCCACATCAATTTTTCATATATTTTATATATTTCTATATATGTATATATGAAAAATATTTAAAAATGTATGTGGGTACTCAAACGAAAGCTCTTGATGAGTGTAACATCGGGATGAACTTATATCTTTAAAAACGTCAATATTTAAGAAAGTACAGTTCAATTTAACTAAAGTCATTATTTAATAAAGGAAAATTTTATTTATTTATAGTTCACAAGTCTCGGCAGTCACGTAGTGACTGCAAGATTGCTCTATTACATATTCTAGTACATATTCTAGTACATCTCTAGTACATATTCTTTAAAACTAACTATTAGATATCAATTAGTGATTCTCCACTAATTACATCTTGACACAAGAATAAATAATAATTAATAAAACTATTAAATGTTGCACATGTCATAATAAATTTTTCAAAAATTTATATTTTTAAAAATAAAAATTCTAAAAGCTCTATAAACTAACACGTAAAAATAATCTGTAAAAGTATCACTTTCACCTTTGCATCGGTGAACTTTCGAATTATCTTCCATTACAATAGAACAGAATAGTTCGATTTTAAAATTTAACAGCAAATACTTTTTGGTATCGGAAATAGAACGAAACTGTGAATAAAACAAAGGGTAAAACGAAAATAAAAACGAGTAAACAAACAAGGAAACAGTAGACGAAAAAAAAAAAAAAAAAAATAAATAAAAAACAAAAAAGGTAACTGAACAGTACAGTGAAACATTGAAAGTTAATCCGGCGGGCATTTACGAGGCTCTTGTCGATGCACACTCAACGACTATCGGATTTCAAAAGCTGCCGACGCACAAAAAAAACTCGACTTTCAATCGTATTTTGCATCCCCAGCGCTTAAAGAGCGAGCGAATGAGCAGAGCGGATGCCTTGCTCCAGAGCTGGAAGAAGAACAAGAACAAGAACAAGACCCAGCAAGTTCGGAGGGCAAAAAGAGAAGGAGAGGAGTATAATTCCGCGCTTTCTGGTCTACACGAGGTGGTCAACGCATGCTGCGACTTTGGGGTTGATGAAGGACGTTAGTGCTTGGAACACGATATTGCAGCTCGGAATCCTCTTGCACAGGGGCTGCGCTATAAGGGTTGCCTTACTATAAGCGAGACTGGCTTTGGCTCTGGGGTAGTTGCGGTAGATGCTAACGGCAGGACTGTAATTAACGAACCCAAACCCAGCCCTTCTGATGGCATTCTCTGTACCGCCGTCTCTCATACTCCAAAGTCGTCATCTCATCCTCGACGGCCTTTTTGTCGCCTCACTACTGCTTGCTTTTCATCCTAAAGAACATGCATATACTTTTTACACATGGTACACACACGCATAGACTCGAGTAAATATGGAGAACAGGTAGTAAGGATGAAAACCAAAAGATGCATTATATAATCAGGACGCATTTGAACCGCGTCTTGTTACGCGAATCCGACAGCAAAATTGCTAACTACACTCGAGAATTACGCTAGGAAATTGTTATTATTATCAATTATCATCATCGAAAATATATAATTTAGTTGAAATTCAAATTTAGCGCTTTAATCTTAATCAATACGATCATTTTTTTCAAACTTAATAACTTCAATTAAATCTTTTATAAAAATTTATAATAGTACATTCTAAAAAACGGGAGTGAATTTTCAATTTTAAAAAGAAATTATTAACATTGTCAAGTATTTAATATTTATTTTATCCTTAAGACTGGTTTTTATAATACATTTTTTAGATTTTTTTAGATAATTGGCTATCCAGTGTAAAGCAACAATTTTTTCTCGAATTTTGATTTAATATTATTAGCCTGTAGGGTAGAAGTACTGTTTTTAGTCACCTTAGCACCATTTTTGGCCAGTTAACATTTTAATTAATTCATAAAAAATTATAATATTATAAGCATATTTTTGTTGAGTTTTAAAAAATTTATATTAAAACAAATTGAGTTTGTAATGATTTATTAATATAAATTCATTTCTATCGCTTATTTGAACAACAAATGGCTATAAACAATTTAGCTACAATTCATATCTAAACTTGCCATTAAAAATAAATTTTAACTGAAAAAATAATTCGGATGGCCCGGACCAGGACTCGAACCTGGATCTTTTGGTTACACGCTAAAAGCTCTACCTGTTAAGCTATACGAGACTAACAATATTAAATAAAAATCGTTGCTTTAGATTGGATAGCCAATTAACTGAAAGAATCTAAAAAAAAATTATTAAGTATGTTTAATGAAATGAAATTAATTACTTTAACCCTTTAGAGTCAGAGGATCTTGAAAAGTCTACGCGTGAGAGTAGTGAGGAGAGCGCAAATCCGTAGTAAGACCCAAGAGTGGGGTTTCAAGGTCAGACTCTAAAGGGTTAATGTTACTGAAATTAGTTTACGGCTATTTTCAGAATTTTTTAACAAATAAATTAATATAGAGAAAATTTATCCAAAAATGCTACTTGTAGAAATTAAAAAATAATATTGATGCAATTTTTTTTTAAATATTATAATTTATTTGTTTTATCAAACTAAAAAAAATTATCATATTAATTTTTTTAATCTCTAAGTACGCATTTTATAATTTTCAAACGAATGATAATTATTTTTTTATTTTTATCCCACAAAAAAATAAAAAATTTACTTTTTTTTATTATAAAAATAAAATTCTTCTCGGAGTGATTCGATTAATTAAAAATCATCAACTCTGATTTTACTTCCCAAATTTTTACAGAGTATAATAAAATTTGAGATAAATTTTTCTTAAAAAAATGGATACATAATTTTAAATTTTATCGGTATTTTTTCGGTGTGCAATTTAAAATAACCATCTAAAATTTACAATCGATTAATAATATAAGCGTGAGTAATAAAGAGTCAATAAAGAGTCAAAATGTCGCAATAATAACAAGAACATGATTGTTTAATTTGTTATTTATTAATTCCAACTACCTGTGATTTTTTCGTATTATTTTATGATTTTGGATGGGATAAAAAATGGAAATAAGCGTGAGTTTTCTAACACAATTATTAAAATGAAATGAAATGGAAAAGTAGAAGATGCGGTATCAACAGTCTTTAAAATGAGACAAACAAATAGATGGATATAAAATAAAGGAGCAGACGTATTGATCTACACGTGCGAGTATCCTGACAGGCATGAGGACGAGGACGAGGACGTAGACGTTACGTCGGTAGAGAGATTTCCAATTACTGAAGACTTTCAGTCGTGGAATTCCATTCCCGGGGCCATTGTTCTCGTTCGCAGTTTGCGATTCCGGCTTTGATCTGTTCAGAAAGCACATTTTGTACCAGCAAAAACGATTTTAAATTTTCGAATTGAATTTTATCGCTTGGTACGTGCAAGACAGATCCGGTAACAAGAATGTCAAATTTAAATTTCTCGGGCTCAGTAGTCACGTTCTTCACTAGGAATTGCAGAGCTCCCTTCATTTTCAATGGGTGTCATTATCAAACCAACATTGAGAATGTGACCTAGAGTAGTATAGGCCGCCGATCTTACAGAGAAAGTCTTATCTGAGTTATTACTTTTCGGCGTAGATGTATCGCTGCGTCAGCAGGCAAGATCTACAAGGGCGGACTCTACTTTTTACCGAGTATTGACCGAAACCTTCCCATAAATTCCCGTCTTTCTGCTTTTTTATTCCTTCAGGGGAACACTACACACACGTTCCATTCTAGTAAACGTTGTGTTGGAGTCTGTTGAGACACTTATACTTACACACTACTTGGGCGACGGGGGTGAGTCGCAAAAGGGGATGATAAGAATAAGACCGAGACGAAGGACGTAGAAAGTGTGCTATATTGTGGCGGCACGACGGCAAACTTAATAAAATGCAAAGACGACGAGCACGCGTTGCTCCAGCAGACTGACATATCGACGTAATACACCTCTCCGACTTACAGGTCGTGTCCGATCGCAACTTGAAGCTTTCAGAATTTAAAAAATAACTTATATTATTTAGAGTTTCTGTAGTTTTTTTACATCACGCTTCTTATACTGATACTCGAGCTCGTCTACTTTATTTTATCCGACGGAGAAATTTTGGTCATTAAATTTGACATTCATAAAAATCAAAAATCTTCGATTTTCTTAGCGGGAAGTTAAAAAAAAAATCATTTATAAAATTTTAACTGAATTCAATTATTTTTCGGCTTTTAGAAAATTATCAATTTTTATAACTAAAAATTCAAGATGTATTTTTAAATAAATTTTACTTGATTCAAAAATTTTGTCTTGATTCAAATTAATGCAACTCGTCAAAATTATTTTCTTGGTTCAAGAATTTTTCTTTTGATTCAAATTAATTTTTTTTCTCAGTTTAAACTTATGAAATTAAACTAAAAATAAAAAAACACATTTTTTATTAAATAAGCCACATAGAAAAAATGACTTCAAGAAAAATTTTTTCTTCAAAATGTCACTCTTGTTTTAAGTAGTTCAATTCTCTTAACTTAAGAAATAGATTCTCGAATCAAGGAACTTGGTTATTTTCAAATAAGATGTATACAACTTCGCCCAAGAATTTATATCTCTTGGATTAAGATAGACGGTAACATTGGTTCAAGATGTTACCGACTTATTCCAAGTATGACACGACTCTTGAATTAAGATATTATTTAACTTGTTTTAAGCATATAAATGTGTTGTATTTTTGTTATTCTCTGTATTAATAAATATTTTGTCGGCATATAGAGAAATCCAAATTTTTTAACTTCAAAGTTTTTTTCTGACTTACAACTTATAACATTATAAATAAAAAAATTAGTTCTTGAATCAAAAATCAATAATTCTTGAAATGAAATAAAATAATTCTTTTTTGAAGAGAATCGTTTTTGAATAAAGAATTCACTTGTATCGATCGAAGATAATATAGTCTCGAACCTCGTAAAAATTTTATCGATCGGAGTGATTAGACCTCTCAATCCAAGAAACATTAATTCAAGACAAGAATTTCTTGAAGTAAGACAACTAGTTCTCTTCAAAATAATTTTCTTGGATCAAGAATATTTTTCTTGAATCAAGATATTTTTTTTTATCAGTGTATAAAATTACAAACCTTTTTTGTAGGGAATTAAATTGCCAAAAAGATCTGATCTTTAGCCAGAAATAGAAAAAAACGAAAAATTTTCAATGCGCATTTTGATAAATCTAAAAATTAGAACGAATTTGATAGATTGGTTATAAAAATTAGTAATTTCATGATAATTAGTAAGAGAGGTGTCACTAATTTCATTCAAGAAGAAAAAGGACGACAGAGGACTTAATGATGTTCATTTATAAAAAAATCATTTCCACTATTATTCAAAATTAAAGCATGCCAAAACTCGTGTACTGCCAAAATTATTTATGGAAAAGATTTATAATCTCCTGAACAAATTTTTCAATATAATAAAATCTATTTATAAAACTTAACCAGATAATTATAATTGTAACGTCTGAGCAAAGTCTAGCTAATTTAATAATAAACCGATAAAATGCGTGACACGCGCCTATACCTATCGGTAGGACATAATCTGTGCGTGAAATGGCTCTCACACATACAAACATGGCTTTAGAGACAAAAATACCTAGCCAGAGTAATAGTCATAGACATAGACAGCCATGAAGAAATGAATGACCATCCCCGCAAGTGCTTCCGTGCGTGAATACGAATCCGTGACATCCGGAGTCTCTGCATCGCGATGTGCATCCGCGTTGCACATTGTTCCCGTTAAATTATTCATTCCACGATGAATAAATTCAATTCATTTTTCATCACTCGAAAAACTAGAAAGCGTTAAAAACCTCGGCAATTGATTGTACAAAGCAGTCGCTCACTGACTTTTTTATTTTTCCTCCTTTTTTTGTTCAGTCGGTACAAAAAATATAAAAAACTGCCTTACCGAGTAGAGCTCGATAAAAAAGAGGGTCGAAATAAGTGCATACTCGGCCATTTGCGCACCCGAATCTCTATTGCCTGGAAGAAATAAATCCCTTTCGCTCGACTCGTCCTGCTCAACTTCTCTTCTCGGTAAGGTGCTTCTTCAGCTTCAGCTTCTGCTTCTGCTCCTCCTGTGTAGAGTAATTCTCCGCCGCGAGGGAGTCAGACCCTAGCTCACTATCGCCTACCCGTTCTAAGTCTTTGTAATTTCTCTTTTTCCCGCCGAAGGCCAGTAAAAACACTGCCCGGGTTAAACTTCTTCTTCTTTCCCATAATCTTTGTCTTCTTTAACATAACGTTGTCTTCGACTCCCTCTATTTTCGCAGAATCCATGAATCGATTCTAGTAAATTTTTTAAAGGATAATTTCACACTGAAAAAAGAGATTAATTTATACCAAGAACAAATTTCTTTATCTAAAAATAATATATTTATCAATTAAGAAAAACAATAAAAAAATAAAGTTAAAAAATTTTTCAATTTTTGGTTCAGAATTTACACACGGAAGAAAGTAAACTGTAATAATAAATAATAGTCGATTTATAATAAGTAGTGATCAACTGGAAATATTACCATTTCAAACATTAAAATTGTGATTTTAACAATCACTTCCCGCATGGAAAAATATATATGCGGAAAATATATGCAAATATATATTTTCACATATATTTTTTTTGCGTTAAATATATGTCGGCATATATGTTCACATATAGACGTGCATATATGTTCACATATATGCGCGCATATAAATGCAATATATATGTCTAAAGATACACAGAAAAAAATTTAACTTGAATCAAGTAAATAATTTTGCAGAATTTAGCTTTCTTGACTTGAGTAAAAAAATTCTCAAACTGAGAAATTTTTTTTTCAGTGTATGCTTACATATATGTCTACATATATTTTGACATATATCTCTGCATATATGTCAGCATCTATGTGAAAAATATATGTTGATATATTTTTTTTTTGCGTAAATATATGCGGCATATATATTATATATGCGACATATATTTTTGACATATATATTTCTCCATGCGGGTTTATAATATTTATCATTTAAATGCTACAATTTAGTATTTACATGGAAGAAAATACTATTTCAAACAGTAATATTCGTTATGTGGAAGTCCAAAATGTTAAAATATAATAATTAAGAATTATGGCTTTGATATTTATCATTTCGTACCAAAAAAATGATCTTATAATATGTAAAAAGTATAAAATAAAGTTAGTAAATTTCTAATACAAGCAACTTCAGTATTTACAAAGTAAAATGGTAAATTTTAAACGCAACGCTAAAAATCAAACTATAATTATTTATTTGCTTGGACTGGTAAAATATATTCACGGAAAAAAGTAAACTGTAATAAATAATAGTCGATTTACTATTTCAAACAGTAATATTCGCTATGTAGAAGTCCAAAATGTTAAAATATAATAATTAAGAATTTTGACTTTGATATTTATCATTTCGTACCTAAAAAATGATCGCATGATATGTAAAAAATATAAACTACAGTTACTAAATTTCTACACTGAGAAAAAAGTATTTTGATAATCACAATACTTGGTATTTTGATAATCAAAATACCAAGTATTGTGATTATCAGAATATAAGTCAGTTCAAGACCTATACTCTGCGCAGTAAACTATAATATATGCGCTGTCACTGTCATCGAAGTTTTAACACTAACAGTCAGTTTACTTGATTTATGCACTGGTAAAAATAGAATTCAACTAACATTTATTATATTAGCTTGAAAAAAATTTATTATTACACTTTTAATTTTAATTTTAATTTGTTTTGTTAGCTTTATAAGTCAATTGATTTGTGCCAGTCAAGTGAGGTTATAAACATCTAATATTCTGTTATATTGGTATACTGATAATCAGTATACCTAGGTATTGTGGTAATCAGTATACTTATTGTGATAATCAAAATACCACGTATTCTTAGTAGCACAATACCAAGTATTCTGATTATCAAAAAAAAATATCCTTAGTAGCAAAATACTTTTTTCTCAGTGTATACAAGCAACGTCAATATTTACAAAGTAAAATGGTAAATTTTAAACGCAACGCTAAAAATCAAACTATAATTATTGATTTGCTTAGAGGTTGGCAATAGCCTAGTCGGCTCGATGCCCGCTTTTCGAAAGAGTGGGACCCGGGTTCGATCCCGGCACGCACCAATATTTTTCAGTGATTATAGATAAAAATATGTGCGTTACGTTGCCAGCCTCTGAACGTGGCAGAGATAGCCGGGCGGCACACGTCTGACTTGAGCGATCACCCATTTTAAGCAACAACTTGAATGAGTGACCGCTCTAGTCAGCGTTGGCTAGCGCGAGGGATCTCTGTACACTAGGAGAAGGGCCTAATGCTTCAGTGGTCGATAAAGAAGAGTTTCTTATCAATCACTGTAGACTTAGCCCAGCTCCGACTGTACTATCATGGGTTTTCTCTGTGGTTTCCCCATGATTCTGTTCCAACAGCCTGAGAGGCAAGGTGCAGGGTAAATATGGTACAGAAAGCACAAGTCGGACCACAGCCGCAAAAAATAAAAAGCAGGAAAATTCGATAATAAAGCAGGAAAATACAGGTTGAGGATATAAACATTTTGTAAAATGTAACAGAGTTATTAAAATAACTGTACATCTGGAAAACAATAAAAAAAAAAAAAAAAATTATTGATTTGCTTGGACAAGTAAAATATATATTTTAAGAGTAGAATTTTTACTGTTTCAAATGTTAAATTCTTCGAGTGTGAGATCTTCCCCTTCTCCTCATAGCATAGATTATATATTGAAACGGCAATTTTTACTGTTTGAAACTGTAATTTTTTAAGATGAGAAAGTCGTTATTTATTATAGTGACAGCTACTAATCAAATTCTCGATATTAAATTATAAATTGTGGCTTTTACACTTTCTACACGGAAAAAAGGTGGCTTTAAAATCTCATCAGGAGATACAAAAATTGTATCACCTGTGAAGTCAACAGAGGTGATTCTAAATTTACGCCACCCGGTGATACAATTTTTGTATCTAATGTATTTTAAATGGGACTAACTTGACGGTAATATTCATACCCTCAAACCTTGAAATAAATTTTTCCAGACAATATTCTTTTAGCATTGAACATACACAGTCATCGGCTATGTTATTATCACGTTTTTTTTTTACAACAAATTCTTAATTAATAAAAAAATCCATACGACACAAAACATCAACAACAAATATAACCTATACAATATTCAGGCGCATGCGTGTAGCGCACTCATAATTTACTTCACTGTGATGTGGAATCAACATCACGGTGATACAAAATTTGTGTCACCTCAAACCGAAACTAACGCCACTCGTACAATTGGATTTTTACATCATTAGTGATGCAATTTTTAAATCAACTTTTTTTTCCGTGTACATTAAGTTTTGTAATATTTACATTTGTGCCACCCGATGTCCACTGTACTGTTTGAAACTACTAAAATTAACCGAAATCCGAGTGAATTTTACAGTTTTCTTTTTTCCGTGCAGTGCATCACATCACACTGATAGAAGGATTTGTTTATAGTTAAAGATATTTGTTAATATTTAACAAATCATTTATTAGAGAACACTTTTTAGTCCTTAATAAATATTTCTTAGTATTTAAAAAGATTTATTAATATTTAATAAATGAATATCAGATTTATTAAATACAAACAAATCATTTTAAATACTAAAAAATATTTGTTTAATACTAAAAAGTGGTCTCTAATAAATCATTTGTTAACTATTAACAAATATTTTTTGGTACAAATAAATCCTTCTATTTCTGCAGAAATAACCTTTCTAAACCTAAAAAACAACTCATCGTCTGACACCGCGTCAAACAAAATAAAAATTAAAGTCTCACAATAATTCCTCGGTAAAATGAAATAAACACCACCACATCACTTTCCCCTTGGTTGATAGCTCTAACAAGAAATTTTTAATTCCCCTGCATTATTAACCAGTAAATAATGATAATGATAATGACAACAATAATGTATTCTCGGGATTATAAAAACGGGGTGACGTTGATGAGGTGACGCAGCCTGGCAATAAGAGAGACAATGTGGGGTTACCACCTGTGGCTCTTCAGCTACCGGGTTAACAAGCCACGTTGGTTATTGCCAGCAGAGAGCAGAGAAGGACGTGAGTTAGGGCGAGGAGGATGAACGATTGCAATTTTCTCGCGAAATAGAGAAAGATTCACCATAAAAAGGAAGCTAACAATGACAATGACAATGACTAAGAAACAGAGGCTCTGAAATATTAGCAGAGATGCCTTGTCGTGATCACCACCCGCCCAAGGCGACTCTTTTTTCCGTCATTCCACTTAGTCTTCTCCTGTGTTTCTACCTCTATCCAGTTGTTCTTCATCTTTTGAGAGGACTCCCTTCTCGTTTTCTGGTTTTCCTTACACGGATGCATGCTCACTGAAAAATAGATTCACGTTGGATCCATTGATCTAGACGACGTGTGTTATTTCATCCGTTTTAGTTTTTCGAAAGTGAGGTAAGAAAATTGGAAAATTCCTATCTTCAGGCGCCACGTCTCCGAGCGTTATTTCGTCTACGATAATAAGACGAACGAGTGGAAAAACACTTGTACGAACAAGTATAAATACATCCTATAATATATACCGTTCGTGGATCCTCCTGGTGTATATTTTGTAAAAATACCCTCAAAAGATCTGAAGGGAGAGGGAGAAAATTTATGTCGCTGTTTGTTTAACCTTCCGGTTGTGTAGTTTGCATCGTTTAAACCAACAGTCCTCAGTTTGTTTCTTATCCAGCACCTTGTATCATATTATATTGCGAGGCTCTACTCTCTTCCAGCTCTGTCATTGCTCCTCAACGTTCTCCACGACTCTTGCTATTGCCTTGAGGAATAGGTATACTCTTAGGGTATAAGGCAGAGTATGGAGAACGACGGCGACAAATCCAACAAGAACGTGGTGAGGCATAGCCAAATTCCTCCTCATTCATCCCGTCGGCGTACGGCATACCACCACGCAGCAAGAAAATTCCTCGGGAATTATATATCTAAGACACACGAGATAAGAACTCCACTATAGACCCCAAAGACGCTCGGGATAAAAAACTTCGGGAATACTAATATGCATGCATGCCTTGAGCTGTTTTGTCTATAATGAAAATAATCAGTTACTAATATGAGTTTACGAGGGTTTAGTTTTCAATTTTTGGATGTTATAAGGAAAGTTGGGGAATTTGCCGGTTGCTTAAGACGTGAGCAAAATTTTGAACAGTTTTTTTTTGTTAGTAATGTTATATAGTTCAGAAAATTAATAGTTCGAACAAAAATAGAAGTAATTTTTTGGACAAATTTATTCTTAGTAAGAAAAAAATTTTTTTTAAAATAGTAAGCTCGGAATATTCTTAAATTATTGATCTAATTACAATTCTTTAAACAATTAATCATAAATATAATCTTAACATTTAATCTTATTAAACTAAAATCAAGTTTTGCAAAAATATAAAACCTACACAGATAAAAAAATTTATTTGAATCAAGTAAATAATTTTGAAAAATTTCATCTTGATTTGAGTATAAAATTTCTTAAACTAAGAAATTTTTCTTGGTTTAAGTAAATTTTACTTAATTTAAGATTTTTTCGTCTTTATTCAAGGCATTAGAACTCTTAAAAAATATTTTCTTGGTTTAAGAATTTTTTTCTCGTTTTAAGTTAATTTTTTTTTCAGTGTATACAAATTTTTAGTGATGAAACTCAACGAAAATATTCTTAAACTTTACTTAAAAATAATTAATTACAAGAAAATTGTTTGGTTTTCTTTAAAAATCGATAATTGTAAGAAAAAAAACGCCATTTATTTAAAAAAAAAATTAACAATCAAAAAAGCGAAGTTAATAATTTTTTAACCAATTATTAATTGAATAAAAACTTTTAATTTTTCTTAAATATAATTAATAAGGTGAAAAGTTCTTTTCAAAAAACAAAAAAAAATCAGTACACGGAAAAAATAAAAAAAGAAAAATTACATTATATAATGTAACGTCGCGCTCCGTGATAAAAATTGGAAAAATTACAATTTCAGATTTTAATTATTACCGATTTTATAAGAATTACATTGTAAGCTCTGAAAATTGACATTAAAAATTTGAATTTAGAAAAATATTATTTCGAACTGTAATTTTTCTAGTTTTTAATACGAAGAGCTGCTTATTCCTATTTATAATGTAATTTTTCGAGTTTTTTTTTCCATGAAGTTGAATAAAAACACTAAATTTTTCGAAAAAATAATTAATTAAAAAAAAAATGTCCTAATTTTTTTTTTCTCGAGAATTGAAAAAATTCCTCATTTTGCAAAATAACTAGAGTAAGACCCTATAATTACACTTTCTTTGTTTATAAGAAAAAGGTCAAATGTGAGGTAAATAAATACATATATCCAAGCAATTTAATACCAGCGACTCTGAAGCAATCCCCAGCTAATTTACCAGATTCCCTCGAGAAAGTTCCGACTCAAAAAGTCTCGTTCTAACCTTTTAACATGTGCCCTGAAATAAAACGTCACATCAACTTATAATTACAATTAAAAAAAAATCAAACCATTAATAATTAACCCTGCAAATAAAATTCCTCGATATGTTCCAGGTGAAAAGCCATACAAGTGCAGTTGGGAGGGATGCGAATGGCGATTTGCGCGCTCGGACGAGCTGACCCGCCATTACCGCAAGCACACAGGAGCCAAGCCCTTCAAATGCCGACACTGTGATCGTTGTTTCTCGCGCAGTGACCACCTGGCTCTTCATATGAAGAGACACGTCTAATCTCGCTTATCAGCACTTACTGTCTAACCACTTCCAAGTGCGATCAGTGAGCTCGAATTTATTTAATGCATGCCAGCTCCTGGTTATGGCGATCCTCTAATGTCACCGTCGTCGCGCGTCTTCGTCAGCTAGCCGACTTAAAATTAACATTAAAAAAAAAATTAATTAAATTGGAAGGAATTAGTTGACACGTTCTCTCAAAAAACTTCCAGCCTTGCTTCCAAGTTCATCTTTTACTTGTTTTTACGCTGAATTAATTAATTAATTAATTATTGTTCCTGCAAGACATTTTAAAGTATTGGTCTAGCCCCGAGAATTTTATTTTTAATAATATTTTTAATTGTAGCCTTATTGATAAGTATTATTAATTATTAATTATTAATTTTAATTATTATTAATAGTTACTAGTTAATAGATTTAATATTTAGTTAATAGTTGCTAATAATTAATTAATCACACCTTGGAGGCTAGACAAAATTGTGATCCTGCGCTGAAATTAAAATTTTCTCATAAATCAGCCAGATATAATAATAATAATTATAATAATAATACTAATACTAATAATAATAATAATACTAATAATAATTAATTGTTAAAATTAAAAGGTAGCTTAATAATGCGAAAATTTAATTTTTTAGCGGGAAGATAATTATTATTTAAGACACGATTAATCACTGCCAATAATGTATTACGATGTTGGTACATCGGCGTCTTTATTATAACCTAAATTTAAGAACAAGTATCGATGACAACGAGGAAGGCAACGATATTAGAGATGAAAAGAAAAAAATTAGCGAATTTTATTAGTAAATTATGCGTCGTTCGTAATTTGAGATTTTTTATCATGATTTATTATTTTTTATGAAATTTATTTTTTTTTTCTTTATTATTATGTAATATGATTAATGATTATTATTGGAGCCTCTGGATCCTCGGTGCTAACGCGGTATTATTTTAAAGTCTTGATTTATAGAACGATGCTGCGTAAAAGAAAATTTTTCGGGCTGCGTTCGGAATTAAGAATTGAAATATTGAAGATATGGATAAAATACAAGATTTTTTTTAAGACATTTAATTTTCTACAAAAAAAGAGTTATCAAAATTTTCATATCTCGCATCCTTTGGTCATTAATTTTGATATTAATCAAAATTATTTTGGTTAATATAAATTTTGGTCTTTAAATTTGACATTCATAAAAATCGAAAATCTTCGATTTTCTTAGCGGGAAATTAAAAAAAAATCATTTATAAAATTTTAACTGAATTCAATTATTTTTCGGCTTTTTGAAAATTATCAATTTTTATAACTAGAAATTCAAGATGTATTTTTAAATAAATTTTAGTTGATTCAAGAATTTTTTCCTGATTCAAATTAATGCAACTCGTCAAAATTATTTTCTTGGTTCAAGAATTTTTCTTTTGATTCAAATTTATTTTTTTTCTCAGTTTAAACTTATGAAATTTAACTGTAAAAAAAAATACATTTTTTATTAAATAAGCCACTGATAGAAAAAATGACTTCAAGAAAAATTTTTTCTTCAAAATGTCATTCTTGTTTTAAGTAGTTCAATTCTCTTGACTTAAGAAATAAATTCTTGAATCAAAGAACTTGGTTATTTTCAAATAAGATGTATACAACTTCGCCCAAGAATTTCTTTCTCTTGGATTAAGATAGACGGTAACATTGGTTCAAGACGTTACCGACTTGTTCCAAGTATGGCGCGACTCTTGAATTAAGATATTATTTAACTTGTTTTAAGCATATAAATGTGTTGTAATTTTGCTATTCTCTGTATTAATAAATATTTTGTCGGCATATAGAGAAATCCAAATTTTTTAACTTCAAAGTTTTTTTCTGACTTACAACTAATAACATTATAAATAAAAAAATTAGTTCTTGAATCAAAAATCAATAATTCTTGAAATGAAATAAAATAATTCTTTTTTGAAGAGAATCGTTTTTGAATAAAGAATTCACTTGTATCGATCGAAGATAATATAGTCTCGAACCTCGTAAAAATTTTATCGATCGGAGTGATTAGACCTCTCAATCCAAGAAACATTAATTCAAGACAAGAATTTCTTGAAGTAAGACAACTAGTTCTCTTCAAAATAATTTTCTTGGATCAAGAATATTTTTCTTGAATCAAGATATTTTTTTTTATCAGTGTATAAAATTACAAACCTTTTTTGTAGGGAATTAAATTGCAAAAAAGATCTGATCTTTAGCCAGAAATAGAAAAAAACGAAAAATTTTCAATGCGCATTTAGATAAATTTAAAAATTAGTACGAATTCGATAGATTGGTTATAAAAATTAGTAATTTTATAATAATTAGTAAGAGAGGTGTCACTAATTTCATTTAAGAAGAAAAAGGACGACAGAGGACTTAATGATGTTCAGTGGCCAAATAAATTAATTGATATGTAGCGATAAATGATAGGTTAATTGTGTGGATGCTAATGAACAAATATTTATGTATAAGTATACACAAAACTAAAAATAAATATAAATATATATATATATATATATATATATATATATATATATATATATATATATATATATATATATATATATATATTAAATGGAAAAAAAAAAATATATATTAAAGAAAAGAAAACAAGTAGCGAAATAAAATGTTGTGGATGTCTCGCGTATAGAAAAATTACAAATAAATTAGATGTAACGCGAAGAATGACTGAAGTTATCATAAAAATTATTGCGTAAATAATGATATATGATAAATGATAAATAAACGAGCCAGAGCAATTACTGAGTTTGTATATCGTGCAATTTTTAAAATGTTTCATTATTTGTTACCACATTTGACAATTTAATAATAGTAGGATTAAGTAACGAAGAGTATAAGTATAAGTATGAGTATGATTATGAGTAATGTAGCTATTAAAGGAGAAATTATTGAATTGAATGCTACTAAATGAGTTTATTGATTTTTAAATTAAAGACAGAGATAAATATTTAAGTAAACACTTAATACTAAGGTTAATGTGTGTATGATCAACCGTATTAAGCAAAAGTCTTATTGATAGCCATATTTTCAGTAAATACTACGTTAAATGAGGTCCCGGGCGTACGGTACCAGTTTTCGGCATTTATTTCATCGTAAATCCATTCGGGAAATATTATTAATTGACTATAATAGTAAATTACAATTGATAATTGATAAATGCTTGCGCTTAATTGTTAATTAAAGTAAAGCTGAGGGGAATCTTGCCATTTGTCGGCTGGGAGGGAGGCTAAAGAAAATCGTTGTATATTATATTGTGAATTGTACATTATTTGTACTGCATTTTAAGTTGTTTTAGTAGTGCGTCTAATTAACTCGCTGTATAAAAATCCAATTTAGATTTTTTTATGTGGTAATTTTTTAAGACGCTCTTTTTTAAATTTTATTTTTGAATTTTTTTAAGTTTGTGGTTTGTAAAAATTAAATTATTTTATTGTAAATGGTTTTATTATTTTAAAACAAAGAATTTTTGTTTTTAAAGTTTTTTTATATCTCTGTTACATCGAGAGATAATTGAGTATTTGTTTATTGGAACTTGGAACCGTTAGCGCGCATGCGCGCGGCCATTTTGAGCAGCTTTAAACGCGAAAGTTTTTTTTTACTCATTCCAAGCCTTGAAATTAATTATTTTAATAACTATTTCTCTATATTTTTGATTAATATTTACAATTATACTAAATTTTGTTGTTTTTTAATATTTTAAATTAAATTTGGAGTTATTGGAACTTGGAACTATTTGCGCGCATGCGCGCGGCCATTTTAAGCAGCCTCAAACGCGAAAGTTTCTTTTTACTTATTCCAAGGAGTGAAATTAATTATTTTAATAACTTTCATAGACTTTTTCTCTATATTTTTTAATTAATATTTACAATTATACTAAATTTCGTTGTTTTTTAATATTTTAAATTAAATATGAAATTATTGGAACTTGGAATCATTAGTGCGCGGCCATTTTGAGTAGCCTCAAACGCAAAAGTTATTTTTTACTCATTCCAAAGAGTGAAATTAATTGTTTTAATAACTTTTATAGAAGTTTTCTTTATATTTTTCGATAAATATTTACAATTATACTAAATTTCGTTATTTTTTAATATTTTAAATTAAGTGTGGAGTTATTAAAATTTGGAACTATTAGCGCGCATGCGCGCGGCCATTTTGAGTAGCCTCAAACACAAAAGTTTTGTTTTTACTCATTCCAAGGCGTGAAATTAAATATTTTAATAACGTTTATAGACTTTTTCTTTATAATTTTGATTAATATTTACAATTATACTAAATTTCGTTATTTTTTAATATTTTTTACTACAAAATATGATGAAGCGCTTCACCCTGAGGTAATTTTAAATTTAGAATAAATATTCATCTATAAATTAATTATTTATCCATAAATATTTATTTATCTCCATAAATAAATATTTTTTTTCAAACTTCATCAAATATTGATTTTTTTCCTTAAAATATATCGTTTTCCAAATAAAATGTCGTCGGTTTCTTTCTAATATCGTAAAAATCAAAATTTCTGCGACTTTTTTTATAAAAAAAAGTTCAATTTTGTAATTTTTTTTTTTTCTAGTATTTTTAAATTATTAGAAATTAAAAATAACTATCAAGATATTAAGAAGGAATGTTATATTAAAATTTGGTGCCAATTATAAGTTAATTCATCGAATAGGAAAAAATTAGTCCTCAACGCGCCAAATGGCCACGCACATGCGCTTTTTTTTACACTAATTTATGATAAATTAATTACTTAATTAATTAATTAATTACTTAATTAATTAATTAATTACTTAATTAATTAATTAATTAATTATCTCGGAATCTAATTGAGGTATTAAAAAACTTCTTACGGTAATAAAAATTTTTTTTTTGCAATAATAAATACTAATTCAAAGAAAGAAAATGTGTTAAGGTTAAAATAAAAACGAAACAAATTTTTTTATGCGTAAGTGTAAATTGGATTTGTATATTAAAAGCGGACTAATTTTCCCGGCCCGTCAACGAGACTTTTGTACATTTTCATTCCTTCCATAAGATAATTAAATGGTTTTTTAAATTATTGTGCGTAAAATAAATATATATATATGTATAATTATATCAAAAATACGAGTCAGTTTAAAGTAATTAACGTACGATTACGATTAATATACATGTTAATATTATTATTAATATTAATACTGATAATTCAAGTAATTATATGATAATTAATATATATATATATATATATATATATATATATATATATATATATATATATATATATATATATATATATATATATATATATATATTTAAAGAGAGTAAATTGTATTATGTATTAATTAGGTTGGCTAAAAATATTTCACCATATATTATACATTTTTAAATAACGATCGTTAAGATATTTACCGATTGAAGATAAATAAATAAAAGATACTAAAGAATGATTGATAAGTTTTAAAATTCACCTGTTATTTTATTTTTTAATTTTCTCTATTAAATATAGTAATTAATAATGATAATAATATTAATAAATTTTATTCTATCGAAAATATATTTTGCTATTTTATTTCTTCGAAATACCTTCATTTTTTATTTTTTTTTTTTCCTTTTTAGCCAACCAATTCCTATCAGTCGATGCAACATCAACATTTTTACTTAAAAAAATTTTTTTCCAAAATTTTAAATCTCAAATGTTTGCTTACAAAAATCTTGGTTTTATTTTCAACAGCAATTTATTCATTTTATACAATATGTTCAATCTAATAGAACTAGTTTTCTATAAATATTTATTCACTCGTAAGTAAGGATAAAAAAACTCCCACATAATTTATCGTAAGAATAATACATAGTAAATATTTTTCTGAAGTAAACACGTTTGTTTTCTTAGAGTAATAATAATTACAATTATTAAATAAATATTTCATTTTTAAAACGTTAAAGGTCTAATTTATGATCGAAATATTAATTTTTTTTCTATATAAAATCAATTTAATCGAACTATTTTAAAGTTTCACTTTTTTGTAATTAATTATAGGCTGGAAAAATTTTTTTTTATAACTCCGTATAAAATTAATAAAAAAAAGTTACATTAAATTCTAAAATTTATTTTTTTTTTTCAATTTTTTTTACTTAATTTCCTTTTTTTTACAAAATTTCAATTCAAAAGTCAAAATTATAATTTTTAAATTTTCTAAATCCAAAAATTTTGATGAAATTAAATTTTTCTGAAAATTTAAGAAATCTTTTTTTTTTAATTTTTTTGTCACCAAAAAAAAATCAAATTAAAAAAAAATTATTTGCCCTTTGATAAAAAATGAAATTTTCTAAATAAATACAAAAATGAACAAAATTTCAATTTACAAGTCAAAATTTTAATTTTTGGATTTTTCAAATCCAAAAACTTTAATGAAATTAAATTTTCCAGAAATTAGTCTTTATTTTTTTAATTTTTTTTCACCACCAAAAAAAATTCCAACTTAAAAAAAAAATTATTTTCTTTTCATATTATATCCTTAGAGCCTAATTACATGATTAAAAAAAAAAATTAATTGCCTTTTTAATAAAAAATAAAATTTTCTATATAAATACAAAAATATCTTGTCATAAAATTATTTTTCACGTGGATAAATACAATATTTTTATTTATTACCAAAATAAATTTTTTATTTATTTATTTATTTATTTATTTACTTATTCACTGAGTACAATGTTTTGTTTCTATAATTCGATATTTCTAAGCGTGATTTCTACAGGCATTTACCCCGTAAATAAACAGTAAATATATATTTAGGTAAACGAAAAACAAGAGCCGAAGCGAGTGTAAATGAAGTGGGATTTCTCGGAAAGAAAAGCAAAAGCAAAAGCAAAAGCAAAAGCAAGGAAAAACATAAAAAAATAAAGGGTAAACCCAGTAGAAACATTTCTCTTATTCCGTATCCTCCTTCGGCATGAGTGGTAAACACTTTTGCACCATTCGCCAATCGAGATCCAAGTTTGTAGAGGCTCTGAACCGTTTTTCAAAGAACGTTTATCATCACCGTTTCGCGTTTCTTCTCCCAATCCCGGTCTCTCTTGCCACCCGAACCCTCCACCCCCGACACTCACCTTTCACAATCTCTCTTGAGTTTCCACAAACGCGATTTTCACCACAAGAGCCATACCAACCGTCTCACTACCCGACAAAGAACACCAGGAAATTGTTCGCTCGGCACTTCCGGCCGGTATACCGTCCCTCCAACTATTTTTTCCCAAAAAAATAAGCGAGAAAAAATTACTAAGATTGTTTTTTCTTTGGAAATTCGATTTTTACGAAAACTGGTCAACGCCCGGCGCCTGACGTTCCAAAATTTTTTAGAATTGTCCATGAATTTGACAATTTTTTATGATTAACGGAATTTATTAATAGAAATTAGTTAATTAGATAATTATATATTGAAATAAAATAATTATAAATATTGAATGAATGGAAGTTTAAATGTCGTGTGCGAATAAGTAAATATTTTGACCTATAAGGATCCAAGATACGAAAAAACTCCGATCTTTTTTGTTGAGAATAAAATTTTCTACAAAAAAGATTTCTTATGACTGTTTCGTATTAATATTTAACTCAGAATTTGAACTCAAACTGTAAAATCATGATTTTATTCGAAAATTTTCATTCATAATCTTTGTAAAAAAATTCTGTCTAAAGGATGAGAGATACGGAAAAATTGATAAGGACATAATTATTTGTATATCAGGAATATGGACAAGATAGAATCATAATAACAAATTGCATTATTATTTTTGCGACATTTCGTTCATTTATTAGACCTTCCTCAGGCATCTGAAAATTACTCATGTTAATAACCAACAAAATAACAAAAAATTCGCTACAATTACAATATTTACAATAATACGAATTCTAACAATCACTATCTTACATTGCACAGTTGCCTTTGTTATATAAACTGTCACAAAATTTACAAAATTGATAGATTTATTAATTATTATTATTATTATTATTATTCCAGATTCTATCTTGTCCACATTCTTGATATACAAATAATTATTGATAATTATGGACGATAATATTAACAAAATCGATAAGGACCTTTTCGAAAGATAAAAAAAATTACTGCTCTTGAGAAAATTTTCTTGTCACAAGAATATATATTTTTAATAATTTTCAAGAATATATTTTATTGTCTCAAAAATTGATCGAATTAATCAAAGTATTTTTTGTTTAATTCAAGTGAACCTATTCGTTTGTTAATCTATCAAAATTAATTCCAACATTTTATTATCATGATAGATATTGATATTCTTTTTTCAAAAAACCAAAATTTTTTTTAATCAATTTTTGAGCCAAAAAATTTTTTTCTGGACAAAAATTTTTTTTTTCTCAGTAATTAATTTTCTATAAAAAAGATTTCTTATAATTTTTTTGTATCCAATATTTTATACGGAAATTCGATTTCAAATAAACATTGCAATTTTTTGATGTTCAAATTCTTAAAAAACAAGACAAAAAATTTTTTACAGTGTAATAACGAGTATAGATAGGCAAATAAACCATTAAGTATTTAAAAAAAAATGCTTACGCTGTATAATTTCCAACCAAAAGTTAAATAAATAATATTAAACGTAATATTACATAATTAAAATGTATATGTAAATATATTTCTATTTATAACAATAATGTGTACAGTGTCAGATGTTAGGTGAGCACAAACAAATGAAAAGTAAAAATAATAATATAAATAGTAACTATTTATTTGGGCAAAATCAAGTCTCAAGGTCTTGTTAGCAGATATATAATAATAATTATTATTATTATCATAAGTTAGTTTAATAATATATTATGAAAATTAGCTTAAATAATATTATATACTAATAATAAAAACGTAGGTAATAAATCAACGAAGAACGGTTGAAATAAAAAATGGCTATTTGAAAGTGAAAAAAGCTGAAAGAATAATTTAAGGCATGATGGCTGGTTGGTTTATTATAATTGAAATTTATATTAGATATTGCGCAAATGAACAAGGATCTAGTGATCTATGGTTATGATAATGAAAAATGAATGAAAAAAGGTAAAAGGAGACACCGATGTATATTTTTAAAAGTGACCTTTGGCATTTAAGACTTGTAAAAAGATAAAACGTGCAACGAGTTAAGTAACAACTAAACTTCCTTCCTTTTTATTAGTTTTATATGTTTTACATGGATAGTAATTACCTATTACATAGGAAAATTTGGTACTGACATTCCGGAGTAAGTCACTGACTGGAACAGTGAATTTTTGGTGGTAAAAATAATTATATATGAACAATTTACAAAAAATTCCCAGTAAAAATGTTTGAGGAGAAAAAATTTTTTACTGAGATTATTTTCCCTGAAATTTAGATTTTATCGGAAAAAAAATAAGGGACCTGGTAGGCCTTCATTCATAATATGAGTCTACACGGTAAAAAATTTTGCGTCATTGCGTCGAAAAACTTAGTTAAAAATTTTTGTGTAAATTTAACATTTATTCTGTTAAATCAACACAAAAAAGTTTTAAATATTTAACAAAAAAATTTTCGATACAAATTTTTTTGACGCAATTAAAAATTTTTACTGTGTAAGGTTATATGTCTTACGAAAAGTAATTTTCTTTAGAATTTTCCGTTAAAATTCATGACAAAAATTACCGGACTGTATTATAAAATTCAGGGAGCTAATTTAGCTTTTATCAGCAACCGAAATAACTTATCAAGTTTATAACAGTTATTTTTATCGGGCTCTTTAGTAAAAAAAGTTATTGCAGCTTATCGCAATCATGAATATAAAATTATTATTGAACATATTGTTATTACAATTAATAGAATATTATTATTATTTTTATAGGTTTTATATTTTAGAAAAAATGTTTCATTCATTTTTTTTATTTAATTTATTTTCTATTAAGTTTTTAATAGTTTCAGTAAATCCATTGTTTTTTACAATAATTTTTAATATTAAAATCGTTAAAATAATTCTTATTTACTAGTTATAATTCTTATCTTCATCATCTTAATAGTAATAATCTAATAATTATTCATCATACTAATTTTTCATGTTTATCATTTTTTCCCATAATGTAACGTGGCGCTCCGTGATGAAAACTGGAAAAATTACAGTTTCAGATTGTAATTATTCCAGATTTTATAAGAATTAACATTGTAGAATGTAATATTTACATTAAAAGCTTTGAAAATTAACATTCCAAGTTTAAATTTAGAAAAACGTTCTTTTGAACTGTAATTTTTCTAGTTTTTAATACGACAGGACACTTATTACTATTTACAATGTAATTTTTCGAGTTTTCTATTTTCCATGCATCGTAGTAAAAATTATTGATACTTTTCTATATTTTTTTACATTTCGATGATCTAATTAGCAAATTGTCTAACTCCATTTTAGAGAATCGTCCAGTTCTACGATAAAACAATTAGTTCAAAATGTATTATCACTTTAAAAAACCATTTAATATCTATTAGAGGTATAATATTTTCGTTTGGATCATTCAAATAACCCGTACAAAAAAAATTTTAGTTCCTGATGAATTTCCGGATAAACTTCAGATTGTGAAACAAATATGAATTTCATCGGAGATTCCAGCTGAATTTTAAACAAATCGTGTATGAAACTTAATTATTTTAATTTGTGAAAAAATATTTGGATACAATTATATTGGAATTTTTAGTGCAACTTACACTAACTCATCATTTACGAATCTTAAACTTCTATTTGGATAAATTTTTTGGTGTAAAAAAACACAATATTAAAAATAATAATTCGAAATATATCATTGAAGTCAGCTGGAATTCCAGATGAATTTCATGATGAATTTGAAACACATTGTACATGAAACTCAATTTTTTTAATCCGTAAAATAATATTCGGAGTCAATTATATTGGAATTTGTATTTTTATTTACACTGACTCATCATTTACGATCCTCAAACTTCTATCTGAATAAATTTTTTGGAGAAGAACACAATATGCAAAATAATATTTCGAAATTCATCATGAATTTCAGGGCGAATTCCAGCTGGATTTCATGCACTGATAGAAGGATTTGTTTGTAGTTAAAAAGATTTGTTAATATTTAACAAATCATTTATTAGAAGCCATTTGTTAGGCCTTAACAAATATTTCTTAGTATTTAAAAAGATTTATTAATATTTAATAAATGAATATCAGATTTATTAAATACAAACAAATCATTTTAAATACTAAGAAATATTTATTTAATATTAAAAAATGGTCTCTAATAAATCATTTGTTACATATTAAAAAATATTATTTAATACAAATAAATCCTTCTATCAGTGTGATGAATTTGAAACAAATCGTATATGAAACTTAATTTTTTTAATTTGTAAATAAATATTTGGAGACAATAATATTGAAATCTTTAGTGTAACTTACACTAACTCACACTGATAGAAGGATTTGTTTGTAGTTAAAAATATTTGTTAATATTTAACAAGTCATTTATTAGAGACCACTTTTTAGTCCTTAACAAATATTTCTTAGTATTTAAAAAGATTTATTAATATTTAATAAATGAATATCAGATTTATTAAATACAAACAAATCATTTTAAATACTAAGAAATATTTATTTAATATTAAAAAGTGGTCTCTAATAAATGATTTGTTAACTATTAACAAATATTTTTTAATACAAATAAACCCTTCTATCAGTGCATCATTTACGATTCTTAAACTTCTATCTTGATTAATTGTTTGGAGAGAAAAAACACAATATGCAAAATAATTATTCGAAATTCATCATGAAAGTCAGCTGGAATTCCCGATGAAATTCATATTTGTTTCACAATCTGAAGTTCATCCGGAAATTCATCAGGAACCAAAATTTTTTTTGTACGGGAATTTATAATTGAATTATTGCTACGTCAAAAAGTTAAAAAATCACCCTCTACAAAATAAGGAGTTAGACCAATTGCTAATTAGACCGTCGATTTTATTTAAGAATAATTATCAAAGGAATTTAAATTTGAAAGTAGGAATTGCGGCATTTCCCATGATTATTGTCATTTTTACGATAATTTTAAAAGAAAATTCTTTCTGTGCATCTAACTTTAAAAACTCGAAGATTAAAACTGAAAAAGTGATCAAATTTCGCAAGATTTAAATCCTTGATTACTTCCTTTCGTTCTTTAAAAATCTTTAAAAAATGACGATCTAGGTGGCATTTTTACTGGGATTATTACAAGAAAACTTTACATTATCTAAAATACATAAT
The DNA here is from genome assembly GCF_020080835.1 of Cotesia glomerata. Classification (NCBI taxonomy): domain Eukaryota; kingdom Metazoa; phylum Arthropoda; class Insecta; order Hymenoptera; family Braconidae; genus Cotesia; species Cotesia glomerata. The sequence goes on from NC_058163.1 coordinate 25,209,856, forward strand.
ACGCCGAAAAATTCACAAAATGTGCGTTTTAATCTTGAGATGAAAAAAACGGTGAAATGAAAACGAGAAAAAAATGATAAAAATGCACTCCGATAGCTCGAACCGAGCCACTGCAACTCCAACTAAAAATCGATATTATACTTAGAGGGATTGCACGGATATCTATCGAGGCCTAATCGATATTCCTGTATCACTCGTAGCTCGTATCCGAGTCCCGAGATTTAAAATCTGCCGAGACTTAAAATAAGACGTGCGTTTTCGATGTTATCATATGAAATTACATAAACATTGGATTTTTATACCAATACATTTCGATTTACATTTATTACCTTCTTTTCGAATTTATTTTTTTTATCTTACATTTTTTATTAGTATAGATTAATAATTCCAATAAAAAAAAACATGGACATTTATAATAATAAATAATTAATAATGTATTCGATAAATTTTCATTAAATGATTCATAAAATAAAAAACAGTAGGATATAATATGATAAATAGTGTTTCTAGGGATTTTATACCGGCATTGGCATACCAATGAAATATGTAAAATGTTAAAAATAAAATTAATTAATTAATTAACTAATAACATTTAACTCTTTTCGATTTGATATTCCGAAATTAAATTAACTTAATGATTACTGAAATTTTTTTTGGTCACTATTGTATGTAATAAAATAATAATAATTAAATAGTAGCGAGAGTGGCTGCGAGTGAGGTAAAGTGCGAAGATAGTTAACAAAAAGTCCAACGTTTACAATTCTGTATAACTAAAATTCCGTACCTTGTTCATTGACATCTATTTGTATAATTGTGAATATTATATTATTACTAGACATTTTGCAGACAAGAGCCGATTATGATAATTATTAATACATATTGGCATACATGATCCAAAAATGTAAAACTATAGTCGAGTTGTATGTAACTGTTTAATAATATTTTTTACCAAGTGAATTAAGTGAATTTTAAACACATAAGGGGATGTTCTGAGAAATAAAGGGATGAATGAAGAGAATTTATCGATCGAGGATGTGAGCATTGGCAAAATAGATTTTCTTTTATGCTTTTAAATAGGTCGTTATTTTTTGTTTCGCTGTTAGCTATCGTTTTTGGTAGTTCTAAATTTCGGGATTTATAAGAATTATATCTGCGGAAAATTTAGAAAATTTTCAGGTCTGGAATTTTGGCATAACAAATCAAAAAACTAACATTTTTTAATAGGCGTAAATTTTTTTTTTAATTTATTTGTAAAAATAAATTTTTCTTAACGAATTTCAAAGATTTTTAGGTTGAAAAAATTTTATGTCCATCAAAAATCGGTAATAAAATTTTTCTATATTATTTTATTGATTAATAATAATTATTTTAATTTTTTAGTATACAAATTTATTAAAAAATTATAATTTTTTATTTTTAACTCGTAAAAACAAAAGTTAAAAATTAATATTAATTAAAAATTAAAATTACAAATTTTGGCATGAAGAATCAAAAAATTAAAATTTTTTAATAAACGTAAATTTTTTTTTAATTTATTTGTAAAAATAAATTTTTTTTAACGAGTTTCAAAGATTTTTAGGTTGAAATAATTTTATGTCCATCAAAAATTGGTAATAAAATTTTTCTATAGTTTTTTATTGGTTGATAATAATTATTTTAATTTTTTAGGATAGAAATTTATTGAAAAATTATAATTTTTTAATTTTAACTCGTAAAAATAAAAATTAAAAAAAAATTTTTTTTAATTTTTCTTTTAAAAAAATGGACATTGTAGAAATTATTTTTTTATTTTGATAACAAAATATTTCATTGTTCAATAATTAAGAAAATATTTTAAAAAATTAAGAAAATAATTAAAAATATTAAGAAAAAATTTTTTAATAAAAAATTATTGAATAAAAGTCAATTAAATTTTTATAAGTAAAAAATTTTTGGTTTTAAACACTGAGTAAATTTTTTTAAAAATATTATTTTTAAAATAATTTATTTTGAAAATAAAATTTTATGTCCATCGAAAATCGGAAATAAAATTTATCTATATTATTTTATGAATTGATAATAATTATTTTAATTTTTTAAGATATAAATTTATTAAAAAATTATAAATTTTTTTAAAATTTTTCTTTTTAAAAAATTGACATTGTCAAAATTATTTTTTTGTTGATTTTTAATTTTGATAAAATATTTCATTGTTAAATAATTACCAAAAATTTTACCAGCCAGAATATTTAATTGTACAAGATTAATAAATGCGATTAAAAACTTAAAAATGTTACGAAAAAATTTTTTTAACAAAAAAATTATTGAATACAAGTCAGTTAAATTTAATAAGTAAAAAATTGTTGATTTTAAACACTAGTAAAATTTTTCAAAAAATATTATTAAGTTAATTTATTTAAAAAATAAATTTCCAAGATATAATTCTTATAAAAAAATATTTAACAAAAACAAAAAAAATCATAAATAATTTTTGCTCAACTTCTCGCATTCTCTTGCTAGGTACTCGTCGAAAAAACTACTATTCATAACTATTAAATACTTACTATAATTATAAACCTTATAAAATACTATAAATAATTTACATTATAAATTATATACGTAAAAAACTAAAAAAAGTGTACGTTAGTCATGTTAAATGTGCGAATGCCATAGAATAATTGAGTTAAAAAAATTTAATATATAAATATAAATATAATATATAAATAAATACATATATGAAAGTATGTAGACGATTGTAAAGAGCCACAATAAATGCAATGCGTAATTAAATGGGATATCAAGTTGTATTAACGAGAAAATCAAACTTATATGTAAAAAGTTACTTTTAAGTAAACGTGAATAATAAAATATTGGTTAATTGTAAATTTTTATTTTTTATAAATTATTCAGTTTTTTTTTTTTACAAATTAGGTTAATTTTTTTTTTGTACAAAATGCTTTAGTCGAATCTGCGTATCCAATTAAATTTTCGCTGATCTGGGCGCGTAATTAATTCATTGTCTATTAATTGATTGTCATTCAACGAGTACCTAAGTAAGCTTAATTACTGCTAAGCGTATTTGTCAATAAATTGTTCTTCCGCAAAATATTTCCCCTTTCGCCAAAAATAAAAAAAAGATAGTAAAAAATAGTTGAAATTTATTTTTATTTTTGAGCAAGGAATTGACGGTATTTATTTTTGTCGAAAATAATTGTCAAGTCCGGTAGGTAGGAAAATTTTTAAAGTCGTGCGATTGGGTCGGCAAATTTTTTTAATTAAAAATAATTAATATATATATATATATTAATAATGATATTTAATATTAAAAATAATTATAAGAAGAATAATAAAAATATTAATAATAAAATTTGAGTTATCTATTATATTTAAATTATAATTCTTTTTATGAATAAATCTTTATCTTTGTGTTACATAAGTGGTAATATGCTTTGAGATGTCAGCAAGTACACGTGTACTGCTACTTTGCTTTGATCAATTCAAATAAATATGTACGTGTATATATTATATATATATATTGAATAATAAGGAAGCGCATAACTAAACGCCGACCCGCCGCTTCTTTGCTAGCTAAAATTAGCAGAATTTCTAATTACTATTATAATTATAATCAATTTATTAATTAATAACTTAACTGTAATTGAACAGCTGTTAATTTTTCGTCGCTTGAGTACGCTTCTTTGAAGCTTTAATGAGTGATACTTTAGTGTGGGTGTATATTATTACTATGATTATGATTATGGACGAATGGTGATAATGAGCAAAGCAAAGACTAAGAAAAGATATGCGAAAATACAGGACAACTGATTTAAATAAAAAATAATAAATATTATACCTTTTTGTCTTATTTTTTATACCTCGAGCAATCCTACATTTTTTTAATAAAATAAAAAAAAATATCTAAGAAAAATTATTCGTTAAAAATAAGCATTATACTAGCAACCTTGCAGTCACTATGTAATTTTTTAAAATTAATTTTTTTTTTTTTTAAATTAATTTTATTTTAAAATTAATTTTATTTTAAAATTAATTAATTTTATTTTAAAATTAATTAATTTTATTTTAAAATTAATTAATTTTATTTTAAAATTAATTAACTTTATTTTAAAATTAATTAATTTTATTTTAAAATTAATTAATTTTATTTTAAAATTAATTAATTTTATTTTAAAATTAATTAATTTTATTTTAAAATTAATTTTAAAATTAATTTTTTTTTTTAATTAATTTTATATTAATTTACAAGCATGTATGGATAACATTCATTTAATTTTCAAATTGAATCTGACAATTACTGACAAAGAAAATTGATAATTTCTCAGACTTTGAATATTAGATACACGGAAAAAAGTAAACTGTATTAAATAAAAGTCGATTTATAATAAGTAATGATCAACTGGAAAAAATTACCATTTCAAACAGTAAAATTGCGATTTTAACAATCACTTTATTATATTTATCATTTAAATGCTACAATTTATTATTTACATGGAAGAAAATACTATTTCAAACAGTAATATTCGCTATAAAAAAGTCCTAAATGTTTAAGTATAATAATTAAGAATTTTGACTTTGATATTTATCATTTCGTACCTAAAAAATGATCGCATGATATGTAAAAAATATAAAATACAGTTACTAAATTTCCAATACAAGTAACCTCAATATTTACAATGTAAAATGGTAAATTTTAAACTCAACGCTTAAGAGTAGAATTTTTACTGTTTCAAATGTTAAATTTTCCGAGTGTGAGACGTTCCCTTCCTCCTCGTAGTATAGACTATATATTGAAAAGGCAATTTTTACTGTTTGTAACTGTAATTTTTGAAGATAAGAGAGTCGTTATTTACTATAGTGACAGCTACTAATTACATTTTCGATATTAAATTATAAATTTTAGCTTTTACACTTTCTACATTAAGTTTTGTAATATTTACATTAGTGCCATCCTGATGTCCACTGTACTGTTTGAAACTATAAAAATTAATCGGAATCCGAGTGAATTTTACAGTTTACTTTTTTCCGTGTACAATAGATTTTAAGTCAGATCATAAACTAAAGATATAATAGCCCTTGAATTGAAAATGTGGTTGCGTTTATACATCCTGGATCTTTTATTGATGCTCCATAATTAACTTACAATAAAAAAAAAAAAAACAAAAAAGTAATTGTAAGCTAAAACTTGGTTCAGTTTGAATTGACAATAATTTTGGTGTTAAGAGTTCAATAAAACCGAGTGACTAAACTTTTTCATCATTTCAAAATCCCGAATTAAATTTGAATAGTGAATTTTCAATCGAGAAAATTTTTACCGTGAATAAAAAAAGTGGATGTATTTTTGATGAGTAAAAAACGGAGACTGTGAAGCTATACTGAGATCTATAAATCAAATAAACGAAAGTTAAGTTGAACAAAGTATTTTTAAAGTACAATAGCGTCTGATCAGTAAGACCCAACAAAAAAAAAAACAAAGTTTTGATTTGGTGTAAGCTCGTCTTGCCTCTTGGTCAACAGAGTTACCAACAAAGTACGTGACTCTTGTTCCGCATTCGGACTGGACGTAAAAAGCTCATTCCCCTTCTCATCTTAATTCTCTGCTATCGCGATTTCTATCCGGTCTCAGGAAGTTTTTTATACTTATACCACTCATTCTTTTTATTGATAGTCATCGGGTGGCTTAAAATTTTGTAAAAAAAAATAACCGCAACCCGAGTAAAAATGAAATTATTATTTTTTACGGAAAAATAATAAATTTCGTTCGACCGCCGCACCATACCGCCGCACGACCGCCGTTTGGCAGACTATTACGCCACACGCTAAAAATTTACCCCTCCTAGCATCGCCGCACCATCGCTGCACCACCGCCGCACCAATGCTAAGTCATACCTACAATTTCACAAAAAATGGTATCATAATTAATTTATCACGCAATAATTAATTAATAAATAATGCGACTAGAAATATTAATGTAAGACCTATTGATCAACCTCCTTTTAATCAAATGCCTAATATTCAAAAGAATAGTATTTTTCTTACCTAGGGCAGGAAAATAAGAAATGTCTCAGATTACATGTAATTGTTGACCGAGGCGAAGCCGAGGTCGACAAACATGTGATCTGAGGCTTTCTTATTTTCTGCCCGTGGTGAGAAAACTATTTTTCTCCTCGACGGAGGCGGAAAGCGGCATTTTCATTTAGCGCAGCGGGCGGAAAATTGACGCTTTCCGCCCAGAGGGGAGAAAAAAATTTTTTTAAATCAGGCCAAAGCACCGCGAAATTATTGATTTTTTTAGTCGTATTGTTGATGTAGATTTTTAATTTCGTCCTCGGGTTGCACAGAAGCGGTACGCCTATCGAAATACTCTGAAAAAATTTTAAAAATTGAACTGTGATGGGATTCGAACCTGGATCGTCTGCATGGAAGTCTCGAACATTGCCAACTGCGCTGCAAGCCATAGTTAACTAAAAATTTAGTTAAGCTATTTGAATGATCAACAAATATTTTATTTCAATGTATATACCCTCAAACAGCGGTATGGTGCGGCGGTCGAACGAAATTTATTATTTTTTCGTAAAAATTAATAATTTTATTTTTACCCGGGCGCGTCACAGCTGTGGTGCGGCGAATAGATAAATTCTTTACTTGTCACGGCAGTGGTGCGGCGGTGATGCGGCACTTGTAAAATAATCAAAATTGTCACGGCTGTAGTGCAGCGGTGGTGCGGCGCTTAAAAAGCCGTGCAGCGGTGTTGCGGCGGTGGTGCGGCGGAATTCTGTTTTTACTCGGGAATGTTATTTAAGAATATTGTATTATATATTATCATTATTATAATATTTATTGGACATGTTTTGAGAGTATGCTGCAGCAAGACCGCTCTTAACATAATTTTATAAACCTCGTGAAGGTGTCGAGGGTCCTTCATATATAATGCAAGGTGCCGGTTGGACCGCATAAAAAATCAAGCTTACGGTTCCCAGAGCATATTAAACTCTGCTAGTTCTAGCTTCTGGACCACACTTATATTAATACCCATACTCTTAACTTCCTCGTGGTGACTATTAATGCCAGGGTATCAACTCGGTCATGGCTGAGATATTTAAGCGACTTAGGGCCCACCAAAACCATCTATTTCATCCTTTAAATTTGTGTAGCTTGGACACTTGACCTCCTAAAGTCACCATTTTAAATTTACATATATATTTATTATTCATTCATTCATTATCCAATTATTTGATAACGTGTGAGCTGCATATAGAACAAGTAGTGTAATTTGTAAAAAAATGGAATTGTTAATCGAAAAAAAAAATTATCAGAATATACTTTAAATAAATAATTTCATAATTTATACATGAAGATGCTATTTAAATATCACTTATCTATATTATTAAGAGAATAAGAAAAATTTTGTGTCCAGGATAGTCATATGAAAAAATTAATAAAATTTTTAATCTAAAAACAAAAATATTAGTTCATTATTATCATCAAGTACAAAAAAAATTAACTTGACTCAAGCGAAAAAATCTTAAATCAAAAATACTATTTTAAAAAAAATAATTCAGGTAAAAGACCCAGTTATTGACACTGGCCTGGTTGTTTGACACTAATTTTATTCTAATTAAAAAAATTAAATATTCTCAAAAAAACCAATTTTTTTTTTTAATTTATAGTTATTAATTTATTAGAGTTGATTTGTTTTTTTTTTAATTAAAATAAGATTGCAAGTGTCAATAACTAGGCCAGTGTCAATAACTGGGTCTTTTACCTTGGCTTGAGTCGAAAAAAAAATTCTTAAGTCAAGAAATTATTTTTTATTTAAGTAAATTTTTCTTTTAATATTTTTATCAATTTATCAGCTATTTCGTAGTAAACTCCATCTAAAAGGAAGCTTTATTATACAAGTTCTTTGTCGTTTATTTAATGTACTCAAGCTTTTCTATATTTTCATAAAAAAAAAATAAACTAGATATATTGTCAACAGATAGCGCAATATTTTTATAATAAAAGTTCCTTAACAATAGAATATTTTCTTTCAAGTTTTAGCATATTTTTCATCAATAGAAGAAAGCACAAGCTTTGAAATGATTTTTGAATCCTCGTATTATTTTGATAAATAATTAAAATGAATTTAATCGTACTACAAAAAAACATCTTCAATAAATAATAATAAAATAGATGATTATTTTTATTACCATTATTATTATTATCCTACCTTGGCATTGCACAAATATAATAAAAAAAAATGATAATCAACGTAGAATAATATGAAATGAAATTCCAGAAATTAGACGGAGTACTGAAAGAAGGAAGAGGAGGGTTTCTTTTAAATGAATATTAATATCATCGAGTGGCAATTATACCCATGAAATATCTTAAAAGAGCGGGCGGTGAGTCGGTTGCTAAGAAACTACCCCGGGACCAAATATAATGAGACACAGAACGAGTAGTCTTTGAGATTTTGAAGCTCAGACGATTGAATATATATAAGCATCGCCATCGCGGTGCGGCGGAGGGTGGAATGGGAGAGAGGGAGGAAGACGGTGCATCCGAATAGAAAGAGACGGAGGTATATGAATAAGAAAATAAAACACTACTTGAGAAAGACTGAGTCTGGAAGACTGGATGGTGGTTGTTGGCTCCATGGGTTTTAGATTGGCTTTGCATAGTTTCACGTGTCGTAGTATAGTAGTATTATACAGGGCTGGAGTTATAATTACCTTAGCGCCTGTAACAGGAGGCTAGAGCCATAGTCCCACTCAAGAGAAGAGACAGGATAATAAATTAATGCCGCACGTCGCCTAAATGCAATACGAGCCTAACTATCCACTTCAGTATGAGGAGGGATGCTATGAGACTGAGGCTGAGGAGTAGCTTCCTTGCTTCCTCTTCCACTGGATTGGTTTAAGAAGCGAACGAGTAGAGACTGAAAGGAGGACTAATAAGGGAGCCAACGGTTTCTCCTGTTTCTCTTCTTTGGGAACGATCCTCTATCAGTCTCTATCATATTGATTGAGAAGTATTTTCTTTTATGCTCCTTCAGGATTCATCAGCGAGGTAATAGTTCATTTTGGTGAGTTGGGATAGGCCAGGATACCGGCGGAGTGTGTTGTAGTTTGCATTTGTCCATTTAAAAATAATCATTTTAATAAATGATTATTGTGTTTCATATTTATTTTTAATCAAACCATTAAATATATTTGTCAAAATACTCTTGAGCTCTACTGTAGCTTAGTATTCAAATGATTTTAATTTTTCTACACAAAATTACTAAAATTATACATTTACACATTTGATGGTATAAAAATTCTCAATATCATGAAAATTTAATACGATATTTGATAAAACGTTTACACCAAATCATTTATTTATTTATTTATTTATTTATTTATTTATTTATTTATTAGGTTTAAATGCCAAGGCACAAAGCCGAATGGCAAAAATGATATACATAAAATTATAATTCACATAAGTACCGCTAATATGTACATAATGGAAATAAAAATTTACATGATAGCTTAAAACATAAAATTTACATAATGATCAAGTGGATATAATGTTTTTAATCATAATAACCAGCTCACTATTATATTATTATTCGAGATTTATAAGAAAATCGAATACTCTTGTCTTGAAGGATTCTTATCCAAGAGAATTTGAAATTTCAGGAGGTAGATCTTGCCAAAACCGTATAGCTGACTATTTACATTACACCGGGTCCGAAAAATTATTTATAATGTGATAAAAACTTCCATTCTTAAATTCGAACCGAAATCAATAACTTTTTATTTTTTTAAATTAAAGTTAGCAAGTTAAAAATAACAATAATATTAAAATTAAAATAATTTATTTTTTATTTCAAAAAGCCGCTGCATTTATTTATCGTCTGTTTGTAGCTAATAAATTCTTATCAATAATAAAACCATTTTCTAGAGTAATGATTCATCATAAATGAAAACAGCATGTGAAAAATCATCACAATTTATGTTTCTTGCTGTAATTCAATTTGAAATAAAAAATTAATGATCGCTTGATTATTTAAACCTAATTTTATTCATCTCAAGTTGAATAAAAATATGGAGGCTGAAAGACGTAAGACGGATTGATGAATGCATTTGTTTTACCTAGGAGACTTAATTTAAGAGACCCTGGCTGATAAGATTTTCCTTGATGATTTGCTTACGAAGACGCAGACATCACCGTGTCTCTGGCACGTCACAGAGTCTTAAATCAGTTGGTTCAGACTGTCATCCGTTCTTGTGTTCCAAGAAAGAAACAAGAAACACCATACGACAACTCTAGTAAAGAGTATCTAGTAGCTGAGTATAATGTCGAGGGTGGATGAAATGCCAGCAACAAAACCGCCGTAAACTTCCTAAGAGATGAATACTTCAGTTGGCAATGTTGCGGACTTTAACGAAACAGTGAACTGCACTTGCCGAGAAACTTATAAGGATATATATTCATTCGTGCGCCAACAAAAGTACTAAATAATCTCTTTACCTATCAAGACATGTACATGCAGAAAAGCTTTGAGAAAAATAAAATCCAGCTTAAGGTAAAAGCCCCAATTATTGACGGGGGTCTAAATATTGACACCCTAAATTATTTTTAAATATATTAAATTATCTGTAATAAGAATAACGATCAAATAAATTTTTATTAAATTCTAATTAATTAAAAAATTGAAAAAAATCACATTCAGTTCAAAATATTAAATATTAATTAAAAAACTAAAGTTAGCACCAGTTCATCAAATCAGCTTACGAGCGTCTATTTTCTTAACAACTTTGGTTAGAAAAGCATTTTTTTTAACTGCCGAGTTTAAATTAATTTTTTCATGTAATTATATGATCTATTTTTTTTTTTAATTAACAATATATGAAATATTTATAAAATTAAATAATCGAAATTAATTGTATGCTTTATGATATTTAAATAATGGGAGTCAATAACTAGTTCATAATTTTTATGGTGAATCCCATATTGACAGCCAGTCGACAGCGCTATGACGCCTTTTTTTTACACGCTTTATATTAGCTTCACTTGTATGTCAGTTTGTCAGTATGTCAGTATGACAGTATGTAACTCTCCGTGGGTAATTGCGCGCCTGAATATTTTTGATAATCAACAAATAATAGTTTAAAAAAACTAAAAAATCACGCTTTTATAAATAAACCAAACTAAAAAGTAAAAAATAAATAATAGTTTAAAAAAACTAAAAACACGCTTTTTATAGAAAACCAAACTAAAAAATAGAAAATAAATTTAAATTAAGAATAGTGTTAAAAATTTCAATAAATATAAATTAATAATAGTGTAAATAAAAAAATGTATTTTATTTTAAAAAAAGCGTGGGGTGCATGGTGTCAATAGTTATAAATATTTTATTGACAGATATGAGTAGAGTGATTATCATTTTGATAATATCTTAAAAAGCACCCCACGCTTTTTTTAAAATAAAATACATTTTTTTATTTACACTATTATTAATTTATATTTATTGAAATTTTTAACACTATTCTTAATTTAAATTTATTAAAATTTATTTTCTATTTTTTAGTTTGGTTTTCTATAAAAAGCGTGTTTTTAGTTTTTTTAAACTATTATTTATTTTAAGTATAAAATACGTTATATACGCGATTATATTCAAGGCTTTTAACTGTCAAATAACTCGGCATGTTTTAGTGTTAAATAAGTTTTTAAATAAATTGTTATATTTTTTATAATATTTATTCATTCATAGAAATTATTATTAATTAACTTTAATAATATTGATTACTTTATATCAAGTTTTTGATAAATAACAATATAACCAAATGATTCGACGCATGTGCAGTAGGGGCGTCAATAATTCGGGTTACGGTACGTCAATAATTAGATCAATCAGTTTTTTAACCCTTCAATAATTGGTGTATCCAGATCATATATTCAATTATTTAAAATTAATTAGTAAATATCACTGATTATCATTTTAAAAAAAGAAATTGATTAGTTAAAACATTATTGAAGACATTACCACAAACAAAATTCATCGATATTTATATTTGATTGCTTAAAAAAAATGAAATCATAACTTTGTCTCTTATAGCGTCAATAATTGGGGCTTTTACCTTACTCGATTTTATTTATAATTTCGATAGAATTATCCGAGATTTAATTGTATAAATTTTTTTTTTGTTGTTTATTTATTTATATATTTATTTATTAATTTCTTTGGAAAAGACCCAACAGCCAAAGGCCATTTATTAATAATTAATAACAACTTGTTTAACAATCAGTAAATTAAATTAAATAACTATAGAATTACATTATAGGGTTTATAGAAAAATTAGTAAAAGGAAAAGGAAAAAAAAAAGTCAAAAAGTTTATACTCAAAGAGTTTAATTAATAAAATATCGAAAGAGTTAAAAATTTTATATCAATTTTATTGATAAAAATTCATTTAAAATAATTTTTACTAAATTATACAATTTTCAGACGTACTACAGCTTTGAAAAAAATTTTTTTTATTTACAAAAAATAAATTTAAAAGCAATTATTGACACTGAATTTTATTCAAAATTATTTAATTGAATTTTCTGATAAACATACAAGTTGATATTTTTGAATTTTTATCGACCTTCAATTCATTATCTTACTTAAAGATTTTTTAGGTAAATTAATTCAATTTAAAAATTAATTATAATTATAATTAAATAATTATTTAATAAATACGAATAAAATAAAATAATAGGAAATAAAAATTTATAACTAATTACTTGTAAAATTTCAAAAATAAGAACTAAATTTTCAAAAAATTAATTCAGGATCAGTGAATCCTAAATCTACTACCAACTCCATTGATAGGATAGTTAAATTAAGATGTCTTAACACTATCTATCATTGATTAAGCAATAAACAATCCGTGTGTTGGGAACAAGGTAAAGTTTCTTACACTATCAAGCCAGGGAAACTTGAGCTACAAACAGTCGGACTTGATAGACTATTGCATTACAGTCACGACTGTTAACATCAAGAGTCTTGGAGTCTCTGTTTCAACCCTTCTGTGTAACTGAATGCGCTAACTAACTCATTAGCTCTGAGATCTATTAATACTGATTAATTTAACGGCAATATTTTCCTTTCTTTATCCAGGTAATTCTTAATTAAAATTTAAATTCAAACAGCAAATAAAAAAATTATTGGCTATTTTATTATATATCTTACATTTTATGTGAAATAAATTAATGATCAGATTCAACCCTGCTTCTGTTGATCAGATTATAAATGGATTGATAAGAGCAAAGAAAGCCAAGAACTCTCTCTTGTCTGTGGAGAATCTTTCGATTGTTCACGACAGAACAGATCTCCAAAGGAGCGAACAAAAGAAACTACGTCAACAACTCCAGGAACGGACAGCAGCAGGAGAACGGAATTTGAGGATTGTCACTCGTGCTGGTCAACCGATGATAATCAAGGATCATCGGAATATTTTAGCCTCGACTCCCAAAAACTCAGCTCCTTAAACTCCACCTCATCTTGCCTGACATTATATTATCAGAATGTCAGGGGACTTAATACTAAATTAGATAGTATATTCTACAAAACTTGTATGGCTGAGTATGATTTTTATGCTTTTTCTGAAACCTGGCTCAAAACAGGTGTATTAAATAGTAGACAATTTAACTAGCTAAAGCATATGATCAAATATAAACAAAGACAAATATAAATAACGCTGTGAAGCAGGAAAGAATACACGGGAAAAAATTTCTGGGAAAATTTACGATACAACTATTGTAAAGCTGGACTATACTTTGATTACTATTAATTTTCAAATATTTTAGAAGAAAAAATACTATTTATTCATGAAAAAATACGATATTACTATTGTAAAAAGTAAGAGATGAAAATTTCCAGTGCTGCCTCTGTATCTTTCCAATAGAACTATAGCAAATTTTACAATAGTTGAATTGGAATGTTTCTCAATTAGTGTGAGTGATGGCCGTGCACAGCGCTAGACTCCGAGTTTATGTAAATGTTAAAGGATATGTGTCTTAGTTTACCTCAGGTAGCGTAGAGGGAGAGTCTCTGGCTGCCAACACAGAGTTCTGGGTTCGATTCCCAGATAGCACGAAAATGTCGGTTTCTTTTTTCGATTACTGTACAGGTACCAATTAGTCCACTCTTCTATCTCTCTCCCTCCCTAATATTTCTTTTAAAAAAACCAACTGTGAATTTTTACAATAGTTGAATTGTAAAGTTCACAAACACATATTGTATAATTTGCTCTATAGTATTCGACTTTTTAAGACTCTTGCTTGTCTTATTTGTTGGATAAAATTTACAATAGTAGATCGTAAAAATTACTAAATAAGAAGTATAGTCCACCGTTACTCTTTTATTTAGTAAAAATTGCAATAGTAAATTAGTAAAAACTCCTTCAATTTTATTTCCGTGTAGGAGTTACGGTAATTATTACGTGAAGCGTTCCACATTCACGTAACAGGATATTGGTAGGAAAGGATTGAGAAAGAAATGTGGAGAGGATCATCTTAATGTGAGTTTATAGAATATGCGAGAAAAAATTATTATATAGCTCGGACTGGGATTCGAACCCAGAACCTTCCGAAGGCATGTCGGCTACTCCAGCTCCTAAATAATCATACATATATTGAGTTTATCTGATGTATAGTAATTTAATAATAAATATAGTATTACGAATAGTATTATGTACGTCAGAGTCAAACACCTGTCATCTATAACTTATATTTTGTTAATATTTTTCTTTTGCACGCCTCATAGCGCGAAGCGCGTGAGGTTGTGCTTTATACTCGACTCGTCAAGATCAAGCAATTTGGTGATCTTTAAATGCCTCTATCACAACCATATTACACTTATACAATGATATAAGTAGATGTACACCGAAAAAACACTTAAATTAAACCATCTTTTACTTTCTACAATCATTTCATGTTGCTATTTTGAAAAAAAAAAACGTTTTGAAAAAAATTTCACGTGGACGTCCGGATGTCACCCCATTTTGGATGTACCAACGATTACTCCCGAACAAATTGATATTTCAAGACCGGACCTTTTTTATTAGTTTAAGAATTCGATGAACTGGGTCCGTATTTCATATCAGTGGCCTAGCTTATGTATTTTTTTTTTTTTTAATTGAATTTTTATTAAAATTCACGGATACAACCGTACAAAGCCAAACGAACTTTTCTTATTTGTCACGTGAAAATTTTGGCGCCACTTGATCAAGCTAGATTTTTTTAGACTGCGTGCGCATATGACAAGAAAAAAGGGCGCCGATATTTAAAAAAAAATAAAAAATACTCTGTAAGAAATTACTTAATTATAATTTTTTTTTTTTTTAATTAATTATACAATTAATTTTTTTCTTAAAAAATGATTGAGCGTTATGAGGCGTGCACTTTTGGATTTTCCAAACTTTTTTTTTATTTACTTATTGCAACATGTGTAAAACACTTTACAACATATATTAATGTATCTTTTTGTAACCTCATAACTTGCCATACAGGCTGTCAGGTTTTGTTAATAAAGAAATAAATAAATCAGTTTAATAATCTATAAGTCGTAAACAATTTGGTTAATTTATATCTCAAGAGTATCCAGAAAAGCAGCAGTCCGAACTGGACTATCGAAAACGGACCAAGATATTGAAATTAAATAAAAAAAAATCCGTCTGAGAAGTATGTCTCAAGTGGTCCCGTAAGGACTATTCTCGAGTCGATTAACCTCCTCAGTCTGCATAGTCCTTCAACCAATACCGTACAGACAAGACCGAGTTTCAGTGCCGGCCAGGTCTTCGTTTTCGGTCTCTACTCTCTAGATCATCTGTCCCTATTTCAACTCGTCTTAACTCAACTCAACTCTCGAACGCTTTGTTGTAGACTCGTACTCGTGTTACTTCTTAAGGTGTAGTTGGAAATTTCCAGCAGTGTCTCGTGTCTTATCTTCCCTCTAAGATACTTGTTCGGAGAAAACCAAATGAGTGGAGGTGTGGGGCCACCAATTCGAGACGCTTGCGGTTTCAAAATTTCAACTCCTAAGGGTCTCTACTGTGAGCCATACAGTCTACATATACTCTATATAGATCTAGATGTATGAACCTTTGGTAGTAGCTATAGCAGACATAAGAACTCCTCAAGACGTCCAATGTCTGGGTTAACTTGTAACTCGTGCTTCTGGCGGTTCATATTTGTTCCTGCGAAAATCGCCTCAGGATTATACATCTCTCAAGGTACAACTCTTCACTTATCTATCAAACTTTTTACACGTTATATAATAATGATATTAATAATAATCATTTTCTTTAATTTAACTTTAACATTAAATTAAGTTCTTTAATTTTTTATTTAATTGAGCAATCGCCATTTTTTCATTAAAAAGTGGTCTTAATAGCTTATGTTGCAAATTTTTCAAGTTTTTATCAAGGGATTAACACGATAACTTTTGAAAATATCAATTTTTCAACTCAATTTATCATTAATTAAATTAAATTTAAATTAAATAGAAAACCGGAAATTCTAGTAAATAAAATCATTAAAATGGATGAGACTTATAACTACAATACCAGATCAGGCTCTAAAATAGTTATTAATAGAACAAAAACTCACACTGCTGGAAAATGTTTAACCTATAAGAGGTGCGAATGGTATAACAGCTTGCCTATTTATGTAAGAAGTCAAGGTAGATTGAAATATTTTAGAAAAACTTTAAAAAAATATGTAAAACAAAAATATTGATAGCTAAGTATGTGATGAATGATTGTGATAAGAAAAATATAAAAATAATAAATGTAAATTTTTTGTAAAATGACTGATATTAGCCAAGGGCTGAAATAAACTATATTATTATTTTTATAGATATTTTTCTGACGTAAGTCATTGAAAATTTATAGTTTATTGGCTATCCAGTCTAATACAACAATTTTTTTTCCCCTAATTATTCATAATTTTGTTAGCCTGTATTCCCTCCAGGCATAGACAATTTATTTTCAATTCGTATATAAATTTGTCATTAGAGATAAATTTGACTAAAAAAATAATTCGGACGGCCCATATTATATTATTTTATTTCGGAATAAAAAAATAGAAATTATTATTATTATTATTATTATTAATCTCCTTATTTGCCTCATGAAAAGTTGAGGAATAAAAACTGCAGCTTAATGTTGTTTTGTTTAATTATAACTAATTTTTTTCTGGCTAGTGGAAAAATTTTTTCTCCTTTGAACAGCCATAAAACAGTTTTTGGTTCTTTTTTATGATTCACTCATTGGAACGAAAGAGGGCGTTGAATTCGTATTAAAAAAAAATATCTGTGGAAAAATTTAAACGAAATTTAAAATACAAATATAAATAAAATTACTTTACTCACAATTGATTTATTACTCAAATTATTGTTTTAATTTATTTTTGTAGTGAACAGTAGATAATTTTTTAACTTCCTGCTAAGAAAATTGAAAATTTTCAAAAATCGGGAAGTTATTGTTTTTACCCCGTTTTGCAAAAATCGAGTTTTCATCAGATCTCGACGTTTTGAGGTCCTAGGAAGCTTCCCTGACTATTCCCGCGATGGTGTCTGTACGTCTGTATGTATTTATGTGTATGTATGTATGTATGTGTGGATGTATGTAAACCTCTCATAACTTTTGAATGGCTTGACCGATTTCATCGCGGTTGGTGCCATTTGAAAGGGTTTGACTGAACTTAGATTTTGAATATAATTTGGACCGATTCAGATCCGTAGATTTTGAGAAATCTCAAAAAAACTACAAAAAAAATTTTTTTCAAATGTGGTTTTTTTGGAATTACTTTGAAACGGCTTTATCGATCGCTTCCAAAAACTAATCAGCTCTTAACATTGAAAAACCACGTCAATCGTCACCAAGCCAGTCAAAATCGGTTGATTCGTTCGTGAGTTATCGTTGACGAAAGAAAACCGAAAAAAGTGTTTTTTCGGAATTACGAGTTCGATCAATCTAAACTTAAAGATTCTTTATGAGGCTCAAAAAACTGCGTCGAATGCTACCAACCGCGTGGAAATCGGTTTATTTATTCAAAAGTTATTGCGGTTTAAAAATTCAAAAAATTGTGTTTTATTAAACTTGTATCAGACTTTTGAGCTCGGAGAGCTCAAAATGGCACGAAAATTATATTTTTGAGCTCAAAGAGCTCAAAAACGTAATACGTGCAATTTTGAGCGCTTAAGTATGAAATGAGCGGGAAGTTGCAGGGATGGCCTTTAGGGTCAACCGTCTTCCTAATTTTTTTCTCTAAAAAATATAAAATTTCGAACACATTTCGATTTACCAAGCTTTTCTTTTATTATTATTATTATTGTTATTGTTGTAATTAAAAAAAAAAAAAAAAAAAAAATGAGAAACGGCTTAAACTGAGCCAGTGCAGGTAAAAGTTGAAGGATTAAGTTTATCGAGTTTGGAAGCAGTGAAGGTGAGTATCACATTCTCGGCGGTCAGCAAGTTCATCAGAGCGGTTTTATTTCCTCTACTAAGACTTGGATGAGTGTAGGTATAGGGCGGGAAAACAAATCGGGTTCAAGAGGTTGAAACCCAAAAGCCCGAGACCAGAAAGCAGAGAATAGAACTAGACGCTGAAGTTGGAGGAAAGAGTATAGTAGGAGAACGCCGGCGTACCCAAGTAACCGTTGTACACCCGGGGTATTAAATTACGCCCGGTCGAACAACAAGATTGCGGACGCCCAGGAGAGAAGAAAAGGAGACGTCCATTAGTTTTGCTGTTAGAGCACGAGAGAGACGGCGATTCTGTCGGTATCTATCTTTGCGTCTGCTAAAGTAGGTTAGTCTCTCCTTTTTCCTCTTCCTTCTTCAGCCTTGTTCTGCACAATGAAATCCTACTTGTTATCTGCAGTCGCATCATCCCTCTACTTTATACAACACAACTTTCCACTTTTATTCGCGGGATTTCCAAACATCTCGAAAAACCGAGCTGTCATTTTTCAGCCGAGTGTCTGAAGAGAAGATGAGGCAAAATTTCATCGGCTGTTGTGTTGTGTGTCTTGTCTTTTATTTGAATATCCTCGAATTTCATACGCTCGCTCGTTGCCGGATAGAGGGGCCGATAATTTTGTGAATTCCATGGCGCTTATCGGTCTTCTGGGAATTTTATCGCTGCTGAAGAGTACAGAGAGAATATAAAGGCTACAACCTATACTATAGAATCTATAGATCTATCTCTGAGTGTTGAGAATGAGAAAAAGGAGGCGAATGAAAAGAAAATATCGAGTAACGTGCTATTCGCATACCTGCTAGGTGAACTTCGCTAGAATCTAGAATTAAATTCCTCAGAGACACTTGAGTACAACCATACAACCAGTAGTACTGATGGTACAGCGTCTGTATAGTACGAACAACCATCGGGGTTCTGTTTCTTGGTCTTGATACCCCTTACGTTTGTCTATACTCCATAGTATAGAGACTGGATATTGTCAAAAAGAGTCTGGAGGATAAGAGACCAAGAATTTCAAATGCAATATCTTATTACCGAATATTTTATATATATTGATATTAGAAGCTTTAAACTTTTTTGCTATGTAATCTCAATGAGTTTTAAGTGTAATCATTATATTAGAAGCTTAAAAAAAATTCACAATATTTCTCATCATCAATATTTTTTTATTTTCTATTCATTTATTATTTATATTTATTTATTTTATATTTATTAAAAGCATTATGCTAATAACAGAGCCACATCATATTTATATTTAATTAATTGTATATAAAATGAAAGAAAAACAAGCTGCCTATTAGACAAAAATAAAAAGTTAAAACTGATTGATCAAAAATATCAAAATAAATATAAATATTTCAGAATTTAATTAATTGAATTATTACCATAGTATAATTGATAAAATATAAATTGATTAGTACAAAGCTGTCACTCAATAATACAAACTGTCATAGATTTAATAAGGTTGGTATTTCAACTACAATTGCTTATTTATTTATTGTTTCAATTTGTAAAAATTATGTCGCCTTTTTTTGCTTATTGAACATGGAGAAGTTAATATTAAAAAATTAATTAAATTAAAACTATGCGGTAAATAGGTTCTAATTTTTTTCAATCGACGTTTGAGACATCTTTCTATTTATTTAAAAGTTTTTTAACAGAGAAACTCTTAAAAATTCATTTTTTTCTGTAAAACTTATTTTATTCTTGTACATAACCAGGCTATTAAAAGTCACATATTGTTAATAACTGTTTGATAGTATGATGGCAATGATTAATGTCCATAATTATGATGATAATAATATGATAATATTAGAAGCTATAATATAGTAATATTTAAATTATTGTATTTCTCCAAATTTTAAAGTCTTTGTAGACTAATAATATTTTATATTGCACGCCTCATAGCGCGAAGCGCGTGAGGTTGTGCTTTATACTCGACTCGTCAAGATTAAGCAATTTTGTGATCTTTAAATGCCTCTATCACAACCATATTACACTTATTCAATAATATAAGTAGATGTACACCGAAAAACACTTAAATTAAACCATCTTTTACTTTCTAAAATCATTTCATGTTGCTATTTTGAAAAAAATTTCACGTGGACGTCCGGATGTCACCCCATTTTGGATGTACCAACGATTACTCCCGAACAAATTGATATTTCAAGACCGGACCTTTTTTATTAGTTTAAGAATTCGATGAACTGGGTCCGTATTTCATATCAGTGGCCTAGCTTATGTATTTTTTTTTTTTAAATTGAATTTTTATTAAAATTCACGGATACAACCGTACAAAGCCAAACGAACTTTTCTTATTTGTCACGTGAAAATTTTGGCGCCACTTGATCAAGCTAGATTTTTTTAGACTGCGTGCGCATATAACAAGAAAAAAGGGCGCCGATATTCAAATAAAAAATAAAAAATACTCTAATTACTTAATTATAATTTTTTTTTTTTTAATTAATTATACAATTAATTTTTTTCTTAAAAAATGATTGAGCGTTATGAGGTGTGCACTTTTGGATTTTCCAAACTTTTTTTATCAATGTTTTTCTTTTCTATTTTAGGATTACCGTAGAATTTAAGCTAATAACTAAGTTACTTGTACTTACTTACGATGTATGGTCACAGGGGATGTAATCCCATGATCTTATAAATTAATAAAATAAATAAATAAATAACCAGATTAGGCCATACGTGAAAATTAGCTGCATCAGAAAATCTTTTGACGGGATTGTAATACTAATGATTATTATTTTCTACATTAGGAATATAAATATTCTCTTTTCTGAGTGATGAACCTGAGGATATCCACTCCATAATCGAAATAAATTTAAAAAGAGAGGAGATTGGAGTCTTTTTGCCGGTACTTAGCGAACAGAAATGCTTTCAGACTCTGGCTCGCCGATGAGACGACGTCTTGGTGGAAGTAGAGTGCAGGAGTAAGCATAGAATAGGAAGGAAGCCGTAAGCGTTCAGGTTTTGGTTTTATCCCTTCGCCAGTCACGGCTATATTTTTTCACGGTTTGCTGAGTTCACTCCGTGAGAGATCGCCATCCTTCTTGGTTCCCGCTCTCTTTAAATCCTCTCTAACCCTTGCAAGGAGGAAGCCGCTAAAAATCCTTCTCCCGGTTCTTTAAATACTCACCTTAATATTTAATTGATATCGTTTGGTTAATTACCTAAATCTTCTTAATCCCTCTTATTTATTGTCGAAAAATGCTCCAGTTCTTATTACCAGTACTTAAAAATTATACAGTATTAATTACCTTTAGTAAAAGCATAAAAAGTTTTCTTTGAAAACAAATTTTCTTTACATTTATTAAAATTTCACCTATATAATAAATTAGCTTTTTTTATTTAGATGAAAAAAGAAACATGGGCACTTTTTTTACCATATCTACAAAATTTTTGGCTTAAGAAAATTTTTGGATGCCTGAAGGATGACCGAAGTCAAAATTTTTCTTGAAATTCTATTCTTGGTGGAAGTCATTTTTTCTTAATTCAAATTATCATAAATACTTGATACAATAAATTTTTATATTTGGTCTAGATTTTTAGATACTTTAGGGAAGCAGCGCCACCTACTTCAGCTGAGAAAAAAATTTTCTCACCTTGAGAAAATTTTTCTCGAGAATATTTGATACCCATTTTATATTATTTTAACGTGCAATTATACATATTGAATGAAAAAAAATGATGAAATATTATTTGATCTTGCCATTTGACATGTTAATCAATAAAAATATTAATGAAAATTTACTTCTTTATATTTAATTTTTTGGAGCAAGAGAGAAATTTTCTCAGACAAGAAAATTTACTTCTATCAAGAACTAAATTTTTTGGAGCAAGAGGCTGAATTTTCTCAAAACAACAAGATTTTCTTGACTTAAATGAATTTTCTTGGATCAAAATACGTATTTCTTGAAGCAAGAGAATTAATTTTGTGGAATAAGTGAAATTTCTTATGTCAAAAAAAAATTTTTTTTTCGTCCAAGAAAAAAATTAGGAAGAAAAATATTTTCTTGGCTCAAATGAATCTTTTTTTCTGTGTACTGGTACAGAAAAAAAAATTTTGGGTTAAATTCTTATGAAAAAAATACTATCCTCGGAAAAATTTGATTGAGATTTAAAATTGAATTGTAAATAAATTAATTTCTTGTAATTTTTTTGTGATTGACTTATTAAAATTGTTTTTTAAATTTATTCTTGTATCATATAAAATTAAAAAATAACAAAATGCTTTTCTTGATTCAATTTTGTAAATTTTTTAAAATTAATTTGAACTTAATAAGTCAAAGTAATTTTATATAAAAATATTTTCTTGAATTGAATAGTTTGAAGAGGAAGAAAAATATGAGTTTGGGTCATAAACTTTCGGATTTTCCAAACTATTGATGAAGTAGCGAACAACGTAGGCATTTAAAAACACTTAATTAAAAAATCACAATCTATATACGCTTTTCAACAGAGTAGAGTGTTATTGAAAATGTTCCAGATGACATTTTCAATAAAACAAAAATGAAAAAGCGACAAGAAAAGTATTTAGGTGTAACAATTGCCGTAGATCAAAGGAGTGGATAAAATAAAAAATCAAATAGAATTTTTTTATTGGTGCGGAGATTTGAGGTAACAAAAATGACGGCGTCAGTTGACACTCGGTATGTTAACGGGTGCAATTCGTCGGTTACGATTTATACAGACAAATATTTTCCTTTGTGGTTACTTGCCATTTCCGTCGCGTCTCCTTTGCCTCTTTGACGAACAAAATCACGCTTTCTATTCGTACTGTGCTACAAACCTTTTTTAGTTATTTTTTCGCCCGTTCCCCTTCCTCCGTGTCATTTTTCCGGGTGATCGTTTTAGGCGCACGAGGCCTGTGACTATTGGCTGACAGTTGTTTTCCCCCAGCGCGTTGACATCCGTCGACACAGACGGGAAATTGAATTTCAGTCGCGTGTCAGCGTTCTCGCGACTTTCATCCCTCCTGCGCCCTCCCTCTATCTCTACACACAACCCACCTATACGTCTACACGTCTACATCAACATTCGCTTATTCATATGTGTCTGTGTATTACTCTTTCACTCTCATTCTCTTCTTCGACCAGTACACTCTGCTGACTTCCTTCCTGGCTCCCTTTGTCGTCAAAAATAACAGCGACTCCAGCGCCAAAACCAGTTACAGCACCAGTAACAACAACACCCACTGAAACAATTTCGTCGAGTCAGTAAAGTGAATAGCCGACTGCAGCATAGTTACTCGGAAAATATATCAACATATATATGTGCAGAGAAAATAGAAACACGTCAAATTATTATGCAACTCTCAGAGCGTTAAAGCGTAGAAAAATTTATTTTTGATACACGAAAAAAATAAACTACTAGTATGATTTAAAAGTTTCAAATAAATAAGGAAACTTTAATTATTTTTTAATAAATATTTTTTTATGTTGCCATTTAAACATTAAATATTTCGGACTAAGAAATTAAAAATCTCATAACAAGAGCTATATATGTTACTTATTCCAAAATTAAAGAATTCAATTCAAGAAGATGATCTTTTTGGCTTTAGACAATGCGGCAATAGCACCGCCTCAATAATACCCGAAAAATAATGATTAATTTTCGTCAGATTAATTTATGTTGTGATAAATTGTGGTTTAAGAAATTACTGTACTTGAAATATTTTTGGATGAAAAATTTTTGTGGAGAAATTTTTACGTGGGTAATTTTGACGGATTAATAAAGGCGGAGAGCTCCGAAAAATCACATATTAATAATAATACACGGAAAA
This sequence comes from Cotesia glomerata, assembly GCF_020080835.1. NCBI lineage: Eukaryota > Metazoa > Arthropoda > Insecta > Hymenoptera > Braconidae > Cotesia > Cotesia glomerata. Next base: position 25,234,147 of record NC_058163.1, read on the forward strand.
AAGAAAACTCGAAAAATTACATTATACAATGCAACATGGCGCTTCGTGATAAAAACTTGAAAAATTACAGTTTCAGATTGTAATTATTACAGATTTTATAAGAATTACATTGTAGAATGTAAAATTTACATTGAAAGCTCTAAAAATTAAATTCAAAAATTGAATTTAGAAAAATGTTATTTCAAACTGCAATTTTTATGGTTTTGATTACGACGGGACCGATTTTACATTTTATACTGTAATTATTTCTGTTTTCTTTTTTCCGTGTATCAACTGATTCAAAGGAGGTGCGCTTGCGCTGTGATTGCTAAGTGGTATCGCTCTTTTTTAACAGCGCGGTCCGATCAGAGTTCGAGTCCACTCTTGGGCGTATTTTCTATCATAATTTTAGATTGTCAAAAAATTAATATTCTCAAGTCTCGGACATTAATCTTGTTGAGTTAATTATTTACTTGTTAATCTTAGAGAATAATTTCATAAATTACCAAGCAATATAAATTTTAATGAAAATGTCTTTTGGCTTAATTTAAAAGTAAATTGTTATCCAATAAAAAAATTGTTTTAATCATTCAAGTATTTTTAATATTATTTATTGTCAAAAAATTATTAAATTAAGAAAAAGAGCTTTTTTCTAGACTAAAAAAAAATTTTTAAGACCAAAGTGTTCCTAAGTTAAATTAACCTTTTCTAAATTGACATCAAGGCATTTCAAAAATGATTTATAGTCATATCAAGCTACACATGTAAATTCCAAATTATCTAATACGGTAACTTCATAAAATTTCTTCACGAAATTCGGTAAAATTGGCTAATAGTCAATTGTTTGTTTTATATTTATTTTATTTATTAAGACCCAAAAGCTCACCACCATTAACAGAGTCACTTTATACACGCAGAAAAAAATTTTGTTAAGATAACCTAAGATTTGTTATGGTAACAAATGAATTTGTTAACATAGGGATAACAAATTATATGTTAAAATAACAAAATTTAGGTTATAACAAGTTATTGATATGTTATAATAACAAAAAAGTTTTGTTACTACAGCAAAATCTTTAAGTTGATTCGACAAAATACTTTAGTTGGTATAACAATTTTTTTTGTTGAAATAGCAAAATTATTCTATTAAAATAATAAAGAGGATTTGTTGGAGTAACAAAGACTATTTGTTGAAGTAATATAGGGAATTTGTAATAATAACAATGAGAATTTGTTGCAATAACAAATAAATTTGTTACAGTAAATTTTATAAGAATACATTTAAAAATACGCTATAATCAGCTATATAGCTGATTTGGAAAATATTTTGGCAACAAATTAGTTTTGTTATTGCAACAAAATCACTTTGTAACAGCAACAAAATCATTTTGTTGCAACAACAAAATCATTTTGTTGCAACAACAAAGTCATTTTGGGACAGTAACAAAATAATTTTGTTAGGAGCAACAAATTGATTTTGTGATTTAACAAATTGGTTTGTTAGTACAACTTGAAACATTTTGTTAATGCACCTAATGGATTTGTTGCTCCAACTACACTCATTTGTTACCACAACATATTTTTCAGTTATCCCGTTTTTTGTTATTTCAACAAAATTGTTTTATGCGTGTACAATACTCAGATACAGAATATATTCTTAATTCTGTGCGTAAATTTTTTGAATCAACACAAATATTAAAAAGTAAGAGTAAAATTTTCAAAAAAATATTTTTATCGAATCACCTATAGTTTCAGTGCAAACTATCAAAACTTTGCAGCTGTACACTGAATCTCATCACTTCAGTAAATTCTAGTCTCCAGAACAGCCAATTTACAACACTCGGAACTAAAATATTGTAAATTTATTTATCAATTCAACGTAACCAGAATTACATTAAAATCAATATGCTAAATGATTAATGAATTTACTCCTCAAATTGTAATTCAAATTACAATTCGGGTCGTAGAATTTTGAGCGGTTAGACATCCCCGAGCCGTGTTATAGTGTTCTCGGTCCGACTTGTACTTCTCAGTGAAAGTCTCATCCAATCCGCGGTTTCTTAGAATTACAGAGCTCGTAAATACCTGGCTTTCAATCCTATCCACAGTGATACAATTTTATTCACTTGCCCCGTAGTGAGCCGCAGCCTCACCCCACCAAGCACAGTTTAAATCCATTTTACCGATTTGACTTGCAAAAGCCGGATTATTGGCCAAGCAAGACCGTTTCTTCAGCTTCTTCAGCTTCTCTTTCTTCTTCTTCATCCTCTTCAGCTTCCATCCTGCACAATACAATTCTATTCTATTCTATCCTATTCTATTATACACCCTGTCATCCAGATTCTACAATACTGTCGTCGGATACAAGTGGTAGCAATGGCTTAGCTAAGACTCTTGCTACTACTCTTGAATTTATTTAGAGCCGTCGTATATCTAAATAGCGGGGACCGTTTTCCGGTCCTCGTTGAGCGAGCGAACTTAATTTTAAGCTTACGGGTGCATGATCAACTAAATTCACCAAGATCAAGTAAAATCGCGAGTTTAAATCTCCATCTACCTTCCGACAAATAAAAACTATTTTAATAAAAAGCTTGACAATGATCTAGGTATAATTAACTCGTTAAACTTTATCGTTTAACTAGATCGGAAATCTCACACTGCTGAGAATTTAAATCTTGATTTAAAACCCAAATATTTTCTCCACCCGTCAAAAGTTGGATTACTTCTCAGTTAATTCATATTCATCTCTTCCTTATTCTTGTTCCACCGCTAAATTTTACAAACTTTTTTGGGCCATTCATTTCACTCCTACACACTAACATTGGCTTATATAACTTGCTTCTTAATTAACCCAGTCATTATTACTTACTGGCGTCGCGGCGGCCAAATCGAACGGACCGACCAGAATTAATGAAGAGAAAAAATTATCGGGTGTTATTTTATGTAATTTTTTTTTTGGAAATTCAAACAAGTGATTTTTTTTATCAGTGCATAAATGTTACACAAAAAAAAATTTACTCAAATGAAGTAAATAATTTTTTTGATTTGAGTAAAAGGTATTTTTTTAACCTAAATAAATTTTACTTGATTCAAGAATTTTGTCTTGGTTCAAATTAATTTTTTTTCTCAGTTTAAACTTATGAAATTTAACTGTAAAAATAAAAAAACACATTTTTTATTAAATAAGCCACTGATACAAAAAATGACCCAAAAAAAATTTTTTCTTCAAAATGTCACTCTTGTTTTAAATAGTTCAATTCTCTTAAGTTAAAAAATCTTCGATTTTCTTAACGGGAAGTTAAAAAAAAATCATTTATAAAATTTTAACTGAATTCAATTGTTTTTCGGCTTTTTGAAAATTATCAATTTTTATAACTAGAAATTCAAGATGTATTTTTAAATAAATTTAACTAGATTCAAGAATTTTGTCTTGATTCAATTTAATGCAACTCGTCAAAATTATTTTCTTGGTTCTAGAATCTTTCTTTTGATTCAAATTAATTTTTTTTCTCAGTTTAAACTTATGAAATTAAACTGTAAAAATAAAAAAACACATTTTTTATTAAATAAGCCACTGATAGAAAAAATGACTCAAAAAAAATTTTTTTTTCAAAATGTCACTCTTGTTTTAAGTAGTTCAATTCTCTTAACTTAATAAATAAATTCTTGAATCAAAGAACTTGGTTATTTTCAAATAAGATGTATACAACTTCGCCCAAGAATTTCTGTCTCTTGGATTAAGATAGACGGTAACATTGGTTCAAGATGTTACCGACTTGTTCCAAGTATGGCGCGACTCTTGAATTAAGATATTATTTAACTTGTTTTAAGCATATAAATGTGTTGTATTTTTGCTATTCTCTGTATTAATAAATATTTTTTCGGCATATAGAGAAATCCTAATTTTTTAACTTCAAAGTTTTTTTCTGACTTACAACTTATAACATTATAAATAAAAAAATTAGTTCTTGAATCAAAAATCAATAATTCTTGAAATGAAATAAAATAATTCTTTTTTGAAGAGAATCGTTTTTGAATAAAGAATTCACTTGTATCGATCGAAGATAATATAGTCTCGAACCTCGTAAAAATGTTATCGATCGGAGTGATTAGACCTCTCAATCCAAGAAACATTAATTCAAGACATGAATTTCTTGAAGAAAGACAACTAGTTCTCTTCAAAATTATTCTCTTGGATCAAGAATATTTTTCTTGAATGGATAGTTTTTTATCAGTGTAAAAATATCGAAAAATTTTTAAAGAATGATTTCTAAGTGTCTATAACTACTAGATCAAAATTAATCTATAATCTGGAGATTTTCAATAATTTTTTAAATGAAAATTTTTTCCAAAAGTCTTACGTCAACCATCTAGATTTCCCTGACGTGTTTGAATTGAATAGAAAAATTCACCGAGGTATTGAGAAAAGTAAGACCCGCCTTGCTTGTAAACTTTCGAAGGTACCATATCTACGGTGGATTAGCGTGAATGTTATGCATCTATATAATGTCTGAATCTAGAGTCTGTTAATATAAAAAGTAGACGTATCTTTTACGCAATGGCAGCTAGCAACATCTACATTCATATCGTATAAAGGATAGTGATGGCAAAACGCATAATACAGTCTGGCAGCGGATTCCACGAAATGTAAATGGATGTCGCAAACAGGTGACACTAAGATGCAGCTGAGTTCCTGAAGAGAGACAAGGCAAGTAGTATAGTGTAGATAAGAGGTAACAGGCCATACTATACATATAATTTTCTATGAAAAGAGTAAGAGCAACGACCAGACGTACGGTTCGATAAATCGGGAGAAACGCGTCGACTTCGATATTTCTCGTCTCTGATACACTTTGTCATTACTACTGCTACAATTTTTTTTCTCTTCGATACGAATTCGCAGATTATTATTTTTATTTCAACTTTAAATATTTTATTATGAAGATCAATATTCAATTTTTAATGCAACCATTTTTCGAAACGAGTTGTTTCAGCATTTAATGAAATTTAATGTTTATTACTGTAATGCAATCATTAAATCAATAAAAACTTTTATGTAAACTCACTGATTCTCAAAAAAAGCTTGTTACAAATTTTAAAATTGAACCAAGCCAGGAATCGAACCGGGATCTCTCCGATTACAGTAGCTCAAGTAGTAGCTTTCTACACGTAATCAGGTAAATCCAGGTTCGATCCCTGGCTTGGTCCGAATCCAAAATTTAGTTAAATTTAATCTTGAATATTTAGTGAGCTTACTTTTAAATTTTTATTGATTCAGTAATCACATTAAAGTAATTTTTATCAAATTTCACCGACTGATGAAACGGGTCGGTTTGAAAAGTTACATTGTGATATCATACAGTAAAACATTTTGCGTCATTGCGTCAAAAAACTTAAATAAAGTTACTTAAGAATTATCACTGACTGATTAAAATTCAACAATTTTAAAGTAAAGTAAATTCTTAAAGTTTAAATTAAAATTTAAAACTTAAATAAGTAATAGAATGTTTAAAATTTTCGTGTTAAGTATTTAACACTTTTATGTGTAAATTTAACATTTGTGATGTTAAATCAACACAAAAAAGTGTTAAATATTTTTTATTAAAAAGTTGACGTGACCTTTTCATTGTTGTCGCTTTTCGTTGCTACGGTGATCACTTTGCAACAGTTACCATAGCAACGATTACTATGATAACGGTTATTATAGCAATGGTTACCACAGCAACAGTTACTATGACAACGGATACCATAGCAACGGTTACTATGACAATGCATACCATAGCAACAGTTAAATATTAATTCCTTTATTAAAAATTTGATGTGATATTTTCATTGTTATCGCTTTTCGTTGCTATGGTGATCAATTTGCAACGGTTACCATAGCAACGATTATTATGATAACGGTTATTATAGCAATGGTTACCACAGCAACAGTTACTATGACAACGGATACCATAGCAACGGTTACTATGACAATGGTTACCATAGCAACAGTTAAATATTAATTCCTTTATTAAAAATTTGATGTGATATTTTCATTGTTATCGCTTTTCGTTGCTATGGTGATCAATTTGCAACGGTTACCATAGCAACGATTACCATAGCAACCAGTTACCATAGCAACGGTTACTATGACAACGGTTATTATGGCAATGGTTACCATAGCAACAGTTACCATAACAACGATTACCATAGCAACGGTTACCATGACAACGATTACCATAGCAACGGTTAAATATTAATGAGTAAAATTTTTAAAAATATTGATTAATTAAATTGTCGATAATAAACATATTGACAGAAGCGCGTACGATTTTCTAGTTTAACACTAAATTTTTTGACGCAATGACGCAAAATTATTTACTGCGCAATTATTGAATTGGGAATTAAGCTTATTATTAATTCAATAATTTTATTAGAAATTATTTACTGTCGTTATTAATTATATTTTTGGTGTGAATAAATAAAAAAATAAAAAATACTGTAAACATTTTAACAAATCACATTTGGGTTAATCACGAAGACATAGAGTGTGTAGTGATCTGTTTTCCCGGCAGTGTTTCTGGGGTTGACGTGTCCCTGCAGACAAGCCCGTGGTGCTCGGAGCGTAACTACTGTTTGATTGTATCGGATATTATTGTACGGCTATTCATGGCTGTGACTACTGAGACGCATCGATGCTGATCCCTCATCCCTCATCCCTCAACTTCTAAAGCCCCTTTCCCTTCCTTCACACTCTCGGTCCACCGTATCCTGTCGGTATCCATTTCAAACATTAAATTACATCATCGCGAGTGACATAACACGGTACTAACGCGTGTTATGCCGCTCTACTCACTACTTCTCGGCTACTGATCAATTGATACTGTTTTGTGCGACACGCTGGTTAATACCTTTTAATTATTATACTATTATAATTATAATTATATTATCCCTGTTATATTTTTATCGTTAAATCCTATTAAATTACCAAAAATTTTAATAAATAACTTTGAATTTTTCCGACTTTTAGAATTTTTCCACCTCTTAGAATTTATAAAAAATAACAAGATACTAAACCGAATAAAATTCAACATTAAGAATCTAATAAAATTCTTATTTGCCGTAAAAAACAAGAAAAATTGAATAAATATTATATAAAGTGTATTGAAATGAATGATGAGTAGTCAAAGCGGATGTTTGATCCACGAAAAATTAAATTGAAATTCATCAAAAGTAAAATATTATGCAATCGTATCATATATGTATGTTGTATTTATTCATGTCAATAGACACGCATACGACATTACTCATTTTTATTTATTTATTCATGTCGATAATGCTGAGACGAATGAGAGAGTTGCAATAACATACGTTATATCAGCTGCCATTCGAGTTACTTTGGATCGATTCCAGATGAATAAGGAGAGGATGAGTTTCAGGAGGAGTCGCTGCCTGGAATAGAAAACCCCAGCACCAAAAAGAATGGGAGGAATAAAAATAGAAAAAAACGATATAATACATGAAAAAAAGTAAATAATAATGGATTTATAATAAATACATAGAAAAAAAGGTTCACTCGAGCCAAGAAAATATTTTTCTTCCTAATTATTTTCTTGAGCGAAAAAAAAAATTTTTTTTTGACACAAGAAATTTCACTTATTCCACAAAATTAATTCTCTTGCTTTAAGAAAAACTTATCTTAATCCAAGAAAATTTATTTAAGCCAAGAAAATCTTGTTGTTTTGAGAAAATTCAGCCTCGAAGCTCCAAAAAATTTAGTTCTTGATAGAAGTTAATTTTCTTGTCTTAAGAAAATTTCTCTCTTGCTCCAAAAAATTAAATATAAAGATAGAAGTTAATTTTCATTAATATTTTTATTTATTAACATGTCAAATGGCAAGATCAAATAATATTTCATCATTTTTTTTCTTTCAATATGTATAATTGCACGCTAAAATAATATAAAATGGGTATCGAATATTCTCGAGAAAAATTTTCTCAAGGTGAGAAAATTTTTTTCTCAGCTGAAGTAGGTGGCGCTGCTTCCCTAAAGTATCTAAAAATCTTGATCAAATATAAAAATTTATTGTGTCAAATATTTATGATAATTTGAATTAAGAAAAAATTACTTTTACCAAGAATAGAATTTCAAGAAAAATTTTTACTTCGGTCATCCTTCAGGCACCCGAATATTTTCTTGAGCCAAGAATTTTGTTCTCCAGTTGAGAAATTTTCCTTTTTGTGTAAGCGAAAAAAAATTTTTTTTTTGACACAAAAAATTTCACTTATTCCAACAAAATTAATTCTCTTGCTTTAAGAAAAACTTATCTTAATCCAAGAAAAGTTATTTAAGTCAAGAAAATCTTGTTGTTTTGAGAAAATTCAGCCTCGAAGCTCCAAAAAATTTAGTTGTTGATAGAAGTTAATTTTCTTGTCTTGAGAAAATTTCTCTCTTGCTCCAAAAAATTAAATATAAAGATAGAAGTAAATTTTCATTAATATTTTTATTGATTAACATGTCAAATGGGAAGATCAAATAATATTTCATCATTTTTTTTCATTCAATGTGTATAATTGCGCGCTAAAATAATATAAAATGGGTATCAAATATTCTCGAGAAAAATTTTCTCAAGGTGAGAAAATTTTTTTCTCAGCTGAAGTAGGTGGCGCTGCTTCCCCAAAGTATCTAAAAATCTTGATCAAATATAAAAATTTATTGTGTCAAGTATTTATGATAATTTGAATTAAGAAAAAATTACTTTCACTAAGAATAGAATTTCAAGGAAAATTTTTATTTCGGCCAATACAACTTTGGTCTTCCTTCAGGCACCCGACAAATTTTCTTGAGCCAAGAATTTTGTTCTTCAGTCAAGAAATTTTTCTTTTTGTGTAGTAATCATTGATAATTAATATTATTTCAACAGTTAATTTATGATATTTATTATTCGAATGTTACAGTTGAATAATTATATAGAAAAAATAGTATTTTAAATAGTAATAAAAGATATGGGAATATCGAAGAAGTTTAATTATAAACAATTATAAATTGTTAAATAATAACAATAATATCTAGATATTAAAAAATAATATTCGCTGCTATTGCAAACAAAGACCCGCGAAAATACAATGATCATTGTTTGACAGCAGAGGGCATCAGCATCAGAATCGGAACCATGCAGAGTTGAAGCAAAGTTGTTGGCTGCAATATGTAATGCTCGCTCGAACAACGTTTCAACGAATCTGGGTGCTGGAGATCTGAACGCGTCGAGTGCCCCTGATATAAATGTCCAATGTATGCACGAGCGATTCAACATAATACGTAATACATGTAACATAAATTGTATATGAGTTTCATATCTGAGCTAGACTTGCAACTATGGTTCACGTACAATGCCCTCACTGACGGAAAGCCAAGGGCGCGAATTAAATTCTGTCAAATGCAAACAACCGTATGTTTGTTCTCATTATCATTAAAACAACAGTTCATCATTTTATTATTAAAACAATAATTAAAATTTTTACGCCCGGAAAACTCGCTCATTAAATATTAAACATTAATTAGCTTTCGAGACAGATAGACATATATAGAGGTATAAAGTATAACCAGAACATAGTCATGTAGAAATTAATCTCTTTGCAAAAAATTAATGAAACGATTGAACCTAAAGGCCATCAATTACTTGATTTAATCAAATATTTTTTCTGTCTAGGTAAAAATTAATAATATTTACGGTAAAATTTGTTAAAAAAACGATTACTACACGGAGAAAATTTTATAATAGAGTTTATTATCTAGTTATAGTAAAATATATTAACTGAATTTGATAGTAGTAAATATTATTTAAATAATTATGTAAACCATCTGAATTGTAGTAGTTACCATCCTGATGGTAACTAGTACTATTATGATGGTAATCAGTAATAATAGCTTTTATTATTTTAACTAGTTACTACTATTATCAAAATTGTAATTCCTAATATAACCTGATGGTTGCAGTTAATATCAGTAATAATAATAGTTACTATCTAAGCTAGTAAAAAATATTTAAAAAATTAACAATCTGCGTTAGCGTGGATGCATATCTGAATTAACTAAAAGCAGTTGTAGCACAGTGAAGTGCACAAAAAATCGGGATTAAATTCGGATTGAATTTATATTTAAATTTTTATTTGTCTAAAACAAGTTTCAACGCCAAATTTTTCAAAAAAAATTTGAAATTTTCAAAAAAATCAAAATTTTCAATAAAATTTAAATTAAAAAAAAAATTGAAATTTAAAAAAAAGATTTTAAGTCTTACAAAAAATTTAAAAAAAAAATAATTTCCAAAAATTATGTCATTCAAAGTAATCAATAACAGCTCTAATATTTGGAAATTTTTATCATATATGGATTTAAACGATTGTGTTATTACTTGTTTTAATATTTTAAAGGAAAAAATGTACATAACTAAAATATGGATGCAAATAAAGAATTTAATTAAATAAATTTATATTATTTTTTCTTTCAGAATTTTTACAATTTCAGATGGTTACAGTTACCATCTTCGATGATAGCAGTTATAATTTTTAATAATTACTATTATCATTTTCGATAGTAATCGTTACCATTATTAATAGTAACTATTACAATTTTCAATTATATCACCTATTAATTGGTGACTAATTAATTTTATTACCATTTCAGATAGTAGGAGTTAATATTTTTGTATAGTAAATAGTACAATTAATTTTTCTCCGTGTATACTTTCTTCCTTAATTTATTTTCCAACAGATAAGAATATTTTTTTACAAGCGAGTAAATAGCCAGTGGGATAAAACATGAAAGGACCGATCAAACTAATAACGACAATGACATTAAAATAAAAAGCGTGAGAAAAAAGAAACCGACGGCATAAATTTAAATAATAATAAAGAAAGTTAATAAAAAGATTTATGCAGGATTTACCGGTAAAAATAATCCCGATAATTTAAGTGTGAATATAAAAATGTAGATGGATATAAAATGAGAGCAAAAACTTTGAGTGTCATTAGTATATAGCGGAGAATAATCCGAAGGCGGTATGCCAGCGTGGAACCGTGTCTGTCGGTCTTAGCGGTCTCTGCCGGGAACGAGACGGGCTTGCGAAATTGGTAATTTCGAGGCAATAAAAAGGACGAGGACAAGAACAAGGACAGAAGAAGCCGGAGCTGCAGCTGAACTCTCGGATAGGATGTTTTTTTGCCGTAGCACGGTATGATGATGCTGATGCTGATGGGTTAAGGGAAGAAGTTAACTGTAGTGGTACCACGGTACCAATGGCAGCGCGGGCTAATATAAGGGATGAAGGACCGCGTCTGATGTGGCTGGTGTGTATCCGTCCCTTACTCCTCCGAGGAGAGTATCAGGTAGAAGTATGTGGTAGAGTTGTGTATATGCCGGGTTGAATTAGTCTGCTGGACCCCTCCGACGTAATTGGAAGTGTACCAGAGGAATTTCAAAGCTCCAGCTCCTATTCGCTAATCTGGAGTATGGAGAGTGGGAACTGGAGCTCCAGAGAAAGAGGGTGACTTTGCTGGAGGATAAAAGTTGCGAGAGAAAGAGCAAGAGTTTTAGTTTCTGAGGATGCAGTTCTGAGATTGCTGGTATGGTGCCTTTTCGAGTGCCTGATAAAATTCGAGCATGGACGGTCTATGTCGGAGCGGTGGAATTTTATGTCGAGAAGAGAAGAGAGAAGAGAGAAGAGAACGAGCGAAATTCAACCCGCGTATGTCAGTTAACTCTAATTACACCTCAGATACGCTCTCTACTAGGAATTTCAATTAATCAAATTATTTTGGTGTCTTATAGATTTTCGGAAGGTTTATTGTCGGGAAAATAAATTTTTTTGTCTTAAAGCTTATCGCGTTTCTAAAGCTAATACATTAATAAAAAAACTATCTTAATTCAAAAAAAATATTCTTGATCCAAGAAAATTACACTGATAGAAAGATTTAGTACAGAGTACTAAACTGCACTGATAGAAGGATTTCTTAGTATTTAAAAAGATTCCTTTGTATTTAAGAAATCATTTCTTAGTATTTAAAAAATATTTCTTAAATACAAAGAAATATTTCTTAAATATTAAGAAATATAACTACTAAGAAATATTTCTTAAATACAAAGAAATATTTCTTAAATACTAAGAAATATTTTTTAAGTGCTAAGAAATGATGTTTAAGAAATGATTTCTTAAATACAAAGAAATCTTCTTAAATGCTAAGAAATCGTTTTATCAGTGTTATTTAGTAACAACATTATTATTCATTTATTTGGGAGAAACAAGTATTTTTTACCCATCAATATTATTTGTTACAGTTTAATAAATAATTTCTTTATACGAAAAAAGTCTTATTACATGGAAATAAATATTTATTTCCACCAAATAATATTTAGTAACAGGTACTAAATATTTCTTTGGTAAGTATTTTTGGTAGATGGCTATGCTTTAATTCCAATGTTTATGTGATACATAACCGATTCACTAACTTAGATTATTTTATTCAGCTCGATTTTGGGAGATTTATTAAACCTTTAAAAACACACATACTCTCAATAAATGCCTTCTATTTATGTCTTTTCTCAGTGGAGTTTAGTTTACATTTTTTAATTTGTCTATTATTGATATGTTAAAAACTTGTTTAATTTTAAATTTTATAAATGTCTCAAACAAAAAAATATAATTTAATGAGATTCTTTTCTTTATAATCCCTTATATTTTAACTTAAAATTATTTATTTTAATTATTTTGATTTATTTTAAGTTAAAAAGTTAGGTTACACGCTAAAATTAGCTAAAAAATTAATTTATTTGATAACAAACGATTTATTGAGTACCAATAAATCGTTTGTTAAGTATTACTAAATATTTATTTGGTGGAACTAAATTAGCTTTAATAAATGATTTAGTACCTATTACTAAATATTTGGTAATGAAAGGTTTGTTACTAAATCATTTAGTATCTGTTACTAAATCTTATTAAATAGAACTAAATTTTTCTATCAGTGTATTTTGAAGAGAACTAGTTGTCTAACGTCAAGAAATTCTTGTCTTGAATTAATGTTTCTTAGATTGAGAGGTCTAATCACTCCGATCGATAAAATTTTTACGAGGTTCGAGACTATATTATCTTCGATCGATACAAGTGAATTCTTTATTCAAAAACGATTCTCTTCAAAAAAGAATTATTTTATTTCATTTCAAGAATTATTGATTTTTGATTCAAGAACTAATTTTTTTATTTATAATGTTATAAGTTGTAAGTCAGAAAAAAACTTTGAAGTTAAAAAATTTGGATTTCTCTATATGCCGACAAAATATTTATTAATACAGAGAATAGCAAAAATACAACACATTTATATGCTTAAAACAAGTTAAATAATATCTTAATTCAAGAGTCACGCCATACTTGGAACAAGTCGGTAACGTCTTGAACCAATGTTACCGTCTATCTTAATCCAAGAGAAAGAAATTATTGGGCGAAGTTGTATACATCTTATTTGAAAACAACCAAGCTCCTTGATTCAAGAATCTATTTCTTAAGTTAAGAGAATTGAACTACTTAAAACAAGAATGACATTTTGAAGAAATTTTTCTTGAAAAGTCATTTTTTCTATCAGTGTACTTATCTTACAAAACATAATATATTTGATCATTAAAAATTTAAATAAAGAAATTAAAAAATATCTTGCACTGAAAAAAAAATTTTTTTCCACCTAGAATACTAATTTTTTACTCGAGTTTTCTTGATTTAAAAAAACTGGTATTCTTAACCTTAAAATACCACGTTTTATTATAAGGCTAGTGACAGTGAGAAAACTGTATTTTTATACACGGAAAAAAGTAAACTGTAATATTCACTCGGATTCCGGTTAATTTTTATAGTTTCAAACAGTAAGGCGGACATCAGGGTGGCAAAAATATAAATATTACAGAACTTAATGTAGAAAGTATAAAAGCCACAATTTATTGCACGACTCATGATGCGAAGCATCAGAGAGTGCTTTACGATCGAAAAATTTTTTTCGCCTCATTTTGGCGGCTATTTTTATTATTATAGCCTTGTTAGTTCACGGAATCAAGATATTTTGCATACTATTGTCGAGATAATTTAATGGAGATTAATTTCATACTTTTTAAAAATTGATTTACTGCAATACCTGGAAACACCAAAATAGGTCAAAAAATTTTCCTGTCCGTCATGTGTGAAACCCGGAAACACTGTAACTTGTGAAAAAATCCATTATTTGAGTTAAATTTTTTTTTTTTTAAATTCTAATCAACGATTGTAGGTCACTGAATGCGAATGATTAATTAATTCAGTGTATTTTAATTGCAATTAATAAAAGACGAAAACTACAAGACTGTATATCTATATATATCCATGTAAAATTAACATGAATGGTGATATATCTATATCTATAGATATTATGTACATTTTATTCCACCAGGGGCGCTTGTGCAGTACCTTCCTACTACAGCTGTTTTTTCGGCAATTAATTTTGAACGACTTAAGTTTTTTTTTTTTTTTTTATATTTCATAATTAAATGAGCATTATGAGTCGTGCACTTTTGGATTTTCCAAACTTTTAATTTAATATCCAAAATAAGTGATTAGTAACTGTCACTATAGCAAATAACGACTCTTTCATCTTAAAAAATTACAGTTTCAAACAGTAAAAATTGCCATTTCAATATATAGTCCATATTATGAAGAGAAGGGGAACTCAGATGAAAGAGAAGGGGGTTTCACTCTGGGAGAATTCAACATTTGAAACAGTAAAAATTATACTTTTAAAATATACATTTTACCAGTCCAAGCAAGTCAATAATTACAGTTTGATTTTTAGCGTTGCGTTTAAAATTTACTATTTTACTTTGTAAATATTGACGTTGCTTGTATTAGAAATTTACTAACTTTATTTTATACTTTTTACATATCATAAGATCATTTTTTAGGTACGAAATGATAAATATCAAAGTCTGAATTCTTAATTATTATACTTTAACATTTTAAATATTTACATAGCGAATATTACTGTTTGATAATAGTATTTTCTTCCATGTAAAGAGTAAATTTTACCATTTAAATGGTAAATATTATAAAGTGAATAGTAAAATCACGATTTTACTGTTTGAAATGGTAATTTTTAGCAGTTGATCATTACTAATTATATATCGACTGTTATTTATTACAGTTTACTGTTTTCCGTGTAGTTAAAAAACTTTCGTATTTTAATCATAAGAATATCATTTTTTTATCCATAAGGAAACATTCCCTTGGTAGAAAAAAACTTTTTTTTCAGTATGAATTAGAAACTCGATTAATTTTAATATCTTATCACACCTGATATTTCTATTTATACATCTATATGACCGATACATATTCATGTAATATATTACAAAAGATTAATCCAAGTTATCTCTCCAAGATTTCTCAATAGTTAAATGTGATTAAAAAAAAAATACTGGCTTAATTTAGTTGTGTATAATCATATTCACGATGGATAAATTAGTAATCTATTAAGGTGAAAAATAAAATACTCGAGATAAGTATAATCATTAAAGATGTCTTCCGATAGTTGCGCAAACACTTGGCAATCAATGTAGAAAACAAATCTGAAAATTTTCATGATAATTTGTCAATAAATGCATAATATAATTAAATGAATAATGCAGTTGAAAGATACTTTAATTTTGCAATCACAACTTGTCCTATATCTTGCTAACAAATATTTTTTCCATTGTAACTAATCCAGATTACCGACAAGTAATTCGTAGCTGCTAAATTTGAGATCCTAATTTTGTAATTAAAACTTATATTTTTTTAAGTAAAATTCAATCCTCCATGGAAATAATATATATTTTGGATATATTAAAAATATATGTCATTTTATATTTTTAATATAAATAAAATATAGTTATTATATACGTGAAATATATAAAAATATATTTCACGTATATTTCAAATATATTCTAATTACAGTACTTTTGGCCATTTTTTGTATATAAAAAATATATTTCTGATATAAGAAAAATATAGGCAAAATATATTTTTTTTGTATGATAAATATAAATGTCGAATATATAAAAAATATACTTAGAATGTATTTTAAATATAAGCAGCTCTATATAATGAAAATATTTTCCAGACTATATTTTTTATATATTTTAAATATAATTGAGGTTATAATTGAAGATGGTTTTACTTGTATCACTGTAGAGTGGGGAAGCCATATTAAAGCAAATTTTAAGGGAGTTGGGAAAGAACGGATAGGGGAAAGGGGGGACCTACTCATTGGGAATTTTTCCGTAATTGAAAAAATAATCAGACAGCCCAGACTGGGAATCGAACCCAGATCTTTCGGTTACGCGCCAAGGGCTCTACCAGTTAAGCTATCCGAGACAAGTACTGACTACTTTATTCAGTCACGTATATAAGACCCACCGAGCAAACAACGCCACCGTCCATCTTACGGTAAAGAGCCATATTAAAGCAAATTTTAAGGGAGTTAAGAAATTATATACGTAATATATTACGTATATAAGGGTTTTACAAGGGAGGGTGGGGAATTATTGTCTCCCCACTTTTTTCTCCGCAATATAATCTCTCAACCCCGTCATTATAACTCTCAACCACTTTTTCGTCCCCACCCCCCTGCATGTCGGGATTTTTTCTTTCATGCCCGACACACATGTGCTGCGACTGTGGCCGACTTACGCGTTATAATCAGTACCTGCATTTGCATTACGGTCTTAAATAGTATGGAGGTACTTCTATAATGACATTTTACCTCCATAACTATATGGGAAAACCACAGAAAACCCGACCGGTACAGAGGCTGGCAATGACCCTAGTAGAAATAATCGAGTTTTCACTGGACATAAACCAGTAACTGGCCAGTGATATCGAGTAAAAAACTTGAAATCGCGCCACCTACAACTAAGTCATAAACATTAGTTACACCGACAGTGTATCTTTACTAGTGTGTGTATGTTTGTTTATTTTTTTGTTAACCTGTACGCATCATTATTGTAATTATTATTATTAAAAACAGTATAAATCAATCAAAATTAGTGTTTATTAACGTGTAAATAATTTCCAGTATATATTTCAAAATGGATGCAGTGAAAAAATGACACAATATATAAATTGCGACTGTGGGCATTAAAACAAATCTCCAATTCAAAATAATTATTTTCTTATTCTATTGTTAGATTTATTATTAGTCTATCAGTCTAATGATGTTATCTATTTTATAATGTACACATAAATGAAACTTTTTATATCATATCGTTTATTAAACATTATTTTGAATTTATTTGACAATTTTAATAACGCCTAATAACCTCAGAATTCGAAACTGACAGTTTCACTAAAGCCGCCATAATGTTTTGTTAGATCTCTAGTAAAACTGGCCAGTTACTAGACAGAAACTGGATATTACACTGACCAGTTACTGGTTTAAGTCTAGTAAAACTGGCCAGTTACTGGCTAAAAACTTGATTTCATTTCTACTAGGGGAAACGCACATATTCTTAGTTTATAATTATTGAAAAATATTGGTGCGCGCCGGAATCGAACCCTGGTCCCACTCTTTCGAAATGCAGGTACCGAGCCGACTAGGCTATTGCCAACCTGTATTTTAAATATAATTAAAATATACTTAATATAGGACAAAATTGACAGCTCGAGATTCGAACCGTACAAAAAACTGGCATAGTTTAAAGTTTTCCGGAACAAACATTGTAACCATTACATCAGCTGAGACTCTAGATAATTTCCGTCATAAATGTTATTTGTATTTGTTAGAGTTAGAAAAGAGTCAGTATGATTTAAGAACTTGATTGTAAACCTGATTTTGATTTTGAATGCGAAGAAAATGTCTGTGATCACTTGCTACTTTTGCACTAATATTACTTTGTTTATAGTTTTATTATTATTGTTATTATTATTATATCAGTTTCTTACTACCTATGTATTTTCAACAATTTTCTAATTTTTTAATTATTTGGATTTGTGGTCAAAAGGAGAATTATCTCCATGATCAGTAAATAAATAAATAAAAATAAAAATAAATAACCATGCACTGGCAAATGTTCTCAAGTTAACAAAATCCAAAATCTCGGACTGTTAATTTTTTCCTATAGATTTTAAGTATATTTTACGTATATATTAATTATATTTAAAATATATAAAAAATATAGTCTCGAAAATAGTTTCAGTATATAAAACTGCTAATATTTAAAAAACATTCTGAATATATTTTTTATATATTCGACATTTATATTTATCATACAAAAAAAATATATTTTGCGTATATCCACAGATTCGGTAGAATCTGGCGCCAAGTTCCGTTCAAATCCGTTGTAAACGGAGCGCCAGACTACCGAGTGTGTTTACTGTAAGCAGAACGGTATTTCGAGGTTGCAAAATTTTATTTAATACTAAGGTACTTCTTGTTCCTAAATTTTATATTATAACAGTAATTCATACTTTTATTTTACTGATATCACAATTAATTATATTCAATTATAACAATTAATCTACTTGAAATTATTAAATTTTATCAGCACAAACTATAGAAAGCTCAAAAATTTCGATCTTGACTTTTTCGATGTACTTGGTGTGTGTCATTGTTTACTTCAATTTTTTTAAAAGTCCTAGTAGATAGATTTTAGGAATTTCATAAAAGTGAAATATTTCGTAACCGCAGCACACTCAAATATGTTCCAAAATTGTTTCTTTTTAATTTTTAAATTTGCAACAAAATTTTTTTAATGTCCAAAAATCATATACAACCATATCGGTTACTTGGATTTTTTTAATTTTTTATTTTTATATCTTTTGTAAAGAAATAAAAATTTTTTTTTTCTTAATAGTCTTATGAACGTGGACTTGGCGCGATTTTTTACAGTGAAACTGTTTTCAAGTTCGGATTATTCTTACATCAGAAATATATTTTTTATATACAAAAAACGGCCAAAAGTACTGTAATTAGAATATATTTGAAATATAAGTGAAATATATTTTCATATATTTCACCTATATATTAAATATATTTTATTTATATTCAAAATATAAAATGACATATATTTTTAATATATTCAAAATATATATTATTTCCATGGGGGATGTTTTGCATATTTTGGACGAATAATTCGCAAACTTTTCAGAAATTGAGCAAACAACAGACACAAGTCCGCCGAATGTGAAATGTGATTCTCGGTCTGGTTGCTCAGAGGTAAATTTCGAGACTGTTTGCTCATCTTTAATGATATGCTATCATCAAGCTCGGAAACCGACAGGGTGTGTTTTAATCACCGGTAATAATAATTGTTCAAAAAGTCACCTACGGATAAACTCAACAGTTTTCTGATAAGCTATATGTAGAATTTATCAATAATAATTACATAATAATTGAGATTGCATAAAATAAATGATAAATGTTCTTATCGATAAGATCTAAAGAGATTAAATTTCAAACTGTTGTATTTTGATGGCATTAATTAATGTAACTCGACGAGTAATACGAGCATAATTACTTTTGCTCGAGTAGCCAGGATGGCCAAAGTTTGCTTGTTATCGGGGATTGTACATGCGCTCACTCAACCTCTGTTTTAACTTTCGAGAAAAGTTAATCTATTGATCATTTTTTTATGTTTTTTATTTGGTCCGTGGAAACTCGCTTTACTTTGTTGTTTTATCCGCTTGGAAAATTATATAAATTGTGGTATAATGAGTAAAGATATTATAATTTATAATATAGTTTTAAATTATGGACCTTTTTGAGAAAAATTGTAAAACAGGGTACTAGGAATAGGGAATATAGTTAGTCAGGTGTTTGACGACGGGTAGATGAGCAAAAGCAAGACTCACCCGACCACATCACTTGTTTGTACACTGAGTTTACTTACGGTGAAATATAAGCTTCCCCAATTAAGTACTATCTTATATTTCTTATCCTAAATTAACTATTATTCTATTAATTTATTTTACTCATCTTCAAGGTACTATCATAACCATAATAATATTAATTAATTATAATAGTAACACATTTTTTTAATTTTGCTAGAATCAATACGAAATAAATGAATGAAAAAAATTGTTTTCAAGTGTTTAAAAATTTTTAAATTGTACTTAAAAATTTTTATATATCAAAAAAGTTGCGGTAATAAATATAAGTTTTTTTCTTAGTTTAATGTAATAAATAAATTTTAATTTAAAAAAAAAATTGCATTAAAAATTTCTTTTTAAATTTTAAAACTAAATTTTTTGATGAATTATCTCTATAATAATTTATTTGTTGAAAAATTGTGAAAATTTTCATATAAACGGTAATTTCAGTAACATTAAATACATTTTATTTAATTGTAAGTGTAAGTGTTAATCGATATTATTAATAAAATAAGCAAAATTTTGTCGCCAGTGAATTTATATGATAAAATGGATTTTTATGGTTAAATTTGGTATCGTTGGAAAAGTCTTGACCTGGAGTTGTGCTTTTTCATGGTTTTATATGATTCTCAATTTATTATAATAAATATTTAGGCTACATTCGAAGATACTCTATCTTTAGATACATGATTAAAAAATGACCTTATATCTTGTGAACTATTAACATTTTTTAAGATATAAGCTCACCCCGACATTACACTCGTCGAGACCTTTCATTTGAATACC
Source organism: Cotesia glomerata (assembly GCF_020080835.1). Taxonomy (NCBI): domain Eukaryota; kingdom Metazoa; phylum Arthropoda; class Insecta; order Hymenoptera; family Braconidae; genus Cotesia; species Cotesia glomerata. Next base: position 25,254,807 of record NC_058163.1, read on the forward strand.
CACATCAATTTTTCATATATTTTGTATATTTATATATATTATATATATGTATATATGAAAAATATATCAAAAATGCATGTGGGTACTCAAATGAAAGCTCTCGATGAGTGTAACATCGGGATGAGCTTAAATCTTTAAAATATATATTACATAATTAAGAAATGACCTTGTATCTTATGAACTATTGACATTTTTAAAGATATAAGCTCACCCCGACATTACAATCGTCGAGACCTTTCATTTGAATACCCACATCAATTTTTCATATATTTTGTATATTTATATATATTATATATATGTATATATGAAAAATATATCAAAAATGCATGTGGGTACTCAAATGAAAGCTCTCGATGAGTGTAACATCGGGATGAGCTTAAATCTTTAAAATATATATTACATAATTAAGAAATGACCTTGTATCTTATGAACTATTGACATTTTTAAAGATATAAGCTCATTCCGATGTTACACTCATCAAGAGCTTTCATTTAAATACCCTGTTACATCCCGGTTACCTCACGGGTTTGTAAGTAACCAGTAGAACAACTAGAGCTGGAGATAAAGATGTTACGACCTTCAGAGTCGTAAGTAGAGGTTCTCGAATTAACTCCGAAATAACTAACTTCGGTGAATTTAATTAACAAATAAATTTATTTAACTATTTAAAATACACTTGGAAATTGTATAGTTTGACAACTGCCGTGAAGTACGTAGTGGTATTAGATTTAATAGTCACTCGGATGACGAGCGCTGACTTAACTCCAGAGTTCAGGACAGGTGGGCGTTCGTTATCATTTGTTTATTTAGAACATTTTACGAATGTTCTTGAATATACCTTTTGTACTCAACGCTAATTGTCTTACAATGAATCATATTTATCAAGGTAGATTTTCCATTAACATTCTTCGTGATAAAATGTTAATGGAAACTTAAAAATATTTGGTTTACTCAGGTGTTGCCTGAGTTTCACCTTTTCTTATCATTTTCTATTTCTAATATTTAATATTTAATGTTTAAAATTTGGAATTCTTTCCTTATTGCACGCCTCATAAGCGGAGCGTTGAGGTGATGCTCTACTCTCAACATTTCAAAAACACCGGTCTTCCGAAACTTAAAATGACTTTTTCTTACTTATATAACACTTACAGGATAATATGAGTGCACTAACATCAAGTTAAATAATCTATCAAGCACATATGATATATTTTAAAAACAATTATTTTTGTTTAATATAATAAATAATAAATAAAACATTAAAACTAATCAGTCTTGGACGTCCGTGTGTCTGTGTTTACGAATCCGTGTATGTGACAGAGAAATTGGACGAAAATATTATCTTACCGGAAAAATTTTTTTTTATTATATAAAGTCATACACTGTGCTGATTCCTAGTTAATATTAGCGTTTTTATTACTGTCGTTTAATTATAATTTATAAAAAACTAAAAACGACTGTGTACTTGTATGTCTATATATATATATATTTTTAGTTAGTATATTTTTTTCTCACCTTAGAATTATGGCGCCACTATTTTATTTTCATCTATATCTATTTATAAAATAAAGATTAGCCTTAAGCCATATGGGAAAAGTTGAGATCGGCGCATGCGCTAAGTAAAGATCTCACGAAATGGCGCGAACTTTGAATTTGATTTAAAAAAATCTTTTGCAATGATTTAAAAAAACTGATGAATTTAACTCCAACTGCAATCTTTCGATGGTACTAAGTGCCTGGGGTGATGTCAGTACAGTAAGGCTGGTAAAAGCTGTGAAAAGTAACTGTAATTACTCAGTTTCTAGTTTTATTGCAAAACGCTAATGAGAACACGACAGATAATCTGAAACTTTTAACAGTTTTTTGCACGCCTCATAAGCGAAGCGTTGAGGTTGTGCTTTACTCTCGACATTTCAAAAAAAGCAGTTTTGTCGAAACTGAAATTGATTTTTTGTTATTTATATTGCACTTACAGGTTAATTTGAGTACACTAATATCAAGTCAAATAATTTTTCAGGCACATAAAATATATATTTCAATAACAATTTTTCTATTTAACATAGTAAATAATAACATTAAACATAATCTTTTCTGGACGTCCGTGTATGGATGGGTGTATGTGGCATTAAAATTGGTCGAAAAAATGATCGTACCGGAATAATTTTTTTTTAATTATCTAAAGTAACACACGATAACACACGACAGAATTTCTTAGTTAATATGAGCGTTCAATTCACTGTCGTTAAATTATTATTTATAAAAAACTAATATATGACTGTTGATTTTTTTGTATATTTATCTATACATTTTTATTATAGTATTTTTTTTCCTCACCTTAGAGTTATGGCGCCACTAAACCATAGCAAAGTTTTCTATTTTTTATTATTTTGCTTTTTATCTTTTATTTTAACCAATTTTATTGTGAAAAATGAGATTATGAGGCGTGCACTTTTGGATTTTCCAAACTTTCATTTTACATTATTATTTATAAAAAATGAATATTTATGAAATTATTGTATAATTGTTAGAGTTTAAATTAGCGCGCGTATTTGCTATCAGAGACATCTGGGAATGCAGGTGGGGACGTAACACCCACATCAATTTTATATATATTTATATATATATTTTATATTATATATATGTATATATATAAAAAATATATTGTTATGTAAAGAATTTTTCTTTACATATTTATTAATTATAAAAAAATCGAGTATGATTTTATTTGAATTTTGACGATTGTAAAAGATAATTCGAGTGCGGTCATTAAGTGTCTCGTTCGATCTTTGTAAAAGGCCCAGGGAAATTCTCGTAATTAGTCTGGGGCCCAGGTACATTAAAGTGATTAAATAGATGAATGGGAGTTTTGTTATACGTAAGCAAACTCACTTATACTTAAAATAAGAAATACTTAAGTAATGACAAAGAACATTAGATAAAAAATTTATTTTAAACCAAAAGATTTTAGAATAACTTAATTACAGAATTTTAGTGTTGAAACAAATATCGAAATAAATTTTAACAATGCACTTTCTGAAATAATTTTTAGATAATAAAAATTAAATATGAAATGAGAAACAAATAAAAAAATAGAACTTGAAAGTAAAATAATTTAAAATAAACAAATATTAAACAATTAAATTCTAAAGTAATACAACAAATTTATAAAACGACAAAACAGAAATATTTCTACAAATAAATAATTAAATTCAAGGAAACGTAAGAGATGCTAGATTCGAGTACATATTTATTCATACGATTTAAATTAATAAATTAATGTAGGCAGTACAAATGTATGTCTTTGTCTATGCGTAAATGCGCTTACGTATACACAAACACATAGATGAATAATAGAACATAAGAGTAAGTGAGAAAGTATGTTGCACTCTGACCCAAGTAGAGGGACTCATGCAACATTTGTAGATAAATTTAAGAGAGAGGGTAAGGGCCCAAGAAAATAGACAAATAATTGGACATTTTTTTCCCCCAATGAGTGGAAATTAGTAACGCCCTAAAATTCGACACGTCGCAATTGTCACCAAAAAAATCTCTCTCATTGTCCTGACGTCCTAGTGTTAACATCGTACATAGTTTAAATAAGTCTCAATAGACCACGTGTAAATCTATTGTGTAGAAAGTAAAACATTTGTAAAGGTAAAGTAAAATCGTAAAGTGAAACCAACTAAAACAAATTAAATCAACAAGGTTCATCAATTTTTTGTCAGGTATATTTTAAATTATTAATATTTGTGAATTAAGTAATATTGTAAAATACACGGTGAGAAATTTCTGTAGAAATTTACTATGCATACATAATAAGACTGAACCTTAATGACTCAATTCAAAATATTACCATAAAAATTTAAGAATATCATATTGTACCAATCAATATTTACTAGGGACCATAGTAAATTTGACCATGCAACTGTTACATAAACATATATAAAAAATTTTCGTAAACTGACAGAACAAAAACTGTTAGTGTGCTTAAAACTTTTCATTATAGTTCCATAGTAAAATTTCTGTTGCTCAGTCGACAATAGAAATTTATAAAAAAGTTTCACATTTAGTCACGTGCACTGATAGAAGGATTTGTTTATAGTTAAAAAGATTTGTTAATATTTAACAAATCATTTATTAGAAGCCATTTGTTAGGCCTTAACAAATATTTATTAGTATTTAAAAAGATTTATTAATATTTAATAAATGGATATCAGATTTATTAAATACAAACAAATCATTTTAAATACTAAGAAATATATATTTAATATTAAAAATGGTCTCTAATAAATGATTTGTTAGCTATTAACAAATATTATTAAACACAAATAAATTCTTCTATCAGTGTGTACTCGGTTTAAATTTAAAATTGTGACTATGAAATTTTCAAATGTCCCATAGTAAACGTATGCGCGTCAGTCGCGACGCGCGCTCTTTCATTTTTTCGTGCTGCTTTGTTTTGTCAACATAAGTCTACAGACGCTATCAGTAGTGGTTAACGGTGTTATGAAAATTGCAATAAATATTAAGTTTTAAATAAATATTAGTTTATAAATCCATCAACACATGAATAGTTAATGAAAATTTGTAAGATTCATAAATAATAAAATATTTAATAATTTACCGTGAAAAATTAAAATGAAAACAAACGTTTGATGGTTAACCTGCAACCGACACTTCTAATAATAATAAAAATAATTTAAAAGTTATATATTGTGTTTATAATTATTCATAATAAAATTAACTGCCAAAATAAATCCTACGTTCATTGTTAAAATGAAAAAAAAAAATTAAAAACTATATTTTTAAAAAATATTTTTAAAAAATATTGCAAACAAAAAAAATCTTGTTTGGTTAGATATTTTTTTTGATTGCTAAAAACATTTTTTACTCTAAAATTTTTTATTTTTTACAAACGTTTGATTATTTTTTTTGCTATAGTACATTCGGAAATTTAAATTATTGCATATTTCATTTTACTATGGTACATTTCAATTTCTACCATTTACTATGTCTGATTTCATTTGTTTCGGAAATTACTATGGGCCATTGTAAAATTTTATTCTGAGTCAATAAGGTTCACTAGTAATATGCACCATTGTAATATCTAAAATCCATGCAGAATAAAAAATAATGGAAATTTCTCACCGTGTAGTTATATGAAAGAAAAAGTTAATTTCAATCACTGTACAATAATTGTAATTATTGTAAATTAACTAATGATAATAATTTTGGATTTAAACAATATAGGGGAACCTGGGGCACGAAGGCCCCCCTCAAAAATTAAGTAAAAATTTTTTTTTCAATTTCCATCAAGTTATGACCTCTATAATGTTTTTATGATATTTTGGGCCAATATGTGACCCGACGCTTGAAAGACTAATTCATTACCTGTTTACCTACGAGGCTTACTTGAAGAGTAGAGTTTGTAATAACTACAAGTAATGTGAATCGTGTCCATGATCGATGCGTAATGAACAAAGTTTTTTATCAAATTTGCAAATTATTAATTATCAATATACGCTGATAGAAAGATTTATTAACTATTAACAAATTAATTTATTCAAAGACAATTATTTAATTTATTAAATTCTATTAAATATTTTTTAACATTTAATAAATATTTATTTGGGAGGAAAGTATATTTATTAAAATAGTTTATAAGTATTTATTAATAGTTCAAAAATATAGTTATATCTGGCCAGATATAATAAAATCTTTTATGTCTGATGTATTTTTCAACCCAGATATAGTTATATCTGTTTAGATCTGATAATGTCTGATGTATTTTTCCACTTAGATATAGTTATATCTGTTTAGATCTGATCAGATATGACTAGATCTGATTATGTCTCCAATCCCATATCTGATCAGATATAAATAGATCTGACCAGATAAAATTATATCTGGTGAGATCTAAACTTTTTTCCCCGGGTTTAGGTCAATGGTATTTATCTTGGGTAAAATGAATCAGAAAGAATTTAATGGAACTGAAAAATTTAACAAAAAGTTGAATTATATAGCTTACAAAAACTTGAAAACACAGTTTTTTTTTAATTAAAACAGTAATTATTATATTATTAACTATTGACAACGGTATCCTCTGCACTAGGCAGAAACCCAATCTCACACTGAAAAAAGAAAACTCGAAAAATTACAGTGTAAAATGTAAAGTCGGTCCCGTCGTAATCAAAACTAGAAAAATTACAGTTTGAAATAACATTTTTCTAAATTCAATTTTATAATTTAATATTCAGAGCTTTCAATGTAAATATTACATTCTACAATGTAATTTTTATAAAATCTGTAATAATTACATTAGAATCTGTAATTTTTCCAGTTTTCATCACGAAGCGCCACGTTGCATTATATACTGTAATTTTTCGAGTTTTCTTTTTTCCGTGCAAAGTTTTATGTGAATTCTTGCCAGGATGTCTTACTCTAGGCAATTCATATTTTTAATTTTTATTTGATAAAAATATAGAAAAAAAAGGTCTGGTTCAAGATATTACGTATTTTAAAAGCTCAATCTGAAAACTCGTGATTTTAATCAATGTAAACTAATGTAACCAATTCATTGCTGAATAACATCTCTGTATTTTTTCTTGTACGTACGTAGGTAGGTTTAAAATCTCTAAGTGCAATAAAAGAAATTAATTATATTATTAATTATTATTTATTATAAATGTTTGATAATTAGGAAATCACATCTAGATAATTTAATGAATATATGAGATTATTCGCAATGATCACAGACATATTCGTCAGAATAATATTCGTCAATACCTGCGCAAGAATCATGAGACCATATTTATTAAAATTTTTACACTGAATCCATGACTCTGTGGATTCTGAGTAAAGTCCATTGCAATAAAGACAATGGCAATCATGATTTTTACATTTTAAATGTTTTTTTTTTTTTTCAAGTTTTTTGATTTTGATTTTATTTTTTTTTTCTGTTTAACTGAGGTCTTTTTTTTTTTGCTTCATTTTGATTTTTTTCTTTGAGTTCTCGGCGATACTTAAGACTCGTAAGAATCGTGGTTTTTCCTCGACGACGTTTTCTGGGAGGAGAATCTCTAGATTTTGATGGTAATTGTTTCAGTGAAAAAAAAATTTTTTTATATGATTTTTTGGGAAGGGCGGCCGTCGTACCCCAGAAAAAAAAAAAAAATTTTTTTTTCGATTTTTTCCAAAATTGCAACTGATTCATTCGAAATAGACGGAAAATAAAAGAATTTGATGGTTAGAAGCCACAAAAAGGAAAAATCGGCTTAAGGGGGCCGTCGTACCCCAGGCTCCCCTATATATTAAAATTATTCAACTACATCAATTATTCAAACAAACTTATCATTCTCAATAAATTAAAACTCGGAAGTTCCCGGTCTATTAGTCTAACACGCTAGGGCCGAATACTTAAACACATTCAATATTTTAAATGTAAAATTAATTAATTACCCTTAATTAAATTTTTTTTTTACATAAGAATATCAAAAATGCATGTGGGTACTCAAATGAAAGCTCTTGATGAGTGGAACATCGGGATGAGCTTATATCTTTAAAATATATATTATATATATGTATATATAAAAAATATATAAAAAATGCATGTGGGTACTCAAATAAAAGCTCTTGATGAGTATAACATCATGATGAACTTATAACTTTGAAAATATCAATAGTTCACGAGATACAAGATCATTTCTTAATTATGTATCTAGAGATCGAGAATTTTCTTGAGTATATCTTTAAAAATATCTATAGTTAAAAAAGTACAGTGAAATTTAACAAAAGTCATTAATTAATAAAGCATAATTTTATTTATTTATTATTCACAAGTCACGATAGTTACATAGTGACTGCAATTAATTATTTTTTACTTTTTACATTAAAATTTAAAAACAAAATAATATTTATAAAAAATTAACTCCCGATATTAAACTGTAATAACAATAAAATTTTAATTAAATATTGTTGTTATTATTTCCTCTCAATATTCATCATCTTAATTTCCCAGTTTTCTTAAACCAAAAAAAAAAAATTAAAAGTCTGGGGCAAGTCGAGACGGAGAATCGAACGGAGAAAGCTAAAAAGCACCACCGCGTGGTACGAATGGGCTCGCGTAGCCGCTCGATAAATAACAAGCACCCGATGTTTGAGCAGGTGGTACTAACTTATAAAAGAAAAGTGGGAAGTAGAAGGAAAAGCAAAAGCTCTTGATCGTTGAATTTAAACTTTTTTCCTCGGAGCTTTCTTCGCGCCTGTTCTAAAAAAAAAAAAAATAAAAATAATAAACATAAATATAATTGAGTAATTAAGATAAGTGAGTTCAAGTTTAGCTTACTTTTCACTTCTTGTGCAGGTGTCTGCAAGATCGATCGAGAGTCAAGCAAAGGGTCTCTTAATTCGCTAAATGTAATTTCAAATAATATTAATATAACAGATAGAATAAAGTAGCGATAATTTTATTAGATTTAACACTATACTGCACGTGCCTTACTCGAGTAAGAACAAGAAGAAGAAGAATAATAATAGTACAAGTAGAAGCCATTTTGCTCAATCTACAAGTGTAGCATCGCGAAATCGACTTGGTGTAAAATCCTCGAGCTCTTATTTAACTTATTCACTTACTCGGTGTACGAGACTGCGATGAGAGCGCAAACTGAGTATACACAAAAGATTTTAACGCTGTTTCATTTTTTTTTTTTTTTTTTTTTTTTCCGCAGGTTGGTTATATTATTTGTTCCATTCTATTCCACGCTCTCCTTCCTTCATTCTTCCCTATTTGCCGGAGGTTATGTTTCGAAAAGAAGCTCCAAGTTACGCTGTAATATGAATTTTATATGAACACTGTTCTCCGGTCTTTTGATTCACTGAGAATGCAGTTTTATGTATTATATATTATATATAATATTAAAAGATTTGTAATAAAGTCAAAAGCTTGTTCTTGTTGTATTAATAAAATTGTGGAGGAGTATCGAAGCTTAATGGCTGAAGATTGTATTTTAGTTCCGGCTCGGTAGATAATTCAGCCATAATTATTAAGAGTGGGAGTAGGAGCACAAAGTTTTTCTTTTATCGTTTCCTCGTAGAAAAATCATATAAAATTATTATTTTCTCCTGCACTGTGTTTGTTCTGGACAAAACTTTTGGATCTACACCAACACCTTGTGTCGATATTATAACGGCACGTGGCAGTAACGGCTTCTCGCTGTTGCTCGCGTTATTACTGGTAACCGCTTCCAACAGGACTTTTATAACGAAACAAAGAAAAAAGATATAATACAAATGGATAAATTGATAAATTCAACTTAACTTCAGCGCTTTGTTAGGATTTTTATTCGATTTTTATCGTTTTGCTGTTTATTATTAAGTTGTTATTATTTTTTTGGAGATGGAAAATTTGGAAGAATTTTGTTTGGAAATTATAGTGAAAATGAGAGTAATCGTGAGATTTATTGTAATTTTTGATCTTAAGATAATTGTTCTAATAATAGGTAACAATGGCTATGTAGAAAATAAATAAAACATTGAATTTTACTGTGGTGTGACGGTAAAAAAAATTTACGTGGAAAATTAGAAAGATAAATTATTTTCTTTTATTATTTTTATATTAAAGAGGCCATAAAAAATTTTTTTTTCTTATAAAATATTATTAATAATCATTATTAATAATAATTATTAAATTGGTCTACTATTAAATTAGTCTACCATCAACTGGATCGGGAAAGTTGGCTTATAATAGTAACAATCTCTTTATTAAGTAAAATCTCTGATCTTAGGAATAATGTTTAACAATTATTAATAATATATAACTCAATTAATTGATTAAAAAAAAAATTAGTTAAACGGTTCACCCTAAAGGCCATCCTTGCAACTTCCCGCTAATTCCACACCTGGGCGCTTAAAATTGTACTTATGACATTTTTGAGATTTTTGAGCTCAAAATATAATTTATGTGATATTTTGAGCTCGTTGAGCTCAAATAGATAGTATTTATATGCATTTGAGCTCTTCGAGCTCAAAAGTCTAATAGAAGTTTTATAGAACATTGTTTTTGAAATTTTCTAACCGCAATAACTTTTGAATGGATCAACCGATTTTCAGGTGGTTGGCGGCATTCGACGCAGTTTTATCAGCCTCATAAAGAATTTTCAGGTTTTAATTGATCGAACCAAAAATTTCGGAGTAATTTCGAAAAAACACTTTTTTCGGTTTTCTTTCGTTCACGATATCTCTCGAACAAATTAACCGATTTCGGACAGCTTGGTGGCGATCGACGTGGTTTTTTATTGTCTAGAGCTGATTAGTTTTTGGAATCGATCTGTAGAGCTGTTTAAAAGTTATCCAAAAAAACCACATTTGAAAAAATTTTTTTTCTTAGTTTTTTTAAGATTTCTCAAAATCTACTGATCCGAATCGGTCCAAATTATACTCAAAATCTAAGTTCCGCCAAGCCTTTTCAAATGGCACCAACCGCGATATAATCGGATGAGCCGTTCAAAAGTTATAAGCGGTTCACATACTTTCACACACACACACACACACACACACACACACACACACACACACACACACACACACACACACACACACACCGTGACAACCTCGCGGGAGTAGTCAGGGAAGCTTTCTATGACCTTCAAACGTCGAGATCTGATGAAAACTCGATTTTTTCAAAACGGGGTGAAAACAATAACTTCCCGATTTTTGAAAATCTTTGATTTTCTTAGCGGGAAGTTAAAAAATTTAATAAATAATTTTAAACTATTTAGAACTAATTTTGTTCAAAAAATTTTCTTGTAAAGTAAATAGTTTTTCGAATATTTGTCAAAAAATTTTAAAAATGAGATTTTATTTATCGAGTTTATTTTAGTTAGTTATTTTATGTAGAGATAAAACACTTAGTGTCGAAAATTAATTCTAAATTTACTTAAATTCAATGCCGAAGCGGTTATAAGAGGGGATATCGAGGCTTTTTTAACGCTACCCAATGAAACGGTTCAATTGAAAAATTAATAATTAATTATAAATGCGTTACCGAAAAAAAATATTAACCAAATTAATAATAAATACGATAATATTTTTAGAAAATACAATTGATAAATATTGTTTTTAGATGAATATTAATTTTTTATAGGCTATTTTTCACCTCTAAAATTGTCATTTTAGAGATACGAGGTTGCATTAGTAAACCATCGATATGTGCTGTCGGGTTTCGGTAGGTTAAGGGATATAGCCGCTGACGCGTAATCAAGAGTATCTAGGTTCGATTCCCGGCTTCAGTCCGAAACTTCACATTTTTTCGAAGTCATTCTTTTAATGAATTTTCATCTATACGGTCGTAAAAAATAAATGTATTAAAAATTAAAAAGTTTTAAATTGCAATTAATTTTCTAATTTATTTATTTTTCGGAATTAAAGATCCAAATAAATATTTTTAATCTCAACTTCATCCTTAACACAAACTCGAAAACTTTGAATTAGAAAATTCAAAACCCTAAAAAAAAAATAATTTATCACGTAGTTACTTCTACAAGACTAGTAAAAGTAACAACACATGGTATTTCCCATATTGTACTAGTCAGAGAAGCAGCTGTACATCCATCTGCAGTAAATTTTACTACACCTTTTTATGAATACGCGTTTGAATATAGTCTGTTGGTATTAAAACGCTGCGAGATAAAAAAGATATCACTAGTATATCTTTTCTTATCTTCCAAGCTTGAACTTTGGTATTATTTTTGAGAGGCATCGATTCCAATAATCCATATTATCTTATGATTAAAAACTCTTCCTACATAAATACATGTTATGATCACCACAAATTAGCAAATAATTAACAACAAATATTAGCTCTAGCAAATGAAATATCTTTATTAAAATCTCCTTTATATTAAAGAGAATCTTTAAAGAACTTAAAAAACAATAAATCCTATCAAACATAATAAATCACAAATGATAACAATAAAATTTAATAATTATCTTATATCTTATCGGATGATTGGTCGTCAGAGTCGTATATAAAAATTCAAATTCCGTTCAGATTATCAGCAGACGACGAATCTCTCTCTTTACGGTAAGAATTAATTAGATAACTAATTAAATTAATTAGGTAACTAATTAATTCGATAACTAATTAATTATATTATTAATTAATCATATAACTAATTAGTTGTATAACTAATTAATTGTATAACTAATTTATTAATTAGATAACTAATTAATTATATAACTAATTAATTCGATAACTGATTAATTATATAACTAATTAATTCGATAACTAATTAATTCGATAACTAATTAATTCAATAACTAATTAATTCAATAACTAATTAATTCGATAACTGATTAATTCGATAAATAATTTATTATATAACTAATTAATTATATAACTAATTAATTAGATAACTAATTTAGTAAATTTTTGTGACTTGATACTTTATTAATCACTAATAAATTTCCAGATGAAGCTGTCGTTATTTCTGGTGCTAGTCTTTGGACTAGCCTTCACCGTCAACATCAAAGGAAGCCCCGTGAAAACCACGCGTGCGTTGCAAGATGATCTGGACGAATTTATGGCACTGATCCCGAAGATGAAAGTGGCGACGATATTCTTAGACTACATGAGAAATGACGCTGAAGTGCAGGCAGCAATGGCGTACATAAAGTCGGAAGATTTCCATCAACTGGTCAGAGCGATCGAGAAAATGGATCATGTCAAAGCGTTGTATAAGTACCTAGCCGATTCAGGATTGAACATTTACCAATTGATCAACGGGATCCACGGATTCATCGGGATGGATCCATATGAGCCGTTCATAATGATGAAATCGACCCGAAGAACTGGAGGTATGGCTGGACTAATTGCTGACATCATGGCAGTGCTTCCAAAGGAGAAGTTCAAAGCTCTGTACTACGAGAAGCTAGAAACGTCGGAAGAATTCAAGAAGTTGATCGAGAGGCTGAAGGCTCCAGAGTTCCAACAGGGAATCGATCTTATATTCACCAACGAGGAGATCCAGTTCATTTTCCAGAAGATGAACGCAGCTGGAGTAGACGTCAAAGCTATTCTAAGTGTTCTGTCGACCTTATTAGGCTATGAATTTCCAGTCGTGCCTTCCCCTTCGGTGCTACCGAGTGTTAAGGAAGGAAGAACACTGCATAATGACTTGGATGATTTCATGGGACTCTTGCCGTTGAAGGAAATCACCGAAGTTGCGATACGTTACTTGGAATACGATGAAGAAGTACAGTCGGTTGTTGATTACATCCAAAGTGACAAGTTTCATGAATTGGTGAAGTTAATAGAAAAAATTGAAGATGTGGTCCAATTCTTGGATTATTTACAAGAGTCGGGTTTAAATGTGTACCAGCTTATTGACAAAATACACGACTTCATTGGACTTCCTCATCTTCCTAAACCATCAGGAGGGATAAAAAGAGTGAGTACTTATGGAGTTGCTGGGCTAATCGCGGAAATCAAGGCGCTTTTGCCACTGGAAGATATCAAAGCGATGTACTATCACAAACTAGAGACCTCTGTGGACTTTAAGCAGCTTGTAAAACGCCTTCAGTCGCAAGAATTCCAGAAGATTGTCGATACTCTTGTCGTGAACCAAGAAGTCCAAGCTATTGTTGCAGCAGCTGAAAAATTCGGCATTAATGTTAAAGCTTTTGCTGATTTACTTTCGACGATATTTGGTTTTGAGTTTCCAGAAGATTTTTTTGACCCGAGATCGATGAAGCGATCTTTGAATGATGACTTTAATGACTTCAAGGCACTATTGCCATTAGAAGCGATCAACGAAGTTGTGAAGAATTATCTTGAACATGATAAAGAAGTTCAATCGGTTATTGAATACGTCCAAAGTAAGGATTTTCGTGAATTGGTTAGATTAGTTGAAGAAATCGAGGATGTGATAAATTTCTATGGTTATTTACATGAATCTGGTTTGGATGTTTACCATCTTGTAAATATGTTGCATGATTTTCTTGGATTACCGCATTTGACACCTCCATCTTCCTTAAAACTGAAGAGCGTCGCCACAAATGGTGTTGCTGGGTTGATCGCAGAAATCAAAGCACTTCTTCCGCTAGAAGATATCAAAGCGATGTACTATCACAAGCTAGAGACCTCTGTACACTTCAAGCAGCTTATAGAACGCCTGCGATCGCCTAAATTCCAAGCAATCATGGACACTCTGCTCGCAAATCAAGAATTCCAAGCAATTTTAGCAGCAGCCAAAAATTACGGTGTTGACGTAAGAGCATTAGCTGATTTGTTGTCTACAGTTTTTGGTCTTGAGTTCCCTTCAAATATTAATTTTTACCAAACCAGAGCCAAACGCTCCCTTCGCGATGACTTAGATGACTTTGTAAGACTTTTGCCCCTCAAAGAAATGAAAAAAGTAGTCATACTCTACGTTGAACATGATGAAGAGGTCAAATCAGTCATTGAATACGTGCAAAGTAAAGAGTTTGTTGAATTGGTGCAAGTAGTAGAATCCATTGAAGATGTTATCAGCTTCTATGACTACCTTCATGAATCCGGGTTGAATGTTTATGACTTTGTTAATAAGTTGCATGACGTCATTGGCCTTCCTCATCTTCCTAAGCCATCAGGATCTCTGAAAAAAGTAACTACCAATGGAGTCGCTGGTCTGATCGCTGAAATCAAAGCACTTTTGCCGTTCGACGACATTAAAGCGATGTACTATTACAAATTGAAAACATCCGTCCATTTTAAACAACTCGTTGAACGGTTCCAATCTCCGAAATTCCAAGCGATCATTGACACCCTCCTCGCGAACCAAGAGTTCCAAGAGATCATCACAGCAACTAAAAAGTTTGGGATCGACGTCAGAGCTATCGCTGATCTGCTTTCAACTATGTTTGGGCTTGAATTTCCTTCAAGTAGTAAAAGTCTTAGAAGGAGTATCACTGACCATTTGAACGATTTCATAGTTTTGTTGCCGTTTGATAAAATCGCAAATATCGCTATTGATTATATTTTGAACGATGTTGAAGTCCTTACTGCTGTTGCGTACCTAAAGTCGGAGGAATTCAAGGATTTGATGGTCAGGGTGGAAAACGACCCAGAAGTTGTTGAGTTTTTGGATTATTTGAAAGGATTAGGAGCAGATTTTCATAATTTGATTAGCACTATCAACGATTTATTGGATATTCATCCACAATTTCAGCACGGAAAATTGACCGCAATACATTCAGTTGGAGGGATTCAAGGAATGTTGAACGAAATCCGCAAAGTGATTCCTTACGAAGAAATCAAGGCTTTGTACGAGCACAAAATAAAACATTCTGAAGAATTCAAGCTCTTTCATGATCAGCTAAAGAGCCCAGAATTCCAAGCTCGTGTTGATAAGCTAGTCATGAACCATAACCTGCAGGAATTGGGGGCACAAGCTCATCAGTACGGAATTAGCATCAACAAAATCACTGAGTTTCTTTCCGAGCTGCTTGGTTTGAAATTCCCGGAGTATCCAAGTCTTCCAGCTTCTCTGCGAAGAAGAGTGTTCAAGAGCCTCAACGATGATCTGGATGAATTTCTTGCGCTGGTGTCCTTTCAGGAGATCATCTATACTGTTGTTGACTACGTTTTGCAGGACGACGAGGTCCATAAAGTTGCAATTTACCTTCGCTCGGAAGAGTTCAAGGTGCTGGACCAAGCTTTGCACCAAATTCCGGAGTACAATGACATTTTGAAGGAGTTGAGTTCTATTGGATTCAATGTTGAGAAATGGATCAATGATATTCACAGTTTTCTGGGTATTGATCCCTATCAACTTGGTTTTAAGAGGAATTTTTCAAATTTCAAAGAACCTGGAATTACTGGACTTATTGAGGCTATCAAAGCATTGCTGCCCTACGAAAACATCAAGAATCTTTATCATGAGAAGTTAGAAACTTCGGAAGATTTTAGATTATTTGTGGAACTTATCAAGTCATATAAATTCCAAAAACTCACTGACACACTTTTTGCGAATAACGAATTCCAGAGTCTGCTCCACAAGGCTAAAAGTCACGGGATCAATTTAACAGTTATTTCAGACTTCTTTTTGCGGGTTTTTGGAATTACAACACCTTCAGGCGCCTTTGAATCCATGTAAAATTATTAGAAATAAATCATTCTTATCTAGATTACTACTTTCATACGGTTACCAAAATAAATAATTAATTTTGTTGATTTATGCTTCAATTTTTTTTTACTTTTCCTAATCCTTCAAGCCTAAAAATGCGAAATGATGAACGAAAAAATAAAGACAATTTGTCGGATTGTTTGGATGTAAATTAATAGGTTTAGTGGCTTATCAGCGGACAATGCAAGGTAAAGGAGCGAGGAACTCGGTATACAGAAATGCCAAAATTCAGTTTGGTTAATGCTGTAATCTTGTTAAATAACGACGTGGTCTGAGTGCAAATGTCGCAATGACAACGTTTTGTTGTTGCTGTTGTTACATCATTGCTTTACTTCTGTGCTTCACCCTTCTGCCGTCTCTGTGTCACTGATTACAAGCGGCTTCCCTCTTCACTTTTAGAAGCGTGGCTCACACTTCCGTTTCCTATGGTCCAATTCGTAGCAATTACGTGATTGCTACACACGTGCACTCAAAAGTGATATAAACTACGAGTACACTCAAAACTTACTATTTCTGCTTTATGTCTGTCAAATTAAAACATTCTCGTAAATTTAATATTATTGTATCGCATTTCTTAAGCATGATCGCGAACATACTTTGTTTTCATTTAAAAATCAAGATCCTAACATTTTTTCCCTTTAAATGATACTTGACAGTCATACGATCCATATGAATAATACAAAAAGCACATTGTTAGAAAGAAAATTGATTGTTAAAATAACCAGAAGGAATTTAGCGCAGAAAGTCGTTTTTTTTTTTTTTTTTTTTTTTTAATTAATTATGTACCAAATAATTGCTCTTCAAATGCTCTATAAGAATCTGTAATTGTTCTACTTCTGTGATTATTAGTTGATTAATAATTAATTTTTTAAAAATTGCATTATTGAAAATTTAATTTGGCTATAAATCGAAGACTTTTTATAACTTTTTTGAAATAATAACTTTGTTAAAATAATCAAAAAATTTTTTAAACCGATTATTTGGTATTTTTACATAAAAAATTGGTTGTAAAGCTTATGGTGTAGATTTTTAAAGTCTTTATGGAGGAAAAAACAAATTTACTCTTAAAAAAATCAATTTTTAACTCAATTTATCATTTAATCTCCTTACTTGCTTAATGAAAAGTTAAGGAATTAAAATTGTAACTTATTATTGTTTTGTTTAATTATAATGAATTTTTTTGGATTTTTTTAACAGTTGGAGAAATTCTCTGTCCTTAAGCAGCCATAGGTCAAAATTTATTTGTAAATACAGGTTAAACATTAAAACAGAAGAGGGCGTTTAATTTATATGAGAAAAAATACTATTTGCGGAAAAATTTAAACAAGCTTCAAAATACAATTGTAAATAAAATTAATTTCTTGTAATTTATTTTTCATAAACTTCTTTAAGTTATTTTTATACAGTAGATCATTATTTTTTTTTTTTTTTCTATTAACATTTGATATAAAATATTTAAAAATAATTATTTATATTTTTATAATTATTGTTATTAATTGTTTTTTCCTACGGTGGACTAGTTAAGCATACTGAATTTAATACAGCTATCTTTTCTCAGCGTAGTAGTGTATCTCGACGTTAACATAAAAAAAGTGTACCTCTATTTTGGGTGGGCAGAGAAAGCGTTTATACGTCTTTTAAGAGGGTTGGAAAAAGTAAAGGGATGGCTCGCGTTTTCTCGGCATCCGCAGCATTCACAATGCGAGTAGAGACTGAGACCGAGACCGAGACCAAGAGCGTTGTAGGACACAAACAGACAACCAGACAGACAGACAGACAGACAGACAGAGAGTCGGACGAACGAACGAACGGACGGGTGGTTCTATTTCAATTCCAGCAAGTTAATTGGAATTGTTTGCTGCAGACACCGCGAGTAGTCGGTTGTGATGCTTGTCCCTAGCTACTGCTACCCTCCCACACATTCAACATCTTTTTCTCTCATCGCTTCTTCACTTTCTCTCCACTTATAAGGTGTGTATATTTTTTGACAATTCATTTGTCTTCTTTCTGATCAAATAATAATTCTTTTTGTAATCAATCGCTAGTACAATGTAACAAATACAAATAAATACCATAAATTTTTACTGTGATCTACTGAGACAAAATAAAAAATAGAAGTAATTGTTTTTTATTATTTTAAAAAAAATAATTTTACTGGAACTGGCATAAAAATTACTCAGAATCTCCAATAAAAATTAATCTAATTACTGGTATTATCCACTGTCTTCAAAAAGGCGCTGCAAACAGCTGTAAAAAAAATTACACATTACAGTGATCAGTTTTTGATCAATTACAATTAATTTTAACAAACTTTTATGCAATTTTTTGAATATTATTTGTAAAATTTTACTTTAATGATATTCTTATTTTTTTTTTTTCTATTAGCTATTATTTTATACAGATATTTAAGTAAAATAATCTTAAAAAATAAATTCAATTAAAAAAATCAAACGTGTAATCTTATTAAAAAAAAAAAAAAAAAATTAGTTTTTTCAAAATATAAAACCTACAAAAATAATAATAACTATTCTATAATAACAATGTATCTATTAATAATTTAATAAGCTGTATAAAATTTTTTTTATTTCACTGAAGTCTCCAGTAAATTTTAAAAACAAACTTAAAATTACATGAGGTTATCATCTTAAATTTTTTTTTTTTTTTTTAATTATCTTAATATCAATCCACACAGAAAAATATTCAAAATGAAATTGTAAAATAATCTAAAATTATGTTTTACTTAACTATGTATACTTTAATACAATTAAAATGTATACTTTGCCATTTGGTCATCGCCTTAGTATTAAACTTTATAAATAAATAAATAAATTATTATCTTTTTGTATTATGTACCACTGAGTTAAACTATTCAATTTTTTATTTTTATATTTAAAAATTTATACTTTTCTTGTATTTATCATAATTATATTCCAAATTTCCGAAAAATGATTTTTTCTTAATTATCTAAAATTTTGAAATTTTATATTATTCATTATTTTTACGTGTACTTTATTATAATTTTTTTTTTTTTTTTTTTTTGTATACTTTTGCCATTTGGCTATACTACCTTGACATTGAATTATTTAATTTCAATTATTTATTTTAAGTTTCAATATAAAATAATAAAAAAGCTATGTATAAATAATTACAACACTATCCCCTTGACAATAAGAGACTCATTTATAATAAATGCATTAACTTACTACCATCAATAATGTAAAAGCCTGTACTCTGAAAAACTTACAAATACAATATCTAAGTTGCTAGTACTACCAAAAATTAACAAAACTATTAGTACACAGAATGCTTATTATGTAGCAATTAAATATTATAACAAACTCCCTGCTGACATGAAAACTATAGACTGTAATAAAAAATTGTTAAAAAAAGTTTGGAAAATCCAAAAGTGCACGACTCATAACGCTCATTCATTTTTTAAGAAAAAAATTAATTGTGTAATTGATTAAAAAAAAAAAATTATAATTAAGTAATTTCTTACAGAGTATTTTTTATTTTTTTTTTTAAATATCGGCGCTCTTTTTTCTTGTCATATGCGCACGCAGTCTAAAAAAATCTAGCTTGATCAAGTGGCGCCATAGTTTTCTCGTGACAAATAAAAAAAGTTCGTTTGGCTTTGTAGGGTTGTATCGTAGTGAATTTTAATAAAAATTCAATTAAAAAAAAATACGTAAACTAGGCCACTGATATTGAATACGGATCCAGTTAATCGAATTCTTAAACTAATAAAAAAGGTCCGGTCTTGAAATATCAATTTGTTCGGGAGTAATCGTTGGTACATCCAAAATGAGGTGACATCCGGACGTCCACGTGAAATTTTTTTCAAAACGTTTTTTTTTTTCAAAATAACAACATGAAATAATTGTAGAAAGTAAAAGATGGTTTAATTTAAGTGTTTTTTCGGTGTACATCTACTTATATCATTGTATAAGTGTAATATGGTTGTGATAGAGGCATTTAAAGATCACAAAATTGCTTGATCTTGACGAGTCGAGTATAAAGCACAACCTCACGCGCTTCGCGCTATTAGGCGTGCAAAAAAGTTAAGTTACTCGATAAGAAACCTTAATGGTTAATATGCTTAAAAAATGTAATGGAAAATGAAAGTATTTGGTTGGATATTTCTTTTTCTGATAATTATTTATAATTTTGTATTTCTTTCTTTAAAAATTTATTACTTTTTGTACTTATTATCTCTTTGCATTGTATTATCGACAAAAATTTTGTAAAAAAGTCTATGTATTATCAAACTGTTATTTTTTGTACTGATTCTATACACAGGTATTTTTATACCTCGATGGAATTCCTTACCAGATAAATAAATAAATGAAATTAAATAATAGATAAATACCTTCATTATAATCCATCAGTGTGTTAATTTTTTCATGAATTTAACAGTAAATTTCTTTCTGTGTATTATTGGGTCTTCGTTTGGATTCTTTTTATTATTTTTTTCTACTGAAATTTCATTCGATTACAGTATTTTCATCTACACAATTGCCGGGTATGATTTCTCGGAGAGAAAACCCGAAGCAGAATAGATAAAAATTTACTCCGTGATGAAAATATATTTCAAGAGGTTTCATATTGATCCCGGTACTTTTTCGTTTGCTTACCACGTAATGCGATGATCCAAGCTAAATCTACGTGGCATCCATTGAGATTCCCCATGTGAGTCACAACTTGGTTCCACACGGTACTAGTATTATACAGGCGATGGGGATTGTCATGGTGATACTGATGGTGATGGTGATGGTGATGGGCAATGGTGGGAGTGGAGTGTCTGGTAAACTTTTATCACCGTGACGCTCCAGTGGCTTTTCAAAACCTACCCCTTAGCGGAATACTACTATACAGTCTTCTTAGTTTTTCTTTTCCAAGGCATATACAAGCACACATAAGTGAACATACACAACTGTAACTGTTACTGTGAATGTAGGTAGCACAACAAGGACTCGTAAATTCAGCGAACGGTGAAAGCCCCCGTGAGTCAGTCGCCAGTAAATCAACAGTAAGTGGAGAATGTTGTATTACAATTGGCTAGTTGTCAACTCAAGAGTAAGAACTTTCAAACATTCCGAACTTGTGATATATGTTATCAATTCTTATGTATGTTACATATATTTATTCCTAAAGTTACAACTAGATCGCTACGTACTCGAATTTTCATGATTGTCACCTAGCAACTTTGCAGTCACTATGCGACTGCCGTAACCAGGAAACTATAAATAAATAAAATTTTGCTTTATTAAATAATCACTTATGTTAAATTGCACTGTACTTTCTTAAATATTGACGATTTTAAAGATATCAGGTCATCCCGATGTTACACTCATCAAGAGCTTTCATTTGAGTACCCACATGCATTTTCATATATTTTTCATATATACATATATATAAAATATATAAATATATGAAAAATTGATGTGGATACTCAAATGAAAGGTCTCGATGAGTATAACATCAGGATGAGCTTATATTTTTAAAAATATAATTAGTTGACAAGATAGCAGTGTCAGTTCTTAATTGTTGACATATTTAAAGATATAAGCTCATCTTTATGTTACACTCATCAAGAGCTTTCATTTGAGTACCCACATGCATTTTTGATATATTTTTCATATATACATATATATAATATACATAAATACATAAAATATATGAAAAATTGATGTGGGTACTCAAATGAAAGGTCTCGATGAGTATAACATCAGAATGAGCTTATATCTTCAAAAACATCATTATTTGACAAGATAGCAATGTCAGTTCTTAAATATTGACTTTTCTAAAGATATAAGCTCATTCCGATGTTACACTCATTAAAAGCTTTCATTTGAGTACCCACATGTATTTTGATATATTTTTCATATATTCATATATATAATATATATAAATATATGAAAAATTGATGTGGGTACTCAAATGAAAGGTCTTGATGACTGTAACATCGGGATTAGCTTATATCTTTAAAAATGTCAATAGTTCTCAAGATACAAGGTCATTTTTAATCATTGATATTTTTAAAGATATAAGCTCATCCCGATGTTACACTCATCAAGAGCTTTCATTTGAGTACCTACATGCATTTTTGATATATTTATCATATATAAATATATATAAAATATATAAATATATAAAAAATTGATGTGGGTACTCAAATGAAAGGTCTTGATGAGTGTAACATCGGGATGAGCTTATATCTTTAAAAATATCAATAGTTCACAATATACAAGGTTATTTCTCAATTATTGATGATCATCAAAGTAATGTTATTAAGTAATTTTATAATAATCATTCTCAAAACTAATTTTAAATATAAAATTGAAGGTATTAAAAAAGGGATTAAGGAAACTGAAGGCAAAATCCGTGTATTCACTTGTTCCTCAATGCGTACTCATTGTCTAGCTGCACTCGGTAAATTGAGCTTTTCTTTTATGTACTTTTATTAAATCTTCGGTCTTTGGAGCTTTAATTTTAGAGCTTAGCCTACGTGTAAATACGCAAGCGACAGTTTTAAATTATTTATAGAGTATAATAATAATGTATACCTTAAAAAATATATAACACATAAGTATATAAAGATATAAGGTAAAAAATTTGTTGAGACAATTCAAAGTTGATGATTTTTAGTTGATTCAATTTCTCTGGAAAGAAATTCTCTCCATGAAAGATTTTATTTATATTATGAATGAAAAATAATTCCACAGTGCATTTTTTTTAATGATTAAAAATAAAAAAAAATAGTTTTAATTTGTTTAAAAATTTAAAAATGTTTATTAGAAAATTTTTTTAATTAATTTAACCTTTCTCCTTAGTTCGATGTAATATATCAATTTTAGTAGTTCAAAAACATTTAATTTCAATTTTTATAAGTGTCATTATTGATAAATTTTTTTTTCTAATAATTTATTTGTCAAGAAATCCTAAAAATCATTTTATAAAAGATAATTTCAAAAGCATTCAAGTTATTAATTACATTTAATTGAACGTCGTAATTTTAATAATTTATTATTTTTAACTTTTTAAGTTAAGATTAATCAAAAAAACTTAAAAATAAAATAATCTTTATAAAAATTTTTGTTCAAATCAAATTTTTAGGAAAAATATAATTAATAATTCCAAACTCAAGCTTGCGATAAATTATTTAGAGTATTTGTTAGTAATTTAATTAATTAAACTTGTTACAATTGAACAAAAATTCATAGCGTAAAAATTCCAAATAAAAAAAAACTCATAAAATTTCGTTAAAAATATCATTTTACCAAAATGACTTTACACTCTCTGCATAACAAATATGAATATGAATAAGACGAAATTCATACAATTAAATAAATTGGCTGATGATATTCCTCGAGCGGTTTTCATTACGAAATTCCAATAACGTACTGGAAAAGGCACGTGAAAATTTTACTTATTCATTTGCTCGCATTCGATTCACAGAGAACGAACTTGTCGTCTCAGGAGTTCATTACAGCGACCCTATCATCAACTTTACATACCTATCTTGGCAGCGCCGGTCTTAAAAATTCTTCTTAGAATTTTTCAATTTTTCAGATTTTTTCATCGTTCTTAAAAAAAAAAAAATAATAGTTGATAAATTATCATAAGCGGGTGCTTGAATAGAATGTTAAAAACTCAAAAGTAAGAGCTCAGAGTAAGACAATGAAGAATGGGTAAAACCGACCCTGGGGTATAATTACATGGAAAGAACAAGGGAGAGACGGTCAGCTATTTTTCTGGTAATTTTTCACGCTTAATCTCTCTTTACTAAAAGTATTTCCATTCCATTTGGCTCCGGATGTAGATGAATTGGAGCAAACGCTAAAGCACCCGGAATCAATAAATAAAAAAGTAAATTTAAAGATTAACTGTAGATATTCAGGTAGTTGTTTGATATTTTAAAATTTATATGGGAAAATATGTGTTGTTAAAAGTGAAGAAGTAACGAAATAAAAAATAAAAGGATCATACAATGGTAAAATTTTTTTATCAACAGATTTTTGTTTTTTCGTTGAATAGAGTAGAGGTAGAGGTGAAAGAGCAGCTATATATCTATTGCCTAGGTAGAACACAGTACAGTATTATTGGATGCTTGTGCTCAACACCGGAAAATTCTCTCCATTTTCGACGTGAATTTTATACGGACAAGGTAATACCCACTTTTGGACGGTACCGAATCGTGGGGTGGATTTTCAAGAGGATTCATCTTTCGCTGTACAACTCACTTGTGTATTTTTATTTATATTTTTTCCCTTTATTTTACTCATTTGATATTGTTCAATAAAGGTCCGGGGACGATAAATTATTTTACTGTTTTTATTATTTTGCAATTGCTGAACATGCTTTTTGCTCGCGAACGATTCACACGCGGGAATTCAATTAAAATAATCGTAAATTATAAACGATCGAAGTTTATTGATGTTTATTGGCAGTTTTATTATTATGAAGAGTGATTTTTTTTAGTGGATTGTGATTTGTGATAATAATGATTTTTTGAGCTTGGATAATAATTTAATAAAAAGATAATTGTGGATAATGACAGTAAAAAAACAATTATAAAAATTGTAAGATTTTTTGGCAATGTAAATTTTACAAGTTAATTTGTTTTAATTATTAATTATTATATAATTAGTTTTTATGATGAAAAAACTTTATATTTGTTTAAAATCAATTTTCGTGTGGTAAAAAATTTATTTTCTAAATTAAATTAATTTTTCTTCAAAAAAAAGCTCTTAATTAATAATTAAAGTTATTTATTTGAACGAAAAAAAAAATCATATTAAGAGTAAGTTATTTTTATAATTTGAAAGCTTTAAATTAATTTTAAAATTTTATTTTATAGAAAAAAACTTCATAGTAACCATTAAATTAAAGACTAAGTTAATTAAAAACTTAAAAACTTTAAATTAATGATTTAAATTATTTTTTCAATAAAAAAACTTTAAAATTAATAATTAAAATTATTTTTACAATGAAAAAGCTTCGCATTAATCATTAATTGAACCTTTCGAAAGGAAAAGCTTTAAAAATGTTATTTAAAACCAATTTCTGCATTGTAAAAATTTATTTTTTACATTAAATTAATTTTTCTTCAAAGAAAAGCTCTTAATGATTAATTAAAGTTATTTATTTGAACTAAAAAAAAATTCATATTAGGAGTAAGTTATTTTTATAATTTGAAAGCTTTAAATTAATTTTAAAATTTTATTTTATAGAAAAAAACTTCATAGTAACCATTAAATTTAAGACTAAGTTAATTAAAGACTTAAAAACTTTAAATTAATGACTTAAATTGTTTTTCCAATAAAAAAAATTCACAATTAATAATTAAAATTATTTTTACAACAAAAAAGCTTCGCATTAATTTTAATTGAATCTTTCGAAAGGAAATGCTTTAAAAATGTTTTCATTCAAATAAACAAATTGACTTTTGTGTATACTATGCCTTGTAATAATATATAAATATGCCTTGGAATGATAATTAATGATTAGCGATTGTAATCACTAATTACTAATAAAAATAATGTAGACACTGGGGCGTGGAGACAACGATGACTTGGAGACAATGATGATAGTTAGCGAGTTATTGGCCGGAAGATAACTAAAAAGTTAGTTTTCATAGTTGGGTCTTTGTTTTAGTGGAAAGAGGAGCCGAGTGGAGCCTGAGCTAGTCAACGAGTTGACGAGCACGAGCTAACTGCCCGCAAAGAATGTTGATGAGACCAGTGAGCCGACGGACGTGTGAATTTGAATTTAAGTAGAGGATAGCTTTTCATCCACCCCGTCGCTACTGTCTCCAGTCTCAAATGCGTCGACAAGGGAGGAATGCAGAAACCTTCATTTTTTTAATCGTTAAAATGTCATTTGCTAAAGTCATTGAATTCCGCTTTGCTTACAAATATAAAAATTCTTTTCTTTTTTTTTTTTTCACGATTTATCATTGTAATTTTTCAAAAAATATTCAGTTTAAATCGTAATTTTTTTCATTAAAAATTAATTCGTTTAAAGATTGCAGTTTTTCATGAAAAAAATGCTCTAATACAGCCATATTAGGCTAAATATCCGCCGAAAAAAACAACTTCATCACAATTTTTCAATTTCTGTTTTAAAATGCACTAATAAAAAACCTTATAAACTGTTAATAAATTCACTTATTTAGATATGAACCAGTAATTCATTAAATATAATAAAAAAGTCAAAAAAATTGTCTTAATTTAGTTTCAAAATATTATTTATTTATCTTTCGATTTTTACATCGAATCAATTGTAAAAATGTGAATTGAATTGCACGTATATTTTTATTTAATAAATATTTTATTTAAAATTTAAATGAAAAATTTTAAAAACTCTTATTAAATCTATTTAAAGGAATTAATTTTTCTTTTATAACTTAATACCTCAAAATTAACACTCTAGTAACGAGATGATCCAGCGATCATGCGCCATCTATCGGATATTTAAACACTAATTTTTATTGAAAAATTATATGTGACTATATTAGACCTAATATATCTATATATGATGTGATGAATTAATTTTAATATCGGAAATTATATAAAGACACATTAAAAAATATTTTCACGGATTTTTTAGTTATAAAGTAAAAGCCCCAATTATTGACGCTATAAGAGACAAAGTTATGATTTCATTTTTTTTAAGCAATCAAATATAAATATCGATGAATTTTGTTTGTGGTAATGTCTTCAGTAATGTTTTAACTAATCAATTTCTTTTTTTAAAATGATAATCAGTGTTATTTACTAATTAATTTTAAATAATTAAATATATGATCTGGATACACCAATTATTGACGGGTTAAAAAACTGATTGATCTAATTATTGACGTACCGTAACCCGAATTATTGACGCCCCTACTGCACATGCGTCGAATCATTTGGTTATATTGTTATTTATCAAAAACTTGATATAAAGTAATCAATGTTATTAAAGTTAATTAATAATAATTTCTATGAATGAATAATTATTATGAAAAATATAACAATTTATTTAAAAACTTATTTAACACTAAAACACGCCGAGTTATTTGACAGTTAAAAGCCTTGAATATAATCGCGTATATAACGTATTTTATACTTAAAATAAATAATAGTTTAAAAAAACTAAAAACACGCTTTTTATAGAAAACCAAACTAAAAAATAGAAAATAAATTTTAATAAATTTAAATTAAGAATAGTTATTGACACCATGCACCCCACGCTTTTTTTAAAATAAAATACATTTTTTTATTTACACTATTATTAATTTATATTTATTGAAATTTTTAACACTATTCTTAATTTAAATTTATTTTCTATTTTTTAGTTTGGTTTTCTATAAAAAGCGTGTTTTTAGTTTTTTTAAACTATTATTTATTTTTTACTTTTTAGTTTGGTTTATTTATAAAAGCGTGATTTTTTAGTTTTTTTAAACTATTATTTGTTGATTATCAAAAATATTCAGACGCGCAAATTACCCACGGAGAGTTACATACTGACATACTGACATACTGACAAACTGACATACAAGTGAAGCTAATATAAAGCGTGTAAAAAAAAGGCGTCATAGCGCTGTCGACTGGCTGTCAATATGGGATTTACCATAAAAATTATGAACTAGTTATTGACTCCCATTATTTAAATATCATAAAGCATACAATTAATTTCGATTATTTAATTTTATAAATATTTCATATATTGTTAATTAAAAAAAAAATAGATCATATAATTACATGAAAAAATTAATTTAAACTCGGCAGTTAAAAAAAATGCTTTTCTAACCAAAGCTGTTAAGAAAATAGACGCTCGTAAGCTGATTTGATGAACTGGTGCTAACTTTATTTTTTTTTAATAATTAATATTTAATATTTTGAACTGAATGTGATTTTTTTCAATTTTTTAATTAATTAAAATTTAATAAAAATTTATTTGATCGTTATTCTTATTACAGATAATTTAATATATTTAAAAATAATTTAGGGTGTCAATATTTAGACCCCCGTCAATAATTGGGGCTTTTACCTTATTTAATAAATTAATATAATAAAGAAAAAAATAACAAAAGAGTTAATCAATGAAGAAAATAAGCGAAGAATCTACCTTTCCTCTTGATTTAAAATGTTGACAAACATTTGGCCTTTGAACCCGATAAAGTGAAAGAAAAATAAACCCAGCAGTACTTTACTTACATTTCTGTTGAATCATAAAATATTTTTGTATACTTTCCACTTGACTCAATTCCTATCCGGCAATCAGCAACTTCAATAAAATGTAAAATAAAATAATATAAAATAAGCTGTAATTTCTGTAAACATTTCATATTTTTATACTCCTGTAATTTTAATATTCAAATCAACAAGCCAATCCTGATCCAGTTTAATGAATTCGGAATAAAATGTACCCGACAGAATAGCAATTTAGCATCCCAGCTCCGAGTGTATGGCATGTATATGTATATGTATGTGTTGTGTACACGGATAAAGACTTATATGTCTCAAGTAGAAAGAGAAATTCACGGGTGCGAGTGGGCGCCGCAGAGATAATTACATAGTTTAAACCCGAGGGCAAAACAGGACGAGCTGGGGGCACGTATGAACGACGGCGACGTCAACGACGGCTCCAGCTCTAGCATCAACTACGACTACCACCAGCCTGGGTAAACTGTCCTTCCGTCGGTTTTGTGTTTGTGTTAACATAATGCAATGTATCGTACTGGCCTTTGATGTTGCGAATGTATTTCTAAATTACCGAGCTGTAGTGAAAGACAAGCAAACAGTGTCCAAGTGCAACAGCAGTCTGCGTCCTCCAAAAGCTCCTGACGCTCCAGCACACACGGATTATTTAACAATTTATTATTATCATATTATAAATGCCTTTTGGGTTATAGAAAATGTATTATTTGGAAATAATTTTTTTTTAATCAATTTTTTTAATAAACAAAATCTAAATCTAAATATTTTGAACTAAAAAATTAAATGTCTCTAACAAGACTATATTTTTGTCTACAGAAAATTTTAATGAAGACAAAGAATATTTAAATTCAAGAAAATTATTTTGATATTGAAGAGTTTCATTCAAAAGTTTAATTATTTTTCAATAAACATTATCTTTATTTTTTCATTTAAACACGAAATATTTTGGACTAAAAAATTAAATGTCTCAAAAACAAGAGTTAAATGTTACTCATTCAAAAATTAAAAAATTAAACTCAAGAAAATTGAATTCTTAGCTTCAGACAATCCAACAGTAGCGCCGCTTCAAAATGCCTATGAATAAAAATAAATAATAGTTTAAAAAAACTAAAAACACGCTTTTTATAGAAAACCAAACTAAAAAATAGAAAATAAATTTAAATTAAGAATAGTGTTAAAAATTTCAATAAATATAAATTAATAATAGTGTAAATAAAAAAATGTATTTTATTTTAAAAAAAGCGTGGGGTGCATTGTGTCAATAGTTATAAATATTTTATTGACAGATATGAGTAGAGTGATTATCATTTTGATAATATCTTAAAAAGCACCCCACGCTTTTTTTAAAATAAAATACATTTTTTATCATATTTGATATTGACCGTTGATATAACTGTAGAAAGTAAATAAAAATATATTTTTCTGTATTTTTCTATAAAATGAACGTGTGAGGCGTGCACTTTTGGATTTTCCAAACTTTATTACTATTCATTTTTTTTTTTGTAAAGAAAAAATAAATTAACAAATGCTTGAAAATTTATTAAAAAATACATCTTTTATTTTTTAAGTAATTTTCAGAGTGAAGAAAAAAGCCCAGATAATTAAATTTAATATGTACGTGTTCTTCAAGCACTTATATCAAAAAAGAGTCAGAACTTAATATTAAAAATTTTTTCACCATTTACATTGCGAACTTAAATGGAATCATCGATTGGCTTGCGACATTTGCTGATAGATTTAACTTTCGGCTCTTATTTCTATTTATTTTAGCTCTCAACTGAGCCTCCCCTTTGGGTGGCAGAAAGCGGATCGAGAAGAAAAGAAACCCTTGATCTCATTCACCTCGTAATTAGATCAGTTGTTCGTCTGACTTCTTTAAGTTTTTTTTTATCCACGGGCACCCGAAGACGCTCGGAGTCATGTCGAAGGGAAATCGAATTATCTGCTGCGAGACTCTGCCGTCTTTTATATTAATACACTAGTAATGAGAAAAAATCTTAAGGTATAGTATAGACTTATTATAGATATAAACGCGAATAGATTTCAAGGTTAAATAGCTTCTTAATGCTTTTGTAGCTGATTAAATATTGCTGGGCAGTGTAACATGAATTTTTAATTAAACTTTGCAATTAAACTCGGGAAAAAATATATTTATGATATTTATTGCGTAAAAAAAAATAATTTTGTAAGGATTATAGTGTTTTATTAAATAATTGATAGTAAAGTCAACAAAAAACATTTTTTTATGATAAAAAGTAAATATTTTTGGAACAAAAAAAGATACACTAAAAAAAAAAATTAACTTGAATCAAGAGAAAAATTTTTGAACCAAGAAAATAATTTTGAAGAGTTTCATTGTCTTTAATCAAGACGAAAAATGACTAAATTAAATAAAATTTACTTTAATCGAAAAAAATTTTTTAGTTTAAAAATTGTACGTCAAAAAATTTTCTATAAAAAATTTTTATGTTAAATATTTAACACTTTTATGTATAAATTTATGAAAATTAAGTTAGCTGACATCTAAAAATTTTAAAAATTTTTTTAAATTGAAAAATTATTACAAAAAAAATAAAGAAAAATTTTCATTTGTAAAAAACCTGAAAAACTATAAGGCAATTTTTAGAAAATATTTTTTAGTTATAATTTAATAAATGAAAAAAATGAAAAAATTGAAAACGTCGGCTAACTTTAGTATTATATAAATTTAACACTTATTCTGTTAAATCAACACAAAAAAGTGTTAAAATATTAACATAAAAATTTTTAATACAAAATTTTTTAACGCAAAATTTTTCACTGTGTGAGATTCTTCAAAATTATTTACTTAATTAAAGTAAATTTTATTTTCTGTGAAATAAATTGATTTAGCGGTATTACAAACTGATTTGTTATTGAATTTTTGCCGACTTTGTTAAAAAAAACTAATTAATTTATTAATATAAGCATACTTAATTTGTTACTACAATATATTAACCTTCCATCCCGTATTTTGTTATTATAACAAACTAATTTTTATGAGTAGCGATTAAAAAAATTCTTATTATGATCCGTACAAAAAGGTAATCAAGCCTCTTAAAATTTTTTCACGAGAAAGTTTGTGAAGGTTTATGTGATGCATGTAGACGAAAGCTCTGATAAAATTCAAATAATTTTTCTCAACAAACTTCTCTTCTCTGTAGCAAGAGCTTGAGCTGGAGCTGGAGTAAAAACAAGTAATTTAGGAATGTAAACCCGGTAGTTCTGAAGTAAGACGCTTTCATCATCCGGGCTCACAGTCAATGTAATTTATATATTTTAGAATCCGTACAAGCCAAAGTGAACTCTGAAACACATACCGTAACCGTGGAGTGTAACCGATAGATCTATCTGCATCTAAACTCGGGTTTACTTCGAGTCGGCATCACAAGATACGGAAACTTTTTCGTAACGAGGTTGATGGAAATTCCTATGAGAAAATTTCTATTTAACCTTCTATTCCTTCTGCCCTGTAAGGCAGCAGCCCCTATGTCGTTTTCTTTGAAAATCAAAATCTCGATAGACTAAAGTTAAACACGACATCAGTGAGGAAGAGAATAAAGAAATAAAAAGGAAATATATAAATGTGTATATATCTACCACCCCAGTCTGCTCTGGAGTTTTCGATAAACTAATAATCCTTATCAGTGCCCCCGATAATCGCGTTCTGCTTTTATTTATTTTTATAAAAAATCAACTCTCTAATAATCAGATAGATAAAATGGGTTTTGTTGAGGTTATGTTACATTTGTCGCTGGACAAACAGCAACAGTAATAGTATAACTGGATGATTGTGCTTGAGGTCGACGAACTTGTCTCTCCCCGTATGTGGAAGAAGAAGAAGACGAAGTAGAAAGAACCAAGACCAGGACCAAGAGGCTGCTAGATCTGAAAAGAAAAAGAAAGGAATAGCTTTTCAAGCTTGATATCGCGGAATCTCTTGATCGACTTAACTTGTCCTCCAGAGTTTCCTCTTTGACCCGGTAAATAGAATTTCTCGTTTACAAATATCCACTTGGAAACAGGGTAACAAAGGGACTGGATGGATTTTATGAGAGATTGTTGTTTAATTTTCGGAAAATATATTATTTTTAAAGGTTTAAAAAGTGGACGTCTTTAAAAAAAGAATATACAATGCATTTTTTATTTTTTTTTAAACTTTTTTGGTTTTTTTAATGTGGTAATAATATTATTTTTTTGAGAAAAAATTGATGAGATAATTTATAACGCTTGCAATACTTTTTAAAGTTAATAGTAAAATTTACCGGGCTCTTCTGTAAAATAAAAAAAAATAAAAAATTTCAATTCAGCTTACCCCAAGCATAAAATATAATTATTATGGGATATATTTTTATTAATGGAATATTATCATTATTTTTATAGGTTTGATATTTTGGAAAAACTAGATTTTAATTAATTTTTTTGATTCAATTTATTTTTCAAGGTAAATTTACTTGGAAATTTATACAAAATAATATTTAATATTAAAAAAAAAAAATACGAATGTCATTAAAGTACATTTTGACAAATAACCTTTAACTAATTGCATGAAATTTTATTAAAATTATAATTGAATAAAATTTTCTAAGAATGAACTGTAATTATTCATCTTATTAATTTTTTCAATCTTATTAATTTTCGTCTTATTATTTTCTACCAATGTGAAAAAAAATTTTTATCATTGTAATTAATTTGTGATAAGAATTTAAGGTAATTATTTACAAGTAGGATTCACCATTTTAATTTTTATTTTTTTTGACGAAATTTCTATTTGATTTTATTGCTTTTTTTTTAAATACATAAAAAAATAAACAATTGTAGTTAATATTATCGTCCATAATTATCAATAAAAAATTTTAATATCAGGATTCATAAGACTAAGGCAACTGTGCAATGTAAGATAGTGATTGTTAGAATTCGTATTATGGTAAATATTGTAATTATAGCAATTGTTATGTTATTTTGTTGGTTATTAACATGTGAAATTTTCAGATGCCTGAAGAAGGTCGAATAAATGACCGAAACGTCGCAGAAATAATAACCCGAGAAAAATTGTTTCTATATAATCATATATAATTGTATATAATCATATATGACTATATATTATTATATATGGAATCATATATACAATTATATATAATCATATATAATTATATATAATCATACATGATTATATATGGAATTGTATGTAAGATTATATATAATTATATATGACTATATATGGAGCAATATACAGCCATGCAGGATTATATATAGTTCCATATACAATTATATATAATTATATATAATCATACATGATTATATACCGAATTGTATATGAGGTTATATATAATCATATATAATTATGTATGACTATATATGGAGCAATATAAAACCAAGCAAGATTATATAGTTCCATATATAATTATGTATAACTATACATGATTATATATGGAATTGTATATGAGGTCATATATAATCATATATAAATATATATGACTATATATGGAGCAATATACAGCTAAGCAAGATTATATATAGCTTCATATATAATTATATATAGTTATACATAATCATACATGATTATATATGGAATTGTATATGAGGTCATATATAATCATATATAATTATAAATGACTATATATGGAGCAATATACAGCCATCCAAGATTATATATAATCCTATATATAATTATATATGCTAATATATAATTAACATATATAAAAATTTTTTCTTTGAAAAAAAATTTTTTTTTGGTAATCACGAAAAGTGTAAAATGATGTTTATAATTACGTTTAAATAATTTTGAAATACAAAATTTGTTACATTTCCTATGAGATGTTTTAGTCTGCTCTGCTACTACCTAATAGTAAAATCATTATTTATTTTATTATTTAAATAAGTGTTATATTATAATGAGATTCGGTCAAATAAATAAATTATGAATTATGACTATCCAAATATATTATAAAATCAATTTTTATATTATATTTATGATAAACTCATATGATACATTATGTAGATCATAGAATCATTGTCATCTAAGACAGCAGCACAGCAGACAGAAACTTCAAGACGCACGGAGATCACTAAAGTTAAGCAGCATTGAGCAGGGTTAATAGTTAGATGGGTGACCGCTGGTGTTATAGCCGTAAAATTATAGCTAGATATTTGTTTTTGCATTATAATTGGTTACAGAGAATTGCGTAGGACCATATTAAATACTATATCCATAAAATTAACCCAATAATTAATTAGATGTAATAAATATATAATTAAATATTGTTATATATAATTATATATGATTAGATATGATTATATTTGGCCATTTTTTATATATAATCATATATAACCAATTTATATATAAATATATATATTT
This sequence comes from Cotesia glomerata, assembly GCF_020080835.1. Lineage (NCBI taxonomy): Eukaryota > Metazoa > Arthropoda > Insecta > Hymenoptera > Braconidae > Cotesia > Cotesia glomerata. The sequence continues at coordinate 25,289,546 of NC_058163.1, forward strand.
ATATATAAATATTTTTTCTCGGGAATGTAATTTGTTATTATGATCCTATCTTGTCCACATTCCTGATATAAAAATTTATTATTAAAATAAACAATTAAAAAAAAAGTTGATTATCACAATTTTAACGAATTTTACAACTTTCAAAAAAATTTATAAATTTTTTAGAAAATTGTGATATTTAATTTTATTCTTTAAATTTTTCGTTTTTTTATGTACTTTTCAAAAAAAAAATATATCAAAAACATCAAAAAAAGATAAAATAGAAATTTTATCCAAAAACATGAAAGCCAAAATTTTTCCCAACTTTTGAAAGCAAAAAAATTATCGAAATCTTTATTTTCTTCTTTCACGATATTTTTTACCATAAATGCCCCATAAAAACAAGCAGAATAAAAAAAATTGAAACATGTTAATTTTTCACCTAAATATGGCCAAAAATATGGTGGACCCCTTGTAAATAATTACTTAAAAATGAATGATACTGAACGATCTGTAATAAAAAAAAATAAATTTCTTCCTGTGTGTATTGTAAATGTCTGCACTGAGAGACAATTTTATTTAATAGGAATGAAATTTTATTACTATTTAATAAAACGTTTATTTGGCTAATCCCAAATAAAAATTTATTAAATATTAATAAAATTTCCTTTAAATACTAATAAAAATTTTCTTAAATACTAATAAATTTTTTTTTTTTTGAGATTATTTGCATACCGTCAAATTTTGGAACAATTACAAACTACGCGTATTAATGACAACAAACGAAAGCGACGCTCATGGTTATTTTAATAAACACATATTAGTATTTAAGAAAATTTTATTAAATACTAATAAAATTTTATTTATATGAAATATAATTTTATTAATATTAGCTAAATTGTTTTTTCAAGTCCAAATAAACTTTTTTATTACTATTAAATAAAATTGTCTCGCAGTGTGAAAAAAAAGAAGTCAAATTAAAACATCTTTCTCGGCAAAAAATCGTAAGCTCAACATCTTTGATTATTGTATTTCCTATCAATAAATTTGATGCCTTAATTCTCACCTGAACTTAAACCGAGTCACATGGAATGAAGCAATGAGGATGATACTCAAGGATTGAAACTAATCACAGTTATGGCCGTGCAATTTTGGAGGTCGAACATCCCATTCACCTCGTTCAATCGAGTTACAGATAGACAGGACAGGTCGAGGTATCTCCCAGTGATATACCAGTCAGTGACTTTCCGCAAATTGCCCCATTAATACTGCGCTAATTAAGTAGAGTGATAGTAATAATAACGATAATAATAACAGTAATTGCAATTAATTAGCCGAGGTAAAGTAACGAAATCTAGCCTCGTTACAAGTAATTTAAAATACTTTCTCCTTTTCCTTGGGAAAATAATTCAGCGATGGCGATAGTTTGGATCCAGGAAGCTGGAAAGAGGCTAAACGAGGAGGAAGCTCTTCGACGAGGTCATTTCCGGGTGAACTCGATGCGTCTTGACTGTAGCGTAGGCGGCGGAGCACCCCGACGTTATCGCGACAATTGGATGGGACTTGGGCACTCCGCCACCCGCTGGTAGACCTCGATAAGCTTCAGAAACAGCCCTTAATGGTTTCCCTCACGATTACCGGTACTCACCCCCGTAATCTCGCTCTCTCTCTTAAACTTTCTCCTCCGTCCTCATCGGGCTCACTTTGGTCTTTCATTCCTGTGTACATGTTACGTACATGCTGCTAGGCACTCTCCGACTTGTACCTTCATTTTATTTCGCCGCTCTTGACGCTCCTCTTTACTCTTTACTCCTTACTCCTTTCCACTTTGGTCCTTTACTCGGATTCGAGAAACTATTTCGACCAGCCATTATGTTGAAATAGAAAACGTCTGGTTCCAGCTACATCTACTCAAAGACCGCCACTTTTCTCAAATACTTTTAGTTGTAATTTCTTTATTTATTTTTATGTTTGTTTTTATCCAGAATCTTTTTCTATTTTTTTTTTATATTTATATTTCTCTTGCAATAAAATTACAAATTTTAAATTACACTGATAGAAAGATCTGTTCATATACGAAAAAAACTAAACTATAATCTATATTATTAAGAGAATAAGAAAAATTTTGTATCCAGGATAGTCACATGATAAAATCGGTTTTTTTAGTTAAATTTAGTGTCATTGCAAAGATCTTGACTTGAATTTATTCAATTTATTTGATAAGATCAATTTATTATGATAAGTATTTAGGCTGCATTCGAAAATATCTCTAGATACATAATTAAGAAATGACCTTGTATCTTGAGAACTAATGATATTTTTAAAGATATAAGCTCATCCTGATGTTACACTCATCAAGACCTTTCATTTGAGTACCAACATCAATTTTTCATATATATATATATATATATATATATATATATATATATATATATATATATATATATATATGAAAAATATATCAAAATGCATGTGGGTACTCAAATGAAAGTTCTTGATGAGTGTAACATCGGGATGAGCTTATATCTTTAAAAATGTCAATAATTAAGAACTGACATTGCTATCTTGTCAACTTATGCTATTTTTAAAGATATAAGCTCATCTTGACATTATACTCATCGAGACCTTTCATTTGAGTACCCACATCAATTTTTCATATATTTATATATATTATATATGTATATATGTATATATGAAAAATATATCAAAATGTAAGTGGGTACTCAAACAAAAGCTCTTGATGAGTGTAACATCAGGATGAGCTTATATCATTAAAAATATCAATAATTCAGAACTGACATTGCTATCTTGTCAACTAATGATATTTTTAAAGGTATAAGCTCATCTTGATGTTACACTCATCAAAACCTTTCATTTGAGTATCCACATGAATTTTTCATATATTTATATATATCATATATATGAATATATGAAAAATATATTAAAATACATGTGGGTACTCAAATAAAAGCTCTTGATAAGTGTAACATCGGGATGAGCTTATATCTTTAAAAATGTCAATAATTAAGAAATGACCTAGTATCTTGTGAACTATTGACATTTTTAAAGATACAAGCTCACCCCGACATTACACTCATCAAGACCTTTTATTTGAGTACCCACATAAATTTTTCATATATTTATATATATTATATATATGAATATATGAAAAATATATTAAAATGCATGTGGGTACTCAAATGAAAGCTCTTGATGAGTGTAACATCGGGATGAGCTTATATCTTCAAAAATGTTAATAGTTAAAAAAGTACAGTTCAATTTAACAAAAGTATGTATGTATGTATGTATGTATTTATTTAATATGCCAAGGCAATTAGCCGAATGGCAAAGGTTTGTACATAGTTTTATAAATTTTCACTTAGAATTTTAATACAAAGTAATAAACTTAGGTGTAGGTGTACATCAAAATCTTATTTATAAAATAACAATTATAATTTTATTTTAGATTTAACTTTTGTTTTAATTTAGATTAAATTTGGTTTAATAAATAACAATGTAATATTTATTCTAATCCACGTATTTAACAATATAATGGTAGTTGCTTTGACTAGTAAGTAACAATAGTTTGTAAGAATATTAGAATATATACAGAAGCCAACGTGAAGGTAATTTACTGAAAGTCAAGTTCCAAGAAATAGTCATAGATCTTTATTTTAAACACTTCTAGACTGCTTGCATTTGCAATTTCTGCAGGTAAATTTTGCCACAAACGTATTGTAGTTACTACAAATGAATTTTCAAGATAATTTGTAGAAAAATTTGGCAATTCAAAATTTACATTATTCGTTTTTATAGCTAATCTTAAATAAAAAAAGTCATTATTTTATTACAATTTTTTTGAAATCATTTTAAAAGTACTTATTATTTTTGTTATATTGAAACAACTAAAATATTAAAAATTTTGTTCAATGTTCTTTTGATCGTTTGATTCAAACTAGTGGCCTAAAAAAATTCATCTGAAAGAAACTGGAGCCTGCAAGGACGAAAGTTGCTCGAGGCAGCAATATTTCGCGTGTAAAACGTATTCATCGGAGCAACAATCGAAATATATCGGTGTTTGATATCTAAGAGCCTTCGGTTCTCGGTTGCAATGTCAATGCTCGGATAGTAATATGTCATCCGTTTATACCCGACAGTATATTGCATATTATAGATCCTGGGATCCTTGATGTTTATACTGTTTTTCATCGTATAGCTTCTATATTATGTACAATATATAATATATTGTATATAAACATTGGCCTCAAGAGGAGACGAAACACGCCATAAGCTTCTAGGGAGCCTTCCCGTCTTTAAGTCATTGTCATGTGAATGAGTATTTATACATGAGCTTTTTTCTATTGTTCAACGACGTTATTGTGAACAACAAGATGCCTCTTCTCCTTGCGAACAAAAGATTTATGCCCATAAATTGTTGCGTACTATGATTTTCGTTGTATTGAGGAGAGCTTTTATTTCGGTGATAATAATACGAAGGAATGTCGTGGGAAAATATGCTCAAGTTGAAAGTTAGTAGAGGTAATATGTGGATTTAAATAATGAAACTCTTTGGTGAAATTCAAATTCCGTTTACGGAATAAAAAATGCTTAGTAATAATCAGCCTCTTTTTTAATAAAATTGTAAATGATACTGCTTTAAAAAAATTTTTTCTGTAGAAATTACAGTAAAAATGGCAGTAATCGTGAGATATTCTGCAATTCCTGATCTAATTAGACTTCTTTCAATAATAATTTACAACCACAATTTAAAAAAATATATAAAAAAGCACTATTAATTTTTACAATGGTGAAAATGTAAAAATTAATTTAATAAAAAAAAAAAAATTAATTATAATAAAAAAAATTAAATTAATTTAACAATATCTTAAATAAGATTTCCTTTTTTTAATTTTTTTATTAATGGAACAGTTTATTGATGTTACAAAAATCTTTTAAACTGATATAAAAAATAATTATCCATATAATTATTTTTTACTTTTTTGATAATGCAAATTGCAGTAATGAAAATTTTTTTTACCTAAACTACTAAAAAATTGACCGGACTTGACAGTAAAAATAAATTTACAATTTTCTGCTAGACTTTTCAGCTTTCTAACAAAATTTTATACAATTATTATTCTTATTTAATTTTATGCAATTATTTCAATATTATTTGTAAAAATATATTTACAAAAAAATTTTTAAATAGTTTTAGGATTTAAAAAAAATCAAGATTTAATAACAATTTTAAAAATCTAATTACAATTCATAATTTTTTGAATTTTCAATCTTCGTAATCAAAATAATTAAAAATTTACAATTTCTAAAGCGAAAAGTTAGAAAATTATTATAAAAAATTCTTCGATATACAATTTTATGATTATAAGAATTTTTATTCTTAAAATCAACAAGGCATATATTAATAAAAATTGTATTTTTCAATACTTATTAACAAATTTCTACATTTCTTACATTTTTAATTTGATTTGAGACTCATTGACATTGTTGTGAATAAAAAGCAATGAAGGATGAAGAAGAAAATAAAAGTTTAAAAAAACTAAAAACACGCTTTTTATAGAAAACCAAACTAAAAAATAGAAAATAAATTTAAATTAAGAATAGTGTTAAAAATTTCAATAAATATAAATTAATAATAGTGTAAATAAAAAAAATGTATTTTATTTTAAAAAAAGCGTGAGGTGCATGGTGTCAATAGTTATAAATATTTTATTGACAGATATGAGTAGAGTGATTATCATTTTGATAATATCTTAAAAAGCACCCCACGCTTTTTTTAAAATAAAATACATTTTTTTTATTTACACTATTATTAATTTATATTTATTGAAATTTTTAACACTATTCTTAATTTAAATTTATTAAAATTTATTTTCCATTTTTTAGTTTAGTTTTCTATAAAAGCGTGTTTTTTAGTTTTTTTTTTACACTATTATTTATTTTCTACTTTTTAGTTTGGTTTATTTATAAAAGAGTGTTTTTTTAGTTTTTTTTAAACTATTATTTGTTGATTATCAAAAATATTCAGGCGCGCAAATTACCCACGGAGAGTTACATACTGACATACTGACATACTGACATACAAGTGAAGCTAATAAAAAATAATTATTTATAAATATTATAAATACGGGGAATCAGAGTTCGATTTCGGAGAGCGAGCCTGAGAAACGGCTACCAGAACCAAGGAAGGCCGCAGGCGCGCAGATTACCCACGGAGAGTTACTGACATACTGACAAACTGACATACAAGTGAAGCTAATATAAAGCGTGTAAAAATACCATAAAAGATAAAAAAAAATTACTGACAGATAATAATAAGGATTGTCGGCAATTTTAAGGGTAGAATAACCAGGTCCTCGTCTTCCTCAGAAGTTTTTAATTATTTGTTAAATGCGTTAGTCGCAGAACGCGGAAATGTAAAACGGATGGGGTAAAGTTTGTCGTGGGAGTGGACAGTCAGTTCTTTCTCCTCGTTTCTTAACAGAAACTCAGTTTAAGTTTTAGTGAAAAAATTCCTATGATGATGATGATGATAATGACGATCATGATGATAAGGAGTAAGAAAGGTATGACTTTCTCAAAGGCGAGAGTGAGGAAAAGGGTGATTAAAAATACATAATTAACATCTTGGATACGAGTTTTAAGCGCGATAAGGGTAAAATGACTCTCCGTTGAGCAGAAGATCCAGGAGAACGAGTTTTAGTAGTAGTTTTGTTAAAGTCGTAGGTACTTCTCAGAGGAATGAGAGAAGAGACTTCATTTTCTCGTTTAAGACGAAATGTTTGTCAACGTCCTGCCGGAGTTAATTACTCACCCAGGATTAAGGTCCGAAATCTTTCGTCACTTTTGTTCAGAGTCTACTACCCACACCAGACTTCTTGTCCCTCGCTCTATGTCTCAACTGTTAATAAAATTTTTTTTCATAAATATTATAAAAAGAAAAAAAAACATCATCATAGAAAAATTATTTTTTTATAAAAAAAATAACTACAGTGTATTAATTGTAACTTCATATAATCTTTAATATTTTTAAACAAAAATTTTCAAACTTACTGTTTTCTTTTTTTTTAATGAAGAGGTGTAAATTATTAGAGACTGGAGAACCGAAATTCCTTCGCTGCATATTCAAAATTGAAAATTTTTTTTCTTTGGTTTTATAAAGAATCTTTATTTTCAAGGTTTAACATTTTACATATAATTATAAGTAATAAATATTCTTATAAAAACTTAAACTATAATTTTCTCAAATCAAATTTGGTTGTTACCCAATGATAATACACTGAAAAAGAAACTTTTTCCACCTAGAATACTAAATTTTTTACCCGAATTTTCTTGATTTAAAAAAACTGGTTTTCTTAACCTTAAGGTATTACCCTCGCCAGAGTCGTTTTCTTAGGATTTTTTTTAAACTTTGGCAGGTTAATATCTATATAATTCTGCATCGATTGGCGCAATTTGAGAATTTTTGACCATCTAGTTTCCGAGATATTTAATTTCAAAGTTTGAGTGTTGAACGCTCTTATACATTACGGTATACGGGATATCGAAAAGTTTACCTACAAACATTTTTATATCTTAGAAACTTTTCTTAGGATCTTTTTAAAAAACTAGAGTAATGTTAACTAACAACTAAACAATTTAAAAAAAAAAATTCATTGATAATTACCACACAGTTTCAGAGATATTTATTAATAAGTAATGAAAAATTTACCAGACTTTAACCGAGGAGGGGATACGTTAATAAAGCTGTGGCAACAGGGCAAGTTTTGTGAGCCGCGAAAGAAGTATGAGATGCGCATGCGCTGACAAATTTGAAAAGTTTAATTTACGTTAGGTTTAATATTATAGTTATTAATTTTATTTATTTAAAAAAAATAACAATGATTATTTTATGGAAATAATTATTTTTCTATATTTATAAAAATTCAAAAAGTTATCAATTTTAATATAATAATATTTATTAATCTTTCATAAGTTATAAAAATAATAGTCAGATAAAAAAATAAAAAAAATACTAAAATTTAAAATCAGTTAATACATCAACATAAAAAAATTAGTTACTGATTTTTTTGAAAAAACAAAACATTATTATCAATTAATTTTTTTCTATTGGTTATTTGCATAGTTATTTTCATATTTGTTAGAGATTTCTGTCTTTTTTCAAGGACTTTTTTTATGAATCGTCCTTTATGAGTCAATTTTTCAGACATTGTAATTATATTTCTGAATAAATGTATGTAAATAAATAAATAAACGCATGTGTCAAAACAGAGGTCAGTCTACAGTTAGTCCACAACACTACAGTATAACCACTATAAAATGTCTCAACGCTCACGCAGTGTTGCCAGACTTTTCAAACGATCAGTTTCTCGTTCGTGATTGGCTGAAATAAGTACATAAACAGCAAAAAGTTTTAGGCTTGTCAATAATGACTATCCAGTATGTGTACCATACACTCTAGCATAAACTTTTGACGACGGAAGTCGCGAGGGTAATACCTTAAAGTACCACGTTTTATTATAAGGCTATAGTTTTTTGACAGTCAGAAAACTATATTCTTATAGTTAAAAAACTTTCGTATTTTAATCATAAGAATACCATTTTTTTACCTATAAGGAAAAATTTCCTCGATAGTCAAAAGCTTTTTTTTCAGTGAACTATCCAAAAATCCGTTATTAATATATATTAATGAATACTTTGATAAATATTGATAATAGAATATTGATAAATATTTAAATATTTTTAATAAAATTAACAATAGATTAATTTTTCATCCACTTATAATATAGCTCGAAAATTATCCTCAAAATACTGTCAATCTTGTGTAGCTTACGATTGAGTTAAAAATGTTTTTTAATCCCCGGCAAACCATCGATAGTCATTGATCGGTCTACCATCGGCTGGATGACTGGCCGATTGTCTAATAAGTGCCTTTGATACGAAATCTATGGGCCTATTATCGAATATTACTGCACGGAAAAAAAATCCTATGAAAAATTACTATAGTAACATCGTAATCCAGGACTAGACTTTCAGTAACTTGATTTTTACGATGCTGCCGTCTACAGAATACAATTTGAATTATTGAAAATTACGATGTTATTTAGTAAATTTTTTTTCCGCAAGAGCAAGTGAATAAGGACGCATACTATATGTTTTAATAAAAGAGAGACAGAGTCCAGTAGTTTGCGACGCCACCACCGAAAGATGACCAACTACTGTATGGAGGGTTTTATTATGTGACTGAACAGAAATTTACGTATTCCTTCCGATAGTGTAAGGGGATAAACCTTGGACTTCTGGCGGAGAGGTCACCGGGTTCGATTCCTCGGTGATGCAGAATTATTTTTTCGATGATCTAAACTTGTTTTTAATTTGAGTGATAGAAATTTACGATGTTGCATCGTATAAATTACGATGTTTGAGTTTTAGTCCGGCACTACAATGTCCTATACTAAAAATTACGATGTTTTCATTGTAATTTTTCGTACAATTTTCTTTCCGTGTGGCCCATTAATGTAATTCGATCATCGGCCAACCAAGGTTACCTACACGGTAAGAAATTTCCATTATTTTTTATTCTGCATGGATTTTAGATATTACAATGGTGCATATTACTAGCGAACCTTATTGACTCAGAATAAAATTTTACAATGGCCCATAGTAATTTCCGAAACGAATGAAATCAGACATAGTAAATGGTAGAAATTGAAATGTACCATAGTAAAATGAAATATGCAATAATTTAAATTTCCGAATGTACTATAGCAAAAAAATAAAGAAAACGTTTGTAAAAATAAAAAATTTTAGAGTAAAAATGTTTTTAGCAATCAAAAAATATCAAACCAAACAAAATTTTTTTGTTTGCAATAATTTTAAAAATATTTTTTTAAAATATAATTTTTTTTCATTTTTAACAATGAACGTAGGATTTATTTTGGCAGTTAATTTTATTATGAATAATTATAAACACAATATATAACTTTTAAATTATTTTTTATTATTATTAGAAGTGTCGGTTGCAGGTTAACCATCAAATGTTTGTTTTCATTTTAATTTTTCACGGTAAATTATTAAATATTTTATTATTTATGAATCTTACAAATTTTCATTAACTATTCATGTGTTGATGGATTTATAAACTAATATTTATTTAAAACTTAATGTTTATTGCAATTTTCATAACACCGTTAACCACTACTGATAGCGTCTGTAGACTTATGTTGACAAAACAAAGCAGCACGAAAAAATGAAAGAGCGCGCGTCGCGACTGACGCGCATACGTTTACTATGGGACATTTGAAAATTTCATAGTCACAATTTTAAATTTAAACCGAGTACACGTGACTAAATGTGAAACTTTTTATAAATTTTTATTGTCGACTGAGCAACAGAAATTTTACTATGGAACTATAATGAAAAGTTTTAAGCACACTAACAGTTTTTGTTCTGTCAGTTTACGAAAATTTTTTATATATGTTTATGTAACAGTTGCATGGTCAAATTTACTATGGTCCCTAGTAAATATTGATTGGTACAATATGATATTCTTAAATTTTTATGGTAATATTTTGAATTGAGTCATTAAGGTTCAGTCTTATTATGTATGCATAGTAAATTTCTACAGAAATTTCTCACCGTGTATTGATCGGTCAACCATTGGCTGAATGACTGGCCAAGTGTATCACTGGCGATTTCGATACAAGATCCATGGGCCACTCATCACCCATTAATGGCCCAATACTGGTATTTTGACCATCGGCCAATGATTGCAAGCCATTAATAGGCCAGTCATCGACATTGTTGTATGCCTGGCGGTTCCTACACGCGATATTTTGTTACCTGTTCTATAAACTTTTAAATAGCTTTTGCTTAACGATAATAATTGTTAATGTCATGGAAAAAAAAAGTACTTAAAAAATCCATTTTAACAATAATGGGTCAAAATTGCAGCTAAGAACAATTACGTCTCTTTTAAAATGCCCAATTTCGCCACTGCCACCTTTGAGCACTCTTTTATTGTATCTAGTATTCGTTTATGGCAAAAGCTACCAAGTAATATTATTAACTCCTATTCCCTCGAGAGCTTAAAAAATAAAGCGTTTGAAGTAACCCTATTAATTATCCTGTTTGGCTTGTTTGAAGTTACTCATATGTTACCTATATAATTTATTGTATTGCACTTTTATTATTTAATTCATTATTTAGTTATTACTCATTAATTATATCTAAATTTTGAATAATTGCCATCTGGCTAAGCCTTGGCATATAAATCTAATAAATAAATATTTAGAAACAAGACTAAAATTCTGAAAAAAAAAAAATATTTACTTGAATCAAAATATTTTTTTCCTGTGTTTGATTGAAAATAGAGACTTTTTAAGATTTTAAAAATGTTTACTCTTTGTCAAGTTATATCTTGAGCAATCTTTTTTCCCCGGCATCTTTTCTTCTCGAGAAGTTTAATCAGAAGCTTGATTGCATCCTAGATGAAAATGGTTAAAAAAAACATTTAACGACTCACTAGAAACCAGAAACATTGGTAACGGCGTACCGGTATTTACTTTTCCCTCGGTTTATTATTAAGTTCAAAGATTTTACTTCAGTCAACTCTGAAAAGAAAAGTAAATATAGATTATACGTTTTTTATTTATTTTTTTTTTCTTATTCTTATAGAAGTCAGTTGAATTTTTCCGGTGCGAAAATTCACTTTTTATCCTTTCTTTCCACCTCATTTTATCACATTTCACAAGTCACTTATTTACCTACACAATTTACCGTTTATATAAATCGTCTTTACAATCTTTCGTACTGCAGACGCAATACTAACAACAATATATAATATAAAATATTATTTTCTCTTCCCTAATAAATTTTTTTTTCAAGTTCACTCTAGTGAGTACATTGAAAAAAAAAAAAAATTGTCGCAAGAGAAAATATTGTTGATCTAAAAACAAAATTATTTTGAGAGAAGCCAAGTCTATAAAATGAAGTGAAATAAAGGAAATGTTTAATAAAAAAGGTTCAAGGGTTCCAAGATAAGTGAAAGAGGAAGCTTTTAATTTTAGGGTAAAATAAACGCTCGCCGGGAATAATTATCAAGCATTAAACTCAGGCGCCAGTAATTATAACTGACTATGCATCACCTAGTAAACCAAAGTCTTGTATATAATCTCATTAAACTTTTTATTTAAGTCATTATTTTGTTGGCGCTCTTGCTAAATGTCTGCTGTAAATAAATAATAAAATATAATAGACCCCGAATTTGTCGTAATCAAAACTTGCTGCGGTTTTATACGAAGTTATTGACTGTGGCGTGCCGTGTTAAATTCAAATTTATTCAACACAACGCAAGAAACATTTAAGAGGAACAATAAGAGAAAACATTTAATTAAATTTTCGCCTCAGATTCTCTTATTTTATTATAATAAATTTAAGTTTCAAAGTTACTAATTTTAACGCAATCACCGGGCTTTAGTCACAGAAATAGGGTGTACTTCTATTTTTTATAGCTCTAACAAATATTTTATTCTTTAGTATTAAAAATCACACATAAAAACATACGCGTGCGCAATTTTAACATTTTAAATCCAAGAATATTTTTCTTGAATGACGTCAATATTTTTTTTCTGTGTACACTGATAGAAGGATTTATTAACTATTAGTAATTTAATTTATTTGAAGACAATTATTTAATATATTAAATTTTAATGAATATTTTTTAACATTCAATAAATATTTATTTGGAAGTAAAGTACATTTATTAACAGATAATAAATATTTTGTTGAGTGAATTTGTTTCGCTTGAAATGTCATATGATATAAAGATTGCTTATAAATAAAAATCATCTTTATAAATTATTTTCATTAATTATATTACATTGTAATAACGTTTACTGTAAAATACCAAATTCTATCACAGCTCATAATTATCTTTTATATTTTTAACTATTAAAAAGGTTAATTTATTCAGTGAATTTAATTATTATCATGTATTCCAGCTATAGGGTTATAAAAAGTGTCAAATGAAAATTGCTATTTTCGCTTTTTATTTTAAATAAATATTTGTTAACAGTTCATAAATTGTACTTAATAAATTACTTATTAATTGTTAATAAATATTTGTTAAATGTTAACAAATGTTTATTAACATTTAATAAATCGTTTTTAATAAATAATTTATTAACTGTTAATAAATATTTATTAAATCCTATGATGATAAAAAATCATTTATTAACAGTTAATAAAGCTTATTAAATAAAAAAAAAACCCTTCTATCAGTGTATATCTGTCCACAAATACCGTTTTAGAAAAATTAATACTTTTGTATAAATACAGATGGCGCATGATCAGTAAATTATCTCCTTACTAGAAGCTCAAGTTTGATTAGTTTAGTAACAAAATTAAAAAAAAAAATTTTATTTCCTACGGAGCTTATCTGAGATTAGTTTTTAGTTTATTCTTTGACGGATTGATTACAAAATACTAATAATAAACCAGCTGATCGGGAACTAATCACCGGTTAATTATAAATATTTAAAAATAAAATTATCAGCCACATTTTTTTCCGCATCAAACTAAAAATTCTTTAGCGAGAATGCGCATGCGGGGCCTTGGATTCTCATTCACTACTTATATATATATATATATATATATATATATATATATATATATATATATATATATATATATATATATATATATATATATAAACTCTTCTTTTTTTTTGTTCTCAGTATCAACACTCAAGATAATACTCGTCAAAATAAAATATCATGTAACCAACAATTAGCATTAAATAATTTGTTTTTTTTTTTTTTTTTAATGCTAAAGACCGTTTTTTAGTCACACTTTTAAATAAATATTTAAAATTTTACACACGTAGATAAGAACTGAATATAAAAGAAATGTTCAAATAATCATCAATTAATTTTATCAAATGATAAAAAAGTAGACTTTTATTAATTCTAAAAAATTTTAAGTAAAAGAGGAAATGATTTAACGATAACTACAATAAAAAGATAATAAATTTATAAAAAGAAATAATAATAAATAAAACATAAATGACGTTTTTACTGATTACTGTAATGACGATTGACTCATTCTCGGTATGAAGTTAGTTGCTTTATTAACTTGACGGTGTATGTAATGCGTTGTTGCGTTGTTGCGCTCTGCAGTGAAAAATAAAATACTTTTAATATATAATAAATTTATTGTTGATGTTTTATTTTATTCGACGAGAAATAAGTGATTGAAGATTTATTTTACAAGGGTATTTCTATTGAACGTGTAAGTAAAATATTGGAATAAATAATTTGTGGAAAAATTTAAAATCATTTATATGTGGAGTTAAGTGGAGATTTACGAGCGATAAGTTATCGTTAATAAACCAAATAAATCATTTTGGTAATAAATAAGTCGCAAAAATATGAATATTGATAATTTATTGAGTTAAAGGGTATTAAATATATTTATAAATATTGGGAAATTAAATTAGTGGACAATAGTTACTGTTATAGGTAGAAAAAATGAAATCTTTTTAGATTGTTCTATTCTTATACATAACCTGAAAGAAATTTTCTTTAAACATTACCGTGAAAATTACGGTAATTGTGAGATAGTCTGTAATTTTCTATCTAATTATAATTAATTATAAAATTAATATAAAAAAATAAAGAAATGTACGATTAATTTTGACTAAAATAGTAAAAAAAAAAAAGTTTGGAAAATCCAAAAGTGCACGACTCATAATGCTCATTTAATTATGAAATATAAAAAAAAAAAAAAAAAACTTAAGTCGTTCAAAATTAATTGCCGAAAAAACAGCTGTAGTAGGAAGGTACTGCACAAGCGCCCCTGGTGGAATAAATGTACATAATATCTATAGATATAGATATATCACCATCCATGTCAATTTTACATGGATATATATAGATATACAGTCTTGTAGTTTTCGTTTTTTATTAATTGTAATTAAACGACACTGAATTAATTAACCATTCGCATTCAGTGACCTACAATCGTCGATTAGAATTTAAAAAAAAAAATTTAACTCAAATAATTGATTTTTTCACAAGTTACAGTGTTTCCGGGGTTTCATACATGACGGACAGGAAAATTTTTTGACCTATTTTGATGTTTTTTTCCGTTTCTATTGCAGTAAATCAATTTTTAGAAAGTATGGAATTAATCTCCATTAAATTATCTCGACAATAGTATGCAAAATATCTTGATTCCGTGATGCTGAAAAATGCTTGCCGTAAGATGGACGGTGTGGCTTAATGTATATAGAATAAGCGAAAGGAAATTTAGTATAGACCGGATAGCCCAAATGGTAGAGTAGCCGACATGTCTTCGGAAGGTTCTGGGTTCGAATCCCAGTCCGAGCTATATCTAATAATTTTTTCTCGCATATTCTATAAACTCACATTAAGATGATCCTCTCCACATTCCTTTCTCAATCCTTTCCTACCAATATCCTGTTACGTGAATGTGGAACGCTTCACGTAATAATTACCGTAACTCCTATTCTTTCCCGCTTCACAGCATTATTTATATTTGTAAAATTAAGCGAGAAATAAATAAATCATTGTTAGCACCAAAGAAATATTTGTTAACTATAAACAAATCTGGATTTCATTCAAATATACTGTAACTTTATCTCAAATAAATCTATTTATTTGTATCAAATAAATATTTCTTGTGATATTTAAATAAGAGATTTATTTATAGTTAACGAGCCTAATTTCATTTAAATAAACTGTTTTCTCAGTGTGCGTGATATCTGGATTATACTCATTGTAATCTGGATTATACTAGCTACTATCTGAAATTTTTTTTCACTGAGTATAATCTAGGATTATATCCAGTGTCATCTTGTTCTTTTCGTGTACAAAAAAATAAATAAAACTCCTCAATTAAATTAAAATAATGATATTATCAGAATTATTAATTAAAATTAACTAGAATTTGAATTTGCGCGCGCAAGCGCGCGCCTGACTGTAGCATTTGCATATATTTTCATGCTTATGATATATTTGACCAATCACGTTACGAATAGTTTGTCTTATTGTGTATATTTTTCATATTTTTCATCTAAATTATAAGAGTGGATTCTGAAAAAAATTAAACTAAAAGCTGCATCAAATTTTTTTTTTATTTTACGGAAAAGTCCGGTAAATTTTGTTCTTTGTTACTAATAAATGGTATAAAGCAGCACCATCTCACGAGTATAATACAGCCCGGTAATTTTTCTCTTAAAATTAACCGTAAGTTAAAAAAGAATTTCTTTCCATATAAAAAATACATTAAAACATTTCAAAAATTAATTCTATAATTTTTTATAGAGTTTGATAAATATGTTTTTTATCATTTATTTCTTGTATATTTTTTAGATATTGAAAACATTTTAAAGTTGGATTTCTATCATGACCAGACATATCGATAGATAAAAAGACAAGAATCTGATTTAAAAATAAATCATCATTGCGGTCGTAAACAACAAATTAATATAATATAATACAATGCAATTACAATAATGTCCACAATTTTAAAAATATTTTTACTAACACCAACAAAAACAGAAACTTGACACGAAATTATGATTTAATTTAACAATTAATTTCTCTTTATTCAGATAAGACCTTAATCTAAAAACTTTAAAGATTTTTTCTAGAAATGCAACCTGATAACAACCCACGACTTCCTACTTACGCAGAAGCAACAAGAGCGCAAGTGAACCACGCTCACGAGCACTATCCAACTACATATCCAGCGTACACAAATCCAATACCTCCGTATACAACATCTGAGCTGCCGAATTATTCTCACCCGCCTACAGTGCCACTCTATCAGTATGAAAATAATCAGTTACCCACAAACACTCCCGCTGCTCAACGAATCCATATAATTACAGAAATAGTCCCGCAATCTAGATCCGTCAGCTGTGCAAGTATGTACTTATAATTGAATACTTTTTTGGCAACTAAGCCGACTATTTTTTTACTTCAGGACGGCATGGAATTTTTTGGGGAATCATATTTGGTCTTCTCATCTTTGCCGGCATTTTACGAGTGATAATATCGTATCACAACCGAAGATACTGAGCTTATCAATTGATAATTATTAATTAATGATTATGACTTCGCTTTGCAGATGTCATAAGGCCGTATAAAAAATTTTTTTTCGGGAATCAATGTAATTATGTTTTTTTTAAATTTGAATTTTTTTTTCATATTGAAAAAAAAAAAAAAACA
The DNA here is from genome assembly GCF_020080835.1 of Cotesia glomerata. Lineage (NCBI taxonomy): Eukaryota > Metazoa > Arthropoda > Insecta > Hymenoptera > Braconidae > Cotesia > Cotesia glomerata. Next base: position 25,306,798 of record NC_058163.1, read on the forward strand.
TTTTTTTTATACTAACAAAAAAAATATCTATCAAAATTTGACCTTTGTGATAGTATTATAGTTTTTAATCCTAATTACGTCAATTAAAAAAAAAATTCAAATGTTAAAAAAAAAATTTTTTTTGTCAAAATAATACTTAATGATCATAATACCTCGAAAAATTTTCATACTTCCTTATGGCATCTATGACGCAATTTATAATATGTAAATAAGCTAATTTCAATATTTTTTATTTTGTATTTTTACAATAATTATGACATAATGTGAAAATGACATTAATCACGAATTTTGGAGCTTAATTTACGGATTATATTATGAAATAATAATAATGATATTGATAATAATGATAATGATAGTTATAGTTGGTTTAACTTTGAGTAAGCTTTCAAGAGGATAGAAACTACATAGCTATGAGCTTTGTCATCTTAACGAGGTTGTTCTTGATAGTTAAACGAGAGTATACGACACCGATGTATTCGATGTGTTTGGAAACCTGGCTGGGGTAAGTCTGATGCCGGAGCACGCCGATAGGCAGGTAATTAAGATCAAGAATCTCTCCCTCTCCCGTCCCAAAATTTACCTTGATGTAGATGTGTCGTACCGACCCAGCTGGATACTATCCGGCAGAGTTAAGAAACTCCACTTTTTATTCTGTTAATAATTCAAAAGTACTTAAACTAATTCTTAAATAAATTCACTAATTTTTTTTTTGTAGTAAAGTTTTGTCATGTTGTTTTAGATGACCAATTTTTATTCAAAGTTATATCAAGGCTGGAATCGGTTTAATTTTTCTCATAAATAAATAAAATTTTACTTTTTTAAATTAATGACTTTGGTTCAATTGTACTGTACTTTTTTAACTATTGACGTTTTTAAAGATATAAGCTCATCCCGATGTTACACTCATCAAAAGCTTTCATTTGAATACCCACAGGCATTTTTATATATATATATATATATATACATATAATATATATAAATATATGAAAAATTGATGTGGGTACTCAAATAAAAGGTATCGACGAGTGTAATGTCAAAGTGAGCTTATATCTTTAACAATATCATTAGTTGAGAAGATAGCAATGTCAGCTCTTAATTATTGACATTTTTAAAAATATAAGCTCATCCCGATATTACACTCATTAAGAGCTTTCATTTGAGTACCCACATGCATTTTTATATATTTTTCATATATATACAAATATATAATATATATAAATTTATACAAATATATATAAATATATGAAAAATTGATGTGGGTACTCAAATGAAAGGTCTTGATGAGCGTAACATCGGGATGAGCTTATATCTTTAAAAATGTCAATAGTTCACAAGATAGCAATGTCAGTTCTTGATTGTTGACAATTCTAAAGACATAAGCTCATCTCGATGTTACATTCATCTAGAGCTTTCATTTGAGTACCCACATGCATTTTGATATATTTTTCATATATATATATATATATATATATATATATATATATATATATATATATATATATATATATATATAAAATATATGAAAAATTGATGTGGGTACTCAAATGAAAGGTCTCGATGAGTGTAACATCGGAATGAGCTTATATTTTCAAAAATATCATTAGTTGACAAGATAGCAATGTCAGTTCTCAATTATTGACATTTTTAAGATATAAACTCATTCCAATGTTATACTCATCAAGAGCTTTCATTTGAGTACCCACATGCATTTTTATATATTTTTCATGTATACATATATGATATATATATAAATATATGAAAAATTGATGTAGGTACTCAAATAAAAGGTCTTGATGAGTGTAATTCCGAGGTGAGCTTATATCTTTAAAAATGTCAAAGTTCACGATACAAAGTCATTTTGCTTATTCTCTTAATAATATAGATAATAAAAAAGTCACGCTTAATTATTAAATTATGACATTGCGGTACAATATAGATTATTTTTAAAAGTCACTTTTGTGCGGTGAAAATATAAAATATTTATAAAAGCATTAATTGAAAGAGGATCTTATCGGAGAGATGAATATGTAAGTGAGGTTGAATTTCAGTGGTTTGAGCCCAGCATGGTCAGCCACCTGTTCACTCAGTGGTTTGTACTAACGGCATTAAACCGTCAGAAATTTCCAGCTAGGTGTATGCAAGTGTAGACGCCCAGTGCCCAGGACAGTCAAGGGCTACCGAGTGCCGTAAGCGTATTATCGTAAGGCGCTTATCCAATTGCTGACCAGCGCAATTACATATATTACGAATAGCCTGCGACGCTTTCGGGTGTTATGTCGAATTCACCCTGTTTGGCGTCCAAAGCTCTCGGTGTTTGAGACCTCGATTACAAACTTACGCTCACCGTACAGTTTATAATGATGCTATATATTATGTATATTGACATGCACAACTAGTCAATTTTCAAGAATATAACAATAAAAATATGCAGAAAGTAGGCCGAAAAATTTTTTTGCAGAGCTTCGTATTATGAGTCATAAAATAGTTAAAAAAGAAAGACAGAAGAAAAAACTTTCCGATAATAAAGAACTCTTTAATTATCCACGTTAATTAAGAGTCCTCTGGAACAAAACTTAGAATGAATTTTTTCACTTAAAATATACAATAAAAAAATTTGCATCAAAAAAAGTATGTGTAGAAAATTTTAACGTTAAGTACTTTACATTTTTGTCTTTTCATTTAAAACAATTATTTTTAATTAATATAGTGCAAAAAAATTCAAATATTTATCATAATAATTTTTTTATTTAAATTTTTAGATGCTATTACAAAAAATATTTTACTGTGAACTTAAAGTAACTTTTTAAAATAAATATTAAATGCCAATTATTTTTTTGCAATAGATAAATTATTTATTTATAATATTTTTGAGTTAATCTCTGGGATTTTATTTTAAAAATCCAACAAATTAATCTTCTTGTCTTGACCACAACTTTAACGATTTCCAACGAGTAATATTTTAACATTTTTAATGTAAATATTAAAAAAAAAATGTTTATTATTAAGTACAGTAGCGCTCAAAAGTATTTTGACAAATATATTTCATGGTTTAATTAAAAATAAGGAGATCTTCTGGTTTGACGCCCTGATTTTTGAGCATTTTTGGGATTTTTTGTAAAAACCTGTAAAGAGATAGAACTTTGAACTTTTATCATTCATTTATACATATATCAAGAGTATACAGTTAAATTTTTAGCTAAAAACATTCAGTAGAATTAAAGTTATAGAGATCTGAAGACACCCGCCTTAAAAAAATTGACGGTCACTTCCTCCATGATATTATCTGATTGGCTTATCTAAAACAAAAAACCCGGCGGGGTTTTAATCTATACTTAAATACACCAAGTGGACTAATCAGAAGACCCCCTTAAATCTCAATTCTGTTAAGATTTCCAACGAGTAATATTTTAACATTTTTAATGTAAATATTAAAAAAAAAATGTTTATTATTAAGTACAGTAGCGCTCAAAAGTATTTTGACAAATATATTTCATGGTTTAATTAAAAATAAATATGAAATTTATTAAATCTTTTAACAGCTTTTAAATAATCTACAGAATAGTGTCAAAGTGGTCCTTGTTCATAAAAAAAGAAAGTTTAATTTTTAAAATATCAGAAAAATGGTGGCTCCAAAGTATTTTGACATTCTTGAAAAAAATTAATGAATAATGTTGTCAAAATACTTTTCAGCGCTTCTGTATAAATACACAGTAAAAAATTTTTCGTCATTGTGTAAAGTGTAAAAATGTTTGTGTAGAATTTAAAATTTTAGTATATGTTGATTCAACACAAATTGTGTAAAAAATATCATCAACATAAATTTTTGAGTTAAATTTGACGAAAAATTTTTTACTGTGTACAAGAATACGGAATTAAGCTACTTTAATGAATTTATTTGAAAAATGCAATAAACAAAAGCAAGTTATCAACGAATCAAATCTTGAATCCCATAGATTTGGTAAACATTTTACGAGGACATTTCTCAGCGAGTAAAAAGTATTGGTTTGGGGAAACGGCTCAGCTAGAGGAAAGAGAACTCTAAAATGAGGTGAACACAAGTAAGTACCGATAGACGGTACTGAGTAGAGAGTACGGAGTATCGAGTATCGAGTATTGAGTACTGAGTACAGAGTACCACTCGAACTTTCGCTCTGAAGAAACCGAGTTCAATCAAGTGACACACGGGTAACAAACCACCACAAAAGCTACCAAACCGTTAATTGGAGCTGACTAGAGCCCCGCTTTACGACGCAATCCACTCGAATTATTCGACCTGTATTTCCTCTTTCCTTGCAGTTGAAAGCTCTATACTCTCAACTCTTCCGACTTCCTCAGCAAGTGAGTTAAGACTTTGTCTCTCTTTCTCTCTCTCTCTCTCTCTCTGCCTTCTTATTGCTTTTAGCTATTGCGCCAGACACTGTCTTTATTTTATTGTACGTTTTCTTACGTCGTGAATTTTTTTAATGGTTTCGTTAAGTTTAAGGGATGTTAGTTCTAGGTAATTTAAACACTGAAAAAAATTTGTTGTGATAACAAATTATTAAGAGTTGGAAAATATATATCTAAAATAAATAAAATTGATCAGGATCAATAGCAGTGTAGGACTAAATCCAAATTCTGTTATTGACAAGGTACGAGGAACAGCGAATGTCAATTTTGGGTGATTTTGTACGACTCTTGTATCGTTAACTAATTCCCGGTAACAGTGCTTTTCAATTACAGATTGCTTTTTATATACTCCAGCGCAAAAGAGTGTATAACTGATGAAATTTTAGAGTGCGAATCGTCGAGCTATTACTATGAAAAACTGTTAATTTATACTGGCAAGTCAAAGTGATCAAAGTTAATATTCGCGGGAAACAAGGCCTGCACTTTTTCGATCAATATTATTTATAACTAGTATCCGCCTCGCTGCTCGGAGAACTTTTTTTTTTGTATATTTGCAAATTTAAATGCAAATGTGACTGAAAAAATGAATAAAAAATTTTTTGAACAGTTGAATTTTTGAGTTATTCTCTGAATTTAGGAAAACGGTTTAATTAATTTTGCACGACTCATGATGCGAAGCATCAGAGAGTGCTTTACGATCGAAAAATTTTTTTCGCCTTATTTTAGCAACTATTTTTAGTATTATAACCTTGTTAGTTCACGGAATCAAGATATTTTGCATACTATTGTTGAGATAATTTAATGGAGATTAATTCCATACTTTCTAAAAATTGATTTACTGCAATAGAAACGGAAAAAAACATCAAAATAGGTCAAAAAATTTTCCTGTCCGTCATGTATGAAACCCCGGAAACACTGTAACTTGTGAAAAAATCAATTATTTGAGTTAAATTTTTTTTTTTTAATTCTAATCGACGATTGTAGGTCACTGAATGCGAATGGTTAATTAATTCAGTGTCGTTTAATTACAATTAATAAAAAACGAAAACTACAAGACTGTATATCTATATATATCCATGTAAAATTAACATGGATGGTGATATATCTATATCTATAGATATTATGTACATTTTATTCCACCAGGGGCGCTTGTGCAGTATCTTCCTACTACAGCTGTTTTTTCGGCAATTAATTTTGAACGACTTAAGTTTTTTTTTTTTTTTTATATTTCATAATTAAATGAGCATTATGAGTCGTGCACTTTTGGATTTTCCAAACTTTTTGAATTATTTTAAATCTGCACATTGAAAAATTTTGCGTCAAAAAACTTAGTGTTAAAAATTTTTGTGTTAAATATTTAACACTTTTATGTGTAAATTTAACATTTATTCTGTTAAATCAACACAAAAAAGCGTTAAATATTTAACACAAAAATTTTTAATACAAAATTTTTTCACGCAATGACGCAAAATTTTTACTGTGTGTAAAAACATATTTTGTAATTTTTAAACAAATAATAACTATTTTTTTATTTTTATTTACTTTGCGGAATTTATTTAAATAACCCAAAATTCTTTTTAAAGTGAATTTTTCTCTGCACTGAGAAGGATTTATTTGTATTAAATAATATTTGTTAATAGTTAACAAATCATTTATTAGAGACCACTTTTAGTATTAAAAAAATATTTCTTAGTATTTAAAATTATTTGTTTGTATTTAATAAATCTGATATTTATTTATTAAATAAATCTCTTTAAATACTAAGAAATGTTTTTTTTTGGTTTTGAAAAAGGACTTTATTTTATAAATATTATCTTATACATTTTTAAGTCATAATATCATTATAATAACTTATTCGCTAATATAATTTTTAATTTTTGTATTGTCATCATATGACGCTCTTTACAAAAAACAAGAACTGAAAAAAGAAATATATTCTTAATAACATTAATTAAACTTAACTATTTGAAGTTTTTCAACTATTTAAATAATAAATGATAATATACTAAGCATTGGTAAAAATCAAATATGTGAAAAAAAAACTAATTGCAACTGTTACTGGGAAGAAATATTTGTTAAGGACTAAAAAGCGGTCTCTAATAAATGATTTGTTAAATATTAACAAATATTTTTAATTATAAACAAATCTTTCTATCAGTGTGAAAAAAGATTAAATAAAAATTATCAACTCCGTATTCACTCTAGAAATTTTTTTAATTGTATTAAAATTAATCAATCAAAATTTTTTAGATTTTTTTTTAAATAAATTATAATTAAAGAAAAGTATTTTATAAAAATCTAAATATTTTAGTAGTACGGATTTAAAATTAATTTAAAAAAAAATAATTGAAAAATTCTACTGACATACTTAATGTTAACTTTTAAAGTTTGAATTTAAGAGTGATCCTTTTTTTTTCTTCAGTACGTATCAAAATAAAAATCTAAAGATTCATCAGAGTTAAATAAAGTGTTGATTACCGTGAAAGCCCGTTAATCGACAATTTAAAGTTTAAACGTGAATTATAGGTAGTTTTACGGGTTTTCAATCTCGGAGGCTGATCTGTCTTGCCGGAGGATGTAAAAAAAACCGGATGAAATCATATAGAGAAAAAAGTAGAGGATCCAGGAGAGCGTAGTGGTAAATAAAAATTGCCGATGCCAGTTTCGTTCACGGTTTTTTATGACGGCAAGTGATGAAATAAAACTTTGAATCGTACTCACAACACATCAGATGGACTTAAGAGGGTCGTAAAGAAAAAAGGGGGCGGAAAAGGGCCGATTTAACAACACATTGGAGAGTTGGAGATATTACGTACACCACGTACCCGACTTTACACTCGCATCCCCTATGTATATCCACGCTTTACTCATTTTATGCTTCACCGTTACCTTGGCTCAACGTTTTAAGTAGAGTTACTGGTGCGAGGTGCCTATCTCTGGCAATACCGGCCCCCTGGGCCTTACTTTAAAAGTCTCTTTTCATTCTGCTAAGGTGGAAGCGTAAAAAAGTTTACTTGACCATTTTCGTATAAGCCAGAGGTCTTAACGATTCTATCATTTATTTGAATTATTATTCTACGGGTTTTTCATCATTTTTCTCGTGGGATGGTAAAAAAATAGAAAACAAAGGATATTTAAAAAAGTTTTTTTAATTAATAGCAGATTATAAGGTCACACAGTAAAAAATTTTGCGTCGTTGCGTCAAAAAATTTTGTGCTAAAAATTTTTGTGTTAATTATTTGTCACTTTTACGTGTAAATTTAATATTTATTGTGTTAAATTAATACAAAAAAGTGTTAAGTATTTAACACAAAAATTTTTAACACAAAATTTTTTGACGCATTGACGCAAAATTTTTTACTCGCTTCGCTCGTGCGTTCAACTTCGCTTTCGTGAGCAATCGACAACTTGTCGCACTTGTTGCACAATATACTATTAATTAAGCCAAAAGACATTTTTATTCATAGGCATCTTGAAGCGGTGCTGCTGTCGGATTGTCTGAAGGTAAGAATATAATTTTCTTGAGTTTAATTTTTTAATTTTTGAGTAAGTAACATATAACTCTTTTTGAGACATTAAATTTCTTAGTCTAAAATATTTTATGTTTAAACAGAAAAATAAAAAAATTTTTATTAAAAAATAATGAAACTTCACTCAATTATTTGAAACTTTTGAATCAAAATCTTCAATATCAAAATAATTTTCTCGAATTTAAATATTCATTTAAATTTTCTGTAGACAAGAATATTTTTCTCAAGCCAATATATTTTTTTTTACTACTGTAATGTGTTTTATAACTTAAATTTTATCAATTTGAACATTGTTTTCTATGATAGCAATAAAAAAATCACTGAATACTAATATGTAGAATAAATAGTTGAATTTTGAATATCAATGGGTAGCAGGTGGTTTCCTTGGAACTTTTCAAGAACACTCAAGTGAGTGTAGATTGGTGTGCTCAAAGTGTAGGTCTGTGGAGACACACAGAGAAGGGCAGTGACGAATCAATGGTAGATGGTAGATGGTAGGGTAGGTAACGGCATATGAGAGCCGGATCCTATCTTATCAACACATTATTCAAACAGTGGAGGCTGCTCAGGACTCTAACTGCCTGAATTTGCATAAATCCATAGATCTCTTCATGCGCTTGGTCGATGCCCACGCTCATATAATAGTTATAGTGGAAGGTGCCAGTACACATGCCGGACTCTCAATAATCCATCTCTCTGGATGTGTCTATGCGCATATATAACATAACATACCACCTAGCAAATTACAGTGGCCCATATACGATATACCTTGACAATAGTGAGCGGCATACTGGAGCATCCAATGCCCATCCAAACCTACTTTATCTAAATTGCTGTTGTCTATAATTAAATTTAAAGTACTTATATTTATCACAGACTTTTCCCCCACGAAAAAAACTTATAATTAGAATATAGAAAAAATATACGAAAATTATATATTTGAAATATGTATTAAAATTTTAAATGTCTGAAATTTTCGGATGCACCAGAAACTGATCAGAACTACACTGATAGAAGGATTTGTTTATAGTTAAAAAGATTTGTTAATATTTAACAAATCATTTATTTGAAGCCATTTGTTAGTCCTTAACAAATATTTCTTAGTATTTAAAAAGATTTATTAATATTTAATAAATGAAAATCAGATTTATTAAATACAAACAAATCATTTTAAATACTAAGAAATATTTATTTAATATTAAAAAATGGTCTCTAATAAATGATTTGTTAGCTATTAACAAATATTATTTAATACAAATAAATCCTTCTATCAGTGTAATGTTTATTTAAATGAATATGTTATCAAGTGCACGACTCATGACGCATATATTCTAAGTATAATTTCCGTATATTTTTATTATACTTTTCATATAAAAAAATTATGATTCGGATATATTTTGAATATATTTTGCAGCTTGTATTTTTCATACACAGTAAGTATGTTTCTTATATGTTCCGATTATATTTCATAACTTATATTTATCATATAAAATAAATATATTAATAATATATTTTACTTTTATTTGAAATATATTTCTCATATACCAAAAACAGCCAAAAGTTCAGTAAACCGATTATAATTTGCTTATATTTGAAATATATGCAAGTATATTTTGAATATAATTCAAATATATTTCACATATATTTTGTGTATAAAATGAAATATATTTTTTTTATATTCTAATTATAAATTTTTTTCGTGGGGGTTTATTTATCCTCATTTTTTTTATATTAGTTTAAAGGAAGAAAAAATTCTTGACTTGAAGGTAAATTTTTTTAACTCAAAAAAATTCATTTATTTATTCATTTATTTATTTATTTATCAAAATTTGTAAGCTCTGAAGTCTTAGCTCCCTAAGGGCCTTAAAAAATGAATCCAAAAGAGATAAATATCATAATAATATCAATAATAACAATAGTTAAAAAATCTTTGAAATATTTAATATTTAATATTTATTTAATAATTGTTACCTTTTTAAAAAAAAACTTAAAAATGTTAATTTCTAACATTTAACTAATATTTATATATTATAAAAAAAAAAACTTGTATAAAACTGAAAATTTATGCAAATAAAACACAATAATTATAAAAATATCAATAATAACAAATAAAATAGTAATAACCCCCATGAAAAAAAAAATATATGTCAAGATATATCTTAAAATACATAACTAAAAATACAAAAAAATATATTTTGAATATATCTAAAATATATTTGAAATATTTAAAATATATATGAAAATCGGCTAAAAAGTTATTAAAAATATGTTTACTATACATATTTTTTATATATTTAATATATTTTTTCTAGATTTTTAATATATTTAAAATATATTTTTTTTTTTCATGGGAGAATGCTAATAATAATGATAATAATAAGTAACGTTGTCTCATAAAAAAAAAATATTAAGGAATAATAAAATTTTCTTGAGCCAAAAAAATTTTTTCTTGCTCAAAAATAACTTTGATCTTCTTCAGAATTTTCTTGGCACAAGAAATTATTTTTTTTTTTGTAGTTATTTTTAAGAATCATCTGTCGGAAGTCTAAAAATCTTTTAATCTAAGTTGAATCAAAACAATCATGAGTTTTAATTATTAAATTGTAATTGATTGATTTTCTAGTTATATATAATTACATACACCGAATTAAAAATAAAAAAAATTTTAATTCTTTAGCCAAGAAAATCATTTTGAAAAGTTCCACTCTCTTGACTTGAATACAAAAATTTTTAAATTAGGAATTTATGTTTAATTCAAATAAATTTTACTTTATTCAAGGATTTTTACAATTTAAATGATTTAAAAAATGAAACTCTTTAAAATAATTTTTTTTGTTTAAGAAATTTTATCTAGAAAATACTAATATAGGTCGAAATTATTAGACCATTGTAAAATAACTCCTAATTGTAATTTTATTTCCGTTTATAGTTAAAGTAACAATTTTTATTAATATTCTAAAGAAAAAAGACTTAAATAATTACTAAGAAATTATTAATTTAATTAGCTATATTTCTAATTTTATCACAAAATATCTCTTAGCTAGATTTTTTCCCCTGCAATAAAAATGATTTTCAATTAAATTAAATCAATTTTTATCGATTACAAAATTAATACTCCAAATGATTTTTTTATTTTATAATAAAAAATCCTGATCCAAAAAAATTATTAAAAAAAAATTACTATTATCTAGAGCAAAGCAAGAAATAATTATACCAAAAATACATTTATTTACATTGAGAAAAAAATTATTTAATAAAATATTTTTCTGCTCAATTTACGATAATTAATTTAATTAAAATTTTTTTAGTTCAAGATTTTTTTTCCTGAATCAAGTTAATTTTTTTGTGCCAAATAAATTACATGATTTAAAAATAAAAATATTTATGAAAAAAAAATAGTAAAACACTCTAATGTTTTATCTCGAGTAAAAAACTCTTTGCGGGCTTAGCTAATTATAATGACTAACGACTAATGGCAGTAACAATTATAAACGAATACAAAATGTAATTAAACGAAATAATTTAGCGAATTCTCTTATTTTAGTCGGCGTGCAATCAAGGGTGTGTCAAGAGCTGGGTAAGCCGCGTAATTCGTAGTGATCGCGCACAAACTGCTCGTAATAAATTCCACGTTTACCAATTCTGCCTACGACAGGAATTATTCGGTGGCCGTGGTGGCGCGTCGAGTAGCAACGTCGAGCTCGATTCGATCGAGGTGCATGAAATACGTCGGGGTAAGGGGTTAGGGGGTGCCTACATACTATTCCAATGTGTCCCACTCATTCTCTTATAACTCTCCCTCTCACCCTCTGTCACTCTCACTCGCCCTTACACTGAAACGCTCGGTTTCGCCTGCTCAGTTTCATTTGCTGTCCCTATCGTTCACTGAAACCCACAACTCTATCGTTAACCCAAACGCTTTGACTCGCCAATTTCACTCTCCTCCCTCACCACTCCTTTATTTCCCGTTTACCACATAATTTATATCCCCAACATTACACAGACTTTCTTTTATTCATTCACATTCGATAGTCGTTCAAATAAAATTTTAGATTTTTTAATTTCTTACACTGGGAAAAAATCCTTTTTTATAGATAAATATTTTTTATTTAAGAAAATTATATTTTAAATTTTTTTTACAGAAAAAAAATTCCACATAATCTCCAAAATTAACAATTATTTAGTTTTTTTTTCAAGAATTTCATATTATTGGTTCAAGAAAAAGTTCGCTTATTTAAAATTCCAAAAAAAATATTTTACTTTTACAAAAAATAAAATTTTGCTTTATTAAATAATGACTTTTGTTAAATTGCACTGTACTTTCTTAAATATTGACAATTTTAAGGATATAAGCACATGCATTTTTGATATATTTTTCATATATACATATATTTAATATATATTTTAAAGATATAAGCTCATCCCGATGTTTCACTCATCAAGAGCTTTCATTTGAGTACCCACATGCATTTTTGATATATTTTTCATATATACATATATATAATATATATAAATATATGAAAAATTGATGTGGGTACTCAAATGAAAGGTCTTGATGAGTGTAACATCGGGATGAGCTTATATCTTTAAAAATGTCAATAGTTCACAAGATACACGGTCATTTCTTAATTATTGACATCTTTAAAGATATAAGCTCATCCCGATGTTACACTCATCAAGAGCTTTCATTTGAGTATCCACATGCATTTTTGATATATTTTTCATATATACATAATATGTATTACATATATATATATATATATATATATATATATATATATATATATATATATATATATATATATATATATTTATAAATATTTAAAATATATGAAAAATTGATGTGGGTACTTAAATGAAAGGTCTCGATGAGTGTAACATCGGGATGAGCTTATATCTTTAAAAATGTCAATATTTCACAAGATAAAAGGCCATTTCTTAATTATGTATCTAGAGATAGAGCATATAAATACACTGACCACAAATTTTTTCTTATTCTCTTAATAATATAGATTTGAGACTTATTTTTGATGATTAAAAATTATGAACATAAAAAAATTAACTTGACTCAGAAAAACTGAATACCTTGAAGCAAGAGTTAAATTTCCAAGAGAATATTTTTGTTGCAAAGTATACTTATGAAATAATTTCATTACAATAACAAGAGATGAGATTATAGAAAAATATTTTGCAGTAACAAATAAATTTACTTATGGTAATAAATTGATTGATTTTTTAACACTTTATTGTGTTAATTCTCTGAAATCAACACAAAAAAATTGTTAAATATTTGTCAAAATTTTTCAACACAAATTTTTTTCACGAAATGACGCAAAATTTTTTACTGTGTACTGCTTAATAAATTTATTGATGCTTCAGCAAACTGATTTGTTCATTTTTTAACAGTTTTATTGAACTAACTAAAAGGTTCTGCTGTAATAAAAAAACCGTTTTGTTAAAATAACATGTAAATTATTTATTACAACCTTTGTTTTATTATCATAACATACGATTTGTTGTCTCTATGCCAGCATAATAATTTATCACAACTTGTCTTATATTGTCCAAACAAAAAATTTTTTTCATTGATGTCGCTACAGCAAAAACTTATTTATATCCCAAATACTCTCGATAAATTTATAGCAAGTACTCTCTGATGAATGTCTCTGATGAATTGACAAAAAGTAAAGAGCAAAAAATGATAAAGGAAAAAAAAATAATAAAAAAAAGAGTAGATGGGTAAACCATCGTCCCTTGATCTGTCGAGAGCAGCGCGCGGGTACTCAATAGCTCTTTACTTTCCCCCTCTGGGTCTCCTGTTATCACGAGCCCTTGCGGGCCTCTGGCGAAGAAGACGCACCTCATACTCGCTACTCACCAGTTATCGATTTTCGATCTGAGCGTCGGAGCGCAAGAAACGTTTCACGATAATGCTACTACGGCTAATAACGTGAACGATAACTTAACCGCGCTCCATTCACTCTCGGCAACCACTCTTATACATCAGACTTATATACTTATATATATTCGGTCTACGCTCCCGCTCAGCTTGAGTTTACTCTCCCTCTAGGTGCATTTACACTCTTCCCGGCAATCGGGACCGTCACGGCAACAACCCCTTTATTCTGCACTATTTAATATATTAAAACAATTTCATCTTCCGCGTATTTATAATCAATTTTATCGTCGCTTTTTTACTCAACATTATCGTCGCTCCACTCGCTTTACTTTTATTTTATTAAATTTTTATAATTATTTTTAAATACCGACAACTATAAGATATTAATTTTAGGAAACACCTACTTTTAACTACCTAGAGCTACCGACCTATTAATTGATTTAATTACAGAGCTGAATGCTAGAGTAAGACCAATTGCGATTGAAAGCTACAAATTTCTATTTGGGCTGCAGACGGGTCAAGTAAAAAAAATACTTGTTCTGAAAAGTTCATTTTGTTAAAAAATAATAATTAATAAAAATACTTCCAAAATTTAATTTTTTTTCAAAAAAATCAAAAGTTTAGTTACTAAATTTTTTAGCATAAATTTTTTTAGTCAGATATGTTAAATAAAAACATCAGTAAGTTCAATAAATTGTCAAGATTTTTAATCTATATTATTTAGAGAATAAGCAAAATTTTGGGCCAGTGTATTTATATTATAAAATGGGTTTTTGTGGTTAAATTTGTTATCATTAGAAAGGTCTTGCCCCTGAGTTGTGTCTTTTCAAGGTTTCTTACTATTCTCACCAATAGTCAATTTATAATGATAAGTATTTAGGCTGCATTCGAAAATGCTCTATCTCTAGATACATAATTAAGAAATGACCTTGTATCTCGTGAGCTATTGACATTTTTAAAGATATAAGCTCATCCCGACATTACACTCGTCAAGACCTTTCATTTGAGTACCCACATCAATTTTTCATATATTTTGTATATTTATATATATTATATATATGTATGTATGAAAAATATATGAAAAATTGATGTGGGTACTTAAACGAAAGCTTTTGATGAGTGTAACATCGAGATGAGCTTGTATTTTAAAAATATATATATTATATATATATATATATATATATATATATATATATATATATATATATTTTTGAACATGACAATTAACAATTGCAATCTTTATTTTTGGATCGTATTTAAATATTTTTCTTGTAGAATTATTATGACTTTAAATTAAGTTATTTGTTTGTATTAAATAATCTATTTGGATTTTATAAAATTTGAAATTAAATCTAATTGTAAACCTTTAATTAGTTAAGTAATCTTGTAACCTATGTAAACCAATGTAATTTAAATATTGATGGCTTTGAGGGAGCTTAGGTTCCAGAGCCAAATAAATTTTTATCTATCTATATATATATATATATATATATATATATATATATATATATATATATGAAAATGCATGTGGGTACTCAAATAAAAGCTCTTGATGAGTGTAACATCAGGATGAGCTTATATCTTAAAAAACGTCAATATTTACGAAAGTACAGTGTAATTTAACAAGAGAAATTATTTAATAAAGCAAAATTTTATTTATCAATAGTTCACAAGTCACGGCAGTTAAATAGTAAAATTTTTAAAAATTATCTTTTTATTTTTACACATAGACAGATCTGGCCGTAGATAAAAATTTTTTTAACACGAAATTTTATTATTTAAATGGAATTTTTTTCATTTTATCACAAATATCTCTTATTACCTGCAGGTACCTCAATTAATTTAATTAGAATGAAAGAAAGATTATAAAATCTTTGCATACAAATTCATCTAATATTCAGTAAAAATAAAAATAAGTAGTGTATATATAAACGTCTATAAATTTTCTAATAAAAACCCATAAGATGATGACTTTATCGTTTACTTTTATTTTATCTCCAAAGAATGACGAGAATATAAATATAAATACCGGACTGTCCATATAATACAATAAAATGATAATAAGTGTGTGTAAAAAGAGTTACACCGAGAGATAGAGACTTTAAGTAAAATCTTCTTGAAGTCGAAATTGCAGGTTTTGGATGAAACGCTGGACCAGCGTCTACGTGACCGGATTCTCGGAACTTAAACGTCCGATGCCCCGCACGCTGACCAAGATAAATAGGATATTTCTGGATAAACGCTTACCTACGTGCTTCCAGAGGGTATCTTTAGGAGTCCACTATCATGACTGCTACTTTATTCCTTGCTGTATTTATAAATCCGCGTATAGAAAATTTACTAGACCGAGATCGTACTTACAGTTCGCTAAGCTCCGTTAGATTTTTAATTTATCCTTTATCTCGAACTCTGCTTGCTCGAGAACCAGAATAACATGCTTTTTTAATCCTGAAATTGAATTTAAAAATTATGAATGCACAGAGCAAAGGTTAATTTAATTTAAGCCAGGAATATTTTGATCTAAATTTTGCAAAAATTTCTTCTTGGACTAAAAAAAATCTTTTTCTTAATTCAATAAATTTTTTTTAATAATATTATAATAGTATTAAAAAATTTGAACTAAAAATAAATATTTTATTACAGTATGTATTTAATTAAAGCTTCAATTTGATTAATGCTCGATAAGTTTTAAGAATAAAGTGACACGTTCTCTTAAAACTTAATTCCAGTTTTAATTTTGCCAACAGTTAGATCATTTTCTCGCGGATGAGAGGAAATAAATGTCTCACAGATATTAATTACCAGTACTATACTACTGTTGAGAATAAAAATAAATTATAAGAACACAAGATACATTGTGATAAATTAAAACAGCGACAAACAGGCTAAATGTGTATAGAGTGTATCCGAAAGGTGAGAGGGTGGAGATGATGACGGTAAAGCGAAACCCTGAGGTGTTATAAGCTCCTGGGACACTGATGGATTAGCCGAGTCAGGTGTAGCTCTTTCCTGTTGGTGAAAGCAGGAAGTTGAGTGAGTAAGATTGAGTCACGTCTTACACCGCTTCCGAATAAGGGATCAAGTGATTACTGAGATCGGGATACCATACTCTACCAACATTAACCAACTTCTGGGTCTATTTTTTCAAATCATCTCTGTACCTTCACTAGCTTGTGAAGAATTGTTATGTGTAGGAACGGAAGAAAATTTTAAATTAATTTTTATGTCTTGAAGTAGTTTTTTCACGGAAATTTTAGCATTTTTTTTTTAGAGAGATGAAAGTAAAATCTTTGAAGAAATTAAAAAATACATTTGCTTGATTCAAAACAGAATTTTCGAGTCGGAATTACATTGTTTCATATCACTCTCACCAATAGTCAATTTATGATGCTGTATTTAGGCTGCATTCGAAAAAGCTCTATCTCTAGATACATAATTAAAAAATAACCCTGTATCTCGTGAACTATTGACATTTTTAAAGATATAAGCTCATCCCGATGTTACAATCGTCAAGACTTTTCATTTGAGTACCCACATCAATTTTTCATATATTTTGTATATTTATATATATATATTATATATAAGTATATATGAAAAATATATAAAAAATGCATCTGGGTACTCAAATGAAAGCTCTTGATGAGTGTAACATCAGGATGAACTTATATCTCTGAAAAAGTCAATGATTAAGAACTGACATTACTATCTTGTCAACAAATGATATTTTTAAAGATATAAGCTCACCCCAAGATTACACTCATCAAGACCTTTCATTTGAGTACCCACATCAATTTTTCATATATTTTGTATATTTATATATATTATATATATATGTATATATGAAAACTATATAAAAATGCATGTGGGTACTCGAATGAAAGCTCTTGATGAGTGTAACATCGGGATGAACTTATATCTCTGAAAAAGTCAATGATTAAGAACTGACATTACTATCTTGTCAACAAATGATATTTTTAAAGATATAAGCATCAAGACCTTTCATTTGAGTACCCACATCAATTTTTCATATATTTATATATATTATATATATGTATATATGAAAAATATATAAAAATGCATGTGGGTACTCAAATGAAAGCTATTGATGAGTGTAACATCAGTATGAGCTTATATCTTTAAAAACGTCAATAGTTAAATAAGTACAGTGCAATTTAACAAAAGTCATTATTTAATAAAGCAACATTTTATTTATTTATAGTTCACAGTTCACAAGCACAAAATATTTTTCTGTAATCCTGTTTTTTGTTATTTTAACAATAATTTATAAGTCTCCGCAGTCAATTAGCGACTACAAGTTATTAGTTAACTTTTATAAGTACAAAACTATTCCATGATTATTTTCTTACAATTTATTATAAATGATGACTATGAATACAAAACTACAAATTAATCGCGTACAATAAATTTTTTGTAAAACTTATTGTTGAAGCTGAGAAGTTTGAATGAACCATTAACCTAATTGGCACTCGAGTACACGTTTCGATTCTTATAATTCAAAAGTTTAAATTAGGTATATAATAATAATATTAATACTATTATATTAGAGTATTTAAAGTAAAATGGTATTTATGGTTTAAGTAGTCTCTGTAATAGCTTTAACCTTAGAGGTATGAACATTTGGCCAGAGGAATTGATTCTAAGGTGTTTCTAAAGTTCGATCGATATCACATGGCTAGTCCAAAGTGCCTGTGGTTACCTGAAGTACCGAAGGGAGTGCCTCTATTAATTACTCCTCGGTTAAGGGGACATTCTCATATAGAGCATACAGCTCCCACTAGATAAAGACAACAAACAACAACTATCAAACTCAATCGATAATTATAACCTCTAGTTAGTGTTTTTCTTTTACTTTGACTGATTTTTATCTCACATCATCAATATCACTAAAATTAAATAGAATCAGTTATTATTTCATTACCCGGCAAGCGATAAGCGAGACAAGTTAAGACTTTATTTTGTAAATGATCATTTTTTTCTCTGGGATTAAGTGTTTAATCTTGATGGTAGGCTTTGATTAATGTTTCATTTCATTCAAGTTAAATCAAAGATAAATGTGCAAAGAAATTAAGCGACCAGTTTCGGTACAAAGAGAAAAACATTTTCGTAAAATTAATAGCTATAAAAATTTAGTCTATGCATTTTATCATATAAATATATCTTGGCGTCACCATGTGACTGCCGTGAATTGTGAACTATAAATAAATAAAATTTGCTTTATTAAATAATGGCTTTTGCTAAGTTGCACTATACTTTCTTAAATATTGATATTTTTAAAGATATAAGCTCATCCCGATGTTATACTCATCAAGAGCTTTCATTTAAGTACCCACATGCATTTTTGTGTATTTTTCATATATACATATATATAATATATATAAATATATGAAAAATTGATGTGGGTACTCAAATGAAAGGTCCCGATGAGTGTAATCTCAAGATGAGCTTATATCTTTAAAAATGTCAATAGTTCACGAGATTCAAAGTAATTTCTTTAATTAAAGATATAAGCTAAGCCCGATGTTACACTCATCAAGAGCTTTCATTTGAGTACCCACATGCACTTTTCATATATTTTTCATAAATACATATATATAATAGACATAAATATATAAAATGTATGAAAAATTGATGTGGGTACTCAAATGAAAGGTCTCGATGAGTGTAATGTCGGGGTGAATTTATATCTTCAAAAATATCATTAGTTGACAAGATAGCAATGTCAGTTCTTAATTATTGACATTTTAAAAGATATAAGCTCATCTCGATGTTACACTCATCAAGAGCTTTAATTTGAGTACCCACATGTATTTAAATATATTTTTCATATATACATATATATATATATATATATATATATATATATATATATATATATATATATATATATATATATATATATATATATATATATATATATATATATATATATAAACATATGAAAAATTGATGTGGGTACTCAAATGAAAGGTCCCGATGAGTGTAATCTCAAGATGAGCTTATATCTTTAAAAATGTCAACAGTTCACGAGATTCAAGGTAATTTCTTTAATTAAAGATATAAGCTGAGCCCGATGTTACACTCATCAAGAGCTTTCATTTGAGTACCCACATGTACTTTTCATATATTTTTCATAAATACATATATATAATAGACATAAATATATAAAATATATGAAAAATTGATGTGGGTACTCAAATGAAAGGTCTCGATGACTGTAACACCGAGATGAGTTTATATCTTTAAAAATGTTAATAGTTCACGAGATATAAGGTCATTTCTTAAATATGTATCTAGAGATAGAGCATTTTCGAATGGAGCCTAAATATTTAGCAGAATAAATTGACTATCGATGATAATGACATAAAACCTTGAAAAGGCACAAATTCAAATCAAGACCTTGACAATGACACTAAATTCCACTAAAAAACAAATTTCATCATATGACTATCTTAGATACAAAATTTTTCTTATTCTTTTAATAATATAGATTATCTAATTTTTTCCGAGAGGTATCTATGTATCTATGTATAGACAATGAACTTGACTACATCAGATACTCACCTATTCAACTCCCGTATCAAGCTTAACACCAGCTAATTCCGTATTCATGGAATTATACTTTATGCAAAAGATATTAAAGCGTACAAGGATCCTGGTACAGATATCAGACACAGTTTTATACATTAAAGAACAAAATTTCTGTTTTTCATTTAGTTACGCTCTGATGAAATTTGCTGGCATCCAAAAGCATTCATTCTTTTCAATTTTACTAATTTTTTTTAGAATTATTGACTTTTTTCAAGAAATGAATTTGATAATTCGTCCAATAATAACTTTTACAAACTAAAACAAAGAGAGTCTTGAGAACAGAAAGTGAAAGAAAAGTAGAATAACTGAATAGAAATAGAAAATAATTTTTCACATGGGCGTTAATTAAATTATAAAAAAGTAGGAAGGTACCTTGCTATTACTCTCCATTGGCTTATTCATCAGAAGATAAACTTTTGATAAGTAAAAGAAGAGAAAGAAGCGAGGATGAGGATAAGGCAAATGAGCTTGAATAAGGAAAGAAAAATAGTTGCGAAAAAAAAGCATTGAAAGAAGTCTTATCTTGAGTAATTTCATTTAACAGAGTAACAGGGGGGCTTGTACATGCCGATGGATAACGGTTTGTAAGTCAACTTTCGAGCAATATCACTAATGGAAATTAATGAGATTACCGAGAGTATTAAGAGCAAGTTCAGATCTTATTATCGATATCTACTTGATTTATTAATTCTTTAATAAATTATTTTTCAAATTCACTTTGCTTATACTGCTCTGTGACAGTTGTCAACCTGTAATTATTTATTTCAAATACATTTCGATACCCTTTAACACCTTTTTAGTTCTTTTCATTAACATCAAGCTGTACCGTAACAAAAAATTTTATGTACATTTATAATTTTTTACACGTCCTGATGTTCCTAATATATGGCTTGATATGTAAATTTACCAGGACGCAGAAAAAAGGTTTTTTGATGAAAAATATTTAGGCTGCATTAAAAAATGCTCTATCTCTAGATTCATAATTAAGAAATGACCATGTATCTTGAGAACTATTGACATTTTTAAAGATATAAGCTCACCCCGACATTACACTCATCGAGACCTTTCATTTGAGTACCCACATCAATTTTTCATATATTTTGTATATTTATATCTATTATATATATATGTATATATATATATATATATATATATATATATATATATATATATATGTATATATGAAAAATATATCAAAATGCATTTGAGTACTCAAATGAAAGCTCTTGATGAATATTACATCGGGATGAGCTCATATCTTTAAAAACGTCAATAATTAAGAACTGACATTGCTATCTTGTCAACTAATGATATTTTTAAAGCTGTAAGCTCATCCCGATGTTACACTCATCAAAACCTTTCATTTGAATACCCACATCAATTTTTCATATATTTATATATATTATATATATGTATATATGAAAAATATATCAAAATGCATGTGGGTACTTAAATGAAAGCTCTTGATGAATGTAACATTGGGATGAGCTTATATCTTTAAAAATGTCAATAATTAAGAACTGACTTTGCTATCTTGTCAACAACTGATATTTTTAAAGATATAAGCTCACTCCGACATTACACTCATCAAGACCTTTCATTTGAGTACCCATATCAATTTTTCATATATTTTGTATATTTATAGGTATTATATATATGTATGTATGAAAAATATATGAAAATGCATGAGGGTACTCAAATGAAAGCTCTTGATGAGTGTAACATCGGGATGAGCTTATATCTTTAAAAATGTCAATATTTACGAAAATACGGTACAATTTAACAAAAGTCATTATTTAATAAAGCAAAATTTTATTTATTTATAGTTTACAAGTGACTGCAAGGCTGCTAGTTATTATTTATTTTATCCAATGGAAAATGAAAAATATGAGTGCTTAACAGGAGAAAGAGGATGATATGACGAGTGATTGAGTGTGTTTGATATAAGCCTTGTTGAAAATAACAATCGCAAAGCACTTAAACAAGAATTAACACTCTCATCAGTGACGATTGACGAAAATCACCGGGAGGCTTTTCACAAATATATATATGTATATATATATATATATATATATATATATATATACTGATAGATGGAAGTGAAGCTAAGGAAAGCGAGAGGAGGGGTTATGTATGCTATATGGATAGGATATTGAATGGAGCACGCTCAGACGCATCAATACAGACAAACAGGAACAGAAAAGTGAGATGGAGATGGAAATCTGTATGATGATGTATATTGTGAATAAATGAAGAGGGAATGAAGCGTATCCAGGACGTGTATCCGGAAGAGAACGATACCGGTTCTACGTCACATCACGACAGCGTCTTATCTGCACAGCAATCTAAACTTTCCTAAGTCAATAGAAGCTCCGGATGAGAGGCTTCCGCGTTGCGGTCTTGGATTAGTTTTGTTCCATCTACCATCCACCCGTCGAATTTACGGTAAAACTTCCCGGAGTCACCCAAAATAGTGTTAATATTTTTTATTTCACTCACTGATACCAGTATTATGGTCCTGACACATTTTTTTTTCACATTGAAAAGACAATTGCTGTTTTTGATCGAAGATCAAAATTATTTCCAAGAAAATCTTACTTTAATATTAATTAATATTTTATTAATATACTTTCAGTACCAAAAACATAAAAAATTAATTTTTATTAAACTTTTTTAAATTTTTAATTTATAAAATCAGCTTTGCGGCTTCAAAATGATTTTGGAAAAATGCTGTAACTCGATTTATTAACTAATTAATTAATTAATTAATTTACTTTTTTATTTATTTATTAACTAATTGATTAATTTCAAATTTTCTCACTGGGGGCTTAAGAAATTTGGGGAAATTCTTAGGAGACTTGAAAAAGTAGCATATAGTTTTTTAGTTTCAAGTCTCTAGATGATAATCCCCGTGCCGAAGACATAAAAAGTTAATTTTAACTAATTTTTTAGGGTCTTAACATTCAAACAAACAGCTATAGGGTTTTAAAATGATTTTTGGAATTTTTAAAAACGTAATAGATTATTATTTAATAGAAAATGATTTTTCCGAAAAGTTTTAATAAGAATTCCGATAGAAAATTTTTGTCTCTACAAAAAAAATCTTACAATTTTTTGATAGAATTAATGGTTTTGAAGATATGGACGATTAAAGTTAAATTTTTAGGAAATTGCTAGTTTTTAAATTGGACTAGGGTACGTCAAAATTTAATTTCTCCGAAAGCAATCTTTTAAAATTGAAAT
Source organism: Cotesia glomerata (assembly GCF_020080835.1). NCBI lineage: Eukaryota > Metazoa > Arthropoda > Insecta > Hymenoptera > Braconidae > Cotesia > Cotesia glomerata. The sequence continues at coordinate 25,330,468 of NC_058163.1, forward strand.
TTTGAGTTCTGCTTAGAACAGGAACCGGGTTTGGGCATTTCCTGAGATATTTTGGTGTGTCGCGATTTATTTGACTAGAAAATCAAACGCGCTGCGCGTTTCCGTCGAAATGTTTGATATCGATAATTTAATAATCAATATTTTTACAAATTTAACCCTTTAATATTTAACCGTTGTCATAGTAACCGTTGCTATGGTAAATTTTGTCATAGTAACCGTTGTCATGGTGACAGTTGCTATGATAATCGTTACCATAGCAACGGTTACTATGACAATGGTTACCATAGTAACCGTTGCGATGGTAACCGTTGTCATAATAACCGTTGCTATGGTAATCGTTGTCATAGTAACCGTTGCTATGGTTATCATTGTCATAATAACCGTTGCAATGGTGACAGTTACTATGGTAACCGTTTCTATGATAACCGTTGCCATGGTAACTACTGTCGTAGTAGCTGTTGCTATGGTAACCGTTGTTATAGTCACCATTGCCAAAGTTGTCACCATAAAAACGAAAAGCGACAATAATGAAAACGTCACATCAACTTTTTAATATTTGATATTCACAAAATTTTTCAACAGAAGATTTGTTTAACAAGCATTTTTGCTGAAATTTCAATTTTGACGCACCCTAATTTAGACACTTATTTTCAGTCAATAATTATCAGTGTTTTTCTTTACTTTTTTATTATAACACAAATGGTAGTTTAATTGATTTTTACAATAATTAAATTGTCCAATTATGAACACAAAAATATGATCCGCAGATTTATTCTATTTTTTTAACAAAAAGTCAATTCTTCCTGTTCTAGTAATGAAGTTTTGGGCCCGGAATGTTAAAGTCTTCAGCGTACGAAGGACTGATGTAAGACGTAAATTTGGTAGAAATGAATTTGAATGTCAAAAATCCAGCGTGACCAGGAACACTCTTGTACATCAATCCAAGTCCACCCAAAGGTAACGGACGTGATGGATTGTATACATTCATATCAATGAATGGTACCAACGGAGAAATTTCCGTTTTTTTTAATAAATGGGAATTAGCTATTTTGACCAAATGCTTACTCGATTCACTCATTTCGTAGGTCTTACTCGTTTGAGTAAACACTTCTGGGAGTTGGTACAATTTTATCTCCTTCCTAGAATAAACGAAAAAAAAAGTATAATTAGTTTGTCATCATGCATAAAATGGACTATATAGTCCTTACCTGGCTGCTTGTAAATATTGATCTGGTCGATGTACATTGGTTTCAGGACGCTTAACCTTATACAGGGAATTCTTTTTCAGGTCATATAAATTTCGTCCCTCAACCACAAAAGATATGTAATGTTCGGGGTGATACGGATCAAGCTTAACTGCCGTCACAAATTCTCCATCGGGCAACACGAAGTCATCAATGAGAAATGTTCTCAGTTGTGAATTGAGTACAACATGCTCCGGAGGATTATCTCTGGTGAAGTAGTCTCTATTTCTAGTGTTCCATTTTACCGATTGTGGATTAATTCTTCCATCGACAAGTAAACCACATTGAGCTTCAATGCCGATGATGCCGTCTTTTTCGTAGAACCGAGCACTAGTCATCACGCTAAAGACAAAAATCGGTAATGTTTTTATGAAAAAAGAAGTTAATAAAAGTTTGGGAAAGAAAAATCGATCTGATCAGATTTTATACTAATTGTAAGACATGATTAGATCTGGTTAAATCTATCAATGCAACGTTAGATTTTATCAGATTAAATATTGAACGTCTGGTTAATGAAAAATATTATATATGTTTTAATCATATATACAGAAAAAAAAATTTTTTTTAGTCCGAAAAAATTTTAAGGAAAACCAAAATTATTTTAGAGCAAAAACAAATTTTCTTGATTCAAGACAATTTGTCTTCGTTCAAGAAATTTTCAGTCTTCTTTAATATTTTCTTGAGCCGAGAAAATTTCCCCTATAGCCAAGAATTCTTTCTTTCTGTTTATAATCATATTTGATGTTAATTTGAGAGCAAGTATGTTAACAGTCAACTCCCTCTAAAGGTGCTCCTTCCCTTAATCCCAATCTTACATACTTATTTCCCGATGTCGACGTTCTAATTAGCAAATTGTCTAACTTCATTTTAAAGAATCTTCCATTTGTACGCAAAAACAATTAGTTCAAAATTTATTATCACTTTAAAAAACTATTTTATATGTAATAGAGGTATAATATTTTGGTTTGGATCATTCAAATATTTTATAATTGGACTATTGATACATCAAAATGTTAAAAAATCACCCTCTAAAAAATAAGAAGTTAGACCAATTGCTAATTATACCATCGATATTCGAAGCATGCACTGAATTTCTCAATTTTGATACGTCATTCAAGACACAGGGTAGAAGAATATCATTAGAAAGTGAACACCTTTTGAGAGAGGTGTCTTTGGGCGGAATTATCCGTATATCTGATAAAATCATGTCTCTAGTTGTATCTAATCCAGTCAAGTTATGTCAGATGAGATCTAACAAACTATTGACGTTAATTGATCAAATCTAAACTTCTTTCCCTGAAAAAGTAGTTAAAAATTAGTGTATTACTGATAGTTGCTTTCATTGCAATTTGCACGTTCTAAGCTCAATTTACGGACACTCAAATAAGGATTTGAGTTCTTATCATGAATACAATCATCAAATATATTACTATATTTGTCCATCCGAAGGCACGATTTCACCATATTCAGATTAGATGAATTTCTATACTCGGAATATTGATTTGTACTCGGAACAAAATAACTATCAGGTTTATCTTCATCGAATGACTAAAAAAATTTTTTTTTAATCATATGTCTATAACGAAAATTTATCATGTGATTAAGATAAAATTACACATTTACCAAAGGGCACTGTTTGCTGATAATGTATTCTGTATTACGCTCATAATAGTTGCTTTTTGGTATACAATCACATTGCTGAGGATGATAACATACCTCTGACGTTCTCATTGAAACATAGTTTTTCAATTGAAGATAATTGACTCCTAATAGGTTGATAAAAATAATTAATCCAATGATCGATAGACAATATATTATTGATGTAAAAGATTCAATACCTTCAATCCATGTTGGGGGGTCACAAATATACTTCGATTTGAAATCAGTTGAATCGTTTCTTTCATAATAGTTAGTTAGGGAATCTGTTATTGCAATAATAGCCTGTTTAGTCATATTTTGATATGTTTTTTGCATGTATTTGAAATATTCTGAAAGCAAAATTAATCATTGATTGTTTTTGTTAATATTCTTTGGTGCAACATTAATGTCGTCAAAGTAATAATTACCTTCTTCGTTATGTGTCGTGACTTTCTGATATTGATAAGACAGTACAACCATAGTATATCCCTTGAATACCGTAGTGACAATGTGTTCGTACAATGCAAAAAGTTTGTCTCTGGTCGAACTACTATCACAGTCTCGATGATTTTTTTTCTGCAAAATAATAACAGATGTTGCCTTTTATTCATAATTCAAGAAAAAAATTTTTTATTACTGTTGGAAATTCGTTAGGATAGTATCTCCATGATGATATTAACATAATTTCATTGTGAAATCATAATGATATTGAATTGAATTCAAAATTTAATGATGGTCATATCTGCATAAAATCATAATGATATTGTTAGCCTTTTTAAATCGTGATATAAAATTATTGAGTCATAACTATATACAGGAAATAATGCAAAATAATTAAATTAAAGAAATTTTTAGGACGATATAAATTGTTTTCAAATAAAAAATGATTATCTTGAGACGAAAAAATTTTTTCAGTTAAAAATTTTTTTTAAACCAAGATAGTCAATGTTTTTCTAAATATTCTTCCAAGTTAAGAAAGTCAAGGAGGAAAGTTAAGTAGTTCAATAGTATAGTGCATGATAAAAATACTGTTTTTCTCAATTGTTATACATTTTCTCTAATTAACAGAAAAAATGAAAATTTTACTAATCTACTTAAAAAAGATTCGTTCTCACAGGTATTTTACTTATTACGGGTTTCCGAAGTATTGATACGGTTCTTATATGAATCTCATATTAGTGCCAAAATATGAGATTCATTGAGATATTCATTATGAGCTTCATAATGATATCATATCATTTTTACACGGGTTGTTATTTTAACAAAATCTTTATTATGCGTGCAAGTATGAAAATAAACATTTAATAATTCCTCCATCGAACTAAAAAATTTTCTTAGTTTTGAAACAATTATTTGATAGGGGACGGACGGGCAAGACGGAGAGGGCGGGTAAAATGAATAATCGTTTTAAATCGCTGGTCGGTCGATAGAAACATTTTAGACAGCAATCTATCAATCTATTATGTAACTACACTTACCGTTATCGATAAAGCATTGGTTTTGCATACTTGTGGGAATTTTTTTTTATAAATATTGAAATTTAGGAAAAAAAATAAAATTTTAAATCGTAAGTATACAGTACTTAGTTTAATGTTGTTAAGGACGATGCAGATTTGATTTTTTTTCTTCATATTCAGGACGCGGTTGATATTTTTGCGACGATTGTTTTGATTGAAATGTATTTTCCAATCAGTATTCGTTTTACGCGACCTGAGTATTCATTTTGCCCGCCCTGGTAGGGCAAAACGGATAATGTTGACTTTTTTTTTTTTTTTAATTTCGAAGAAGAATTTCTTTGTTATTATTTTTATTTTACTTTAATTATAAACTTCAATTACCCAAAAAATTATTAGCCAAAGTTAAGAATGGATATGATTGTAATATATATTTGTTATTTCATTTTCAAATTAACATATCCGTTTTGCCCGTCCTTCCCCTAAGTTAAGAGAAGTAAATAATAAATACCTGAAAAGTTGCATGATCAATCACCATTTGGAAGATGGACTTCTTATAGCTTTCTGGGTTTACATCATTCACAATTGTTTGGAGATTTTCAATCAACTTATCATTGTCTTCGATTGGCGCAATATGTTTTGCGATAACATCGTAACCAAATTCATCGGCGTTTTGTCGTATCCGAGAAAATTTCTTTTCGAATTTTTCATTAATAACGTAAAGTCTATCAAGAAATTCTTTCATGGGTTGTCGGTCAAATTCCGTCGCTAATGCATCTAATAATTCTACTTTCTCTGAAGCTATCGTTGCTTTCAAGTCCACAATTTTACCGTTTAAATTATCAATTTTTCTCAAAATATCATCGATCTTGCGCGTCACATTCTCTTTGAATTCTTCGTCGGACTTATCAGCTTTTACATATTTTACAATGCCATCCAAACCGAGCACCAGTGTTGTAAGGTCGTTTATTACGCTTACTACTTTTCGTCCTTCTGCGATCGGATTGAATTTAATGAGAGCTCTAGCTGCTCTAGATTTAGGTTCAACATCTTTGATAAGTGATGAAAGAATTATTAAAAACGTCAATGGAATGACGAGTCTTAATTTTACTCCCATTTTCACCGATGATTCTGAACAATTGAGCTTAAATAATAAAGTTTTTAATAAGTACAAGCAAAATTATAAGCAAATTTCTGGGAAAAAATGATTAAATCTTACCATAAGTTATAAGTAATAAGATTTAATTTTGCAAATCTTGTTAGATCTTTAAATTGGCTGTATTTTAAAAAATCTAATCAATAATATTTGAGGCAAAATTCATTTGTCGAAAATTGAAGATAAATTGAAGCTTTAATTTTATTTGATTACATCTAAATTTATTTATTGAATTTTTAAAATAAACTTCTGTTTAAAATTATAGAATATTTTTTAAGAGTTTTATGTTATTATTTTTAAAAATAAGCTTTATAATTATAAAAAAAATTAAAAAAAAAAAATTTTTTAATGAATTTGATTGAAATATTTTAACCCAGAGTATTAAAATTCTTATAAAAACTATACTTACTATAAAATTCGGCGACACACTGAAGTAAATTTGTTACCAATAACTCCATTTTCAATAAGTCTAGCTATATATACTCGAATAAAAATCAAAAATAACCCTGATAAGTATTTGAACAGTTTTTCTTGTCACAAAATAATAATTAATTATGAAAATAAATTACTTACCGGCTATTTTTTCCATTAATTTTGCTTCTTTAGAATTTGGGAAATATTTAACTATTAAATCATGATAGTAAATCATCATAAATAATAGCAAATAAATCATAATAAATAATAGTTACTGATTTGTACTCATAGAATACGTCGATATAGTCATTGATTATTTTTCCGTAAACACACATGGTTACTGTTTGCTTATATGTATGCCTATCAATCAATAGATTGATAAATTATCGATTACATAACAAATATGTTTGGTTTAGATAATTTTCAATGAAATAAATAAATAAATACAATAAGTACGTAAAATTTCATTTTTCTTTAATTATTTTATATTTTTAGTGTAAGAACAAGTTTCTTTATTAAAAAAAAAAACAGATATTTTTTTTTTTAATCATTATGTTTGTATATTAATAACAAATATGTTTGTGAATTAATAATTAATATAAATTTATAATTTATAAAAAATAATTAATAAAAACTGTTTGTATATTAATAAAAAAATTAAGAAAATTATTTTCAAAAATCTGATAAATTTTAATCAAGTGAAAAATTATTAAAGTAAAATTTACTTGTATCAAAAATAATTTCTTAGATCAAGAATATTTCCACTTAATTAAAATTTATCAAATTCTTTAAAATTTTTCAGAAAATATTTTTTTTTTTAATGAAGTAATTGTTTTTTTGTCAGAAAAAAAAATTAACTTGAATCAAAAGAAAAATTCTTAAACCAAGAAAATAATTTTGAAGAGTTTTGATCAAGACAAAAAATCCTTGAATCAAGTAAAATTTATTTAAATCAAGAAAAATTTCTTAATTTAAGAATTTTTTTATTCAAATTATGAAAATTAAAATCTTCAAAATTATTTACTAGGTTCAAGTAAATTTTTTTTCTGTACACAATTTTTTTTTCTGAAGAAATAAACCACCTCTCCCATGAAAAAAAAATATATGTTGAAATATATTAAAAATCTATAAAAAATATATAAATATATAAAAAATATGTATAGTAAATATATGTATTTTTAATAACTAACTTTTGGACGATTTTCATATATTTCAAATATGTTCAAGATATATCTTAAAATACATAGCTAAAAATATAAAAAAAATATATTTGGAATATATCTAAAATATATTTTAAATATATCTAAAATATATTTAAAAATCGGCCAAAAGTTAGTTATTAAAAATACATTTACTATACATAATTTATATATTTTTTATAGATTTTTAATATATTTAAAATATATTTTTTATGTATTTCGACATATATTTTTTTCATGGGGGCTAAAATTAGACGTTTCATTTATCGCTATTTCTTCTAAAATGTCTTACAGCGTTTTATGAGATAAAAAACAGTGACAGCACGATTAAAAAATATTTTAAGCGTAAGACTGGGATTAAGTTTAAAAGCGGAAAAAAATGAAAGTAATTTTTCTAAGCAAAAATTTTTGATACCCGAGTTTGTCTTACTTAGCGTAATTTGCAAGTATAATACGTGTAGAATGATAAAAAAAAAAAAGCCATTGGATATGGTTCGCCCGCGGCAATCACGTAGAACCGTTGAAATAAATTATCAGGAACCTTTGGCACATTGATCTCAATGATAATAGTGATAATAATGCCCCTGATAATGGTTTCGTGTCATCTGAGGCATCATTATGATACTTGTACCTTTGTAAGTTGACGATCGTCGGTAAAAAATAGTTGTAATAAAGCAAAAAGGGCGTTATTTATTCGGAGCATCAGTAAGATAAAAAAGTAAGGTCGTGGCTCATTCGAATTGTGCTAAATCCTCGGAGTAAAGGAAGAACTGGAAAATCTGTGTAGGTAAAACGGATGAGTCGTAAGCCAAACATACAAGCGGAGGTTTGCATCCTCCCCCCCCCCCCAGAGAGCCCGAGAGACAGTAGAGAGCAAGGAAGTTCGCGTCGTTCATAAATCACGGCGATATTTTCACGAGCACCACGGGAATAAGATTGACCAGGTCGGTGTGTGCTGGCACACACGCGATTTATGACCTGATAGGATCCGTCACATCGTCTCGGTGATACTGTACCGCAAACCGTGACTTTCTCCATACAGCTACCGGCGGTGGTTCATTGCTTTTCGGTCGCCGGAGGAGGAGAATAAGTAAAGCTCTACTGAAAAAGACCATCAGCTTTATAACCCGTCTTACATTAGATTGTCGTTCTACGTTAGACGTTACTAAACTTTTAAGATTTATATTGTTCTATCAAAATTCAGTCCAAGTTTTTTCCTCCCTCATTCATTTTATTATTTTTCTTTCCGTAAAGATTTTTTTTCTTCATCATATTATTGAGGTATAAGTGAACCACCCCTAAATCGAGGAGTACCTTACTATTTTTATGCTCTTAAAATATCACCGTTCGTTTGTGCTTAAAGTATTTTCATTTTGACAAAAAATAATACCTAAAGTTTCTTCTTCCTTTTTATAGTACGGAAACTATTTTATAGTGCTTTATACGATGGTAAATTATCTAGTTGTGATGATCTAAAATAGCAGTAGAATTTTATTTTCTCAATAATAAGTTTTATTTACAATTATTTAATGAAAAACTATATTAAAATAAATATTTGACCTATGTTATTATTCCACCAATTTAGAATGGGATAAACAATAAAATTAGATTAATTTATTACCTTCAAATATATTCTCAAAATAATAAAATATAAGTTCTTTAAAAACTTTTAAAATCTCAACAATTATATAAATCTTTTTAAATATTGTTGATATTTTAAATTGTATTTTATTATAAAGATAACTTCTAAAATTAAAATCAACATGAATAGCTTGAAACTATTATTAGAAAATTTTCTTGAGACAAGAATAAATACATAATTAAGAAATTACCATTTATTTTGTAAAATATTGAATTTTTTAAAGATATAAGCTCATCCCGATATTACATTCATTGAGACCTTTTATTTGAGTACCCACATCAATTTTTCATATATTTTCTATATTTATATATATTATATATATGTATATATGAAAAATATATCAGAAATGCATGTGGGTACTCAAATGAAAACCCTCGATGAGTGTAACATCGGGATGAGCTTATATCTTTAAAAATGTCAATAATTAATTAATGACCTTTTATCTTGTGAAATATTGACATTTTTTAAGATATAAGCTCACCTCGACATTGCACTCGTCGAGACCTTTCATTTGAGTACCCACATCAATTTTTCATATATTTTATATATTTATATATATTATAAATATGTATATATGAAAAATATATCAAAAATGCATGTGGGTACTCAAATGAAAGCTCTTGATGAGTGTAACATCAGAATGAGCTTATATCTTTAAAAATGTCAATAATTAAGAACTGACATTGCTATCTTGTCAACTATTGATTTATTAGAGATATAAGCTCACTCCGACATTACACTCATCAAGACCTTTCATTTGAGTACCCACATAAATTTTTCATATATTTTTATATATTATATATATTAGGGTGTGCCAAAATGTAACTTCCTTGATGGACCTTTTAAAATTGGAATTTTGAGTTCCGCTTTTAACTGGAGTTGTGTTTGGGCATTTCCTGACATATTTTGAGCGTTAAGGATTTATTTTGTTTTTTAGAATTTTTTAACAGGAGTTTTGTTCGGCCAAATTTTGAAATTTTAAATGCAAAAATGCCTAAACAAAACTCCTGGTAATAAATTCTATGAAAATTAAATAAATGCTTAACGCTCAAAATATGTCAGGAAATGCCCAAACACGACTCCAGTTAAAAGCGGAACTCAAAATTCCAATTTTAAAAGGTCCATCAAGGAAGTTACATTTTGGCACACTCTAATATATATATATTATATAAAAATATATGAAAAATTGATGTGGGTACTCAAATGAAAGGTCTTGAAGAGTGTAATGTCGGGGTGAGCTTATATCTCTAAAAATATCAATAGTTGACAAAATAGCAATGTCAGTTCTTAATTATTGACATTTTTAAAGATATAAGCTCATTCTGATGTTACACTCATCAAGAGCTTTCATTTGAGTACCCACATGCATTTTGATATATTTTTCATATATACATATATATAATATATATAAATATAGAAAATATATGAAAAATTGATGTGGGTACTCAAATGAAAGGTATTGATGAGTGTAATGTCGAAGTGAGCTTATATCTTAAAAAACGTCAATATTTAAGAAAATAGAGTGTAATTTAACAAAATTCATTATTTAATAATGCAAAATTTTAATTTTTTTTAGTTCACAAGTCACGGCAGTCACATAGTGACTGCAAAGTCGCTAGTATCAATTAATAAAACTTCTAAAAATGTTGATTAATTAAATTGTCGATCATAAACATTTTGACTTTGGTTAAAAAATTTATATAATAACTAGATACTAATCTTTAAAATTTATTGATAATTATCTTCTGAATCTTCAAAGCCACAATCGATTCTGATAATTAAGTAATCGATATTAAACCAAAGATTTCATAATACATTTTTAGCAACAGAATAATCAATTTAAGTTAAAAACATCGTTTCACATAAATGAATAGTAATTTTATTAATACATTCGAAAACAGATTTATATTTATGCTCTCAAAAATAAAAATGCATGATGTTTTCAATAATGTGAATACAATTAAGATGATAAAATTTAAATTAATCGATCTCGACGTTATATCCACATGAATAAACAATCCTGCCGAGTATATAATTGGCACTTACAACGAGCGGCGATGAAATTACATAATGATACACTCGGTCCCTGCAAGTATGCTGTAACCACGCATGCATTTATATCAAAGACTCACTCAGCATCAATCAGTATCAATCTGAACACACCTCAGAAGCGTGCATAATTATTATTCTGAAAAAAAAACATTCTATTCGCGTCGAGTGTTTTATTCTTTAAATATTATTGTATCTTATAGCGACCGTAATTCGAAAGATAAAAATGGATAGATGGAGAGGTAAAATAGCCGTGGTAACTGGTGCATGCTCGGGAATCGGTCGCGCCATTACAGTCTCATTATTGTGCAACGAAATAAATGTAATCGGCTTGGATATTAATGCGGAAGAGTTTCCGAAGATAAAAGAACGCGTTTCGAGTGCTTCTTCTAAAGCTGGCGCTTTTCACGGGATTCAATGTGATGTTTCGCGGGATAAAGACTTAAGTGATGCTTTTGAAGTTGTTGATAAACAATTTTCAGGCGTTGATATTTTGATCAACTGCGCTGGAGTTATTGATTACAGAACTATATATGGTATCTTAAGTTTTATCATTACAGTACAATAAAAAAAAAGTTTGGAAAGTCCAAAAGTGCACGACTCATAATGCTCATTTAATTATGAAATATAAAAAAAAAAAAAAAAAATTTAAGTCGTTCAAAATTAATTGCCGAAAAAATAGCTGTAGTAGGAAGGTACTGCACAAGCGCCCCTGGTGGAATAAAATGTACATAATATCTATAGATATAGATATATCACCATCCATGTTAATTTTACATGGATATATATAGATATACAGTCTTGTAGTTTTCGTTTTTTATTAATTGCAATTAAACGACACTGAATTAATTAATCATTCGCATTCAGTGACCTACAATCGTCGATTAGAATTTTTTTAAAAAAAATTTAACTCAAATAATGGATTTTTTCACAAGTTACAGTGTTTTCGGGTTTCACACATGACGGACAGGAAAATTTTTTGACCTATTTTGGTGTTTTTTTCCAATTCTATTGCAGTAAATCAATTTTTAAAAAGTATGAAAATAATCTCCATTAAATTATCTCGACAATAGTATGCAAAATATCTTGATTCCGTGAACTAACAAGGCTATAATAATAAAAATAGCCGCCAAAATGAGGCGAAAAAAATTTTTCGATCGTAAAGCACTCTCTGATGCTTCGCATCATGAGTCGTGCAATAGTATTTTTTTTCAAGGAATGCAAAGTACACCGTAAAAAATTTTACGTCATTGCGTCAAAAAATTTTGTGTTAAAAATCTTTATGTTAAATATATAACCCAAAAATTTTTAACATCAAGTTTTTTAACGCAATGACGCAAAATTTTTTACTGTGTATAAATGGAACAAAAATTCTTGCAATAAAAATACAAAATTAATCAAAAGCTATTGTACCTAAGTGCATAATAATCTATTTTGTAACTAAACAAGTATTTATAAAAATTAAAAAAAATTATATATTATACATCAAATGTAAAGTTATGTAACCTCGTTATTGATCTTTGGCTGTTGAGTCTTTTCCAAAGAAATAAATAAATAAAAATGGAAAACTTTAGTGTGTAGAATTTAACATTTTAGTATGTTGATTCAACACAGATTGTGTAAAAAAAGTCATCAACACAAATTTTTGTGTTAAATTTGACGAAAAATTTTTTACTGTGTAATTTTTTCTCTCTAAAAATATTAAAATATATAGTTCGTCAATTTTCACGACTTAAAAGACAATAAATGTTTCTTTATTTTCAAAATATAAAAAAAAAATTTTTTTTTTCTAAAATTTTTCTCAAGTTAATTTTTATTTTTATTTTATTATTTTAATTTAATTTTAATTTTATTTGAACTAAGGTTATTTTTTAATTTTTTTAGGAAGCTTGAAAAAAATATTTTTTCTTAGCAAATTTTAAAAACTTTTGAAACTGTTCAATTAGGGGTACACCGGCTTCTAAAAATGTCTTAAAACTTCTTCCTCCACATGAGCTAAAAATTTGTAATCCAAAACCTTTGACGTTTCACTTTTTTCAAGTTTTTCAAATCAGTATTATTACTCCTGAAAAATTAACATATAAATCTTTTTTTGTCAATATAAAATTACTTAACTATGTAATTTTTACATATATTTCTGCCTTTAAATCTAATAACTTCTGCTGTCCAATAAACCAAGAGAAATGAAAATTATCTACAATTATATAGAACTATCCTGCAAATTAAGAGAATCAGTTTTGCAAAATGTTTCCTAGAGTAATAACCTAATAATTAACTAACTAAATTTTCATTTTATTTCAGTATAATTTGTCCAAATACTCAAACTTAATGCAATCATGTACTACACCGAAACTCTATTGTAATTAAAATGTACTCTTTTAATAATGCAATAAATATATATATATATATATATATATATATATATATATATATATATATATATATATATATATATATATAAATCTAATAATTTTTTTTTGAACGTGACATTATTAAAAAATGTAAATTTTACATGTAATTTTTACAGATAATTTTTTGTTGTAATAATTACTCAATTTACTTTCTTTAAATTTGATATTTTAATACTTAAAAAAAATTGTGTCACCTATTTGAAATTCAAGTAAATATCAAGATATAATTTTTTCCAGATGCTGACAGAGAAAGCTTCGAAAGACTATTAAATATCAATGTCCTGGCTGTTGCTACGTGCATAAGAGCCGCCATTAAATCGATGCGAGACAGAGGAGTTCAAGGACACATTATTAATATCAACAGGTTAAATCCAACTTCTGTTCATAACGTATTGATAAAAACAATCAAACAAATCGAAGACAATTAAACACCTTCGACTATTATACTTACTTATGTTTACTTTGCAGCGTCGTTGGTCATGAAATTCCCATGAAAGGTTTATCAGACAGCGTCGGGTCGAACAGCTACAATTTATACCCAGCTTGCAAGCACGCTAGCGTAGCCATCACACACTCTGTTCGTCGCGAATTATCCCAAGCGAAAATCGCCATTAAAATTACGGTATGTAAAATAATTTTGAAAAGAAAATTATTTTTTATATGAGTATTCATTTGTACTTAAATAAATAAAAGCTAAAATTCAGTGCAGTAAATTTATTATTTACAGAGCATAAGTCCCGGTCTGGTTAAAACAAATATAGCAAGTAAGACGAATTTAAAAAATCTCTTTGATGAAATTCCAGCTCTGGAACCAGAAGACGTTGCTGATGCTGTACTTTATGCTCTTGGCACACCGCCTCATGTACAAGTACCTATATTTTTACTGTTATTATTGTTGTTACCGTAACCTGTAAGCTTGACAAGTTTTTCGTACATAAAACAACACGCAAATATTTTTGACTCTTGTATCTTGTAGAGTCTTAAGTATTTGATATTTATCCGGTGAGCTTGGAAAATATTTTATGCTAACATATTTATTTTTAGATTTCCGAGCTGACGATCCAGAGAACTGGGGAGCCTTAGAATACTTTAAGTTATACTAAACTTCTGCAATACAACAATCTTCAAGTGCAATTCAACTGCTAACAAAGTTTCAGGAAATTGTAACACCATACCAGCAATTTTTTAAATTTATATTTGGTCGAGTGGGTTGAAGATACGAGAAGAGTACACTGATCGAAGGATTTATTTGTATTAAAAAAATATTTGTTAATAGTTAACAAATCATTTATTAGAGACCATTTTTTAGTATCAAACAAATATTTCTTAGTATTTAAAATGATTTGTTTGTATTTAATAAATCAGATATTCATTTATTAAATATTAATAAATCTTTTTAAATACTAAGAAATATTTGTTAAGGACTAAAAAGTGGTCTCTAATAAATGATTTGTTAAATATTAACAAATATTTTTAACTATAAACAAATCCTTCTATCAGTGATACAATAACAAAAAGTCCTTTTTTATAAAAATTAAATTTTCTACAAAAAAAGGTCTCATGATTTTTTTGTATCTTCAATTCTCAACTCGTAATTTTGAGTTAATTTTTGAAGATTTTGAATTTTTAATAAAATAATATTTTAAGACAATTTTTAATTATAATTTAAAATCTGAAATTCTGGCTGAAGAATGCGAAATACGGAAAAAATTAAAAGAATTTTTTTTTGTAGAAAATTTAATTTTTTATATAAAATATACCTTTTTTTTTTTTTTTTTTTTTTTTTTTTTCAATCCTCAGCCCGTAATTTTGAATTGAACAATTTGGATATTTAATTAAATAGAAATTTTAAGATATTTTATAATACTTATAACTTTGAAATAAAAATTCTGACTAAAAGATGCGAGATACGAAAAAATTGCTGAATTTTTTTTTTGTAGAGAATTAAATTTTCTTCAAAAAAAGGTTCTTGTGATTTTTTTGTGTCATAAAAATATCACCCAAAATTTATAAGCTAAACTCTAATAATATAAACGTCCTACACTGAGAGAAAAATATGGTCAACTGAACTAGGAAAATCTAGTTAAATAGCATCACCACTATTTAATTGCAGTTCTTGTACCTAACATTATTTATTATATTGAACCCCAATCGAAATTTACTTAAACTATTTTCAGTTAAATATCAGCTTAATAGCCATCTTGATTAACTTTAACTTAGAAAACAGAAAAAATAATTCGGATAGCTCGGACCGGGAATCGAACTCGGATCTTTTGGTTACGCACTAAAGGCTTTTCCATTTTAGCTATCTGAGAAGTTGTCCGTAAAAACCTTTCAGTCACCTAATAACTTTTTGTTTAACACGATAACAAAAACATATTTATTAAAATATAGTCGATATAACTATTTATCAATAGTTACTTAAACTAATGCATATTTTGAGTAACTACAAAAAAAAAGTTCAGAAAACTATATTTTCATAATTGTGATGTTATGATTCAATTAACTATGCACTTTTCTCTCAGTGTAGCGTCATTTTTTTAACGTCAATAATCGTCTAGTTTTTTTAATTTGATTGTTATTTAAATAATTTTTAAGACTATAATTTTCGTAACCAAAAAATCCAGGTTCGAATCCTGGTCTGGGCTGTCCGAATTATTTTTTCATCTACCGAAAAAAATTACACTGAATAAAAAATTACATCTTTACACATTTTCTAACAATATTGTCGAAATAAATTTAAATTGTTGTATTTTCAACTAAAATTTTCTCTGATGGTATGAGACCTCATATATTTCTTAAATACTATAAATACTGAGAAATATTTCTTAAATACTCAGAAATATTTTTTAAATACTAAGAAATGATTTCTTAAATACAAAGAAATCTTCTTGAATGCTAAGAAATTCCTCTATCAGTATACCGAAAAATATTATGGTAAAAGAATAATGAAAAATTAAACATTCTTCGAGAATTGGATCGAGTACCTCGGCTGAAAATAATAACTATCTATCTTTATTAATTAAAAATACCGATCTTCGAGTCATACACGGAAATAAAATTGAAGGAGTTTTTACTAATTTACTATTGTAATTTTTACTAAATAAAAGAGTAACGGTGGACTATACATCTTATTTAGTAATTTTTACGATCTACTATTGTAAATTTTATCCAACAAATAAGACAAGCAAGAGTCTTAAAAAGTCGAATACTATAGAGCAAATTATACAATATGTGTTTGTGAACTTTACCATTCAACTATTGTAAAAATTCACAGTTGGTTTTTTTAAAAGAAATATTAGGGAGGGAGAGAGATAGAAGGTTGGACTAATTGGTACCTGTACAGTAATCGAAAAAAGAAACCGACATTTTCGTGATATCTGGGAATCGAACCCAGAACTCTGTGTTGGCAGCCAGAGACTCTCCCTCTACGCTATCTGAGGTAAACTAAGACACATATCCTTTAACATTTACATAAACTTGGAGTCTAGCGCTGTGCACGGCCATCACTCACACTAATTGAGAAACATTCCAATTCAACTATTGTAAAATTTGCTATAGTTCTATTGGAAAGATACAGAGGCAGCACTGGAAATTTTCATCTCTTACTTTTTACAATAGTAATATCGTATTTTTTCATGAATAAATAATATTTTTTCTTCTAAAATATTTGAAAATTAATAGTAATCAAAGTATAGTCCAGCTTTACAATAGTTGTATCGTAAATTTTCCCAGAAATTTTTTCCCGTGTATATTAACACTAAAATTTTAATTAACTAATTTTTGTTAGATCGAGAAGTTATTATATTAAAACAGCAATAAAAATAATTGAAGATAACAATTAGATTTGACTGATGATGGACAAGTACTCTTGGAAGTAGAGTGGTAATAATGTCAAGATAATATAAATAAAAGGAGAATTGTATGATTAAGCGAGAAATAAAAATGCATGCGGTATCAGTGAAAGGTGAAATCGGAGACATGAATGTAGGCGACAGTTAAGGTGTCAAACAAGTTTCTGAGAGTTTCGGATAGTTCTCGGAGATCAAGAGAAGTGCGTCGCTTTATGGGATTCTCAAGTATTACGATATCTCTGTGCAATAAGATCAAACTTAGTATATAGAGGTCGGCATGTATATAATAGTATAAGACTCACTGCTCCCCTTTATCGTTTCTGTGAATCTCAAACGCTTAAATTTCCCGAGTTTAGATAGAGAAGCTAACTGTAGAAAGCTCATGGAATGTAATAGACATTTAAATACTTCTTATCGTTAAATTATTCCCTATTTTGAACTTTCTTATAATAATAAATAATTTTATTTTATCTCCACTCATGATTACAAGAGATTACTTTTTTTTTTATTTCAAAAATATTTAATTGATTTCTTTATGATAAATTTTTAATTTAATAAGTTTAATTAAGGAGCTTAGTAATAAAAAAAAAAAAAATTAATAATGTAATTGTATTAGCTCTTAAATTAATGAATTCACAGTAAATTCAAGTTTGTTATTATCGATATAATAGTCTCAATAGGATTACAATTATTGATGCACATTACACGAGTGAGCATTAAAATTATTGATAGTAATTAATAGTACACAGATAATAGTGATCATCACCGATTGTTATCAATCGCAGCGAATTATTTCGGAATTACCACACCATGTAATATTCTTCAAAGCTCCTGAATATGACAATAACATTTAACTCCGCGTTTATGTTCTGAATTTTATCAACAGTTCAATGAAATTAAATAGAATTTATAATGTTATTCATAATAAAATACTTGCAATTTACAAACAATTAAGGGATTAAAAAAATTAAAAAACTCTGATAAAAAATGATTTAATTAAAAAAAAACAATTTTTTTAATTAAATAAAAAAAACTTTGGAATTTAATTTTTTTGAATTAAGAAAAAAATTATCTTTAATATAAATTTTATGCTTGTATAATTTATAATTTTATTATAAACTAGCAACTATACAGTCACTATATGACTGCCGTGATTTGTGAACTATAAATAAATACAATTTTGCTTTATTAAATAATGAATTTTGTTAAATAGCACTGTACTTTCATAAATATTGACGATTTTAAGGATATAAGTTAATCCCGATAATACACTCATCAAGAGCTTTCATTTGAGTACCCACATGCATTTTTTATATATTTTTCATATATACATATATATAATATATATAAATATAGAAAATATATGAAAAATTGATGTGGGTACTTAGATGAAAGGTCTCGGTGAGTGTAACGTCGGGGTGAGCTTATATTTTTAAAAATATCAATAGTTGACAAGATAGCAATGTCACATCTTAATTATTGACATTTTTCAAGATATAAGCTCATCTCGGTGTTACACCCATCAAGAGCTTTTGTTTGAGTACCCACATGCATTTTTGATATATTTTTCATACATACATATATATAATATATATAAATATACAAAATATATGAAAAATTGATGTGGGTACTCAAATGAAAGGTCTCGGCGAGTGTAACGTCGGGGTGAGCTTATATTTTTAAAAATATCAATAGTTGACAAGATAGCAATGTCACTGCTTAATTATTGACATTTTTCAAGATATAAGCTCATCTCGGTGTTACACCCATCAAGAGCTTTTGTTTGAGTACCCACATGCATTTTTGATATATTTTTCATATATACATATATATAATATATATAAATATACAAAATATATGAAAAATTGATGTGAGTACTCAAATGAAAGGTCTCGGTGAGTGTAACGTCGGGGTGAGCTTATATTTTTAAAAATATCAATAGTTGACAAGATAGCAATGTCACTTCTTAATTATTGACATTTTTCAAGATATAAGCTCATCCTGGTGTTACACCCATCAAGAGCTTTCGTTTGAGTACCCTCATGCATTTTGGTATATTTTTCATATATGGGTGATTCTCTGTAAGGATGTTCTTTGCTGTCCCAGGCATTTTTTTATTAGAAAAATTGTTATTTTGTTACTAAAAAAAATTTATAACGAAAGTAAAAAAACATTTCTATTTGGAGCATTGAAAACTAAAATGAAATAAATTTCGGTTTTTTTTCTATAAATTCGTAAACCACCGAAATGTCAGTCCCCTGGGCTGTCCCAGTCCCAAAATTAAAGCTTTAAGATTAAATTTTAAGTTATTCGTCAATAATATATAATTTTATCCATAATGTTTATAAACTTAATTAGTTAACTAAAAATCTTCTTCAATAAAAAGTACCGAAAGTTAATTTGTTTCATTAAATTCATTAAACCAAAGTTTGTCCCAGGCATTTTAAGATCAGTTCCCTGCCAAAAGTACAAAGCCAAAAAAAAAAAAAAATTTAGCGTATTATTTTACCTTTTGTAAGGTTTATAAGGATCTAACTAGCCGTAAGTTAATAACCATAGGGCTGTTAGCGCTTTATCGGCATTTTATTTAGTGTCAAAGCACCGTTTGTGCTGGAAATATGTGTCTGGGCCACTTCAAAACTCAGTCCCCTGGCAGCTACTTTTGTTTATAATTTATTTATAAAATTGGATCCATAAGTCTTAATATTATTCTAATTAATGTAAAAATTCATTGAGAACTTAAAAAGTTGAATGCATTGAAATAGTTTGCTTGATTTTTCTCAATTTGATAAAAAAAATCAGTCCCCTGGCAGTCAGTCCCCTGTCATGTTATATGGCAAAAGATACACAAATATCGAAAAAGCAAAAATTAATTCGGCTGTTTATTTATTATAATTAAGCTGATAGTTTTGTGTATCCCTTGTTAATTTTTTTTCTAATAAAATCAAAAATAATTTGGTCGGACGATTTTGTACAGATTTAAGACGTCCTTACAAAGAATCACCCATATACATATATATAATATATATAAATATATATTATCAATAATAAAGATTATTATTATTAAGTTGAAATTTTCAGAAATTAATAATAATAATAATAATATACGCGTATAATTTCAACAGATAGACTAAACGAGCCATTGCACGCGCTGCTACACCCACACAAGGATTTGGGTAAAATCCCCGGATAAAAGGTAGTAAAACTTAAATTACCAGAAATCGTGTAGTGTGTTGCAAGTTCTTCGGCTGCAGTGAATTTTGAGAGCAACAAGCAACAACCAACAACTGAAAACTTAACATCGAAAAGTATTTTAGTTATTTCGTTTTTTGTTGTCGAGATCTTCTTGTCTGTTTAGTATTTCTGTCACTGCACTACAGTTGTAGATATCTAAGCTACCCTCTACCCTCTGTACAGTCACCGATATAAGGCATATAAGACACCAGGATAAGAAGTACGAAGGGAAAGGATATAGCAATGCAGAGATAGCAAAGACAGCAATGCCGGAAAACGTATCGTGTTAATCCAATTCGCACCGGGAGCGATTCAGCGGGGGTCAAACGGCTTAGAGGGATACAGAACAAGAACAAGACATGTATATGGATACTTTTTTGGTGGAAACGTGATCTCGGAATTAGAACGCACCTAGAATATTTTATTGTTAATAAGAATTGATTAGAATCGAGGACTAGCTACAATTTCATCTGTTTTTTCTTCACTTCCAAGATTCTTTAAATTCATTCACACTAATTAAAAATGTTTTAATTTATTAGTCTATCTCTAGATACATAATTAAGAAATTACCTTATATCTTGTGAACTAATGATATTTTTAAAAATATAAGCTCACCTCGACATTTCACTCATAAAGACCTTTCATTTAAATACCCACATCAATTTTTCATATATTTTATATATTTATGTATATTATATATATATATGAATATATGAAAAATATATCAAAATGCATGTAGGTACTCAAACAAAAGCTCTTGGTGAGTATAACATCGAAACGAGCTTATATTTTTAAAAATGTCAATAATTAAGTCTTAATATTGTATCTTGTGAACTATTGACATTTTTAAAGATATATGCTCATCCCGATGTTACACTCATCAAGACCTTTCATTTGAGTACCCACATCAATTTTTCATATATTTTATGTATTTATATATTTCAGAAATACCATATATATAAAATATATCACAATTGCCATGTGAGTACTTAAATGAAAGCTCTTGATGCGCGTAACATCAGGATGAGCTCATATCTTTAAAAATGTCAATAATTAAGAAATGACCTTGTATTTTGTAAACTACTGACATTTTTAAAGATATAAGCTCATCCCGATGTTATACTCATCGAGACCTTTCATTTAAGTACTCACATCAATTTTTCATATATTTATATATATTATATATATGTATATATGAAAAATCTATAAAAATGCGTCTGGGTACTCAAATGAAAGCTCTTGATGAGTGTAACATCGGAATGAGCTTATATTTTTTAAAATGTCAATAATTAAGAACTGACATTGTTATCTTGTGAACTATTGATATTTTTAGAGATCTAAGCTCACCCCGACATTACGCTCGTCGAGACCTTTCATTTGAGTACCTACATCAATTTTATATATATTTCTATATTTATATATATTATATATATGTATATATGAAAAATATACCAAAAATGCATGTGGGTACTCAAATGAAAGCTCTTGATGAGTGTAACATCAGGATGAGCTTATATCTTTAATTAAAATCGTCAATATTTAAGAACTGATATCGCTATCTTGTCAACTAACGATATTTTTTAAGATATAAGCTCACCCCGACATTACACTCATCAAGACCTTTCATCTAAGTACCCACATCAATTTTTCATATATTTTCTATATTTATATATATTATATATATGTATATATGAAAAATATATAAAAAATGCATGTGGGTACTCAAATGAAAGCTCTTGTTGAATGTAACATCATTATGAGCTTATATCTTTAAAAACGTCAATATTTAAGAAAGAACAGTGCAATTTAACAAAATTCATTCTTTATTAAAGCAAAATTTAGTAATTTTAATAATAATAATGGTTGCAAAGTATAATAGCATGAATCACGGTCTGTACTGCAAGCAAAAGCCATACTGTGTGTAGTGAAGTGGTAAAGAGGATGAGAGTTCGTTAACGTAACTAGTACTAGTGTTATCGCAAACACAACCTGACTAAAACTCTCTGTACTCTATTCCCTGATATTGTCAGTGTATATGAGCAATGTATATGCAGCAATGCAGTGTCAGACTTTAAGTAGATTGTGGGTTTTTTATGAGCAAAAGCAATGAAAAAGCTCGTGTACTTTTACCCAAATTAAACGTGATGTATCGTCCCTAATTCAATTATCTAATTATTTGATATTTGAAGAGGGTTTTTCATTTGTATATGTGATTCATACAACTGAAATATTATTTTAAATACTTTAAATAAATTTTAACAGTTTAGAGTTTTGTTAATATTTCGATCTTTATAAATTTAATTAAAGTACAGACAGTGTTTGTTGTATTATTAATTAATTGTAAATTATTCTTGAGTTCGAAGAGAAACAATAAAAATAACTATTTTATCCAGGGTCAGAAATAGTGACCAAATACAAAAGAATAAATACATTCATAGAAGCGAGATAACAGAAGTATAGTTTTAATTTATTTGTTAGTAAGTTAGAAAATGGAGAAATATAAATTTACTAATTTTTTATGAATATTCATAACATACTTCAAAATTTAAATAACAATAAAAAAAATGTACCTACAAATTTTATACAATAAATATGGTACTAATAATTTAATTCAGAGTTATAAAATTCAGCTAGTGAATTAAAACAAGTAGTAATGTTTTTTACAGATCAGATCTGGAGTAAAAGTGTATATATATACTTGAAAAATCATTCTTTTCTTTTTATTTTATATAACTTACATATAAGGCGGATAGGAATAAAGTAATCGCCACGACGGCGAACGATCCCAGCACCAGGAGCCAGGAAACGAGCTTTTTATTTCTCAGCGGCATTTACAGCAGCCTTGCATCCGTGCTTATCTCGACCCTTGGTCCCTTTACTTCTCTATTTTCTTTCTTATATACACATTCACCTTTTACGAGCCTCCGTACCCATGGATTATTTGAACAAGCGACAAGATTTAAACGAAAAATGAATAACATAAAATTCATCTTCTTTTTTAATTGAAGTTTAATGTTATTCTAAACGTCGTAATAAAAAAAATAATCATAAAAAAAATTTTAATACAAGATTATTATTTTTAATTTGTAAAAATTTCAACTTAATAATAATAATAATCTTTATTATTAAGAGAATAAGGAAAATTTTATTTCCAAGATAGTCATATGATAAAATCGGTTTTTTTAGTGAAATTTAGTGTCATTGCAAAGATCTTGACTTAAATTTGTACCTTTTCAAGGTTTCATATCATTCTTACCGATAGTCGATTTATGATGATAAGTATTGAGGCTGCATTCAAAAATACTCTATCTCTAGATACATAATTAAGAAATTACCTTGTATCTTGTGAAATATTGACATTTTTAAAGATATAAGCTCACCCCGACATCACACTCATCGAGACCTTTCATTTGAGTACCCACATCAATTTTTCATATATTTTATATATTTATGTATATTATATATATGTATATTTAAAAAATATATGAAAATGCATGTGGGTACTCAAATGAAAGCTCTTGATGAGTGTAACATCAGGATGAGCTTATATCGTTAAAAATGTCAATAGTTAAGAACTGTCATTGCTATCTTGTCAACCAATTATATTTTTAAAGAAATAAGCTCACCCTGACATTACACTCATCGAGACCTTTCATTTGAGTACCCACATCAATTTTTCATATATTTTATATATTTATGTATATTATATATATGTATATTTAAAAAATATATGAAAATGCATGTGGGTACTCAAATGAAAGCTCTTGATGAGTGTAACATCAGAATGAGCTTATATCGTTAAAAATGTCAATAATTAAGAACTGTCATTGCTATCTTGTCAACCAATTATATTTTTAAAGAAATAAGCTCACCCTGACATTACACTCATCGAGACCTTTCATTTGAGTACCCACATCAATTTTTCATATATTTTATTTATTTATGTATATTATATATATATGTATATTTAAAAAATATATGAAAATGCATGTGGGTACTCAAATGAAAGCTCTTGATGAGTGTAACATCAGGATGAGCTTATATCGTTAAAAATGTCAATAATTAAGAACTGTCATTGCTATCTTGTCAACCAATGATATTTTTAAAGAAATAAGCTTACCCTGACATTACACTCATCGAGACCTTTCATTTGAGTACCCACATCAATTTTTCATATATTTTATATATTTATATATATATATTATATTTATGTACATATGAAAAATATATCAAAAATGCATGTGGGTACTCAAATGAAAACTCTTGATGAGTCTAACATCAAGACGAGCTTATATTTTTGAAAAAGTCAGTAGTTAAGAAATTACAGTGCAATTTAACAAAATTCATTATTTATTAACGCAAAATTTTATTTATTTATAATTTACAACTCACGGCATTCACATAGTGACTGCAAGGTTGCTAGTAATAATAATAATAAAATTTACAATTAATGATCCAAGATGAATCCAAGTGATCTTTCGTGTTTAAGCTCTTACTTCTTTAAAAAAGAAGAAAAAAGAGAGACAGCAAAATACATATACATTGGTATAGGACAAGGCAGTTGATTCCCTCGTGAAGAAAAACAGAAGGAAGAGAATAGAATAAGATAGGCGAAAGTCCTTTTCAATTTCAGGTCGTGGAGTCTCTTGAACGTGAATCCAAGGGGGTGCCAACGGGGATTAAAGGGGACGAGTTGGCAGTGCATTTACAAATATACGAGAGACGCGACTCTGAAGGCGGAAAGGATTACGAGTCAGTTGCAAGAAGAGGCTCCAGGACGAAGGAAACGGTGAACCTTTCTGCTCTTACTCCACCTCCTGAGAATCTGTATATGTGTATGTATTCTGTGCAAACAGAGAGAAGTAAAATGGTAAAGAAACCCAGGAGCTAGAAGGTGGAAGACTTGAGACTGTGGAGACTCAAGACAGGAGACGATAGCTTAAATAATCAATTGACTAAAGCTTCTGACCAGAAAGAGAAAGTTGATAGAGTTGACCCGGAACCAAGTGTTTGCGATCCCTTTACATTTTTTTATCCGACCGCTTCTGTGTATCCACCTTTAACTCGCTGGAATTAATTCACCGGATACCATCAGACAGAGCTTATTTAATCCTCCTCTTATTTTTACAACTAGAAGAGCTGGACTTAATTTAAGGGTGGGCCAACTATTCTATCAGCTTCAGGAAACTCATTTATACGAGAAGGAACTGCTCATCCATTCTTGAGTCCAATGGAATTAAGTTAAATAAAAAGTTAATAAAATATCGTTGATGAAATATCGAAAAATCCTTTAATTTAAGGGGGGTTGGAGTACCCCATGGCTTAACGGAGACAATGTTTCATGAAATAGACCTATTAGTCGTCTTAAGGTTAATGGGGGCTTTAAAAAAACTATTCGGTGGATAAAATAAAATTAGATTTATTAGAGCTAATCAAAACTAGCGCAATTATTAGAACAAATAAATATTAAAATTTCATTTAATCGTTAAAACAATAAATCATTTTTCGATCTGAAAATATAAAATGACATTTAAATTTGAGCTCATTTAATGAGTTTTAAGATACTTTTTACAGAAGTTCAATATGTCCGCATTAAAAAATTATTTCAAAAAGAAATAAGTATAAGTGTAGTGTAATTTGAATTTTTCAAAACTTTTAAATTATTGCGCTCTTAATAAGTGAAGCGCTCTACTCTGGACATTTGAAAAAAAGCAGTTTTCTACTTTTATTATTACTATGTAAGGCCCTTAGGGAGCTAAGGCTTCAGGGTCTAAAATGTCGATAAATAAATAAATAAATAAAAGAGGTGATTGTCATTCAGCAAAATTTTTCAATAATTCTGCATTTAATGCCAATATAATAAATAAATTTCTACGAAGAAAAAAAGAAAATTTCTTACGCCAAAAAATTTCTAGTCTTTCTTAAATATTTTTTTCAAGCCAAAAAAATTTACCTTCGAATCAAGAATTTTTTCTCTCTGTAAGAGAAATTTACTGAAAACCTAGAAAAAAACTTGTGCCTAGATCTTGCGACTTTTAACAGTTCAAAATTCAATTAATCTACTCTTATTTCTATAAATTTTTTCTTAAATTTGCTAAAAACTCTAATAAAAAAAATTTTTTCCAAGGTATTTTTTATGGAATAAAAAAATCATTAAAAGCTTACGAAATTTCCCCTAAAGTCCAATTTTAGCTTAAAATTTAACCCGGGCTTATAAATTTTTACTTTCCATTCAGTATCAAGATACTATCTAGATTATGATCGCGATAAATAACCAGAAATAATAAATCGCACGTCGGCCATGAATCTATCTAAGCAATTATTTATCCAGGTAATTTGGAATAATTTGTGCGTTTTTAAATCTAAAGCAGTATAATTTGATCGAAAATACATAACCAAGCCCTCCGTGATTGCACAAAGAGAGAGAGAAGGATAAAGAGAGTTGGGAGTAGAGGGCCGAACGTTATGTACAGAGTCCAGAGTCCAAATAAGTGTAGAGAGTAGATGGCGGATGGTGGATGGAAACTATGATTCGACACTCGTGGGGCGGTGTTACAGCGGTTTGCAATTTCCATTTATTTATGCAGCTTGTAAATACGTTATACCGGTTCGTTGTTATCAAGGCTGTCAGTGCGTACATCCGGATGGGTGAATACGAAAAGCGGTTTTCAGTAACAACACACTTCTATAACCGATCTATTCTGCTGCTGTGTGTAAACTTGTATTTAATATACATCACACACTAGAGTACACAATTATTTCAGCACAGCAATAATAATTTTGGACTGTTTGTGTATTGTACAGACAGAATAGAAAATAGAAAATAGAAAATAGAATAGAAATAAAATGAAAATAAAGAGGAATCTCGGGATCATCTAGTGGCCGTGATCCTTGACATGAACAACCGTTTATTTCCGTTTATTCCAAATCCCATCAGAGAGATTTATGTTTTTTATTCCTCGCGCAACTTAACCCGCTCATTTTCTCAGCTTCTGATATTATATAATACTTATTACCTTTACTTCTTCTGGGCGCTCGGTGTATGTCACCCTACGGACTTTCCAAAGCTGAAATATTCCGGTAGACAGCGCATCCGAACAGCTTACCGGATCATCCGATAATCCCATTACCCGGGGTCATAATAGTGCCCGGCGTGCGGGAGCTTTTATAGGAGAGGGTTCCTTGGAGTCCCTGCTGACGCATTCGAAATACTCAATAACAGTTGTCTTAAGACCAATGATGACTCATGACCTGACTTAACTAATTATAGAGATGTATATTCAAGTTTTTCCCAAAAAACAGGTTCATTTGAAAGCGAAATGACCACCAATAACTTTTTATCATTGTCCATTTTGGGCTGTAAGACATTCGGACAGTTAAATCTAGCTAGATGATGAATATTTAAGAAATCATATTGTGTCTTGTCAAGTAATGATATTTTTACAGATATAAGCTCATATCAACAATTATGAATTAATAGTTAATAAGTAAGTTTTAATAGGTAATAATTAATAAGTAATAAGCAATAATTACTCAGCAATTTTTATGAGTGAAAATGAATGAAATCACTATGCTAGCTATAAGTCATCTTGTTATACATCAAAAATTTATTTTTCTTATGTACTAACAATTGTATTATTAACCCTGTTAATGGCCTAGGCTGTTGGGTTTGTTTATTGAAATAAAATAAAATAAAATAAAAAATAAAATATCGATGTTACACTCATCGAGACCTTTCATTTGAGTACCCACATGCATTTTTATATAATATATATATGTCGGAGAGGCAGGATCTTTTGTTAGGGGTTCAGCATTTTGTGATTTACCCATTTTTATTATTACAATTAATTAATATTCCCAATTACAATAAGATCAATTATCAAGAATGAGTAGGTAAACTCGTACAAGATTAATTTAACTTAGAATGCTAACAAAATTATAAATATCTTGCGATAGACCGAGACTTAGGAAATAACGAATTCGCGATCACCAGGACGTCCGTTCAATCTCAATTCCAAATCAAGACTGTCTTTTCCCCAACTATTCTCAAATAGTCTGCCTGCTGCATATTTCTCTTTTCCATATTAATTTTATGATACCTCTATCGTCCTGGGATCCCGATTACGTTGACCACCATGTGCCTACCTAGGCCTAAGCCTACCGCAATAAAACAATTTCGTTAAAACTTATTTTACAAAACATTAAAGTAATAGTACATTTCTTAAAATTACTAAAAATAGAAATATCCTAAAGAATATTCTCATCACTTTGACAGAAAATACTTCGCTGTACTTTATTCTCCGACATATATATATATATATATAAAAGAAGTGAAAGGTAAAATATTATTTCGATCATACCCGCATGAAAATACTATATATCGTTAAAAATATATTATACAATATATTGCATATAAGTGATGAATATATGGCGGCAAAATTGTCTATATTGAAAAGTATAACTTTATTCTATATATGGAAGCATGTATTTTAAATAATATATTCATTAATATATGGTGATCCATATATTGTTTAGTATATATCATCTGCTATATTACCAAATACATAAAAACCATATATAATATATCATGTACAATATATGAAGAATATATGTGACACCATATATTTATCGATACATTATTTTAAGTATAAGGTATCATTATATAAAAAGTTATACCGATACACGTATGGATCGTGCATACATGAAGCAAATATATTGATGAATATATGGTTTATACATGAAAATGATATATTTATTTACAATATATTTTTTTATATCATTGTGGCAAAATTATAGATATGATTTTATATATCGTTCCATATATCACATTATAATATCAATATATTTAATCATATATTTTGAAACATATAAACCTTTTCCAAGCGGGTATTAACGAGTTTTTACATCAAAAATTAAAAAAAAAACAATTTTAAAATTTGAATTATTATTTCAGATATTAAAAAAAAAAACCCCCGAAAAAGTCAGAAAAAAATTAAGATATGATCCCCCAAGTAATCAACCAATCAAGTGCCAGCAAGAACACAATCAGCAAATATTAAAGCAAATACGAAGAAACAGTAGTGTAAGAAAGAAGCTTTTTTTGATCTATTGTTATAATTTTTTCGTAAGCCATCGTATTAATTTCTCAAAATGTTTATTTATTTAAAAAAACTTATAACTGCTTTAAGTCAATTAATTAATAATGATATAATTAGAATAATAGAAAATGATCCTTTTTTTCGAAGTTCAACTCTTCAAGTATAACTCTCCTACTAGGAAAAATTTTTGCGATGATGCGCCCTCCGCCGGATGTTTTCAAAACTAACCTTCTTAATATTAGATATAGCCTGGTGTGATCACATTTATCTACACTGACGGAAAAAATAACTTTTGAGAAATAAAGACATTCGTTGTATAAGAAATCAAATTGTTAAATATTCTCAACAATTTTTTTTAGCAATTATACATGTATTAATCTAAGTAATATTAGTTTTTCGTGAAATTCTTAAAATTTTTCACTGCAATATTTTATTCTCACTCATTCACTCAATAAGGAATAATTCCTCATTTAAATTAATTATTTATCTCAAAATTAAAATTTTTCATATATCCTGTAAACTGTAATTCTCATTAAATATCACAAATGCAAGTGGTATTGAAATTTTTAAAAATAAATTGTATGATTATTTATTTAATTTAGATGAATGAGCTTTAATTTTTGAATTTTCTGATTCATTTCTTAAATCTTAGATCCATGTTTCTGAATAAACTCTATTCTAAGTGACTGTAATGTTCATAATATTAGGATTATTTGGTATTAATTTGTGCAATTATAAATTATAGTAAATCTTTAAATTCTAACTAGTCATTATTGACTATTAAAAGACTGTTGAA
This sequence comes from Cotesia glomerata, assembly GCF_020080835.1. Taxonomy (NCBI): domain Eukaryota; kingdom Metazoa; phylum Arthropoda; class Insecta; order Hymenoptera; family Braconidae; genus Cotesia; species Cotesia glomerata. The sequence goes on from NC_058163.1 coordinate 25,360,657, forward strand.
TATTTAACACAAAAATTTCTTACTGAATAAAATAAGAAGCGATATCGATATAGAGTATGATATTGAAAGCATCATTGATATTATTATTAAACTAATGTCCAATAAGTTATGCCAATATCAAGTGATGTGATAAGTGATAGTTAAGTGAGAGCTTTACGTTAGAAGCTTCAAAATTAATTCGTGCAAAGAACACTTATGCTGTAGAGCGAGCTCTTTTGGTATACACGAGTGCCGTGAAAAGGTAATAAACGAGATTTAATTGTGATCAAGAAGCTCTTTACCAGCATTATACCTGCACACATTTACACTCCTGTTTTTAATTACTTAATGAATATTCAAGATACCTTTTAATAATTAAATACACCTATCAATCATTATATTATTGACATTTATTATTAGACGAATTCATTTTTAGTAAAATTTAATGAAGCATTAAAATTATTTAAACTAAAAATTTTTTGTTCGATTCAAAATTATCTAATTTTTTGAAATAATTTTCAATTAATATATAATTATTAATTACAATTATTATGTCAGTCATTAAACGGTAAAAGATCTAGTATTAAATAATTATTGCCTGAAGAAGTTTAATTCATAGAAAATCAAATTTATTCATTGCTAATTTATTAAATTTTATACTTAATTTTTATTATTGCATAATTTTTATGCTAACTTTGAAAAGTTAATTAAATAAATAGTTAATTTCTTCATTATTAACATTTTGAAATTTTAAAAAATATAAATAAATTTTTATAAGCTGCAAATATTTTATTATTTTATTATTATGCTTTACTTGTACACCTCTCGGTTTTTACAAGGCTGATTCCTCTTGAGAAAAAAGTTTTTTGGAGTTTACTCTTTAAGAAACGATTTGAGTTATAAGGCCCGGAAAATTTTGCTCAGTTAGTCTTTAGTCATTCACGTATCCAGCTACATGCTTTTGTATTTATATTGTAATTAACTTTTACAGTAACAAAGTAACAAATTAATTAAAAATGCCAAATTTGAATATGATCTTAGAATTCAAAAATAACGAAATAACCATATTTTCGAATTTCAGACTGTCGTTCGATTGTATCGAATTTTTTTAAGCTTTAAATGACCTACACAGTGTCTAATAGATTTTTTTCTCTTATTTATAACTTTAATTTTCCCGATTTTTTTAGTTTTTGAGATTTTTTTGAATTTTAATCATACTCAATCTGAATCCAAAAAATTTTTTTATTCTGATAATTTCGATTTTTCATGATTTATTGTCATTTTTTTTAGTTTTTTGCTATTTTTTCAAATTTTGACGGCTCAACGGGCTAATTAACGTTCAAATTCAGATTCCGTGAATTGAAATATATAAAAATCATGCTTGATCTAGGTCCACAAAATTTTATTCATCGCTGTGGCTGCAGTTTTTCGCAATTTTTTGCCTTATTTAGGGTTTTTTGGATTTTAGTCAAAATTTTGAGGGTTTACGGGCAATAATAATTAAAATAAGTAAAAATTATTTCTTTTTACGCCAAATTTGAATGAAACATGAATTTTACTTACGTAAAGGGACGTATATGTTTGCTGAAATTGAAAAAAAAATTTTTTTATGTAAAAATAAATACGACGCGACAGTGTAAAATTTTTTTTGAAGCCCGTGTACAATTTTATGATCTAGTATAGCGTATGAATGGCGGAGAAATAAATCAAATAGACTATCACAGCGAAATTGTTCTTAGTCTCAGGAGGGGATTCATACTGTGTGTATAGATAGATTGTATGCTACTATACTGAATGGTGAACATCTCGGAAAACCTTAGAGACCGATTGTAATAATCCCAGTCCTAGAACAATCACGCGAACAAGCAGCGAGGACAAGAGGAAGTAGGAGAGAGATCGATGAAAACTGTATAGAATAATACTAGCGTGGATATCAGCGATATTGGATATTTAGATACTCGGTATAAGTTTAATTCTGCTGAAACAATCCCCTTGACCGAATAGAAACGCGTACAAGCATTGTCGTGGACCAACTCGTCTCTTTGGAACCTGTTTGTTCGTTCGCTTTCCGAGTAGGTACATGTTAAGTGGCAGATGGCAGAAAAGCATCCTATTGCCTCGAGAAACACGAGCGAGTATCAAAAAGTCTGGAAAAAGTTTATCTCTTTTTTACATCTCGGAAAAGTACGAAACGAAGACTCGAGAAACAAAAAAGCAAACGGAAAAACAAAATTATTTTCACGCCAAACCGGAAAAAAACTTTTATCCAATAATTTTGCGCAGCATCTGGTAACAAACGACGACAACGATAGTATCACTCCCGAAAACTCGTAGTTTATTTTTTGAATACTTATTCGACATTCTGATTTGCTGAAAAAAAATTTTAATTTTTTTCTTTGTTAAGAATTCAAAAATTTTTAGCTGTAATTTAGAAAATATATATTAGTAATAATTAAATTTTGGATTAGTTCAATATTGTAATTAAAATAATAACGGTTAATGACGGGTACCTAATTATTCTCACTAATAGAAAATTAATGATGATAAGTATTTAGGTTGCATTCGAAAATGCTCCATTTCAAGATACATAATTAAGAAATAACCTTGTATCTTGTGAAATATTGATATTTTTAAAGATATAAGCTCACCCCGACATTAAACTCATCAAGACCTTTCATTTGAGTACCCACATAATTTTTTCATATATTTATATATATGTATATATGAAAAATATACCAAAATGCATGTGGGTACTCAAATGAAAGCTCTTGATGAGTGTAACATCGGAACGAGCTTATATCTTTAAAAATGTCAATAATTAAGAACTGACATTGTTATCTTGTCAACTAACGATATTATTAATAGTATATTACATACCTAGGCCAGTAAAATAAGAAAAGTCTCAGACCACATGTAATTGTTGGCCGAGGCGAAGCCGAGGTTAACAAACATGTGGTCTGAGGCTTTACGTTTTACTGGCCAAGGTGTGTATACTATTTTTCTGCTCGACGTAGCCGGAATGCAGCAACTTTGTTTAGCGCAGCGGCCAGAAAGTTGCCACTTTCCGGCCGGAGGGCAGAAAAGATATATGCTCATCCCGAAATTACACTCGTCAAGACCTTTCATTTGAATATCCACATCAATTTTTCATATATTTTGTATATTTATATATATATATATATATATATTACATATATGTATTTATGAAAAATATACCAAAATGTATGTGGGTACTCAAATGAAAGCTCTTGATGAATGTAACATCGGGATGAGCTTATATCTTTAAAAATGTCAATAATTAAGAAATGACATTGTTATCTTGTCAACTAACGATATTTTTAAAGATATAAGCTCATCCCGAAATTACACTCATCAAGACCTTTCATTTGAGTATCCACATCAATTTTTCATATATTTTGTATATTTATATATATTACATATATGTATTTATGAAAAATATACCAAAATGCATGTGGGTACTCAAATGAAAGCTCTTGATGAGTGTAACATCGGAACGAGCTTATATCTTTAAAAATGTCAATAATTAAGAAATGACATTGTTATCTTGTCAACTAACGATATTTTTAAAGATATAAGCTCATCCCGAAATTACACTCATCAAGACCTTTCATTTGAGTACCCAAATCTATTTTTCATATATTTATATATATTATATATATGTATATATGAAAAATATATAAAAATGCATGTGGGTACTCAAATGAAAGCTCTTGATGAGTGTAACATCGGGATGAGCTTATATCTTTAAAAACATCAATAGTTAAAAAAGTACAGTGCAATTCAACAAAAATTATTATTTAATAAAACGAAATTTTATTTATTTATCTATATTCACAAATATAGATATACAAATACATGGAGTGAGCATGTACTGGTACATCAGCAGCTATTGGGGCTTATACCTTAGGAATTTTTTTAAATTTCTTTCATAATATTTTTAAAAATATAAATTTAATAATTAGAAATTTAAATATTTATTGAGTTAAGTGCATAAAAGGTGAAAGCTACAATATATTGCATTGTTTTTTATCAAAAATTTCTTGAGATTCAATTGTTTGTCACAATTCTTTCTTTTGGTCTAAATCAGGACTTTGGTCTTCTTTGTCTTTAATTTGCAATGGTCCTTCAACATTTTCCAACTTTTCTAAATGTTTTTTCTTGAGAATCGTAGCTCCAGTAAATCCTGAAAAATAATAAATAAAAATTAAATTTTAAAATTTCCCAACACAATATTTTATTTTCACTCATTCGCTCAGTAAGAAATAAGTACTCATTTAAATTAATTATTTATTTTAAAATTAAAATTTTTTATGTATCCTGTAAACTCTAATTCTCATTAAATATCACAAATTTCATTTTAGTAAAACCAAAAACGCTTTCAAGCGTATTGTATTTCATAATTTCAATGTTGATGCTCATTAGCGAATAAAGTAAAACATTTCATTATATTCTTTGACTGTATTATCCGTTTTTTTTTTATCTCCCGGATTTTTGCCACAGTACTAATGCGTCTAAATATTAATTACTGTTATCCTATACATTGTTGCAAACTCAATTTTTTATCCTAAAATTTTTTTAATCAGAGGATTGAATCATACTCGAATTAATTAACAAAAATGTACATTTAAAAAAAACTTTGCTTCAATTAAATATATGAGTTTAATAACAATAATAACAAAAGAATTCAAATAAAAAATTACAAAATTAAAAAAAAAAGTTTCTATTAAAAAAATTACCTAAAATTCCACAACCTAAAGCAGTTAAGCCTCCAAGCTTAACACCAGCAATTAGACCAACAGGCCCGCCGATGCAGGTACCGATTAGCGCACCGGCCAATGGATAGGCCGCTACTTTTAATTTTGAAGCTTTTTCCAAAAATTTGTTTCCTCTCACAACATTTTCGTGAGATTCGACTACGTTGTCTTCTACTTCGTTCACATGATGCTTTTGGTCCTTTAAAGTAAAAATAGACTCATCTACTTCTTCTTATTTATTATTAAACTTCAGTTAATACTCACATAAATCAATTGATTCATGTGAACAAACAGTTGATGAAGCTGCTGCAAATCATTTTGCAGAGAGTTCCAAGCATGGAGACAGGCGTTCTGTCTTTCGATTTCGTCTTGCTCCGTCTGTAGCTGAAGAAATCGTTCGTCCAAAGGCTGCGATTGCTCATTTTCTGAGTCGGGTGATCCAGGGGAGCTTATCGTCGAAGTCGGGTACTCTAATTTCATTTCTAAGATAATAAAAATCATATCTATAGGCTTCATTCGAAAATAGTCTATCTATAGATACACAATTAAGAAATGACCTTGTATCTTAAGAAATATTGACATTTTTTAAGATATAACCTCATCCCGATGTTACACTCATTAAGACCTTTCATTTGAGTACCCACATCATTTTTTCATATATTTTATATATTTATGTATATAATATATATGTTTATATGAATAATATATCAAAATGCTATGTGGGTACTCAAATGAAAGCTCTTGATGAGTGTAATATCGGAATGAGCTTATACTTTTAAAAATGTCAATAATTAAGAAATGACCTTGTATCTTGTGAAATATTGACATTTTTTAAGATGTAAGCTCATCCCGATGTTACACTCATCGGGACCTTTCATTTGAGTACCCACATCAATTTTTTATATATTTATGTATATTATATATATGTATATATGAAAAATATATCAAAATGCTATGTGGGTAGTCAAATGAAAGCTCTCAATGAATATAACATTGGGATGAGCTTATATCTTTAAAAATGTCAATAATTAAGAAATGACTGTGTATCTTGTAAACTCTTGACATTTTTAAAGATATAAGCTCATCCCGAAGTTACACTTATCAAGAGCTTTCATTTGAGTACCTACATGCATTTTGATATATTTTTCATATATACATATATATATATATATATATATATATATATGCATATATATATATATATATATATATATAAATATATGAAAAATTGATGTAGGTACTCAAATGAAAGCTCTTGATGGGTGTAACCTCGAGATGAGCTTATATCTTCAAAAACGTCAACAGTTAAGAAATGACCCTGTGTCTTGTGAACTATTGACATTTTTAAAGATATAAGCTCATCCCGATGTTACACTCATCAAGAGCTTTCATTTGAGTACCCTCATGCATTTTGATATATTTTTCATATATACATATATATAATATATATAAATATATGAAAAATTGATGTGGGTACTCAAATGAAAGCTCTTGATGAGTGTAACATCGGGATAAGCTTATATCTTTAAAAATGTCAATAATTAAGAAATGACTGTGTATCTTGTAAACTGTTGACATTTTTAAAGATATAAGCTCATCCCGATGTTACACTCATCATGACCTTTTATTTGAGTACCCACATCAATTTTTCATATATTTTGTATATTTATGTATATTATATATAAATATATATGAAAAATATATCAAAAATGCATGTGGGTACTCAAATAAAAGCTCTTGATGAGTTTAACTTCAGGATGAGCTTATATCTTTAAAAACGTCAATAGTTAAGAAATTGTAGGTAAAAAAAGCATACCTAAATATTCCTGAATAGCGTTTATTGTAGAATATCGTGAATTGTGGGTGAGTTTATCAAATTTGTCAATATCGTTGTCTTCAACTTGCCCGCGAAGCGTGTCCATTTCATATAACAATTGTTCTAATTGTTTGACTAGTCTCAGTGCATTTGTTTGTTCCTTATGAACTTTTGCCCAGTCTTTGTCTCTTTGGTACTAAAATTAAAAAAAAAAATATATATATATTTTCATTATTAATAATAAAAATAATCTAAATATTTCTTACATTTTTAATGTTATTTTTATGTCTTCGCAGTAAATCCAAGTGATGTGGTATTGCTACGTCGAATTTACTTATAGGAATTTCTAATCTTCTGATAGGTTGTTTAATTGTACTTGATTCAGACATTGTTATAAACTAGAAATATTCACTAGTTAAAAAACTATTCACTAGCTTATTATAAGTACTTCCTTATTTTATAATATAGTTTAATATTATACAACTTTCCAAAAATATAAAAACTGTCACAGATCAGCTGATGTTTACATACATTCTGATTCTGAGACAGAAAATAAAAAAAGTGACAGAGACAAAGACTTTTAATGTTGATAAAGTAAGACCCATTATTACCAATAGGTGGAAAATATAAAATTTTCAAAAATTTTACCGAGTGCACATATCGGTAATTAAGTTTCCTATTGTTTCTGTTTATGATTTGTTTAAATTGCAAGAGAGGGCGCTGAATTCGTATTAAAATAAATACTATTGGCGGAAAAATTTGAACGAACTTTTAAAATTACATTTATAATTTTTTATACAATAATGAAGTTACCTAACAGCTGTTAATTTTTTTTTTAATTTTTATAACAAGTTAAGTAGAATTTAAAAAATGCTTCTAAAAATTTTCACTAATAATTTATTTTTAATTTTTACATCTGAAATTTTTTTATTAAATTTTTTTTATAATAATTTAATTGCTATAAAATTCTAAAAAAATTTTTAATGTCTGTCAACTTTAGTGTCATTTTTTTAGTGCTTCTGATAGAATTTTTGAAATAAATTTTTTACACAATAATTTATTTGTTAAAAAAATATGACATTTAAGTTAGCAGTCACTTGATTATTTTTTAGTTTTTTTTTAAACAAATAAATTTGTTCCAAAAAATTACTTTTGAAAAATTGCATTTTTATTTTTTAAAAATTTTTAAATGTCAATTTTTTTTTTTCTTAATTTATTTGTTAAAAAAATTCTTAAAATGATCAAATATCTGCTAAATTAAATGACATCAAAAAAATTCTATAAATTATTAAATTACTTTCAACTCAGTATTATATGTTTTGTTGAATTTAAATTGACAATGATTGATTTTGGACTTTTTGGTAAGTAAAATTAATTTTCTTATAATTTATTTTAGATTAACCCCTTATTATAATTATCTTTTCAATTTATTCTTATAGTGTACAGTAAATAATTTGTTTGTTATTGACGTTTGACATAAAATTATTAGAAAATTGAAAGTAGAATTGATATATACTTATTTAAAGAAAACTTGGACATAAACATTATTGATCTATTGATGTTTATGCAATTGAATTCAGTTGAAACTGATTACCCTGATTAAAAAAATCAATTGAAGGAATTGAAACTATTTCAATTTTTTTAAATTCTGTTTAATTCCGATAGTCGCATTAAAATGAATAGAAAATAATTCAAACACCGGTAATTTGAATTCTTTTGCACGACTCATGATGCGAAGCATCAGAGAGTGCACTGATAGAAGGATTTGTTTATAGTTAAAAATATTTGTTAATATTTAACAAATCATTTATTAGAGACCACTTTTTAGTCCTTAACAAATATTTCTTAGTATTTAAAAAGATTTATTAATATTTAATAAATGAATATCTGATTTATTAAATACAAACAAATCATTTTAAATACTAAGAAATATTTTTTTGATACTAAAAAATGGTCTCTAATAAATGATTTGTTAACTATTAACAAATATTTTTTTAATACAAATAAATCCTTCTATCAGAGAGTGCTTTACGATCGAAAAATTTTTTTCGCCTCATTTTGGCGGCTATTTTTATTATTATAGCCTTGTTAGTTCACGGAATCAAGATATTTTGCATACTATTGTCGAGATAATTTAATGGAAATTAATTTCATACTTTTTAAAAATTGATTTACTGCAATAGAATTGGAAAAAAACACCAAAATAGGTCAAAAAATTTTCCTATTCGTCATGTGTGAAACCCGGAAACACTGTAACTTGTGAAAAAATCCATTATTTGAGTTAAATTTTTTTTTTTTAAATTCTAATCGACGATTGTAGGTCACTGAATGCGAATGATTAATTAATTCAGTGTCGTTTAATTGCAATTAATAAAGAAGCAGAAAACTACAAGACTGTATATCTATATATATATATATCTATGTAAAAATTAGCACATGGATGGTGATATATCTATATCTATAGGTATATTATGTCACATTTTATTCCACCAAGGAGGGCGCCTGTTGCATCACTTTTCCTAGTACAGCTGTTTTTAAAATTATTTTTTTCTTTTTATTTTTGCACGACTCATGTGTTTTTCGTTATTTATTGACAAATAATTGGATAGCTATT